>NC_045802.1:6009533-6611567 GCF_009873245.2 Balaenoptera musculus | reverse complement strand
GGGTCAGACTCCAGCCTGGCTCTGCATCACTTGTGTGACTTCAGGCAAAGCAACCCTTCTCTCTAGGTCCCAACAGTGCCCACCCACAGGGCTGTGGAGAGAATTAAACGGGACAAGGGGTGGTGAGCCCCTGCCAAGGGCTTGGTACACAGTAAGATACATAAATGTTAGCTAATAGCAAGGAGGGATAAGCAGTCTTACTTCCAGTACCTCTACGTGATTCCCCTACGCTAGCAGGTCATTTTCTACACCGTAACTACGCTAAATGCCATAAGCACTACAGCTTCTGATTATAAAGCATCAAACCCTTTTGCTTCGTTGTGTTAGGAATTTTAGCCCTTCTTTGCTTGCTACAGATGCCAACTTTCTCCTCACTCTGGCTAGTCTACTTTATATGCCCCAGAGCTTCCCCTCTCTTCCTCAACTCCGGGACCACCTGTATCTGGGCAGAAGCCCAGAAATCTGCCCCTTTAGGCCCCCAGCGATAGATTCCCAGGGGCAGGAAGGATTCTAGCCAGCTACAGATTCCAATTTGGGTGATTCTACCTCTTTCTTCCTTGGCTATGCCCAATGCTCCTAAAATCAGTGTAGATTTTCCTCGAAGGGAATGCAAAAGCAGGCAGTCACGGCTATTCCCAGGCAGGCGTTTGCTCTGTGGCAGCCTAAGCTGACCTGCTTCTGCTTTGCTGAGAAAAGTACTCTGTGCCTCCATCTCGGGTGCATTCCTTCTTCTAGCAGAACAACTTAACTATAGAGGTTCATGACCGAGACGACCAACACGGGACAGCTCACTGGCTATGCCAAATCCACCCCACGGAGAACTGAGTCGGGTGGCGGAAGCCCCCTTTCTCCTGGGAACTCCCCACTTTAAACCCTGTTATCTTTAAAGCAAGCGCTAATATGTGTTACTTGAAATAACAATACAAACTCATGGAGTACGGGTGAGTTCATGGTCTGAGACGGTTCTCCAGGGTCAGCTGAGATTCACAGCTGCCCAATGTCAGGACGGATGTTGGCCACTCTGATGCCAGCACGACTGTGTCCCCTAAGCCTCTCCATGTCCCCGGCTATGGGACAGGGGTACCCTGGGATCTGAACGACTGGTTACCCTTGTGTTTCTTCCTGTTGTGAGAGGCTTGTGAAACACCAGGGAAATAGGACAGGCTGAGAGTCAGATGCCTTCAAATCCTGGCTGTGCTGTGCAGCCTTTGTGACTTAGCCTCCCTGAGCTCCAGGGTTCCAACTGCAAAAAGAGACTGTCTCATGTATAGTCTCTGGGTGGCTGCTATAGCCCCGGGGGGCCTCATCTGGCAGCTAGAACATATTACCAGGTCAAAAAACACGACTTCCACCATTCCTCCCTATTTTCAGTTATAACAATTCTTTAAAGGTATGTTATATATATGAACTTCAAAAATTCAAGTATTCCCAGGTATAGTTTTCTTATTCTCTGACTGCCCGTAATCTCTACCTCAAGCCTCTGATTTTCCTCAGTTTGGGGAAAGGTAGTCTAGTTGCTTTTAGGTGAAAGTTAAATCGCATAATTTCTTAATGTAGATTGACAGAAATCAGCCACTTTCCAGTTCGAAACCCCCCTCTCCTGGGTTTTCTTCTCTCCTACGCCACCCCGGCTTGATTCCGAGTGGGTCCTGGCGTGGGCAGGGGCCGGTGGCCTCTGTCTCTCCTTCCATCGTGCTCCTGGGCTGGCAGCCTTTGAGCTGTGACTCATCCGGAAGGATTCTGAGTGTCGTCTTTCACATCACACCCACTGCTGTGTATAACCATGCCTTAAGGGCTGTGATCCCTGGCTCTGTCCTCACAACGTCCTCACTGTGGCCTCTGGTTGTCATATCCACGCCCATCCCCTGTTCCACCTCATGTTGGTGGTGTTCTCCATCCTCTGAAGCTCCCGGGAGTCTTATTCTACCCTCCCCGCTCTCCACCCCCCTCTGCTCTGTCACCCTCAATCCACTGCAGCTCGAGGGAGGTCAGGGAGGTTTGTCACCACCAGGAGTCCAAGTGAGATGAGCAAGGCAAAGCTCCCCATCACCCTGGGATCCCCCAAATTATGAGGGTTCCACTGGGTTTTAGCCTCTCCTCTTGGACTTATCCTGAGGCAGGTGCATATAGACTAAGATTGCATCTTGAGATTCTTCTGGAACACTCTTCCCCTTCCCAGCTTGGATAATTTCCCTCTAATTGAGGAAGAATGGGAGGCTAGAGATTAATAGCTGCCCAGATTAACTGCCCTTTTCAAATCTTTTTCTGTCTCTCAGGCTTTTCAGGGTGAAGCTGAGAATCTGAGTCCTTGTTGAGCTCCAAGGCTGTACTATTTCGAGTGGTACCTTGTCAGAGGTCAACCAAGTCAGAGGCTGGGCCAGAGCACGTCGATGAATGCTTTGAAGATGACTCACCACAAACTGACACTTTACACAGTGTCCTGCTATAGATGTAACTTATTCCCGTGAAGAAGTGAGAACCTGTCTCACCAAACACTAAATCTATTTGCCTTTCCTATAAGCTTCAAAAGAATAAGACCCAAAGGATAATAAGAAAATGACCATATGGATTGTGACTTTTTCTTTTCAAAAAAATTTACTTGAAAAATTAAAAAATAGTAACATTGACTGTGTTGTGTGTGTGTGGGAGACTTTTTTGTGTACGGTTCTATGAATTTAAAAACATGTATAGATTTATGTAACTACCACCACAACCAGAACATAGAACAGCTGCACTACTCCAAAAATCTACCTTTGCACACCTGCCCCACATCCCTGAACCCTGGCAATTACTTATCTGTTCTCCATCACTATGGTTTTGCCTTTTGGAAAATATCACATACGTAGAATCAAAGAGTATTCAAATTCTCGAGTGTAGCTTCTCGAACTCAGCATAATGCCTTTGAGAATCATGCAAGGTGTTATGTGTATCAATAGCTCATTGCTTTTTAATACCTGTGGGGTCTGTGGAGATGTCCCCTCTTTCATTCCTGATGCTGGTAAGTTTGTCTTTTTGTTTGTCAGACTTACAATAGGTTTATCAATTTTACTGACTCTCTCAAAGAACCAGCTTTCAGTTTCATTGATTCTGTTATTTTTCTGTTTTCAATTTCATTGATTTTTCCTATCTTTATTATTTCCTTTCTTTTGCTTGCTTTGGGATTATTTTTGTGCTATACTGTACCTATGATACATGCTACAAGCATACATGCTTTTTCTAGTGTCTTGAGGTAGAAGCTTAGATCATTGATTTAGACTTTTTGTCTTTTCTGAGTTTTTAATATTATATATATCATCCTAGGCATTATGTTAGCCATGTTCCACAAATTTCTAAATGTAGTCATTTTATTTTCCTTCAGTTTAAAGTATTTTCTAATTTCCCTTGAAACTTCTTTTTGACACACAGGTTATTTGGTAGTATGTTATTTAATTTCCAAATGTTTAAAGATTTTCCTGTTATCTTTCTCCTACTGATTTTTGTCTAATTTCATCAAGGTCAGGCAACATATTTTATATGATTCTAATTATTTTTAATTTGTTAATTTTATGACCCAGAATATAGTCTATCTTGGGGAATGTTCCACGTCCACCAGAAAAGAACGTGTATTCTGCTATTGTTGGGTACAGTATTTTATAAACATCTATCACTTCTCGTTGGTTAATGGTGCTATTTACTTCTTCTATATCCTTGCTAACCTTCTGTCTACTGCTTCTGTTTATTACTAAGAGAGGAGGTGTTGAAATCTCCAAGCATAATTTTCGATTTGTCTTTTTCTCCTTTCAGTTCTGTTTTTGCCTGGTGCATTTTAAAGCTCATTGTTAGACGCAAACACATTTAGGACTGTTATATATTCTTGGTAAACTAACCTGTTTACATTGTGTAATATCCCTCTCATCCCTGGTAATTTTCTCTGCTCTGAGGTCTACTTTGTCTGCTATCAACACAGCCACTCCTGCTTACTTTTGATTTATGGTTCCATGTTATAGCCTTTTACTTTTAACCTCCATCTTTCTGTATTTTAAGCAAGACTCTTGTTAACAGCAGATAGTTGGGTCATTTTTTTTTTTATTCATGTTTCCATACATACCCTGACAATCTTGATCTTCTAACTATTGTGTTTTGACCAAAGCTTGGCAAACATTTTTTCTGTAAAGGACCAGATAATAAATATTCTGGACTTTGTGGCCTATATAGTCTGTTGTGCTACTCATCCCTGCTGTTGCAGCAAGAAAGCAGCCACAGGCAGTACATAAAGGAGTGCACGCCACCATGTTCCAACAAAACCTTCTTTACAAAAATAGATTTGGCCGATGAGCCACTGTTTGCTGGTTTAAATCATTATATTTAGTGTAATTATTGATATGTTTGAATTTAGATCTACCATTTTATTGTTTTCTGTTTGCTCCCTCTGTTTTTGTTCTTCTGTTTCCCGTTTCCTGACTCTTTTCAGTTTATTTGAACATTTTTTAGTATTATGTTTTAATTTGCTAATTACACTTTTGACCACATCTCTTTACATAATTTTTTAGTTGCTGGTTTGGGAACTATAATATAAAAATTTAACATTTCACAGTCTAATTAAAATCAGTATTTTACCACCACATGTGGAAAGTAGAAACCTGTCAAAATGGGTCTCTCTGCAATCTCTCCTCTGTGTAGTAATCTTAAGAATCACATCTACGTGCACTGAAAACTCCAACAGACAACGTTGTAATTTTGGCTTCCAGCTTTTAAGTATATTTTGAAGAGCTCAATCGGAAAAGAACAGTCTATTATATACCCAGATATTTACTATTTCTGTTGCTCTTCATTCTTGTTGTTCCAAGTTTCCTTGTGGTATCATTTCCCATCTGTCTGGAGAACTTCCTTTAACAGTTCTTTTAGAACAGGTCTGCAGACAAAGGATGCTTTTAGTTTCCTTTCATCTGAGAATGTCTTTACTTCACCTTCAATTCCAAAGGATGTTTTCACTGGATATAGAATTCTAAGTTGGTGGTTCTTTCTCCCAGCACTTTGAAAATGTTCTACGGTCCTCTGCCCTCCATGGTTTACGGTAAGAACTCTGTAGTCATTTGAATTGTTTCTTACAGGTAATGTGTAATTTCTCTCTGACTGCTTTCACAATTTTTTCTTTGTTTTTAGGCTTCAGCAGTTTGATTATAGTATATCTGGACGTGGATTTCTTTGGGCTTATCCTGTTTGAGGGCTACTGAGATTCTTGAATCTGTCGGTTTATGTTGTTCACCAAATTTGGCAAGTTTCTAGTCATTATTTCTTCAAATGTTTTTTTCTGTAAACACTCTTTCTCCTTTTTTTTTCCCCCTGGGACTCCTATGACAGAAATATTAGACCCTTTTATTTTCTCCCTCAGGTCCCCAAGACTCTTTTCTTTTTTAAAAAAAAAATCTGTTTTCTTTCTGTTGTTCAGATTTAACAGTTTCTATAGACCCATCTTCAACTTCACTGACTCTTCATCATCTCCATTCAGCGAATTTCATTTTTTTGGCTATTATATTTTTTACTTCTAAAATGTCCATTTGAGTTTTTATATCTTCTATTTCTTTGATAAGACTTTCTAGCTTTCCATTCATTTCTTTTTACAGGAATTTTTTTAAAAATTAATTAATTAATTAATTAATTTTTGGCTGCATTGGGTCTTCATTGCTGTGCATGGGCTTCGTCTAGTTGCAGCGAGCAGGGGCTACTCTTCGTTGCTGTGTGCGGGCTTCTCGTTGCGGTGGCTTCTCTTGTTGCGGAGCACAGGCTCTAGGTGCGCGGGCTTCAGTAGTTGCGGCACGTGGGCTTCAGTAGTTGCGGCCCGTGGGCCTAGTTGCTCTGCGGCATGTGGGATCTTCCCGGACCAGGGATCAAACCCGCGTCCCCTGCACTGGCAGGTGGATTCTTAACCACTGTGCCAGCAGGGAAGTCCCTCTTTCCATTCATTTTAAGAGTACTTGGCTTTACTTCTTGGAGCATTTAAAAAATAGCTGCATTTAATGTCTTCATCAAATAAATCCAACAACTGTGTCATTCTGAATTTACTGTCTGTTGGCTGACTTTTCCCATACAAGTTGAGATTTCCCTGTTCTTTGTATGCTAAGTAATTTTAGATTGTGTCCTGGGCATTTTGAATATGACATTATTATGTGACACTGGGTCTCGTTTAAATCTTACGTAGAATTGATAGCAGGCAACTGATCAGGTAGAGTTCAGGCTATGGTTCCATGCAGCCTTCTACAGGTTGTGCTTCCAGCATCAACTCAGTTTTCAAAGCCTTTAAAGTGCTGTTAGGATCTGCCCCCCACACACACCTAACAATGGCCAGTCTGGCCTCGGGTGGTGGCCTCTCCTGTTCTTCAGTTCTTAGCATCTACATATGCTGTGGGTGACAGTCACACACATGGAGCTCAGGGGTGAGCCCAGGGGCACATAAACAATTTTAAGGGGTCACTTTCCCAAGTTCCCCCCTCTCCCCAATCTCCACCATCTGTTCCAGTTCCCTGGGGCTCCTCTTTCTAGTCCTCCAGCCAGAAAGCTGGGACATTAGTTGCCCCACTCTGCTGTGCACTTTGTGGCTAAATTGCAAAAAAACCCCAGAGAATAAAAGCAGTGGGGTTTGCCTCACCCTCTTGGGACACAGCTCCTTCCAGTGGAGAGGAACGTTCCCTTCTCTCACGGTTTGGCAGGTTGCTCCTGCCATCACTACTGCTGTCATGACCACAAGGGTGCTTGTGGGTTGGGGTATGAGAAAATGGAGAAAAGAAAAAAGATTTACTTAGCTCTCTCTGAGTGCTAGGAGTTCCCTTTCCCACTCCTGTAGCCAGAAACAGAGGGCTTCTCCTGGAGACCCCTCTGCCCACATCCAAGTGTCCACTTCCAGGTTTCAAGCTGCACTGAATTCAGGCCGAGGAATACTGGAGAGAAACCCTTGTAAATTCACCATCAGTTCTGCGATGCTTCAAATTCCGGTCTTCTTCCCTGTCTGCCTGCTACGTATTACTTTTTAGCATTCTCAAGTAGCTACTCCATGCATTCTGGGCCGGCTGTACAGCTGCATTTGGTGGGAGAGACAACATGGAGTGTACTTCCTTCATTTCACCTGGAACCAGGACTCAACTGGCATCTTGGGGATCACTTGCTCAGTTTGTGTGTTGGGTCTTCACATCAGAAATGGTCATTCTGAGGAGGTGCTCATTGCCAATAGCAAACATTAAGATCTAAAAAAAAGAAAAACCTATCCACAGAGAAGAAAACATTCTGAGTATCTCAGGTCTGAAAAATTGCTCAGGCCGTTACTTTTGGTGGGAAGCACAGCATCATGTGTTTCTTGCTCAGCAGCCACCTGAATGTGTTTCATGGCTCGTCCTGGGCACAGGGGGCCATCGTCCATGGATGGGCATTTGTCCCCAGGAGTGGGGCAGAGGTCTGAGCTCCTGGCCAACCTCACATAGCTACACTGGTTACCTAGGATTTGATCATTTAGGGCAATAAAAAACCAATAAGGTACTAGTCCTCCTTCACACATGGCATCAAATTATTGAATGGAGAGCGCGGCTTTTCACTGCAGCCACTGAACACTGTTCCCCATTGGTTGTCACCAAAGTGTGACATCTCAGCATAAGGTCAAGATGCTATTTTGCACAGAGATTTTGATCTGCTGGTGCTGCTAGACTAACACAGGGATAAGGATCAAAGCAGAAACACCCTCACTGCTGCCTGAGAGAAGGTCATGTGTTAATACCCTGGTGGCATTTTGGGGAACTGTCACTTTCCATGCAGCCCTGGTCAGAGGTAAGGGCTGCAAGAAACGTTCCACGTGGCTTCATCCAGCTACAGAGCTGATGGTGAAACTCCCCTCTTCATCATCCTGACCGCCGAAAATCAGTTTCATGCCTTTGTCAATAAAATACCACAGTCAGAAGAGTGAAAGGAACACCAGACTTGGAGGCACGCAGCCTGCATGATGTGTTGATTCTGCTGCTTACTGGCCGCCAGACCTCAGGCCAGGAACAACTTCTCTTCCTCTGTCTCTTTATCTGGAAAATGTGGGTACTAAGAGCTCTCCTGTGTCTTTTGGCCATGCTGAGAGGATCAAATGAGGTGCTTTGCAACTATTAGGTGGGATATTTGACTGGGATTTTCTTGAGGAACACCTTCAAGAAAATATTATTTATTTTATTATTCTGAGATTAGCAGGTGCTTGTTAAATAGTTGATGATTGAAATAATAAGCAAAATATTATTGATCAAAGCAACCTGAGTAATCTACAAAATGGGCATCAAAGCAACTGCCTCAAAAGTTTAATGTGAGGGTTAAATGAGATAATGTACATAAAAAAATATAAAGGTCAGAGCAGTGCCCAGGACACATCAGGCATTTACAACTATCTTCCCCCCAAATCCTGGAGATTTTTCAGCAGATTTGTGAGATTAAAGCAACAAGGTTCTCGGGTCTGCAACAACTGAGCATTACCTGAATGTGAAGTCACTGGATCCAAACAGAGTCAGCCTAAAATATCAATAACTACCTTCATGCTTTTATGTCTTTTGGAGAACTGACCCCTTTATGCATAATGCAGTGTCCTCTTTATCTCTGATGATCCGCTTTGTTCCAAAGTCTGCTTTGTCTGAAATTAATATTGCTACTCCAACTTTCTTTGGATTAGAGTTAGCATGGTATATCTTTCTCCATCCCTTTACTTTTGTGAGCATCTTTATATTTATTTATTTTTCTTTTATTTTTAAAATTGGAGTATAGTTGATTTACAATGTTGTGCTAGTTTCAGGTATGCAGGAGAGTCTTTACATTTAAATCGGGTTTCTTGTGGACAATATATAGTTGGGTTAAAAAAAAATCCTTTCTATCTCTGTCTTTTAATTAGTGTGTTTAGACCACTCACATTTAATGTGATTATTGTTCTAGTTGGATTAATATCTTTGTAAGTTTTCTAATCATTGCATTTATTCTTCGTTTCTTTTTTCCCCTCTTCTTTGGCCTCCTTTATGCCTGTTAAATAGATATAGAATTCTGGCCCTGCATTTCTTTCAAACTGAAAAAATAATGGGGAAATACTATTGCAGAAAAGTTTGAGAAATGATATCACTTCCTATTTATTTTGTCAGCACAGTTCTCATGTTGTCTCTGTTTTCAAGAGAGTACTGCCATGTCACAGAGTCTCAGTACATTTGAATTTTAAATGTTTCTTCCTCTGTTCCTGGTAAAGCAGATGTCATGGGCCTTCACGTTGTCCAGGGACTGAATTACAGATACAGATTGTTTGACTCTCAGGTTTGTGCAATATATAACTGCTTTTATGAATTATCTCATAGGGAAACTGCTTGCAGTGTGTGACATCAATCTTATTCTTGCTTAGTACTTTGATTGTCAGGAATAAAATGAAAAATGAAAGCAGTTGTGTGATTTTAATATCAAACCTAATTTCAATTATGTCTGTGGAACAGGCAGGTCTGCAGTTCGCACTTTAGTGAACAAGGGGTGGAGAGTGGCACCTGCTTTTTGTAAAACGCCCTGGAATTTAAGGTAATATTTGGCAAGCACTCTTCTGGGGGCACAGATTTCATTTCCAGCCAATGCCCTGTAGATGTCACCATTGCCACTTCTCACAGGGAAACGTTCACCGCGGGCTGACAGAGGCCAAACTTGCTAAACCATTTGGTTGTCAAGGAACCAGGAGAATCTGGTCGTCCTGACCTGTTCACAGATACTCCTGTGGGAGTGCCAAACTCTGGGATATTTCCTCATTCTGTGTCATTTTCATCCACTGTCTGGTACCTGGTATTACAAATCACTCCAACCTACAGAAACTCCTCCCTCATTTGGCTTCTTTGAGGTGGGACTTCTCCTGTTTTCAACAACCTTTCTCACCATCTCCTGCGTTTCCTTTCTTTCCTGCTCCTCCTCCTCGGGCTGAGGGGCTGTCCTGTGTCTGCCTTCCTCTTCTGTACACATGCTCCTGTCAATCTCAGCCCTCTATAATGTCACTTCTATACAAATGTCTCTCAAGTCTACTTTTCTACAGCTTCCTTTTTCCTCCCCTGACATCTAAACCCATGTTTAACTCCCTAATGGAGCTCCCAGCATCACAAAGCACGAAGAATCTTGGAAACCAACAAAGGGGAGCCACACCAGGTAGGCAGGGACGCTGCATGTGGGATGGCAGGAACCCACAAGCTGAGCTAATTTAAGAGAAGCAGAAATTCAGAGCCACAGGTAACTATAAAAAAATAAGCTCATCCCACCTGAAATTCCTGAGAGGATGGGAGATAGGGAGGATACTCCTGGAATGTGGGATGGGATTCTCAACAATTTCTCCTGAATTCCAAAGGGACAGGTGATATTTGAATAAAAGTTTACTTTTGGAGGAAAAATGTCCATCCCTACAAGTCCGTTGGTCCTGGACCTTGAGGGTTCACGGATGCACAAAGTGTGCAGTTTCAGAGAAAATAGTTAAAAAGAGAACCTGTGACCTCTTTAAATATCTCTGAACTATAAACACACAAATCCTAAGTGAACTTAACATTCCCTAGTTTTGTGACTTCTGTTTGGGAGCTGCTGGGGTGGGGATGGGGAAGGTTTACCACTTATCACCTGGAGCCTCTTGGACCTGTTAAACCCTAATGAGCCCCCTAATTGGCTCACAGCCCGGGTGCTGGGGTCCTGTATCTGCCCTCTGCTTTGCAACAGACCCTCCTCCCCACTCCTCTCACCCCTTGCCTGGATTATTATTACTACCAGGAGAGCTTCCTAAGTGTTTTCTCTGCCTGGAGTTTTCTTTCTACCATCCATCTCATACCTCGCTACCATATTAATCCTCCTGAAATGCAGCTTCAAACACTTCAGTACTCTGTCCAGAACTCTCAGTGCCTCCTGACTGTCTCATATTGAGCCTCTCTTTACTTTGCTTTTTTTTTTTTTTTTTAATTGGGGTATAGTTGTTTTACAATGTTGTGTTAGTTTCTACTGTACAGCGAAGTGGAGTTCCCTGTGCTATACAGCAGGTTCTTATTAATTATGTATTTTATACATAGTAGTGTATATAGGTGAATCCCAATCTCCCAATTCATCCCACTTCCCACCCCACCCCCTTTACTTTGCTATTTAAGTCCCCAAACCCTTCCACCTCATTTCTGGTACTGACAGTCCCAGGCTCCAAGCTTTAGGCAAATCAGACTCTTCACTCTCCGCAAAACCAGCCTGCCCTGTCCCAGGGCTGCGCTGCCCGCCACCCGCGCTGGTTCCCTCCACCTCTGCCTACAGAAACCTTACTTCCTCTCAAGGGCCGGTCCACGAGCATCCGTCCTCTCTGAATGGGTAAGGTACACACTGACGTGTCTCTGGAGTCAAGAGATAACCCAAACAGTGCGTGTGTAGTAAAGAGGAGGCTCTCGGTGTAACTCGCTCAGGCAACGAAGGTCCTTGCACAAACGGACCACACTCCCGGTCCTCCCCCAGATGGAAGGCATAGCACAAGTCACCGCTTCACCTGCATCTTCCAGAAACAGACGCCCAAATCGGGGAAGGGGAGAGCTTGGCCTCATTAGACAGCAAGCCCACAGCTCTCTCTCCCTGTCTCTTTGCGCTGGCAGTATCCCTGAGAAGTTATAGGAGACAATAATATCCTTAGAAATTCACTCCCGTTTTAAACGTCCCACAGAAGTTTGTTACTTGACAGTGATTTTTCCCAAAGAGAAAACTCTAACGTGTTTTCTGAACGGTGATGGTCACACAGCAGATATGCTTAAAGTGTCTAAGCCAAGGAACAAGCATACGCTGAGCTGAGCATTTCCTGGCATTTCAGTTACAGCACTGCCTCACAGAGTTTGAGGAAACGGAATTACATCCCAGGCCCTGGAGCATGAGCGCCCCTCTACTCTAGTCTTGTCCCTGAAGCTGGACCTTCAGTCACACCATTTCATAGAAAAACTTGAGGTCTAGGAAGTCAACAAACTCATCATCTCAAAGAGGTTCTGGAATTGAGGCAACCATATCTCCTATCTCCTTAGGCAGTAATTATTTTTTTAAAGTTATCATTCCTTCCACTTCTTCTTACTTGGAGGGCAGTTACAGCATTTAATTTATTTTAAAATAAATTTCCAGTGACATTTAAGTAGAGACTTGGGTATCTGTTAGAGGGCCTGGGTCCACATAGGCTGGGGGGGGGTGGCCTCAGTGTGCCACTCCCACTGCCCTCTGCTGCCTCCCTGGCCTGGGGGAACGTGACACCCAGTTCTGCATCTTAGAGTATTTCCAAGGCATGCACTTTCACTACAGACCACTTTTAGCCAAGTGCAGACCTCCTTTTGAGAGGAGCAGATGAAACTCATCTTTCCTCTCCCATACGTCCATCTGTATTCAAAAGGAGCATCAGTTAATCAAAAAAAGAAACCATTTATGACAAAGCATAAGAGAAATGAACCGAATTGGGGCAATTAGTCTCTACCTTAGTCGAGTATCTATTCTTATCACCTTATTATGAAATTTACTTTATCATCAGTGAATTTGGGTCTTATCAGGCCCCAGTCTTGGGGATCTTCCATAAAAGCTGAGAAGACTTCACAATTTAGAGTTTTATTTTTTACCTACCATGATGGCTTCCATAACTGACACCCCAGGCCAGGGATTCTTATTACTTCAAAGAGCTGCTTGGCATAGCTGGGGCGGGGAGGGGGTGTTCTAAGCCTTGACATTGGGAATATCTTGATATTTGGGGGTTAGGCTAAGCATTTCCTTAAGCTCAAGTCCTAAGGGTAAGAGCTAACACTCATGGTTCTCCCAGCAAAGGACCGTGGTCACACTGACTTTTGGGACACAAACGTTCTTTTAGAACAACAATCGTTGGAATAGCCAATTTACTATTTCATCAACATTCCCATCAGGTCATATGCTGAACTGTCAGAAATGCCAACCTAGGTGCTCACTTTTTCTCTAAGGCTTTAGTTATTCAAGGTAAAATTAAGGAAGAAAAGATAATCACAGGGCACTGTTTATAAGGGGGAGAAGCACAAAATACTATATTTAAATGGACATTTTTAGGATTTAGGGAGCAACAGAGAGCATACAGTTTTCAGGTTTTTTTTTTTTTTTTTGGCTGCATTGGGTCTTCATTACCGTGTGCAGGCTTTCTCTAGTTGTGGTGAGCGGGGGGCTACTCTTCGCTGCGGTACGCAGGCTTCTCATTGCAGTGGCTTCCCTTGTTGCGGAGCACAGGCTCTAGGCGAGCGGGCTGCAATAGTTGTGGTTCACAGGCTCTAGAGTGCAGGCTCATGCCACGTAGTTGTGGCGCACGGGCTTAGTTGCTCCGCGGCATGTGGGATCTTCCCAGACCAGGGCTCGAACCTGTGCCCCCTGCATTGGCAGGGGGATTCTTAACCACTGTGCCACCAGGGAAGCCCCCCGGTTTTCAGTTTTGATCAGGTGTAATCACTGCCCTGAGGCTCCCCTCGGTGGGAAAGTGTCCTGACACATGAACCCCCTTGGCAGCTGGACACCACAGCTCGTCTACTGCTTCGGGGCCCTAGGGCAGACTTTCACCCTGATGACCCACGCAGATGTATTAAACGGCAAAAGCAAGCAAGCCTGCGTTTATTTTCCGAAAGGATTCTACACAGCCTGCTCGGATGGAAGCACCCAGCTATGGGGCAGGGAAGGTGAATCTGGGCCACCTTCGCCAAGAGGAGCTGCCGTCTGTTATAGAGGAAACTTCGCACTTCCAAAAACAGTTCCGAGTCCCTGGATCTCCATCCACAAATCATTAACTAATCCACCCTGGGCTTAAAGATAGGGAGGGGCCACCACTCTGCAGACAACAAGGTTGGCCCGTCCTCTGCCCGTACACACTCTCGCCCTCCTGTTACTCACAATAATCCCACCCAGCTCTCCGCCCCGGCTCCTGCCATTCTCCTTCCCAGGCCGCCCCTTCCCACTCACAGGGCTGGGCTTCTACCAGAACATACACCACTTTTGTTTGTGGCTTCAGGTTGACTCTTACCTCAGATCATTTTCTCTTAGCATCCTCTACATGTGTTTAACTTTGAGATTATTGTTCCACATTTTGTTTTTCCCCGTTATGTTCTTCCCCCTTCACTACATCAAAACCTTGAGGGCTGGGTGGAGAGGGAGAGAAAGAACCACAATATTGTGGGAAAAATATGGGGTGCATACGGGCTGACCTGCATTTGTATCGTGGCTCCATCGCTTTCTAATTCTGTTGTCTTTGGAAGGCTACATGGCCTGCCTGAGCCTCAGTCTCCTCAATTGTCACATGAGAATAATGTCCACCATTATTTTAACACCAGGGTGGGTTAAAATACTATATGTAAAGTGTCTAGGACATAGGAGATGGTCAATAAACAGGAGTGATATTGTTATTAAGGTGCTTTGCCTTCTACTTTTTTGAACCCTTCACAGAACCTTTCATATGGTCGGGGCAGGGTTGATAAAAATCTACTAACATAAGTGAATTAAAGATGAAAAGTTAAGTATATGAACTATATTTAAAAATATGTATCCCTAACTAACAACAAAAACATAGATCAAATGGGACTTTCCTGGTGGCACAGTGGTTAAGACTCTGTGCTCCCAGGGCAGCGGGCCCGGGTCTGATCCCTGGTCAGGGAACTAGATCCCACATGCATGCCACAACTAAGAGTTCACAAGCCACAACTAAGGAGCTGGAAAGCCACAACTAAAGAGCTGGCGGGACGCAATTAAGTAGCCTGCCTGCCGCAACTAAGACCCAGCACAACCAAATGAAGAAATAAATAAGTAAATATTAAAAAAAACATAGATAAAGTTAATATGGAAACATGTCATTAAGTATTAAACTTAAATGATGAGTATTTGGGTGTTGTTATTCTTTCCACACTTCTCCACACTTATGCAATATATTTTTGTGATAAAAAGTCAAAGAGTAAAAGAAAGAAATATACATTCATATATATACACTTTCGGGAGAAGGAGGCTGCTGCATTATTAATTTTGATTAAGCTTAGAAAGTACACAAATGCTTGACATCAATTTTCATGCCTTGTATGCCTAAACTATTTAATAATAAATGAAAAATAGTTAAAAACCATCGTCTATCACATTCATAAAGTTAATGATAAAAATGACACAAACCAATATGAAAAAATATTGAATATCATAAATCTGATTAAAACTAAAACGAAAATAAATATACACCCTCAGATGTAAGCTGTGTAAAACTTGATGCTACAGGGCGAGGCACACCACTTAATACAGGACCATCTCCTGGATTAGCCGCCAGGGGCTGCTCAAGAGTAGCGTTCCCGGGAACCAAGCAGCAAAAGATAAAAGTCTTTCAACTTGACCCTGAGAAGTGAGAGTCCCTGAGAGTCACACTTATTAGTACAGCCCCACCCCCAGAGGTCTGGGACCACGGATTTCAGCAGAGCTGTCTGGCCTGTGGTGAGGACCGTGCCTTGTTGGGGGGAATAGAGCTGCCTGGAACGAGCACAAGCGTGAGGTGGGTGTTGGCACCTAAATGTGGCATCTCAGCATCCCTGGACGCTGGGCTCAGGCTGTACCACAGCTGACAACTTTCACAGCCGCGCTGCCAGGAGCTGTGAAGCAGGGGGCAGAAATGAAAGACCCCTATCCAGGCTCCTAATTCCTTTTTCTAGTGACTTTCCCATACTTAATAGCATCAGCACATTCTGGAAAAAATATATAGCAGCAGCAGCTGAATAGCTGGACTAGGAGATTATTTCTATTCTTAAAGTACACCCCAAGCCATATCCTTTATATATATATATAATGAAATAAGAGGGGTTTGGTCTGTGTTTTAGCTTTACATTCCTCACATATGTCTTATTCATCCCGCTGGAGAGTAAAATATTTGTCACATTTTCCTTGTCCTCAAAAAGAATGTTCTATTGAATATTTGTTCAAAGTACCTTCGCCCATTAATTCACTCCATTCTCACAATAACCTTGTAAAGAGTTATTATCAAACCTATTTGAAACTGAGGAAACTGCGAGTCAAAGACGACTGGTCAGAGGTGATTCTGCAGCGGGAAGCCGAGGGGAGCAAGGATGTATTCCCGTTGGTGATGATGTCAAGACTCAAAGCGGGGCCGCAACTCGCTCAAGGTCTCATGCAAGATGCAGGTGGGACCGGCTCCTTGCTGGCACGGCCCCCGCTCTCCACTACGCCTGCTCTGCAGACGAATATGCTACAGCGTAGAAAAGATACAGGTGTAGAGTTCCAGCAGCGTCTTCTAAGCAGAAGAGCAGAGATACTGCTTTTTCAGGCTGGCTCTGGAGGTCACGCCCTGCACAGCTGGCATGCTGGGCTGTGACCAATGCCCCATATATAATAATAATAATAATAATAATAATAATAATAATAATAATAATAATGCATTGGCTTCCCCCAAGAGGGACACGGGTCATGAGAGCGTCTCAGGATCATGAGCCCTTGTAGTAGGGGCTCCATCATCAGAATTCCCAGGTTGCCTGGCCTCCACTTCCCCAGGTGCTCCACTCTGGTCACACCCCCTGGTCTAGTCCGGCATTCCTGGCAAACTCTCAAATCAAGCATCTTAAACCATGTAGAACACATGCCAGCCTGAGTGGAAGCCACTTACGTTCAACTACAGACTTGAAAAATGTCCATTTTTTTCTTCTGAGGTTTCTCTGGAGAAAGAGTTGAGATCAGAAGGACGGAAAAAAGAACTCATTGTGTGGGAGGTGAAATGCCATGGTCATTGGGGAGGCCTGTCTGGAGTTGCTGGTTGTGATTTACTGAAAAGAAAATGAAATTCATGCCCACCATCCATCTTGCTGAAATGTCATGCCGAGTGCGGCTCCAGCCGGTAGGGGGGTCTGATGGAGATGGCTACAAATCACCTGCCCTTTAGGGTCTCTGCTTGAAGAGCCATGTGTATGCTGCAGAGAAATAAAACTCGTGGTCCATGGGCCAACAGGAATTTTCCTGGGGCCTAGAAATGCATCACTACAGGGAACCGACCCTTATTCAACACAGGAACTCTCTTCTCTGCCATGATGCCATAAATGGTGTCCAAAAGTTCCAACTTGAAAACACAGCGCATGTTACCAATGTGTTAATTCGATGTCTGCTGGCGTATCTATCCACACGAAACCCTTATCAAGGATTTGCTCTGAAACTGGATGACGCATGGAAGGCGCAATCCCAGAGCGGGCAGAGTTACAAAGTAAATGTTATCACTGAACTGCAATGCACAACGCTGCTTTCCTCTCTTTATTAAAGACTTCACAATCAGTGGAAAATACACAACCAGCTGAAGAACGGAAAACACGTCACTCTTTGTCTAATAAGAAAAATGCTCAATATTTACCATGGCAAGTCTGGCCCCTTTGGCACCTCAAAAATGTGTTTGTAACTTTAATTCTTACAGGGGTGAGAATGCAGCAACTGCAGCTCTTTCAGGCTGACCCCAATGGTACTAGACCGGAAGGGAAGACATAAAATTCAAATTGGCCATTTACTGCTGGTGTTAACATTTTGATCAGTGAAGAGGCAGAAACTATTGATAAAGCTGAAACCTGTTTGTCTTGTCTTTCATCACAACAATAACTTAGTAATTAGCTCTTTGGGCCAAAAGCTTTAAGCATAAAAGGAAACAACAACAGAACAGGACAGCTCAGGCTTCTACATTGTAGGGCAAGAGAGGTTGCAGGCTATCATCAAAGGTCAGAGAGCCCTCCACACTTCATGGTACAGATAATAAAGAAAACCAGTGGACGTGGTGCTGGTTAATATTCTACTGATTTTCTTCTTTAAATTAGTTAGAGATTTAGTTAGTTCATTTTCTTAGTTGGGGGGCATTTATATAGCATTCTTACTTTCATTTACAGATCCCGGAAGGTCCATACATGAAACGAATGCCTTACGGGTTACTGATGTGCTAACTTGTAATGTTTAAACCTCAAAGGTAAATGTTCAGGTTCCCCCCCAAACAGGCCTTGGCCACCTCAGGGTGGAGCACGAACGCACAAAGTCAGACAGACCCGCGCTCCCACCACCGCCCTTTCACATTCACAGGCAGGAAAGTCAAACTACACCATGGCTGGTAACAGACTCGGAGTCCGGGTGGCCCAGGAGCCTCTGGACACTCAGGCTGAGGAAACCAAGCCTCTCTGCATTGTCAGAAGAACCGAGGGCGCAGGGAGGACGCCCCTACCCCATGCTGCCCCACGCGCATTGTGAGCGTGGCCCCGAGAAGAGGCCCCAGCCCGGCACCTGCCAGGTCCCCTCGACAGCCAAAGTGGCGCCGCTCTGGCTCCCTCTGTACTGAAAGGTGTAGACATTTCAGACCCTGGCCGTCTCGGGGCTAAAATGCAAACAAGCACAAGCTCCATTCTCTTCCAGGACCTCACCTTCAAAACGTTCATTTATACCCTTTCCCTTCTTTTTTACATAATTTTCCCTTTTGCAGTGCAGGTTATGAATCCTTCTTCCCAGACTAATGTCTTCCACGCTCAAGTCTAAACTTGGCACCCAAAACATTACACGATGCTGGCGGAGATGTCGTGTGACCTGCAAATCAAACTGGTCCCTAACCCCAAACTCGAACTGAAACACACACGCAAACAACCATCACCACCGCCGTCCTCCCCGCAAACCGAAAGCCCTTCAACATTCACCGGGTGTGGACTCACCTTCCCAAAGAAGAGCTGAGTGGACACGGCGAGCGCCTCGAAGCCCCGGACGGCCCGTCTCAGCTCCGCCTGCACGAGGCCCAGCTGCCGCGTCTGCTGGTCGCACCTCTCCTTCAGCCGCTGCACCAGCTGCCGCTCGGCCTCTCGGGCCTGCAGGTCCGGCTTGGGGGAGACCCCGTTGCGGGGGGCCGTGGGCCTCTGCTTGGGGTATCCTAGAAAGAAAAACAGTCACCTGTGAGAAAACATTCAGCCCGAATGTGACAACCGCTCCTTATGACGGAAGGAGTCCATCAGGTAGCTGAGAAGGAACTGCCCATCATTTGTCATTTTAGGTGTTAAAAATGAAAAACAGGGACTTTAAATATTGCTCTGCTGATGTGGTCTGAAGTGCAAGGTTTCATGCTTGGAAAAAAAGAGTAACAGACAAAATGGCCCAATTCCTTCTAGCTGCCTGCATTTCTTCTAGGTCTGCTTAGAGAGATTGGAGCAGTTGTGGTTTTTGTGTTTGTTTTTGTTTTCTTCAAGGGGATTCCTCTTTGAAAATGTCTAATGGGAAATCGATCAGTCAATCCAGGTCGAAGTCAGAGTTAACACCTAGCAACTCTTTCACCAGGCATCGGGGAGTAATGCCTACAAGCCCTTCCCTCCCCTCGACCCTTTCTTTAATGTCAGGTTCAAGTCACATGTCTGATGACCTCTGCTGCAGGGATTTCTGACTTTAAATTCCTACAGCACGCATGCCCTCCATGTGAGCATTCACACCACCTCCGCGGCTGAAGGTCCAGTCCCAGCCACCATAACCTCTCACCTTCTAACGGGAGCCCTGCTTTTTCTCATCTTTCACTGCACAGCAGCCAGAATGATCTTTATAAACAGAAAAGAGCCCACGGCCTGCGTGGACCCCTCCCTCCACTCCTTACGCTCCGTTGCAGTAAGAAGAAAGTGCTCGTTCCTTACATGGCCCACAAAGCCTCTGAGATCTGGTTCCTGCTGGGCAAAATGTTAGGGGTGTGTGTTGAGGAGGTGCACAGAGGAAAGAACCAGAAATTCCGCCTGGGGTTGGGGAGGCTTTAAGGAGATTATTAGGCTGAAGCATTAAGGTGTAAAGGCCCAGGAAAGAGCTCAGAGACAAGCACTGCATCACGGTCCCAGACCCTCGGGTAAGCAAGAGTCTTCCTTGGATCGGCTGTCCTAGCATGAGGCTCAGAGAGACCTGACACCCACAGACAGCCCCTGCGGTGGCCAGTGGACTTATGTTCCCTAGAATATTCTTTCCTTGGCTCCAACAGATCACGTCCTAGAGGACATGACAGGGACACTGACCACACAATCATGAATAAACTTTAGTGTTTCCACCGTTCTTTCGTCTCCCCGCTCTGCCTCCAAAACATCAGGGAGTAACATACAGAACAAATCAGAAAGCAGTGGCCTCTTCAGTACCTGATACCTTGAGTCGCAGCAGAGTCACGGGCCTGAGAACACATAATGGCCTCATCTTTTAAGGGGAAAAGATGGTTAATTGATCTAAATACTTCTGATTGTTAATTTAATGGTAACCATGCTACTTTTAATCAAATCTTCCTCCTTCTAAGAAATCATCAGAGGGCTTCCCTGGTGGCGCAGTGGTTAGGAGTCTGCCTGCCAATGCAGGGGACACGGGTTCGAGTCCTGGTCCGGGAAGATCCCACATGCTGCGGAGCAACTAAGTCTGTGCGCCACAACTACTGAGCCTGCGCTCTAGAGCCCACGAGCCACAACTACTGAAGCCCGCGTGCTGCAACTACTGAAGCCCGTGTGCCTAGAGCCCGTGCTCCGCAACAAGAGAAGCCACCGCAATGAGAAGCCCGCACACCGCAACGAAGAGTAGACCCGCTCACCACAACTAGAGAAAGCCTGCGCGCAGCAACGAGGACCCATCGCAGCCAAAAATTAATTAATTAATCAATCAATCAATTAATTATTAAAAAAAGGAATTCATCAGAGACTGGAATGCGACCTCACATATGACATATCTTCAACTAGTATGGCTTAATGGAATAGTAGAATGTGAAATTATTGCTTCTTTAAACTGTCTTGATGGCATAAGAGTATACAACATTCCAGAAGGCAAATCAATCTTAATATATACTTAATCCCAACATTCTCAATACTGAAAACAAAAGAAAAATAACTACTGACAAAATGTGAGAAATTTTACTGCCTGCATTAAATTCTAAGACACAGTCTAAGACCCAAGGCAGATTTTCTTCAGGATTACCGTTTGCCATTTTATTGCTGCGGCTGGTGATTTTTTAAAACACTCCAGTGTTTTCTAATGTGTTGAGGTACCAGGTGCCTGACACCATTACAATACAAGGCACTTCTTTTAGAAATCTAAAGAAATAATAAAACATACTTCCAGCTCAGTCAATTAAAGCTAATTGCAATCTATAGCATATAGAGTTAACTCTGAACTTGTGGATATTAGTAAATGCTCATGTTGTCCTGTGTTTTTGGCTGTCAGATTTATCCTCTGTTATTATTATTATTACCATCATCATCATTATTTTTAGGTTAGCAATTATATTGTAAACAGCCGATATGAAAGGATTTGGTGAAATCCTATTCTTGGTGTTTACTTTGATATTGGTGTTGTTATTAAAGTGGTTTTATTCACACACTCAATATTCAAGGGTTCTACTGAACACCGGTATACTCAGTCCACATTTCTAGCCCTGGGGCCACCAAACCGACGTTCTGAGCCAGGACATTGGCTCCCCTGAGAACATCAGCTTTTGGTATGAACGTATCAAGCAAATGTTTAGCCGTACTGTGACACCAAACCACCTGATGAAACCAGTCCTTACGTGGGACTCCAGGTTGGCTGCGCTTCACAGCACAGACCAACACTCAGGCCTCAGTGCTAAGACTATTGGAAGGAAACGTGGAGAAACAAGGTTGCATGTGAAGTCCTCTATTGCTTTTAGTTGAAAAGGGTACTGCCATCTTTTTAAATATTGGGTTGGCCAAAAAGTTCATTTGGATTTTTCTGTAAGATGTTACAGAAAAACCCAAACGAACTTTTTGGCCAACCCAATATATCAAATATAACTCTGCCTATGACTAATAATCATTTGACTGTCAGCAGCATAGCTCTGATCCTCACTAAAAACAGCATTCTTTTCTTGTGCTGTGGATTTTGTCAAATATGTCTACAGTTATTCCCTGAAGTATCGTTCTGTCACTCACTTTCCTGTCTGCCCATATGTCAGACCATCCCCAGGATGGTATGGAAGGATGGCCTCATAGCCTCACCCACCGTCCTGGGGACAGAGAGCTTATGTTGAAAGAAGATGAATGACACACAGCCAGCTTCACCTGGTTCATTAAAAATTAAAAAGGATTTTGCTTCCTTCTGCTGTCTTTTCTTAAAAGCCAGCACATGATGAAGCTTAAATACAAACCTGCTTAGGAAGTAAAGGGTAAATGGGAACACGGGACAGAAAAGTTCTGAGCCAGTGATCACAGGGAGCTCAGGGAGCACATGGTCGGCACTGGAACGAATGTGATGATGGTGACCCACTTCTGACCTCTTACACCCAAACTTCTCCGGAAAAGCCACCATACACGCTTCAAATGAGGGCCATGCCACATCCCCTGAGGACATTTCCATGCACTGGAAGATTTTATTACCTCCTTCCCTGTTCTTTGCGGTATTTATATTGCTTCTGGGGAGGTCAAAGGTTCAAAGCAGGCAGACATGCCACTGACCTCTGTCTGCAGCCAGGTAGAGTCAAGTTACGTGTGTTTAGTCTCTTTCCAAAAAAAAAATCAAAACTCTGGTTGCTTAAAATATTCTGATTTCCATCCAGTTAAACTAGGAAATTGAGATAGCCTCATCCACCAGAGGGCAGACAGCAGAAGCAAGAAGAACTACAATCCTGCAGCCTGTGGAATGAAAACCACATTCACAGAAAGATAGACAAGATGAAAAGACAGAGGACTATGTACCAGATGAAGGAACAAGATAAAATCCCAGAAAAACAACTAAATGAAGTGGAGATAGGCAACTTTCCAGAAAAAGAATTCAGAATTGTGATAGTGAAGATGACTCAGGACCTCGGAAAAAGAACGGAGGCAAAGATTGAGAAGATGCAAGAAATGTTTAACAGAGACCTAGAAGAATTAAAGAAAAAATAGGCAGAGATGAACAATACAATAACTGAAATGAAAAACACACTAGAAGGAATCAATAGCAGAATAACTAAGGCAGAAGAATGGATAAGTGACTCGGAAGAGAGAATGATGGAATTCACTGCCACAGGAACAAAATAAAGGAAAAAAAATGAAAAGAAATGAAGACAGCCTAAGAGACCTCTGGACAACATTAAACGCAACAACATTTGCATTATAGGGGTCCCAGAAGGAAAAGAGAGAGAGAAAGGACCCGAGAAAATATTTGAAGAGATTATAGTCGAAAACTTCCCTAACACAGGAAAGGAAATAGCCACCTAAGTCCAGAAGCGCAGAGAGTCCCAGGCAGGATAAACCCAAGCAGAAACACACCGAGACACACAGTAATCAAACTGACAAAAATTAAAGACAAAGAAAAATTATTAAAAGCAACAAGGGAAAAACGAAAAATAACATACAAGGGAACTCTCATACAGTTAACAGCTGATTTCTCAGTAGAAACTCTACAAGTCAGAAGGGAGTGGCACGATATATTTAAACTGCTGAAAGGGAAGAACCTACAACCAAGATTACTCTACCCGGCAAGGATCTCATTCAGATTCGACGGAGAAATCAAAAGCTTTACAGACAGGCAAAAGCTAAGAGGATTCAGCACCACCAAACCAGCTTTACAACAAATGCTAAAGGAACTTCTCTAAGTGGGAAACACAAGAGAAGAAAAGGACCTACAAAAACAAACACAAAACAATTAAGAAAATGGTAATAGGAACATACATATCAATAATCACCTTAAATGTGAATGGATTAAATGCACCAACCAGAAGACACAGGCTCGCTGAATGGATACAAAAACAAGACCCGTATATATGCTGTCTACAAGAGACCGACTTCAAACCTAGGGACACATACAGACTGAAAGTGAGGGGATGGAAAAAGATATTCCATGCAAATGGAAATCAAAAGAAACCTGTAGTAGCAATACTTATATCAGATAAGATCGAGTTTAAAATAAAGAATGTTACAAGAGACAAGGAAGGACACTACATAATGATCAAGGGATCAATCCAAGAAGAAGATATAACAATTATAAATATATATGCACCCAACACACGAGTACCTCAATAAATAAGGCAAATGCTAACAGTGATAAAAGAGGAAATCGACAGTAAGACAATAATAGTGGGGTACTTTAACACCTCACTTACACCAATGGACAGATCATCCAGACAGAAAATTAATAAGGAAACACTAGCTTTAATGACACCTTAGATCAAATAGATTTAATTGATATTTATAGGACATTCCATCCGAAAACAGCTGATTACACTTTCTTCTCAAGTGCACACGTAACATTCTCCAGGATAGATCACATCTTGGGTCACAAATCAAGTCTCGGTAAATTTAAGAAAATTGAAATCATATCAAGCATCTTTTCCGACCACAACACTATGAGATTAGAAATGAATTACAGGGAAAAAAAACGTAAAAAACACAAACACGTGGAGGCTAAACAATACATTACTAAATAACCAAGAGATCACTGAAGAAATCAAAGAGGAAATCAAAAATTACCTAGAGACAAATGACAATGAAAACACAACGATCCAAAACTTATGGGATGCAGCAAAAGCAGTTCTAAGAGGGAAGTTTATAGCAATACAATCCTACCTCAAGAAACAAGAAAAATCTCAAATAAACAATCTAACCTTACACCTAAAGGAAGTAGAGAAAGAAGAGCAAACAAAACCCAAAGTTAGTAGAAGGAAAGAAATCATAAAGATCAAATTAGAAATAAATGAAATAGAAACAAAGAAAACAATAGCAAAGATCAATAAAACTAAAAGCTGGTTCTTTGAGAAGACTGATAAACCTTTTGCCAAACTCATCAAGAAAAAGAGGGAGAGGACTCAAATCAATATAATTAGAAATGAAAAAGGAGAAGTTACAATGGACACCACAGAAATACAAAGCATCATAAGAGACTACTACAAGCAACACTATGCCAATAAAATGGACAACCTGGAAGAAATGGACAAATTCTTAGAAAGGTATAACCTTCCAAGACTGAACCAGGAAGAAATAGAAAACATGAACAAACCAATCACAAGTAATCTGTGATTAAAAATCTTCCAACAAACAAAAGTCCAGGGCCAGATGGCTTCACAAGTGAATTCTATCAAACATTTAGAGAAGAGCTAACACCCATCCTTCTCAAACTCTTCCAAAAAATTGCAGAGGAAGGAAAACTCCCAAACTCATTCTACAAGATCACTATCACCCTGATTTCAAAACCAGAAAGAGGTACTACAAAAAAAATAAAGTTACATACAAATATCACTGATGAATAATATAGATGCAAAAATCCTCAACAAAATACTAGCAAACAGAATCCAACAACACATTAAAAGGGTCATACACCATGATCAAGTGGGATTTATCCCTGGGATGCAAGGATTCTTCAATATATGCAAATCAATCAATGTGATACACCATATTAACAAATTGAAGGATAAAAACCATATGATCATCTCAATAGATGCAGAAAAAGCTTTTGACAAAATTCAATACCCATTTATGATAAAAACTCTCCAGAAAGTGGACATAGAGGGAAACTACCTCAACATAATAAAGGCCATATACGAACGACAAACCCATAGCAAACATCATTCTCAATGGTGAAAAACTGAAAGCACTCTAAGATCAGGAACAAGACAAGGATGCCCACTGTCACCACTATTATTCGACATAGTTTTGGAAGTTCTTCTCTAGTTCTAGAGAAGAAAAAGAAATAAAAGGAATGCAAATTGGAAAAGAAGAAGTAAAACTGTCACTGTTTGCAGATGACATGATACTATACATAGAGAATCCTAAAGATGCCACCAGAAAACTACTAGAGCTAATCAATGAATTTGGTAAAGTTGCAGGATACAAAATTAATGCACAGAAACTCTTGCATTCCTATACACTAACAACAAAAGATCAGAAAGAGAAATTAAGGAAACAATCTCATTCACCATTGCAACAAAAAGAATAACAAACCTAGGAATAAACCTACCTAAGGAGATAAAAGACCTGTACTCAGAAAACTATAAGACACTAATGAAAGGAAACAAAGATGACACAAACAGATGGAGAGATATACCATGTTCTTTGATTGGAAGAATCAATATTGTGAAAATGACTATACTACCCAAAGCAATCTACAGATACAATGCAATCCCTATCAAATTACCAATGGCATTTTTTATAAAACTAGAACAAAAAATCTTAAAATTTGTATGGAGACACAAAAGACCCTGAATAGCCAAAGCAGTCTTGAGGGAAAGAAACGGAGCTGGAGGAATCAGACTCCCTGACTTCAGACTATACTACAAAGCTACAGTAATCAAGACAATATGGTACTGGCACAAAAACAGAAATATAGATCAATGGAAAAGGACAGAAAGCCCAGAGATAAACCCACGTCTAATCTATGGTCACCTAATCTATGACAAAGGAGGCAAGGATACAATAGAGAAAAGACAGCCTCTTCAGTAAGTGGTGCTGGGAAAACTAGACAGCTACATGTAAAAGAATGAAATTAGAACACTCCCTAACACCAAACACAAAAATAAACTCAAAATGGATTAAAGACCTAAATGTAACACCGGACACTATAAAACTCTTAGAGGAAAACATAGGAAGAACACTCTTTGACATAAGTCACAGCAAGATCTTCTTTGACCCATCTCCTAGAGTAATGGATATAAAAACAAAAATAAACAAATGGGACCTAATGAAACTTAAAAGCTTTTGCACAGCAAAGGAAACTATAAACAAGATGAAAAGACAACCCTCAGAATGGGAGAAAATATTTGCAAACAAATCAACAGACAAAGGATTAATCTCCAAAATATATAAACAGTTCATGCAGCTCAATATTAAAAAAACAAACAACCTAATCCAAAAATGGGCAGAAGACCTAAACAGACATTTCTCCAAAGAAGACATACAGATGTCCAAGAGGCACATGAAAAGCTGCTCAACATCACTAATTATTAGAGAAATGCAAGTCAAAACTACAATGAGGTATCACCTCACACCAGTTAGAATGGGCATCATCAGAAAATCTACAAACAACAAATGCTGGAGAGGGTGTGGAGAAAAGGGAAGCCTCTTGCCCTGTTGGTGGGAATGTAAACTGATACAGCCACTACGGAGAACAGTATGGAGGTTCCTTAAAATACTAAAAATAGAATTACCATATGACCCAGCAATCCCGCTACTGGGCATATACCCAGAGAAAACCATAATTCAAAAAGACACATGCACCCCAATGTTCACTGCAGCACTATTTACAGTAGCCAGGTCATGGAAGCAACCTAAATGCCCATCGACAGACAAATGGATAAAGAAGTTGTGGTACATATATACAATGGAATATTACTCAGCCATAAAAAGGAACGAAATTGGGTCATTTGTAGAGACGTGGATGGACCTAGAGACTGTCATACAAAGTGAAGTAAGTCAGAAAGAGAAAAACAAATATCGAATATTAACACATATATTTGGAATCTAGAAAAATGGTACAGATGAACCGGTTTGCAAGGCAGAAATACAGACACAGATGTAGAGAACAAACGTATGGACACCAAGGAGTGAAGTGAGGGGTGGGCTGGTGGGATGAATTGGAAAATTGGGATTGATATATAAACACTAATATGTATAAAATAGATAACTAAGAAGAACCTGTTTTTTAAAAAAATAAATAAAATTCAAAAAACAAACAAAACAACAACAACAAAAATACAAACACAGACCTTCAAAATGGGGCTTAGTGATGGTTTGGGAGTCGTTAAATGAAATGAAAGAGTAAAAGTACTAGTTTTTTACTCTCTGACGCTTGTAAACTTCCCAACTGTTAATGAGGCTTATCCCCAATGCAAGTGCTCAATGTGAAATATATGAACAGAAATACCTAGACCAGTGTCTTGCGGTGACCTTCAGACAGAGACAATTTCACATGTGCACTTCATGTCAGGTGTTTTGTGGGGACCAAAATATCTGACGACTTTTACCGAGCACCTGCTCTGTGAATGACACATGCACGGCCCAGTGAACATGCAAAGGAACGAGGTCCTGCCCTTGCCGGTAGGCAAGCAAGTGTCAGGAGGGGCCCGGCCGCGTCTGGGTTTCTGGTATTCTGATTCCTCGCCGGGGCTCTCACCACTCAAGCGCACTGCTGATCCACTCTGCAACATCTCTGACAGATCTCACGGGTTTGGGGGCATACCCTAAATCTAGAACATTCTCCCATTATCTCAGTCTTGCCCCAATCACATCCTACTGGTTGCATTACTCTGATTAGGCGCAGAGAGAATCTATGATGGTCCCAGTGACAGCTGACGACCCAGAGGAAAGAGCGAGTAACCTTATATTCTTACAAAGGTGAATGCAAACAGTTTGCGTGCAAAGGCTGAGCGCCAGCAAGAACACGACCCTTCAAAATGGAAAGAGAACATTAAAAATTCATCTGCAGCCATCTGGTCACTATCCAGAGGATTCTAATGGATGGAAAAGCCTGGTTTAATTTTAAAGCTGGAAGCTTAACTGACATGATAACAAGCAAACAGTGCAGCATTGGGACCTGCATATTTATAATCTCAGAGAAGGCCCATGACCTTAACACTTGTAGACAAGAAAGAAAAGAATGAAAGGACACAACTTTGATAGCCCTCCAGCTTAAGGAAAAGCACTTCATGAGTTTGGTCCACATCCTAACAGAGAGGGAGTCCGTTTCTTGCAGCCTGGCACCAGCATGACACCCCAGGGAGCACCCCAGGCCAAATTTTTTGTGGTCCTGGACAAGCTTTATTTTTCTTAAACTGATCTAAATTTATTTCAGAAAAATCTGCCCAGCGGCACACTACCTTCTACTTAGCACTGGCACTTGTTTGCCTGGACTTGGTTAGTGGTGGGGAAAGGTGAAGGGCAGATGGCATGAGGGTAGGAAATTTCCTTCCGGCCAGTTCCGAGCACGGGTGAGGGCAGGAATTACTAAATTGGGCAGCGCCCAGCCATATAATAAGTACCCTAGAAAGAAGAGGCTTACCTTTCCCACTCCAAAGAAAGAGCAGACTTTTCTATTTTGATGTATAGAAAAAGAGAGAAAAAAAAAAAAAAAAGGATGTTACAACCAGAGTTTCCAAAGCCAACTATGAAAAATCTGTTACTATAATCCACGCTCTAGACAAAAATTGACGTAAAATATTCTCATCTTCAGGAAATTTCTTATTATTTACCAGAAGTACAAGTGCCATTTATGAAGGTAAATCTGAATGCCTCCTTTCTTTGAGGGTGAAAAATCGTGGTTTAATAGTGTTCTAGCAATTGCTTAATTTTTATATTAAAAATTATAGCTACTTCTGGCCAAGATGAAGTAAGGATGGGATCTCCCTTCTCATCTGAAACTACCCAAAACACTTGACCAAAATATATGTCAGTGGATTTCAAGACATTAATGTTAGGAAATGAAGCACAGTGATCCCCAGAGTCAGAAAACAAATGAGGTGCCCCCTACAATCCCTACAGTCACCTGACCCTATGGCCTGGGTGCCCTTCCAGGCCATGGCACAGAGAGTCAGGAAACCCACGGGGAGCCTGGTGGCTTCCCCAAGTGGGGAAGGTGGAGCTGGGGGCTCGGGAAGTTCAGAGGTCAGAGGTTACAGGTCAGAGTAATCAAGAGGACAGAGACAGACAGAGACACACAGAGGGACCCCTCGAGTATCTGGACAAGTCTGATCAGTGCAGCCTGTGAGGCCAGTGTCCAAGGCCAGGGAAAGCACTCCAAGCAGGATTAGAGGGAACACTCCCAAGAGCTCACAGGAGGCCAGGATTAGTTCTTGTTCCCACTGGTGGAGTGGAAAACCTCGCAATTCCCGGGGCATCAGAACACCTGGGAGGGTCATGCCCTGGTGCTGTGATAAAATCAGCCTTAGACTGATCGCTAGTCGGGACCATGTAACAAGGCTGATGAGAAAGACCCAAGATGCTCAAACTCTTTCCAAGTCACATAGTTTCACCCAAGAACAAAGCTTAAGAATATTTACAGGATTAAAAAAAATCCAGTACCCAAAAAGGAAAAATTCACAATGTCTGTCAGCTAAAAAAATTCTCAGGCATGCAAATAAGCAGGGATGTGCAACCCATAATTGGGCGGAAATGCAATCAATTGAAGCCCGCCAAGAAATGACACCTATGATTAACAGTTATTATAACTATATGCCATATATCAAGAAGCTGGAGGAACGATCGAATATGTCAAGTAGAAACAAAGAAGACAAAAAAAATGACCTAAATAAAAATTCTAGAGATTAAAACCTCAAATGTCTGAGATGAAAAATACACTGGATGGGATTAAGAGTAGATTAGACACTGCATAAGAAAAGATTAATAACATGGATTTTCATAGCAGCATTACCCATAGTAGCCAAATGTTGGAAACAACTCAAATGCCCATCAACCGATGAGTGGATAAACAAAAGATGATATATCCATGTAATGGAATATTATTTAGACAAAATCAGGAATGAAATATTGATCCATGTTTTGACATGGATGAACCTCGAAAACATGCTAAATGAAAGAAACTGATAGAAAAGGCCACATACTATATGATTCCACTTATATGAAATGTCCAGTATAGGCAAATCCCTGAAACATAAAGTAGACTAGTGGCTGTCAGGGGCTGGGGAAAGCAGCGGATGGGGAATGACTGCTGAGGGGTGTGGGTTTCTTTTGGGGGTAAATGAAAATGTTCTGGAAGTAGTGGTGACAGCTGCACAATTTTGTGAATATACTAAAAACCACTGAAATGTACATTTTAAAAAGATGAAATTCACAGTATGTGAATTACAGTTCAGCTAACAAAAAAACTCAATCAGAATGTTTTGATAGAACCATTCGGACATGGGGACTGGGGGCATTTTGCTGCCATTTTATCAAAATGCCAGTGTCAAAACAGCTGCCTTAGAATGTCCTGTGTCTCTTTAAAATATGGTTTCTGTTATCAAGAAGCTTAGAGTCATGGAAGGGTAATAGGTCTGATATGTTGGTGCTTTACATGTGTTATCACTCACCTTCCCCATGACGTGCAGCATAGACATAATTCCTATTTTACCAAAGAAGCAGCTGAGACTCAGAGAAGTTATGTTATTTGTCCAAAGTCATATATCACGTGAGCTACTGAGGCAGGATTTGAACCTGGTTCAGTCTATTCTTTTGGGCCAAGCAACCTGGCAACCTTTAGAATTTGCAGAAGAGTTTCTAGTGAAGGCAACTCAGTGTAAGCATTTTCAGATGCAGGAAGAGAGCCAGTAGGAATTGGTGTCACAGAGTTGAAGGAAGGAAAGTTTCAGGAAGGGAGTGATCAATAATGCCAAATGCCACAGAGCTATGATAAGGAACAGGACATGTCCACTTAGACTTAATAACCAGGAGGTCACTTGTGGCCTTTGCAGGGCAGTGGAATGGGCGGGGTGGGGTGGGGTGTGGGGCTAGCCGGCAGCGAGGGGAGGAGTCCCTTGTAAGCAAAGGGACAAAGACGGGGATCATGGAAGACTCTTTCCCAAGCCTGGCTACAAAGGTGGGGAGAGAAGTGGGTCAGAAATACGCAGGTCAGGGGAATTTTGTTGTTATGGCTTGTTTTGTTTTGGGGATGGGATTGATGACATAAAATACAGTGACCGTCCTCAGCCAATCTACAGATCAGCAGGGGAGAGGAGCACACCTCAACTTCACCAGCCACTCGTCATCCAGATGACAGTTGAAGGTTCAAGGCCTGATATAGGCACCACTGGTCCAGCTCACTTTCTTCTTTGGTACCCAGTAATCTGAAGAAAGGAGAGTCACCCTCAGAGAGGGATGAAGGAAGCAAGGAGGGGAGGCTGGAACGAAATACTGTGTCCCCAGGTCTGTCCATTATCCATTACATAGGTTTCTACTCACCAAAGCTGGCGTGAAATTCCCCTGTGGTAATCTGGACTCGAGCATTCTGCTCCCTTGCATACATATCCTGCTGCTTTGAACGGAATGTTTGGGTTCTCCCAAAATTCATGTTAAATCTCTAATTTCCAATATGATGGTATTCTTAGGTGGTGCTTTTGGGAAGTAATTAGGTCATGAGGGTGAAGCCTTCATGAATGGGATTAGCGGTCTTAAGAGATGAGACACGAGAGAGATGACCTCTTTCCCCCACATGATGACACAGCAAGAAGGCATCCATCTGCAAACCAGGAAGAGGGTCCTCACCAGTAGCCAAATCAGCCAGTACTTTGATCTTGGACCTCCCAGGCTCCAGAACTGTGAGAAATACATTTCTGTTGTTTAAGCCACCAGTATGGTATTTGTTATAGCACCCTGAGCTGACCTGCAAAACGCCCTTGAGTGTGAGTGGAATCTGTGAATATGACGATTATGTAACATTATATACAAAGGGGGAGATTACCCTTGGTGAGCCTGACCTAATCAGGTGAGCCTGTTAAAAGAAGAGTTTTCTCCAACTGGTTGCAGAGTGGGAAGTCAGAGATTTGAGGCCTGAGAAGCATTCAACACCCCATTACTGCTTTGAAGATGGAGGGAGCTGCATGGCAAGGAATGAGGGGGCCCTAAGAGCTAAAAGCGCCCCTACAGCCAGCCAGCAAGGAAATAGAGACCTCAGTCCCACAACTACAGTGAAGTGGTTCTACCAACAACTTGAATGCACTTGAAAGTGGATTCTTCTCCAGAGCCTCTATTCAAGAACTCAGCCTAGCTGATACCATGATTTCAACCTTGTGATACGCTGAACAGAGAACCCAATGAAGCCACACCTGGATGTCTGACCTGTGGAACTGTGAAGTATAGAACTAATAATTGGGTGTTATTTTTTAAAAAGAAAAGGGAAAGGAAAAGATTAGCCAACATATAGCAGGAGAAACTAGCCAAAATTAAACACACAGAGAAAAAAGACTGAAAGAAATGAACAGAGTATCAGTTTGGACAGGAGTGGGGCAACTACCAGGGGCCTAACATATGCATAATTGGAGTCCCTGGAGATGAGGCTGTTAGGGTGGAAAATTTTTGAAGAAATAATGGGCAAAATTTTTCAAATCTGATGAAACCTACATACCCACAGATCAAAGAATCTCAAGAAAATTCAAGCACAAAAAAACAATACCACAAAGAAAATGCCACCAAGGTATAGTGTAATCAATTTGCTCCAAACCAGTGATAAAGAGAACATCTTTAAAGCAGTCAGAGAAGAAAAAGACACATAGGCACAGAGAAATAAAGATAAGGATGACAGTCCATTTTAAACTGGGAACCATTCAAACCAAAAGACAGTGGAACAACATCTTTAAATACCTCAAGAAAAAAATAATGCCAACTTGAATTCTGAACGAAATAAAAGTATCTCTCAAAAATGAAGGTAAACAAAACCAGGAAGATTTTATCACCAGGAAACCTCCACTATAAGAAATTTTAAAGGAAATCCTTCGGGGAGAAGAAAGATGATACCAGATAGAAATCTGGATCCACATAAAGGAATGAAGAGCACCAGCAGTGAGAACTCACTGAGTAAATCTAAAAGACTTTTGCTTAAGAAGAAAACTGAGTGCTGATAATCAAAAATAACAATGTAGTGTGGGTTTATACACAGAACATACGTAGAAGGAAAATGTTTGCTAACAGTAGCACAAATGCCAGGAGGAGAGAGATGGCAGCATACTGTTGTAACTCTTACGCTATATGTGAAGTGATATAATACCACTTGAACCTAGAATGTGTAAAGTTAAAGATGTAGACTCTGAACCTTAAAACCACCACTAAAATAACACGACAACAAGATATAGGTAGCTAATACATCAACCAAGGGGAGGAACGGAATCATAAAAAATAAGTAATGTGAAAGAAGGCAGTAAAATAGGGGGAAAAAAGAATATGTGGGATGAATAGAAAATAATAGCAAGATGGTAGATTTACTCCCAATCAAACCAATAACATTAAATGTACATCAAAGGTAGAGATTTGAGATTGGATAAAAATGGAAGAGCCAATGACAAACTGCCTATAAAAAACCAACTTAAATATAAAGAGACAAATAGATGAAAAGGAGAAGTATGGAAAGAGGTATTCCATGCTGAAATGAATAGAAAGCTGAGTGGCACTATTAATATTGAATAAAGTAGATTTCAGGGAAAAGAATATTACCAGGGATAGAGGGTCATTTCATAATGATAGTGGGAAATTCATCAAAATGATAAACAATCCTAAACATTTATGCACCTAATAGCAGAGCTTCAAAATACACAAAGCAAAATGATGATAGACCTGAAAGGAGAAAGACAAGTCCACAATTATACGCTGAGATTTCAATAACCTTCTCTCAATTACTGATAGAACAGTAGACAGAAAATCAGTAAGGCTACAGAATACTTGAACAATGCTATCAACAAACTTGACCTATGACACTGTAGAATATTCCACACAGAAACGGCAGAAAAGGCATTCTTTTTAAGCACATATGAGAGATTCACCAAGACAGCCCTTGGTGTGGGTCATAAGACAAAGTCTCAATAAATTTGAAAGGATTCAAGTCATCCAAAGTATATTCTCCAACCACAATGGAATTAAATTAGAAATAAAATCAGAAAGATCTCTGGAAAGTCCCAAATATTTGCAAACTAAAAAAACACATTTCTAAATAATCATGGGGACATAAGAAATCAAAAAGGGAAACTTGAAAATATTGTGAACTCAATGAAGATGAAAACCCAATGTATCAAAATTTGTAGATTATATAGCTAAAAGCAGTATATAGAGGAAAATTTACTGTACTAGGTGCACATTAGAAAAGCAGAAAGACTTCAAATTAATGACATTAACTAATTAAATCCAGTGTAAGCAGAAGAGAAATAATAATGGTCAGAGTAGAAATCAATTGTATATCCTTCTGCAGAAAGAGAGTCAAGCCATACCTCACACTATATACAAAAATTAAATTAAATGGATCATAGACTTAAACATAAAACCTATAACTATAAATCTTTTTAGAATAAAATATAGGAGAGAATTTTTGTGACCTTGGGTTATGCAAAGATTTTTTTAGATAACACTCACAATAGGGTCCATAAAAGAAAAAAATTATGAATTGGACTTCATGAAAATTAAGAACATCTCATCTTCAAAAGACATTGTTAAGAGAAGCAAAACAAGCCACAAATTGTGGAGAAAAAGTTGCAAATCACATAGCTGAAAAAACTGTATCCAGAATATATAAAAACTCTCAAAATTCAATAAAAAGAAGACCAAAAAACCCCAAATGACGAAAGATTGGAATATGTATTTTATCAAAGAATATACACAGATGTCAAATAAACAAAAAGATGCTCAGCATTATAACATCATTAGTTATTAGGGAAATGCAAATTAAAACCACGAGATACCACTGTGTACCTACTATAATGTATACTATTAAAAAAACTGACCATACCAAGGGTTGGCAAGGATGTGGAGAAACTGGATCTCTGAGACACCACCGATGGGAATATAAAATGGTAAAACCACTTCGGAAAACAGTTTGGAAAACTTTTAAACAGTTTTAAAAAGTTAAACACATAGCTACCATATGACTCAGGCATTCCACTCCTAGCTATTTGCCAAGAGGAATAAAAACAGAAGGCCATATTAAGACTTGTACAAATGTGCATAGTAGCTTCATTTATAATAGCCAAATCCTTGGGGAAAAACCCCCGAAGTCTCTCAATAGGTAAACGGATAAACTGTGGTATTTACACAGTGGAATTCTATTCACCAATAAAAAGGAACGGACTATTGCCACGTGGCTAGATCTCAAAAAAGCCATGCTGAGTAAAAGAAGCCAGATAAAGGTAGAGTATATATTATATGATTACATCTGTATCAACCTTTAGCAAATCCAAACTAATCTTCAGGGACAGAGTGGGGATTAGCGTGTGGGTGCAAAGGGCTAGGTGGAGAGGATGACAAAGGGGTACCAGGAAACTCCAGGGGATGGTGGACATGTTTGTCGTCTTGGCTTCACATGTGCATACATATGTCGAAACTCACCAAACTGTACACTTTCAACATGTGTAGTTTAATCTTTATTAATTATACCGCAATAAAGATGTTTCAATACAAAATACCACACACTTTTTTTGTTTCGTATTTTCTTGGCATAAATATTTCAGTCCTTTTATTTTCAACCTTTTAGGATTTTTTTTTTTTTTTTTTTTTTGCCACGTGTCATGAGGGATCTTAGTTCCCTGACCAGGGATTGAACCCGTTGAGGAACTAAGATCCCTGCAATGGAAGTGTGGAGCCCTAACCACTGGACCACCAGGGAATTCCTTAGTATTCTTATATTTTAGGTGTGTGCTTTGTAAAACAGTCTAAAGCTAGATTTTACATCATACAATGTGCACTTAATAAATACTGTGTCACTGTTCAATAAATGAATCCAGTCTGGTAATCTAAATCTGTGATTTAGTCTAAGAGTTTAGTTCGTGTACATTCATTATGACATCTTTAAATTCATTTCTTTTTTTTTAAATTAATTAGTTTATTTTTGGCTGTGTTGCTGCACGTGGGCTTTCTCTAGTTGCAGCGAGCGGCGGCTACTCTTCGTTGCGGTGTGTGGGCTTCTCATTGCGGTGGCTTCTCTTGCTGCGGAGCACAGGCTCTAGGCGTGCAGGCTTCAGTAGTTGTGGATGCGGGCTCAGTAGTTGTGGCTCGCAGGCTCTAGAGCACAGGCTCAGTAGTTGTGGTGCACGGGCTTAGTTGCTCCGTGGCATGTGGGATCTTCCCGGACCAGGGCTGGAACCCGTGTCCCCTGCATTGGCAGGAGGATTCTTAACCACTGCGCCACCAGGGAAGTCCCTGAATTCATTTCTAATACCTTATTTTATTCTTTCAATTTCTCCCATATCCCTACCTCCTCCCTTCCTTCTTTCCTCTCTTTTCCTCTCTCTGTTTTCTTTTTCCTTTCTCCCTCTTTTGCCTTCATTTATATAGATTTAAATTTTTCTTAACCTCTGTTTCCAACTTTTCCCCCTACTGGTTCAGAACTCTATTTTATTGGTAATTCTAAAAATGTTAACATGTATAGTTTAACTTAACCAAGTCTGAAATTACACAATGTAAAACATCTTTACTCTTTTATTGGTGAATAGAATTCCATTGTATAAATACCACAATTTATCCATTTACTTACAATATAAGGACCTCACTCACAGTGGCTTATTTCCTTGTGTGTGTAGCAGTTTCACATTTTATTCACCAAGTGGACACAAGTATTGTAGCATTTTAAGTTGAATTTTCAGACTGTAGTGGTAGCAGGCATTCCAGCTCCCTGACTGAGGCAGGGCGGATTGAGGTGAGGATTTCCTAAGGGAGGACTGGTTCCCTTCCCACCTCCTCTCAGAGCCAAAGCACAATAGGCCAGACTCCTCCTGCAGGGTGAGCTTCTTTCCCTTCCTAATTTGTCTAGTGAGGGGGCTGCCCTTCAGAAATTCCAGATTTATGAAGGGTTCTCCGCTCTCATCTCCCACCCTCTTTAGGCACTGGGCTTGTATCTGACTCCATATTAGATCTGTTTCTTTTGCTTTGCTGCCTGTGCTTAGTCATGGTGGCTCTGCACCTTTTGTAAAAGAATGTTGCCTATAGCCTGAAATATACAGGATAGCCTATTCTCAAGGCTCTGACCTTTAAGAAGGTCATTCTTATAGAGAAAAAAAGTTGCAGAACAGAGAGAAGCATTTGTCTTGTTGGAGGTTTACAGGAACAGCCTAACCTGACCTACATGCACAGCTGCAAGAACAAAGGATTTCGACACAAAGAAGTTTGCAACAACTAACCACGCCCCTCCCTTACCTTGCCTTTAAAAATGCTTTGCTGAAACCCTTTGAGCAGTTCGGGGTTTGTGGGTACAAGCCACCCATCTCCTTGCATGGCCCTGCAATAAACCTTTCTCTACTCCAAACTCCGAAATTTCCGTTTGTTTGGCCTCACTGTGCATCATGCATGCGAACTTTCGATTGGTGACAGGTTTTGTCTCCTGACCCTCTCGTGTGTGGCTTTGGATTACTTCCTATACATTTTTAATTTACCAGAAATATTAAAAAGTTCACTATTCTCCAAGCATTCTGGTTAACAGTGTGGCAACTAAGAGTGCAGTTTTGGGATTCAGAGTGCCTGCATTCAAACCAATACTCTACTACTTATTTCCTGTGACTCTGGGCAAATTAACAAAAATCTCTGTACCTCAATTTCCTCACATGTAAAGGGAGAGGCAATAGTAGTACCTGTCTCCCAGTTATTGTGGGCCTTAAATAAATGAATATATCTAAAGAGCTTAGGACTGTACATGGTATACAGTAAGAACTCAAACATTAGCTGCTATTACTGCTACTATTTTTGTGCTTAAAGAAAATGTTCTGAGGTTATATTGCACTCTATTCTGCAAAGGGGTTGATACCTTACAGTATGAGTTTTCTTAATAAACAATTTTCAACTTTCATGTGATATTATGTAGCTTATTCATATCAGGATGTAAATAAACAAAATAACAAGTATTTGATATCTACCATTTCTCTGTTTTTCTTCTTTTGGGGAAATATTATCTCTTGAAGTTAGATCTCCAAAGTCTATTTTTCAATTATGAATTATTTTATATTCTGTTGGAATAGCAGATACTCCTACACGGAGAAGATTCTACCACTTAAACGTAGCATAACATTTTGTGTTTTAAGACAAAATGATGCCAACAGCTGGTTCATTTCAGCTAGAGTCAGAACACATCCATACATGTATGTCAAGCCCTGGAACGATCACGCACACCACATGGGCTGGCACTGCTCCATTAATGACATTTGAACAAAATAAATTCCAAGTTCAAGTCTCCACAGATAACAGTGCACATTTCTTAAATACCTGGCGAATGAAGCTTGGTGGTTGAAGCCGCTGTTCTCTTAGGAGATGAAACTGCAGGTTTATTAGCATCTTGATCTTTTTGTACTTCTTTCTTTGTTCCTATATATAGTTTAAAAAGAGAAAAAGAAACAAAGAGAGCTCTTTACAATTGAAACAAACACAAATTGTTTGTGGAAAGGGAGGCTTAACAAAAGGCACAGAGAACAAAATAATATTTGGGTGATTTGTTGCTATGGTCACCACCCCCTGTGCTTCAGGAATGACACACTTGTTTATAGCAGAGGGAATTTCGTTTTGAGTGGTCAGAGGAATAATAAGTACACTGCTGTCTCTGATTTGATGAAAACCACCCCTATCTCTGGAGGTCACCGCACCCCAAGGACCCTGACAAACTATCTGGGAATTAAAATTGTGCTGTCCTCAGTCTGCCTGCCTCCTTCTGCCACAACAAATTTTCATTACATGGAGAAGGAAGCTGTAGCCGAATCTAACTGCTAACGACTCCAGCATCATGAGAGTCGAGCCGCGGGGGACACAGTCTGCCTCTAATTAATTTCCACGCAGCTGGTCCACCGAGGTGACCTGGACAGCCTCTGAGCTCTCTCTCTGCTGCAGCTGAGCCTTTGTAGAACCTGCCGGCAGAGCCGGCTGCAGCAGCACGGGACAGCCTGAGCTCGGGCCATGTCTAAGACCAGGCACCCAGGACACAGCACCGTTTCTCCCTTGTGTGCTGGGCACAGACCCTCCCCTTCACATCCCCTTCATCAGAAAGTCCAAGAATGATGGATGGAAGATCAGAGGAATAACGTCGACCTGGGTGTACCTAGACCCGTCTCCGCCTCAGCACAGTTTACTATGTCGTTTCAGAAATAACCCCTCGTGATGGTGATGGTTTCTTAGAAGCGGAACACAAACTTCCCACTTTGCCCCATGCCCTGCATCCTTACTCCTCTTCCAGAGGTAACCAGCTAGCAATCTGGCGTTTACTCTTCCAGACCTTCTTCTAGGTATTTATAAGTATATCTACCCAAATACAAATACAGCTATTAATTAGCTAAAGGCATCCCATACTGCAATTTCTTTTTACCTACCCACACTTTTGAAGATCTTTTTCGTATCAGTGTATTCATAGGTCTTTTAAAAAATGCCACATCATATTAATGGGCAAAGATGTACCATAATTTACCCATCCTCCTGTTGACGAACATTTAGATTGTTTGCAAGTGTTAGCGATTAAAATAGCTAAATGTGCTACAATAAACATTCTTCTACTTGTTTCTTTGTACACACGTACCAGTATCTTTACAGGATGAATGCACAGATACGCTTTTGCTGGATTAAGATCCTGCTCATTTGCAATATTACCAGACACAGCCCAATTGTCCTCCGCGAAAAGCTACTAAAGTTACACTCCCAACCAAGTGCGTAAGGCCAGTTCTTCCCACACGCCCCATGCCCTACCGACACTGAAGTCTCATCATTTCAATTTTTGCCAGGCACTTAGAATCTTTTCAAATTGGTCATGTGCATTTCTTTATTTGAAAATCGCCTAATTAAACCCTCTGCCCATTTTTCTTACTGATGTGTAAGAACTCTTCATTTATGCTGGATATTAATCCTTTGCCTGCTATACAAATTATATTTTCCAGCCTTTCACTTTTTACAGCTTATTTAGAGTACCTTTCCTTGTACAGTAGTTTAAAAATTTTTAAATGTTCAAATATGTCAACTTTTCCCTTACAGCTTTAAAAGCACTATTACAGATCATTTATATGTAAGTGTGCATGCAAGTGTGTGTGCGTGTCTGTGTGTGTGTGTGGATGACTGGGGAGAGATCACTTCCAGGCTTTGGAGAGGGAGGCAGGTATCTGGAGCCAACCTCTCTGTCCCTCCTCTCTCCTTTTCTGGCCTGACTGGGCCACTGCTTCTCCCGACACCATCGGACCTGCCTCACCCCTCTCTACGCTTGTCCGCCTGTCTCCTGCGGTTCCTCCCACACACCTGTGAGCACCTCCTCTGTTTTACCGCCTTTGGACAAACCGTTCGAGTCTTGTTGATTTACCTCTTCTAAGGTCTGACTTCCCTTTTGCATGTCTAGCCACTACTTTTTTTCTTCCTACTCTCAGAAAAGGTGCTTCACGCGTTTAGTGAACATACCCCGAGCCTCTCCCATCTCAGCCAACGGCTCCACCCTTCACTCACCGCGCTCAGGCCGAACACACAGGAGTCCCCTTGTTTGGCTCCCGGCCCCCGTTCAGTCATCAGCAAAGCTTGCTGGAGCTCCTCGGCGAACATCTCCCAGGTCTGACCACTTCTTCCCCCTCCCCGCTGCCCCTGCAGAGCCCAGGTCACCATCGCCCCTTCCTCCTCCGCCAAGGCCTCCCACCGGCTCTGCTGCCACCACCCCCGCCGCCCCTCTACTGCATATGCCCCCAGGGCAGCAGGTGAATTAACTTCAAACCCAAGTTAGAGCAAGTCATTCCCAATCTCAAAACCCTCCACTCACCTCCCAAGATACTCAGAGTGAAATGCAGACTCCTACAAGGCCCTACAGACCAGCGCTACCCAACAGAAATACAATGTGAGCCACTTACGTAATTTCAAATTTTCTACCAACAACATGTAAAAAGTGCAAAGTACAGTGAGATTACCTGTAATAATATGTTTTATTTAACCCAACATGCTGAACATCACTTCAGTGTCCAGCACCGGTCATATTTCAAGGGCTCACGGACTGACTGTGGGCCAGTGACCAGCACAGCCCAGAAGCGCTGGTCCCCACGCTACATCAGACACCTGTGGTAGTTCATTTTATGTGTCAGCCTGACGGGGCTACGGTTGCCCAGACGTTTGGTCATACCTTATTCTAGGTGAGAGTAACATTTGAACTGGTAGACTGAGTAAAGCAGACTGCCCTCCCCAGTGTGAGGAGGCCTCATGCAATCTGTTGAAGGCCTGAGTAGAACAGAAGGTTGGGTAAGAAGGAACTTCAGCTGCCTCACTGGTTGATCTGGGACATCGGTCTTCTCCTGCCCTAGGACTGGAACCTACACCATGGGCTCACTGCCAGCAGGTCTTGAGACTTCTCAGCCTCCATAATCACGTGAGCCAATTCCTCACAATAAATCTCTTTTTATATACATGTATTCTATATTCTATAATATATATACTATATACTATACTATACTATATATATACTCTATATATACTATATTCTGTAATTATATATATACTATATATGAGTATATATAAAGTATAGACATAATTACATATTTAAAATATATAATAAATATATTTTTATTTATATATTTTATATATTTAAAAAATATATAATATATAAAAATATATTAAAATCTATATATTTTTAAAATATATTTATATATTTATTATAAATAAAATATATAATATATTAAAATATATTATATAAAGTATATATGTAATAGTATATATATACTATTCATAATAAATATAATAGGATATTCTGTATTATAAATGTATTAATACATAAATATATATTATTTTCCTATATAAAATATGTTACGTATATACATATGTATCTCCTACTGGTTCTGTGTCTCTGGAGAACCCACACACACACAAACACACACACACACAAACACCCCTCTGCACCTGCTCACACACTCCAGCCACACTGCCAGCCTTGCTGGTGCTCAGACTTGCTGTACTTCCTCCCATTCTGGTCACGTTAGCTTGAGCTCCTTCTGCGTGGAATATGCTTCCCCGAGACCTTAGGCTTGGTTCACTCATCTGCTCTTTCAGGTCTCTGCACAGATGGCAATCTTCAGGGAGGCCGTGCCTGACACTCCGGGTAAAACAGCCCTCCTGCCACCTGCCACTCTGCCCCTCACCTGCTTCACTCTTCTTCACAGCACTTGTCACCGCCCAAAACATCCACACATCTGTTTGTTTACTGTCCACCTTCCCCACTAGGACATAAACTTCAACCAGAGGACACACCCTGCCCTGGACAGCGTGGCCATTCAGTCTATGCCCCACTGTCCGCCCATCTCCCACCGGGCTCTTTTCAAGGCAGGTCATGTCCAGGCACTTGAGGGTTACAGAAGGCTGGACCGGCGGGGTCCTGAAAGCCCAGCCCTGACTCCACTCCACTGAAGCCACACCCACCCTGCAGCGTATCCCACTTACGGTTCATCTCACTCTTCTATTCCCTCTCTCTGCTCAGATTTTAGGTTTCAACAAACACAGAAGGTCAGCCAGACTCCTAGGAACTCAGAAGAGAAGAGTTAGCCAAAGAGTGTGCTAAACACAACACTTTAAGGGGAAACTAAACATAAGTATTTATTCAGGGTCTCCATAGTTTCCATCCAGCCTTCATGGACTGCTATCTGGCAGCTTCCATCAAAAATTTAAACACTGATAGACTTGACCCAGCAATTCTGCTTCTACAGATCTCTCTTTGGAATACTTCTACAAGTGTGAAAAGATGTACATTCAAAGACATTTCATACATTATTCACAACAATAGAGATGTATAAATAACCAAAAACGCACACAGGGGTATGATTAAATAAACTACTGTATATCCATACGATGTAGCACTATGCCACATTAAAAAGAATGAGGTTGTTCTATATTATACTGGCATGGAAGGAGGTCCATGAGAAATAAGTTAAAAAGCTAGTTGTTGAACAGTATGCACGGTATTATCCCATTTTTATGACACAAAAATGTTACCTGTATTATAGTTGTAAATATATAAAAATAACTGAAAGGCCATTTACTAGTTTTTAAATATTTTTAATAATGGTTACTTCTGAGACGTAGGATCAAGGGAATTTTACTTTTTATTTTAATATGCTTCTGCATTATCTCCACTTTTAATGATGAGCACACACATTACTTTTATAATAAAAAAAGGCATGAAACCAAAACCAAAATGAAAATAATCTATCAGCTCTCTGAAAGGATGAGGAAGGAAGAAACCAGCCTAGTGCAACCAATTCTACAAGAATAACTTTGATCGAAAGTTTCACGACCCTTCCCCCTAGGAACACAGTGCTGCCCGGAGAATTCCTGTGTGGTTCTGGGAGCTCTTGATGGCACAGAAAATTAGGGCAATTAGTCAAGACTTATAGTTGTCTTTGCAGTTTTCTTGCAATCTGGACTCAGCTTAAATGTTTTTTGAGTATACCATCAGCTTTCGTTTTACTCTGTAAGATCCCAGAGTACCTAGCAATGCCAGTTTTGGTCTCACGGTTTTCCTGCTGCCCCTCTGGCCACTCTCCCTCAGTCCTTCCCGTACGCCTAGTAAAGCTGCCCCAGGATTCTCCCTCGACCTTCTCCAGTCCGCTCTTCTGGGTGAGCCTGTCCACTCAGCATGCTTGTACCACCGAATTATACCCACTGATGACTATAAAAATCTGTTATTTCCAATCCAGATGGGCCCAGACACCTCTCCTGAGATCCAGACCCGTTTCTAGGTGTCAACTAGACATGACCACTTACCTACTGGATGACCAGATCATCACACCCTAAATGGAGCTAATCATCTTCCTCTCCAATCCACTCCTCTTCCAATATTTTCTTTCCTGGTCAACTGTCCCCCTAGTCACTGAAACCAGAAGCTAGTGAGTCCTCTTCCTTATTATCCTCCCAAATCTCATCGGTTGCTAAGTCTCTCTAATTCTGCCCCTTTATCCATCCTCACGGTTTCCCTTAGCTAAGTCCTCCTCATTTCTTGCTGGGACAACTAGGAAAGTCTCCTAAGTGATTTCTCAGTCTGTGTCTTACATTCTTCATCTTCAGTCAACTCACCCTCCTTACAGCTGCCAGAATGACCTTTCAAATTACGTGATTTTACTTTTAAAAGCTTTCCCAATCTTTCCCCGGTCTTCAGTAGGAAGCCCCAATTCTGTGTCGTGGAACAAGCAAGCTCCAGGATCGCACTTCCTCTGCTGCGCGTCCCCTGCTGTGACACCGTGGTCCCCTACGATGCTCTGTGCTCCCACCGTGCTGTCTCGTAGTCTGGAGGGCTCAGTCTCTCCCTCAGCTGCTTGGCCCACCTCATCATCCTCAAATTCAGCTCCTCCCCTCTCTGAAGCCCTTCTGTATGAGTTTCTGGTTTGCCACTGGAACAAATTACCATGATCTCGGTGGTTAAAAACAACACACATTTATTCTCACACATTCTCACACATTTATTCTCACACATTCTCACACATTTATTCTCACACATTATTTATTATGATGACAAATGTCAATGGCTAAGTCAGGATCCGCACTGAGCAAATCAAAATGGAAAGAAAAATTCGATTCAAGATAACGGTTAGAAGAATGCTATATACTTTTTTTCATAAAAAGAAATAAGCACATCAAAAAAAATCAAAGGGAATTTGCAGAGGCTCTTAACCTCACCCACAATAGGCCACAAATCCGTGCAAATCAATCTTGGGAAAAGTAAGAAAAGATAAGAAAAAAAGGATAAAGAAATATGCACAATAACTGACTTTATCCCCCAACCATCTAACCTTCTCACTCCATCCACCTGTGAAAGCACAGGTAACGGGGCTAATTCTTCCCCCAGCTCTACAGACCCCACCCAGACAACATGAAAAGTCATGTTAGGAAGATGAAGGGGAGCAAGAAGAAAAATGACAGGTAAACATGGCAACAATGAGTGTTATGATCATCAGGCAATGGAACTGGAGGAGGTGATTAGGAAAAAATGAATGATGTAATCAGGAAGTAGGGATTCTGATGTCACTTATGAGACAAACAGAATGAGGGAACATTTCAAGGGAAGATTTATAGGGGTTGAATAGGGTGAAGAAAGGAAATGTTATCTAGATACGAATACATCAAATAAAAGAGGAACCTGGATGAGTTATAAATGAGAGAGAGAGTGCGTAAGAGAGGATTCAGGAGGGCTTGCAGGGATAAAAGAAGGAAACAGGTTTTAGCTGCTTTAAAAAAATCAACAGGAATATCTGATGTTGGTGGAGAATGGAGTTAATGAGGGAACAATCTGAATACACTCAAGAAAACGCTGGATTTAACCTATTTAAGGTTCATTCCAATTCAACTCCATTTACTGCACGCATGAGGGCAGACCTTGCAGCTGGAAATTTAAAGTAAAATAAAGGAGGTCTCTGTCCTCAAATAGAGACCTTCAAAAAAATCAGACTCACAACAGAGACCTAATTATTTCCTGGGATAAAAGCAGGGATGATTTAATTCTGAAGATTGTTAGGAAAAGGTAAGGATAAAAGAATGAAGAAGTGGGTTTGGGGGGAAAATATTATCTGTTTAAAAGCTTTATAATCGCCAAGTTTACAGTCGATAGCCGTAACTGAGGCCACAACCCAGTCCAGCAATTCTCCTATTGTTTTCTTTTCATCTTTTGCATTCATTTTTTTAACCTATTTTTTTAAAATCATAGTTCTACATCTGTACCTTTCTAAAAGACTATTCCACATGGCAAAACAAAAAACAGCAGTATCTTGTCCCATCCTCCATATGCCTAATTCATAATCATCACTTCAACTTTTTAAGCTGTTTTTCCTAGTATTTATCTCCATATATGTAAGTAACATGTCTATACTGCTAGTTCTTTTTTTTTAATGTTTATTTATTTTATTTATTTATTTTTGGCTGCACTGGGTCTTTGTTGCTGCGTGCGGGCTTTCTCTAGTTGCGGGGAGTGGGGGCTACTCTTCGTTGCAGTGCGTGGGCTTCTCGTTGCGGTGGCTTCTCTTGTTATGGAGCACAGGCTCTAGGCGTGTGGGCTTCAGTAGTTGCAGCACGCGGGCTCAGTAGTTGTGGCTCACAGGCTCTAGAGCACAAGCTTAGTAGTTGTGGCGCACGGGCCCAGTTGCTCCACAGCATGTGGAATCTTCCCGGACCAGGGATTGAACCCGTGTTCCCTGCATTGGCAGGTGGATTATTAACCACTGCGCCACCAGGGATGTCCCATATACTGCTAGTTCTTGATACTTACATTTTAGACATTTTAATAGCTCTCTACTACAGAAAATGACAATTTTTCTCTCTATAGGCTCTCTATAGGCACTACCTCCCTCTTCAATACAGGTGTACGATAATTTTTGTTTAAGTCAAAATTCATTGTTCATTTTGTTACAATTACATAAATATTATTCACAACTGAGCAATTTCCTTACTTGTATGACCTTTTGTTTTCCCTGGATTTAATAGTTGCCTTGGTTGTTGTTTGTTTAGATTGTTTATATCTACGCATTTTGCTAATTCTCCCCAGAACTCTTTATCAGTCACAACTCTCCTCTCACAATTATGTAAAAGGTTTCATTTTTGTTTCCCTGGAGGCTTCAATTCTTCATTTTCTTCTGGACTCATAACTTCTTGCACTGTTGCGCAGCTGTCATCCCAGAATCTCCCTTCGTCATCATTCCGCGAAATACCTTTGTCTCCTTCCCATATTGGATCCCTTTTTTCTGAACCTCTCATGTATTCCTTTTTCTTGGTCTGCTTCCTTATTTTGGTAAAGTACTTTTTTTTTGAGTTTCCAGAGAAATGTACATGAGAAATAAATTATTTGACATCTTCCATGGCTGAAAATTTCTTCTTACAGTTGACTGTTTGGCTTCATACAGGATTCCGACGTGGCAATCATTTCCCCCAGAACTGTGAAGGCATTTCTCTTTTAGCTTCCAGGTTTGCTAATGAAAAGTCTGATGCCACTCTAAATTTTAACCTTTTGCATGTGATCTGTTTACTCTCTTGGTACCTCTTTTCTTCCCCAGTGTTGTGAAATTTCACGATGTGCCTTGTGTGGGTCTTTTTTCATTCATTATGCTGGGCATTTGGTAGGCTCTTCTAGTCCTACAGTTCTGGGAAATTTTCTTGAAAGGTTGCTTTGATAATTTCCTCCCCTCTGATTTCTCTGTTTTGTTTTTATGGAACTCCTATTATTTGTGTGTGTATATTTATATATACAACCTATATATAAATATCTCTTTTTGGATCTCTCCTGGTGCACATGACACTCAGTACTCCCAACACTGAACTCTCTGTCACCTAACAAAACTTCCTCTCAGTCCTATTTTCTCTGTCTCGGTAGATGTGTCTTTTGCCCGAGCCAGTAATGTTGATCGCATCCTTATCTCCTCCCTCATTCTTACTTTTCATATGCAATAAAATGCCAAATCCTGTGAAACATACATCTTGTATCTCTCTTAAATGTAGTCCACCTCTTTTTTTCGTAGTCGCTGCAACTCCTTAATTCAGATCACTGTCACTTCTCTTGCAGAACTCTGCACCACCTCCTACCTTCTCTTCTCTCCAGTGAACTCTGCTCCAACTCATCCTCCAGACCTCAACCTAGAGGTCTCTGGATGCTGCTAATATGCTCTGTGGCTACAACCTTATTGCACTATAGGTTGAAAGGCCTTTACCTGTCCATGTTCCCCATTAGACAATGTATCACATGAAAATCGCCCACTCAGTAAATATTTGTAAATAAATGGAGTTGGTTATCATTACTAACTAATCATGTTCTTCCTCTGTGGAAAATGAAGTCAACCTTGAGATTAGGTAAACTCCTGACATTTTGAAACCTCTTCTTGTTTTCTTTCTCTTTTTCATTTCTTCTGCAGTACCTCTCTCTCCCCACCTAACCAACAGGCACATCCTAAGTGAGTAATGAGAAATCACCTTACACACTCTTAGAAGAAAAATGAGTAAAGCTCTGCATATGACGGATCTGTGGGAGGAAAATAATCCAGTTCTGGGGAATCAAGACACTGCGTGATCTATTAGGCACTGAGAAAATGTGAATAAGTAAGTCGTGGTGCAAAAAGTACTTTGTATTTTTGAAACTACCCAAATACATACTGGGGCTTTATTCATTGTGGCACTTTTAGCTAGGTAAGCCCAAATGAAAGAAATGGTCTGGGATTATTTGTCTCATTCCATCCAATAATTTACTTTCACATTAATTCAAGAACACAATAAAATCGTGCTTTTCACAGCTAACGTTTTCCCCATATAAATATGGTCTACTTAGTATTAAATAAGTGCCCACACGTTAGTTCCCTGTAGTTTTATTCCACAGGCTGTATCATCCCTTTCTTATTTTCTGAACTATTCATTCCTTGAAAAATCCAAACCATTCCCTTATTCATTCGTTCATCATGTATTTATTGGGTGGGTCCACAGTACTCGATGGGGTATTAGCTGTTGGAGAGTCCAAGGTGAAAGACAAAATCCTTATGTCCAGAAATTCACCAACTAGTGGGACATGTAAATAAGTAGTGACAAGATAATGCAGCAGGTGCCAGCCCAGAGGTCTGGATAAAGATTCCTCAGGGAGCTCAGAGGAAGAGTCAGGTAGGGCTTCACCGAAGAATGTTATGTTTGAGCTGAGGTGTGAACTATGCAGGACAATCACCAAGAAGGATAGGACACAACAGGCATGGGATCATGTGCAAAGGTACAGCACGTTCAGGGGCAGCAGGGTGGGGTATGAGACAGGAGGGTTTGCTCGAGTCCCACCTTCCTGGTCTCTAGCCCTCCACGATCTCCAACTGCACCAGGCAAATATTAAAAATGCTTAGCATAATGCCAGGCACTTATTAAGCATGCAAACATGGTACTTATTAACAATATTAACTTAATTATTATAAATATTTGTTTAGAACCTATGGATTATAAGTGCAGTGCTAGTATATTAAATCATTACTGAATCAGGCTGACAAGAATTACACATTCTTCTTTTTCCAATAAGGAATCGAAGGTTAGAGAAGTCAAGTAACTGAATTAAAATCACCCAGCTATTGGTGGGTCTAACTTCAAAGCTCATTCCCTGTTTCCTCTGCCACCCAAAGTCTATGTGGTAGAAACTCTCAATTAACAGTGGCTTATTAATAAAGTTATTCCACTCATTGGAACAAAAATCATGTGGAGACAGAAATACATCCAAGGTGTCTTTGTTTTTTGAAACCTAAAAAGATGTAGCCAATGAATAAGAAAAGGGTCCTGTAACCTTGTTGTTGTATTTTCCCAGGTCATGGGCACAGAAGCACTGCATGCTGGCAGCCCAAGCAGGTGGGTTCTCTGCTGGGTGATGTTAGTCACAGCAGCTGTGTGAAGAGGCCCATCACTGTCAGGGCTACAAAAAACGGCACCGGCACCGGGTGCAAGTACGGGCTTTGCAGCTGGATGCCGGGGCTTACACCCAACCCGTAAATCTCCTCGTTTTGTTATCCTGGGAAAACTACTTGATCTCTCTAATTCACAGTTTCCTAATCTATAAAATAGGCTTAAGAATAGTACCTACACATCATAAGGTTTTTAAGTGAGGATGAAATGAAATGGTGGGTATGACTAAGCGTACAGTAAGTACTCAATAAATGCTGGCTATTATTATTATTATAGTCGCTCATCAATGAACCATCACACCTGTTTGGCCTGTTTAATATTTATCCCATTGTCCCAGCCCGGATACACAGCATGGTACTGTCACATTACTTAAAGCTGCATATACTTAATGAGTGAGGCATTCGGCTTTCATTCATTCCCCATCTACCTGCCATGTGGACTGTTCAACAATCAGAGCTACTTCTAGGCTGGGGGACTCTGCATTTCAGGGTCCTGCGTCTGGTGGTTGTGTGCAGGCTTCTCATTTTCAGCATGGGCTTTAGACTCCTATCAGCGAGGCTGCTTTGGGGCCCAAAGCAGTTCTCAACACAAATATGCTGATTGATGGATTAAAGACGGACAATATGAAGACTCTGCAATGTCCAAGAAATGTGTTATTCTTTGCCACTTATCTTAGAAAAGGGATGGCTGGCATTTGTCTCTTTCTTATTATATTTGCATTTATTCTAGCTCCCCCCCATCCCTGCCCAAAGACAGTAATTAGTATTTGGTATTTCATCAGTGTAAGGTAGCTAGTAAAACATATAAATCTGCAACGAATTGGAAAGTTTTAAACACTGACATGTAATTAAAAGTTCCATGCTCATCAGGCTAAGAGATGGGGCTACATCATGGTAACACTTTGCATAACAATGCACTTAATAGTACAGGAGGCAGAGTCCTGAAGCACATAAATGTCAGAAATCACAATGGAAAACCGGCTCTCCAGGACCATTTGCATTAATTACTTCTGGACCAGCTCCCATAGCTCTTTGAGGCTGACAAGCAGAGTGGGCAAAATACCAGGTGTGTAACCTTTGAGATGCAATACGTGCATATACTGTTAAGTGAGAGCTAGGGTTTTGTGCCTTACTTTGGAGGTGCCACCATGCAATAAAAGGTTTCACACCAGCCTGCAGGGGGCTTAACAGCAAGGAGAGCCACGGCATTTTATAAATTCTCTCTGGTACAGTGAGAGTGTCCCCCAGTGCTTCCCAAATTATCCAAAATATTATCCGTGCCGTTGTTTCCATGAAAGAATTAGAAAGGCATAGCAGAGAAAGGGAAATGCATCCTGTCCCTTACTTGGATCATCCTGTGGCATTTCAATGATAATTGTTAAATAGCCCTCTAGGCCACTAAACTGGCAATAGAGGATGAGGGTATCAGAGCTTTAAACTCAAGTGTCCACACACACACAAAAAATCAAACTGTCCCAATGAACTGCTTAAAGGGCAATGTTTGTGTAATGATTAAGGCCAGGGTGGACTCACCAGGAAAATCAGAGACTGATGAAGCAGCTGTAAATTTTCTGTACATTTTTTTCACGCTGTCTGTCTTTTTACCACTTCACAGCTTGCAAGTTTCTCCATAAAAGGGACGGAAGGGGAAAGGAGGTTGTTTATTTTAAAATTAATAAGGAGTCTAGTTTTTAGCAGCCCTAGCCCAAGATTTTAAGGGGAGGGAAGCTTGGGAACCTCTAAGATTTACAAAGAGGGAATCCATGAGTTCACCTGCACGAAATGCTGTTCCCCACCATTGCTGCCTGGCAACTTCGACTGACCCGTTAGGTCTCTGCCTGCGTGCTTTTTGCACACTACAGTAGGTCTGTATGATACGCCTCCACTGTGCACTCAGCATAACTGTAATTAAATAATTACGAGTGTAAGTACAAGTTTTATGTTCCTCTCTCCGGTTACACCATGGGCTCTGTAGCAACAGAGACTGTTTCTGTCTCATTCATCATGATTTCCCCAAGCATCCAGCACGGAGCTCAACTCAAAGAAGGTGCTCTGTAACATCCGTGGAATGAACGGATGCCCGTCACTCCCCGGGGTGACTGAGCTGGACGCTGGGGTCGCAGCGTGTGACTCACAGCGCCTCCTGGCCGCCGCGGGGAACCTCCCCACTGCTGGCCAGAAAGAACAGCAACCAGGCCTTCCAGGACACCCACGAATGCCACCCTCTGAACGATGAAACGGACAGTCACTCCATCCATCATCCCGCCGTATTTTCCTGTCTCTGTGACCTCATGCAAAGGAATGGGTCTCAAATGTATCGATTTTTCTCCCACAAAAGTTCTTTCTAACACGTCTACTCTCCTCTAATCTCCTCTATCCCCAACCCTTTGCAGGTTCCCCTGTTGGCTTCACAATGACAGATGAGCTAAAGTTGGGCTAGCCATGGGGACCCAGCCTCAGGGAGAACACAGCCAACATCAAGTGATAACACCATCTGTACTGAAAAGCCCAGCACAGCCTAATTGCTTTGAACTTGCCTCCTTCAGGTCCCTCTCCCGGGTCAACGTGGGCTTCCACATTGTGAGGCGCCATGATTCCCTCACTGTCAGAGAAATGAGAGGCTCTTAGAGCTGCTTATGTTAAAAGAGCATATGCTATGGAAAGAACCACCTCCCGAACCATCCAGACCCAGGATTCCAGTGGCAAAGTGATCCCTTTACCTGTCCTGTCCTTTCCCAGAGCAGAATATTTTATTTCAGCAAGCTCTCACTCAATCTCTTCATTGAAGATGAGCCCAGAGAGGGGAGATGATGCTTGGCCAAACTGAAGAGAGGCGGGGGAGAACGTGCTAGAGCAGCTGTTTCCGGAAGCCTGCACCTCAAAGTGCTCGGTAAACACATTCTGACGGTGTTGACAAGCTACTTGTCTTTTTAAATTATAGTATGCCCAGAAATACCTAAACTTGTGGAATTTAATGCAGAAATAATAATCCCCTGTTCAAGAAGTAAAATTAAGTTTCATGATACAAGTGGAGTTTCTGTAGCCCATGAAATAACAGCCTCATTATTTCCAGAGAATATTTTCCTTAGGGAGAGAGGAACCCAAACAATAAGACATCAGCTGTTCATCTTCTATATAACCATGGGAAATCCTTCTACAGCTTAGTCCGAATAAAGGAATTTTATTTTCTGTTATACATCATGTCAACATGACAGTATCAGAAGGCATACTGACCTAGAAGTAGTCTATCACCAGATCAATACTTCTACTGAAAATACTTTCCCTTTTGCTACAACAACTGAAAAGCAGTTAGAAAAGTCCGTCGGTAAAGCCTGGTTGTTTGTGTAAAGTTATGTGGATCAACACCCTGGTGAGATTCTGTATTTGACTTACGAACAACAGAACAACTTTTCAGGACAATTCTGAGAAAAAGAGTCACCGAAAGACCAAGGTTACGTTTCTAGAATTCTTCCCTTTACACAGCCACAGGGAAGATGTTCAGTACTTTTTTTTTTTAACCGTTAGCACTAAATCCACAGCAGTTTCCTTTGTCGTCACACTGATGCCAAGAAGGCAATGAAAAAATAAATAAATAAATAAACAAATAAATAAACAAATGAAGAGAATTCCCTGGCGGTCCAGTAGTTAGGACTCCGCGCTTCCACTGCAGGGGGCACGGGTTCAATCCCTGGTCGGGGAACTAAGATCCCACAAGCCGAGGGGTGTGGCCACATAAATAAATGAATAAGAAGGCAATGATCATTAGTAACTTACAGGAAGATGATATTATAGGAGTGGGTCATGCTTAGCACAGTGCACTAGTTCTCAACCTGTGTCTGGAAACCTGGGGAAAGAGGGGCGTGGACAGAATACAGAATTATTATAGGGGATCTGGGCGCTGTATGTGCAGTAACTAGCATTGTCCCAGAAAGAAGATTCCACCTCTAAGCTGTATTGTTCAATGACAGTGACTTCAATAAAATGTAATTAACTGGCCTCCATCTGTGTAAGAATCTGTAAGCAGCACAGCACAAAGGTTAGGTATATACCTTTTAAAGTCAGACAGATCTAGGTTGATTCACGTTCTGCTGCATAGAAGCTGTATGATCCTGGGTGGGAAGGGGGTTTACTTAATTTCTCTAAACCCCAGTTTCCTCTAGAGCTAAATTAGGTAGAATATAGAAATCCCCAAGCATACTGCATGGTACATAGAGAATGCTCGGTAAATATGTCTTTGAAAAGAAGAAAAGAAAAAAGGAAAAGACCTGAACAAAATAGTTTTGTTATTTATATTCCTGATATCTAAAACATTTAAGCATCCTTCCAATTACCCAACACAGAATATTACACTTAAGACAAATTAATATTGACTTATTTGCCATCAAAAACTGAACTAAGACAACTCTTACTTTAGAGGGACAGCCGAAAACACATGCCAATCATTTCCTTCTAAGGGTCCTCTAAACTCTCCATTATAGAGTTAGATTTCATAAAGGATGTACTCCTAGATTATACTACTTTAGCTCCAGTAAAATATCTCTCCAAACAACTCATTTAGTATTGTTTCCTTGATTTTGTTGACTTATGGCTATAAGAAATAGCTACAGTCAAAATATGTCTGCGTTATTTGTAAAGCCATATTTCAATGTGACTCCATATTTCTGCTTTTAGGAATCCATCATAATAACACACTGGATTGCTCAAGCCCTGCCCATTCCCAAGAAGGGCTTGTTTTCATGACTGGCCTTTGGCCAGCTCCTGGGAGCTGAGCTTTTGGCATGTTCTGACCGAGGAAAGTGTTCTGCCTACCTGAGGTCTTGGGTCACATGGTACCAGTTTGCCTAGATAGTCCAGCAGGTGCTATATGCCAACGTAACTGACCCATAATAAAAACCCTGGACAACCAGACTCAGGTGAGGTACTGTTGTGTATCGTTGCTCAAGGAATTAAGCACACCTGTATGATTCCACTGGGAGGGGACTCCTGGGGGCTGGTGTCTGGTTTTCTCCGAACTTCGCCCCATGAGCTTTCTTCCTTTGTCTTTTTACTCTGGATTCTTCCACTTTCACAAATTGTAATGATGAATATAACAACTTCCGAGTCCTGTGAATACTTCTAGGGAAATCATCAAGCCTGAGGGTAGTCTGGACAACCCCAGCAAAATATGTTTTTGCAAAACAAACTTATTGCAATTCCTTGTTTTTTGGTAATGAAACATTGAAAACAACTTAAATGCTGAACAAGGGATAAACAGTCCTACAAATTGGCGTAAATCAATATGAAGTTATTACGACAGGACTAAAAGTTAAATTTTCACATGTTTATCATGACATTGGAAAATGCTTAGGATATAATGTTAAGTGAAAAAGCAAGATACAGAAGTATCTATAAAGCATCAGCTCAATTATGGGGAAAAAATCCATACTTGTTTAGAAAAAAGAGTGAAAGGAAATATGCCAATATATATTATTAGTAGCTATTCATGGCCTGAGATTATGAGATATTTTATTGTTTCATTTTTTTCTATATTCTTCATGCATTTTTCTGGGAGCAAATTATTATCCTATTTTTTACTGGGTTGTTTTTAAGTATTTCATTGTAAAAACTGAAACGTTTGGAAAAATTCTAACTATAGAAGGAACACAAAACTTAAAAACAAAAGTTCTTTTTCCTAATCACAATTTTTCTCCAATTGGACACCACACTGATAATAGCTATTAACTATTTAAATGATACTTTCCATCTTTTTTCTATAAATATACAAAAAGGTATACATTAAAAAAAGATTTATTTTCATTTCGGGTTTTGAAAAAATGGGATCATGTTCTGCAGCTTTTCTTGCTTTAATAATATATTATGGACAGTTTCCAAATAATTCATATCGATCTAGCTCAATCTTTTCAATAACTAAATAAGAGTCTATTGAATGGATATATATTGTAACCTATTTAAATATTTCCATATTGATGGATATTTAGATTGTTTCTAATTGTTTAATATTATAATCAGTGTTGCAAAGAATATTCCTATACATATATCATTGCTGCTTGAGCAAGTATTTTTGCAAAAGAGAGTCCCAGATGTAGAAATACTGGATTACAAGTTAAAGATAGTTAAATTTTCATAGATATTAACAAACTGCCCTCCAAAAGACTAGCGATTTACATTCCCACTAATGCTACAAGAGTGTTTTTTTGCCATGTTCTTACCAACACCGGCTGTAATAAACCTTTTTATTTTTTCTAATCCAATATGAAAAAGATGGTATCTTATTAAAAAAAACTGAACGTATTTAGTCATTAGTGAATTTGAACATCTTTTCATATGTTTACGGCCACTGACCTCTTTGTACTCTTAGTGTATAAGTCACCCATTCATATATTTTACCTATTTTTCAAATGAAATTGTACTTTTTCTATTGATTTTCATAATAACACTTGGTTGAAGCACTGTCATTCAGTTTATCACCCTTCTTACCTCTAGGATGTCCTTTATTGCAGACAATTTAAAATTTGTATGTAGTTAAATCTATCATTTTTTAAAGGTTTCCAGGTTTCACATCATGTTTAGAAAGGCCTTCCCTATTCCAAAATTTTAAAATATTATCTAAGTATTTTCCTATCAGAAAAGATATGTTTAAACTATACAATTAAAATTATTGTCCATTATGTTGTTCAACATAATTTTTTTTAATTCACAGAGTTAAAATTTTACACATTTGTGCTAAAAAATAAGTTTCTCTCTTCTGATAAAGTGGCACACTTTTTTTTTTTTTTTTCCTGATTGTGTTTCTTCTTTTGCCCTTGCAGTCAGGAAGCTCTGAGCCCAGTTTTATCAGGCTCTTCTCTTTTTATTATTTGGATTTTTATCCTTGTATCTCTGTTATTCTGTGCCCTTTACTACATGTTGCCTTGTATCTTTTCTGAAATCAGAAAGTGATAACATAAAAAGCCTATTATATTTAAACTTCTTCAGGTCATTTGTTTCTTAATCCATCTTACTATGGATTCCTGGTCTGCTAGAATTAACTGGCAGTCAGCTGATAAGATTACAGATCTCTTGCTCTCACTCTAATTATCAGTGTACAAATCTGTTTACCTTATTTTGAGCCCCTGAAGGTTAAGGACTGTTCTAATTATTCTTGAATCCAAGTCGCCTGGAATCACCAAGGGAAAGAAGCAAAGCACCGCAGTTTAGAAATGTTTCCAACAGCATGTGTTAAAACAAGGGTTGGTGTTCCCTAAGTAATTAAAATAACCCAAACGCCTCACAGTCCCAAGAAATACAATTATCTGGAATTTAACTGTAATTTGCATGCCTGACTTCTGCTTTTTAATTAGCTTGATGACAGAACAAGGCGATGTGAAAGCTGATTTGGTATTAGGAACTACATTTTATTTAAATGAAATATTCATACCAGTGGAATGAATGCAAACCTAAAATTCAGTAATAAAATTTATCTTTTAACCACAATTTTATAATTGTTGTTAAATTAGGTGTTGGAGTGGGATGAAAGTTAGAAGAGAACGTCCTGAAATCTCTCAAGGGAGCTTTCTGCTTCATTTTTCCCAATCCGTGCCTTCCCCTGATAACTACATGTCACAGGGGTCACAGCCATAGTCTACACAGCAGCTGGTCTGCGGTCCTCCGTCTAGTAAATGGTGGTGCTTAATCCTCGTTCTAAAACACCCTTGGGACATCCCTGGCAGTCCAGTGCCTTCCAATGCATGGGGTGCAAGTTCAATCCCCGGTCGGAGGGCTAAGATCCCACATGTCTCGCGGCCAAAAAACCAAAACATAAAAAACAGAAGCAATATTGTAAAAAATTCAATAAAGAGTTTAAAAATGGTCCACATCCAAAAAATAAATCTTAAAAAAAACAAACACCCTAGCACTTCCTCCTCCTTATGTCAATAATGGGAAAATGTCTAAGAAGTTTTATGTCTTTGGCAAAATTAAACACAGAGCCTTAGGGCATCATTGAAACAGGTTTCCGAGCAGACCTGGACTAAAGCCTCGGGAGCTGTGTCCACTGCCTGTCTCACCCAGTCCTCCAGAGTCTGGGGCTGCCCCCCTGCCCCGCACTCCCACCCCCTGCAGACCCTGGAGAAGGAGGCCGCAAGTAACAGAGCGAGGCTGGCAGAGTCCACAGTTACAGAGAGGAAAAACTGGGGGAGAGAGAGAAGGAAAAGAGAGACGTGACTGGGGGCAGCTGCCAACTGTTTCTACCGGGCGAGGCCTGTGTAATTTGCCATCAGAGCCTAGGAAGCTGACCTCAGGGCAGTTGCATAAGGGATGTGAAACAGGTGGGAGTCTCCGAGCACCTGCTGGAGCCTGTTCTAGGACACGGGAAAAGGCAGGACTCTCACTTGTCCTCAGGAACTGGTCTATTGCTTCATTATGTAACAACCTGCCCAAGTCACAAGCACTTTCTGAGCACTCAGCGTGGAAACTGGTACCATCATGGTGACCCTTTCTCTGCTGGGAACATCCCTTACCCCCCATGAAGGCACAATTCCTCCTCACACAGTATCATTCCTTCCCCTCTCCTCCCTCTGGTTAACATCTATTTTTCATGGCATCACCAACTGAATTCTAACCAAGTCATCTCAAGGAGAGCCTGGCCTGAGGCAAGAAGTCCCGTGTACCATTTCTGTTTACCACCACCCCCAGTTCACACATGTGAAATCTAATGGTAATGGGGGACCACAGATGGAATTCTTATACTCCACAGCTGGATATTTATATTATTGTGGAAAAAGCACAGGACACATACACAACATATGTGATTTCCTGATGCCACCACATGACTTGGGGCAAGTCATTTCACCTCTGAATCTTGATTTCCCATCTGCAAAATAATACTTTCCTTGCCTACCAACTCTAGGTTTTTGTGAGGACCAAATCGTATTTAGCACATTAAAGTGTTTTATAAAGTAATACAAAGTGGAAGAGAATTCTTGTTATCAAGATCACATGGCTTTCCAAAATCCTCTACAGAGCAGAAGTATTTGAAAAAATAATGAAATTTTTATGGTCTTAAACACTGTTGCTGCCTTGCCCTCTATTCTTCACACCTGAAATACCTTATTTCCATTTAGCTCTACCTCCACTAAAACAGCTAAAACAGCCGCTCTCTCTGCACAGTTTTCAATGGAACACTTTAAACATGTACTGAAGCGGAGAGACTAGTCTAGTTAACTATGTATTCTATCACCCAACTTCAACAACAAGCAGTGCCCATGTTTCATCTTCTGTAACATGTTGACTCCACTTGCCACCATCCTGGGTTATTCTGAAGCAAACCCCAGAAAGCATATCACTTCATATTTGTGCATTTCTAAAAGACGGCTTCTTAAAAAAACATACCCACAGGGAGGGATAAATGAGGAGTTCGGGATTAGCATATACACACTACTATATATAAAAGAGACAACCAACAAGGACCTACTGTATAGCGCAGGGAACTCTACTCAATATTTTGTAATAACCTATAAAGGAAAAGAATCTGAAGAATAGCATATAGGTATATGTACAAATGAATCACTTTGCTGTACACCTGAAACTAACACAACATCGTAAATGAACTACACCTCGATTAAACAGAAACAAAAACATAACCACAAATACTACCATCATACTCAAAATAATAGCAATAATAGTTTCTTAATGTCATCTAAGAGCCAATGTTGGTTCACATTTCCTCAGTTATCTTTAAAAAAAATTTTTTTTGGTGTGTTTGTTTGAATTGGGATACAAAACAAGATCCATACTTTGCAGCTGGATAATAAGTCTAAGTTTTTTATAATCTACAGGTTCCCCCTCTATATCCTTTGTCCCCCTCCCAGAATGTTTATCTGCCTTTTTTTTTTTTTTTTTTTGCTATTTTTGTTGTTGTTTCTACTGTTGAGTAAATTGGATGGTTTGTTTTATAGAGTTTTTCAGTCTGGTTGGTTGATTTTATTCCCATGGTGTTATTTAATATGCTTCTTTGTCCTTTCTATTTCTAGTAAATTAGTAAATCTAAAGGCTAGAGGGGATTCATTTTTCCCCCAAGACTAATTCACATGTAATGTTGTATATCAGTATTAGTTCGTAACGTCTGGTTTTCCCTTTCCATTGATGATCATTGCCTTTATCTACTGATTCACTAAAGCTTTGAAAAGGTGATATTCTATCATATCTTATTTATTAACTAGAATGCTTTTAAACACTAAAGGAGAAACCTCCCCTCACCAACTATTTGGTTATCATGAGATACAGACTGAACAGGAGAAGTGGCTAAAATATTTTATTCTTTTCTTTCTTTACCAAATTTCAAAAAAAGTTTCTTAGCATCATCCAAAGTGACTAGTTTTTATTTTATTTTGTATCATTATGACCTCATGGATATACATATATTTTGATTTGATGAATATTATTCTACTGCAGTTATGAATCTTGATATTCAGTCTCTTCCTTCCTTCCCTCTTTCCTTCCTTCCTCCCTCCCTCCCTTCTTTCTTTCTTTTCTTTCCTTCCTTCCTTCCTCCCTCCCTCCCTTTCTTTCTTTCTTTCCTTCCTTCCTCCCTTCTTTCTTTTCTTTCTTTCCTTCCTTCCCTCCCTTGCTCCCTCCCTCCCTCCCTCCCTCTCTCTCTCTCTCTCTCTCTCTCTCTCTCTCTTTCTTTCTTTTAACCAGTAGGAGCTTATTCAGTCTGACTCTTGAGTTGATAGAATCCTAGTATTCTTTGAATTCCTCTTGGCTGTCTGTTCTGGGGTCTACAGTTCCTGCCCTAGACCTGGAACCAGCCATTTCTTCAAAGACCCTTATCTCCTGTTAATGCAAAATGTATTGAGAGATCACAGTCTGGGCGCTGGGGGTGCTCAATGCTATTGGTCTAGTCACTGTTTATAACTTTTCAGTGGACAGAGCTGGCAATACTTTTTAAAGATAAATTTCAGATAAGTTCATATTTTATCCCATTTATCCCATAATACACATATTCAGAATAACAGCAGATTTGGAATCGCAATAGCCACACTATCACCAATAATGTAATTACTAAAAACAGTTTAAGTTTTTTTTGCAATTCTTTTTGAACATAGAGTACATACTATTAGGGCGGAACAACCAAATTACTGTTTTAAAGTCACTTGGAATAAGTCTTCTCTGTGTGTTTATGCCACCAACAGGCCATGCGATTACTTTCGTTTGTTTAATCATACTTTTGATTTTTAGCTATCACCTTTTAAAATTCAATGTTAATTTATCATTGTGTAAAATATTTATGTAACTTCAAGGTCAAATCTACACAAGGAGGTGTACTCAGAGTCTAGCTTCTGTCCCCATTCCAACCTATTCCTTCTTTTCCCTTAAAGATTTCTTAAAACTTCGAAGGTTATTCTTCTATTGTTTTTTCTTAATTTAAGCAAGTATGTATTTAATTATACATATGATTTCCCTGTTGTTTAGATAAAAGGTTAGGTCTATCTTGCTTTTATCACTTAATGATGTATCCTGAAAACCACCTTCTAGTAACATAGAGAGAGATCTCCCCGCCCATGCCACAGCTGTAGAGTACTGCATCCCATGGATGTGTGACAATCCATTCAGCTGGTCCCCTACGGATGGACAGACGGCTAAGTTGTTTCAGTATTTTGCCATTTCAAATAGCGCTGCAATGAATCACTTGGTGCTTTCTGCTTTTGCCAGTCTACCTTTGGGAAAGATTTCTGGAGGTGGGACTGCTAAGTCAAAGAAAAAATGCACATGTGATTTTATTATTAGATATTGCCCATTTCCTTTCATAGGAGTTGAGCTATTTTATATTCCAGCCAGTACACGTACGAGAATGCCTCTTCTCCTGCAGACTCATGGTAGTGTATGTTTTCAAACGTCTGGATGTTTGCCCACCTCATAGGTAAGATACCATAGTCTACTGTAGTTTTACTTTATGCTTTTCTTATTATGAGCGATGCTGATTATCTTTTCATATGGCTAGGAGCTATGTGAATTTCTTTTTCTAAGAACTGTCTGTTCAAATTCCTAGTCCATTTTTCTGTAACAGTGGTTTCAACAAGTGGGATCTCTAGACCAGCAGGGTCGGAGCACCTGGGAATCATTAGAAATGCAAATTCTCAGGCCCCACCCCAGACCTACTGAATGAGACGCTAGGATGAGGCCCAGTAATCAGTGTTCTAACAACCACTTCAGGTGATTCTGATGCACTAAAATTTGACAAACACTGGTCTATAGGATTGATTCGACAACTGTATTTTAACTCAGTGTAGGCTTGTCTAGTTATTTTCTATTTAAACCAAGGCCAAACTGTTAAACTGGAACCAAGAGTCAAAGGTCGTGTGACATTCATGCATTGATTCGTTGATTTATCCAACCATTAACAAATAGATGCTAAGTAGCCACTGCGTGTCAGTCACTGGGGACACTGCAGCAGTGGGGATACTGTTCTAAATAAAATGGACAAGGTCACCGTCCCCAGGAGCTTTCCCTCCACTGAGGAAGAACAAAGCCAAACAAGTCAATTTAAGTCTTACCAAAGGGGATTACAAAGTGGTACTCCATTGAAGGGCAAGTGGTCAGGGAAATGCAAATTTAAAATAACAATGAGATAGTATTTTACTCCCACCCAATGGACAAAAAATTTAAAAAATGGTATCTATTCTTAGCAGGGATATGGGTGGAAATGTGAAGCACTGCAGCCTCTTTGAAAAGGAATCTAATCACATCTATTAATGCATCAAACACAGCCATCCCACTGCTGGGGATCAATCCCGTAGAAAGAATGCCACCAAGGACATGTACTGCAGCATTGTTTATAGGGGCAAACACCAGTTACAAAGTGAATGTCCACCAGTGGCGGAATGGTTCAATAGATCATGGTATATCCACACCAGGCAGCCTTTGAAAAATGAGCCATACACTGACTTGAGGGCAGCTCTACGACACACTTTGAGTAAGGAAAGTAACATGTAGAAAAATGGGTGCAATCCAATCTTACTTTTAGGAACTCACGCAAGCCCATCTGTGTGTATACGTATATGCATTGGTGCATGAGTATAAGAGCACAGAAGAATAACCTGGAGCAATGAATAGCCATAGGGGTGAGCGATCTACTGTGGATTCAGGCTCAACATCCAGGCTTCCTTCCTCTTACTGTGTCTTCCTACAGCGCGGAAGATGGAAAGCTAAGCCACATGCTGCGTGCTTGGACATCCCGCGGGCAAACGTGCACCTTTGAGATCTGGGAGGAGAAGGCGGGGCGGGGGCCGCACCGGTTGCTTCGGCTGCTGACCAGCACCTTCATCTGTCACACTTTTGCGTCAGCTGAATTCCCTGTGTCCCTCACTAGCTTCCTGCGTCCCTCACTAGCGGAGGTGCAGGGCTCGGGGCATCGGCTTGGCTGGTCTGGATACAGCAGGCACGGCGTGAGCTCGGGAGCGAGCCCTTCTGCGGTAGCTGCTGACCCCTGCATCCCAGCGTGGGCGGGGCGGGCCTGGGACCAGCACGGGGGTGGAGCCCCTGAATCCCTGTAGGGGCAGCAGTTTCCCCCAGGGATCAGGGACTCACTCCCGGGGGTACAGTCTGCAGCTCGCTCCTACTGGCCTTCCAACGATTTCATCAGCGCCTGCTTCCCTGAACCAAATCTGCCTAAAACAGCTTGATCCTTTTTTTTTTTTGCAATGGAAACTGTGTGATCTGATGGGTTACCAGTCACAGAGAGGAGTGAGAGGGAGTTGTGAGAATTTAAACATAGGAATATATGAAAGTGCCTTGAAAATTGTGGTAGTATTATTATTATTAATTTTAAATGCCATTTGAAACTCATCTCATCCCATCTAAACAACTGATTTACCCAAGGACTTTCAAAAGACTTTAATGCAGAAGAGGCTCTCCACTGCGGAGCTTCTCCACAGCACAAGTCTTACCGGCCGGTGTGGTCGTGGATTTTGGCGCCGGAAGCAAACTCCTGCGAGGTGTTGTCACACTGGAGGACGCTGGAGGGGCCACCCGGGCAGCCCCTTTGGGTGTGTCTTTGGAAGGCAGAGCTGCCTTCAGAGCCGGCTGGTCTTCAGTCCCAAAGGTTGAACCTGTGGAAGCATACAAGTTCATGAAAAATGGATGGACCCCCTTGCCGTGTGCCATCCTACCGCTGCCACCTGCTTTGGAACTTGACCCGACTCCTAGTGAGTGGCCTTGAAAAGCATTTCTCTGGGACCAGATGTGGGAAAGAGCGCCCTTTAGTCACCACAGGGAAGTCTGTCACTCCAATCCCCATGCCAGGGGCTCCACGAAAGCCAAGAGCAGGCTCACTTCTCCGAAGATTTTACACATGTGCTCACGCACACAAAATCTGCTTGTGTGGTTGTGGAGCTGCAGATGCGTATGGTCAGCATTTATTCTGTAACTCACAGAGGATGAGCAACAGTGAGAAACAGTGTGAGGGACCCAGGGGAGACGAGAGCAAGAATGCACATGTGCACCACTGGTCCAGGAGGTGTATTCAGGGCTCCCTGAAACCCAGCTGACTTTACCTTGAGAAGAAGAGGCTTAGGATGAAGGTAGATGGGTGAGAAGTATGGAGACAGAGAATCCCTTTGAAACTCATGGAGCTTTTTGTCTGAAAAGCTGAGGCCTCATCAAACTAAGAGTACCTTGCATTAGAGTCCAGTTTACTGCAAAGGCAGATATTTATTGATCACTTCAGTTTCCTACTCAACACAGAACAGGCTCTGCGTCTATAGGACAGCTTGTTTACAATGGACTGCTCTGAAGATAGGGCATACTGGGATTTGCATCAGATTTAAATGCCCGGAATGGTTGTGGCCTAATTTTCTCCTCTGTATCTTTTCAAATCTATTATGGTTTATACATTCATAATCTCTTAAAGACAATGACACCACCATCTATTCCTATTGAAGGATAAATCTTCTAAATGTACCTCTGGGTACAGCTACAAGGACTAATCTACTAAATTAAATAGAGAGCCTGAATATACTGAGATTACCACTTGTTGGGGATAAAACTATCCAGTTAGGAACATGACCATCTACTGTGGAAAACAGGCAATGACAGCTGGAAGAAGTATACAGAATTTTAGTGAAAGATCAAATATTTTTGTTTTCATCATTTTAAAAGGATAGTCATAACATTCTATTTAGATAGGGCCTGCATCAAAATGATAACATTATTAAATGGCTTTAGTGTTAAAATATTCAGGAGTTTTATTCAACCCCTTAGAGTAAGAGATGGCTGCTCTCCTCCCTCTGAAAGTCTGTTTAAAATGGGTAAGATTTGTTTGGCTTCTAAAGAAAAGTGTATTTAGGAAGGAAAAGTAAAGAACGTGCAATTTCCTAACAGAGAACCTATGCCCTATAGTTCTTTGAAGGTCCCGTGCAAGGTTTTAAATAGTTTTAAACAGGGCTAGGAGAATGCATTTGATCCACACAAACAGAATAAAAATGATGAAACTCCGCTGAAAGGATGTACACTGTATCCTGAATTTCAGATTAAAAAGTTAGCACAGGACAGCCATATGCAGAAAAATGAAACGACCACTATCTCACACAGTACACAAAAATTAACTCAAAATGGATTAAAGACTTGAATGTAAGACCTGAAACCATAAAACTCCTAGAAGAAAACATAGGCAGTACACTCTTTGACACTGGTCTTAGCAATATCTTTCTAGATGTGTCTCTTCAGGCAAAGGAAGCAAAAGCAAACATAAACAAGTGGGATTATAGAAAACTAAAAAGCTTCTGTATAGCAAAGGAAACCATCGACAAAATCAGGGGACAACCTGCCAAATGGGAGAAGATATTTGCAAATAATATATCTGATAATGGGTTAATATCCAAAATATATAAAGAGCTCATACAACTTAACAACAAAAACCCAGACAACCATATTAAAAAATGGGCAGAGGATCTGAATTGACATTTTTCCAAATAAGACATATAGATGGCCAACATCACTAAATTATTAGGGAAATGCAAATTAAAACCATGAGACATCACCTCACAACTGTCAGAATGGCTGTTATCAATAAGACAAGAGGTAACAAGTGTTGGGGAGGAAGTGGAGAAAAGGGAGCCGCCGGGCACTGTTGGTGGGAGTGGAAATTGAGGCAGCTGCTATGGAAGATAGTATGGAGGTTCCTCAAAAAATTAATGATAGAACTACCATTTGATCCAGCAACTCCACTTCTGGGTATTTGTCCAAAGAAAACAAAAACACTAATCCAAAAAGATACCTGCACCCCCATGTTCACTGCAGCACTATTCACAATAGCCAAGATATGGAAACAACCTAAGTGCCCATCAGTGGATGAATGGACAAAGAAGATGTGCTACATAAACACATACCTAACCTAAGTGCCCATCAGTGGATGAATGGACAAAGAAGATGTGCTGTATAAACACATACCTACACACACACAATATAATAGTACCCAGCCATAAAAAAGATAAAATCTTGCCATTTGAGACAACATGGATATACCTCAAGGGGATTACGCTAAGTGAAATAAGTCAGGCAAAGAAAAATACTGTATGATTTCACTCACATGTGAAATTATAAAAAACAAATACCCCCCAAGCCAAAATAAATGAAAAAACTAAACCAAACAAACAAACACATAGATACAGAGAACAGTGGTTCCCATAGGAGAAGGGCTCCAGGTTGGGGGCTGGCGGTGGGAGGGCGAAATGGGTAAAAGGGATCAACTGTATGGTGATGGATGGAAAGGAAAATTTTGGTGGTAAGCATGTTGTAGGGTATACAGAAGTAGAAATACAATGGTGCACACATGAAACCTATATGTTATAAGTCAATGTTACCTCAATAGAAAAATAAAGTAAGCACGTGTTTGATCGAAACCTCAACAAGAAAAGGGACACCAGGCACCTGCAGAACAGTGAGTCTTAGCTTCTGAATCATAGTGCAGGCTCACCAGTCCCATCCTAGGACTCAGAGAATCTCTGGGGGTTGTAGGACATTTTGGGGGGGATGGCGATGGCTTGGCCACTAGAAATATTTCACATGGAATTACCTAATGTTCAGCCTCCTGCTGACATACTGCCAGAATAATCTAGTCACTGAAATGTGTAGTGGAAGTTGAATTGAACATAAAATCTTCCACACAGAGCCTTTTATTTAACAATTTATTAAAGTTTCTTAAGAAGGGGAATATTGTGTACCATTTGTAGAGTTCAAATGCCCTTTTATCAAATCCTCTTGTGCCTGGCATTATTCTCTTACATGAAATTTATAATTCAGTGAACATGTCACTTTGGAGATCTGGCTGCCCTCCAGGCTGGGTAGTAATTCATCTGCTTGAAGTAGGAAGTATCAAGGAAGCTCTGTACTCCCCTCTGAGAGAGGTCTTCAATTACCAAAAAATAAAACAAAACAAAATAATAAAATAAAATTGAACTCTGCTCTTGTCCCTTATTGTGGGAGACAGCTGGCAGTGAACAGTACCCCTCGTTGAAAACCAGCTTAAGTCGGCCAGTACTTAAAGACACATGATTCAGTAAGTGAAAAGTACTCTGAATTTGGAAACGGCTGCTGAATTCTGTAACTGCTCTGGGACTTCACAACAATGCAGACAACATCAAACCACTGCTTGGTAAGAGGAGAAAACAACCGGAAATAAACCGTGCCTGTGTGAGCCAGAAAGATGTTCTGGAGGATACAGCTAGTGAGAGTGGTCCAGGCGTCTAATCAGTCATCCCATTCCCAACCAACCAGAACCTACTGTGTCCCGAAGCATCCACATGATAAACGGTGCAGACTCGGGGGAAAGACAACCAGGCCTCCTCTCCCTCCCACCTCTCTGCTCCTCAGTTTCTTCATCTGTAAGTGACGATAATGATCATTGACTCCACAGAGCTGCTGTGAGATTTAAAAGAGCTAATGCAAGTGGATTTTTTTTAATCAAAATAAATTTATTAAAAGTATTCAAAGACCACTTCAAAGTTTAGCTGCCATCAGGACAGTTTTGGCACTCATAATGGACATTGTCTTTTTCTACACAACAGCACTCATTCTATTACACACACCGATTGACAATTCAAACAGACTGTTTCAGTTTTAGAGTTACGTGAGACAACAGTACTGATGATCTGTAGTCATAGGAACTTCAATACCCTTGCATATAGTAAACATATGTTACCTAGTACTAAAGAAACTACAGCTAAACCACTATGTGGTAACAAGGACTGATTTAGGGAGAAATGTACAGCCAGCTCACTAAGGCCACATAACCCCAGACCTATTGATTGTAAATGCTTCTGGACCAATAGTGTTACATCGTTATATTTCAGTTGCAAGCTCCTGCTTTTCCAGCGTGAGACACGCCACGTTTAGACCACGCTTTCCCTGTGCTCCATCAGTTACGGAAGCTGTCCCAGTACCAGCTTCTCCTAGACGGCTACTGGCTTCCTGATTCACTACCCAACTCTGAATCAATAGTTCTGAGTGATGTTTCCTGAACACCCAGGCTGAATTCAAGGTCAGTCTTTTTGGCAGGTGACAGCCTTTCCCCTTAGGAAAAAAATGAAATGTCCTCGTTTCTGGGCTCCCTTTTTCATCTCAGGTAGCATGGGGCTCTGTGGTGATCGGTGGCTTTTTACACAAGTCCTGGTAGAATTCTGACTCCAAGAAACGGGGATAAGAGTTGTTCTCCATCAAGCTGTACACCTTTTTCTGGGCAGCTGTAAAGCAGCCACTTGTAGCCTCTTGTATGTTTTGGGCAAGTGGATTTTTAAAACAGTGATGCAAGAGTTAGTTCAAAAAAAAAAAAAAACATTTAGAGTGGTGTCCGGCGCATGGTATGCTTTTATGTGTTAGTTATGAACACTCACAGGTTAGCAACACAGCAAATGAGCTTTTCATAGGAACTTGGAAAGTATTCAAGGATTAATATCAGATGTCACATCATCATCACCAAAGTATGAAGGGATTCCTCTGCTCATAATAACCAAAGGACTACAGCGTCCTGCTTCACTGCCGGATAGGGGCCATCTTTTGTAGATATCCAAATCATCACATCATTGACTTGCTATTTGGAAAGTAAGATCTCCTTCATTAGAGCGTGAGAATTTGCAAGGCCTATATTCTGCATGGTTATAGAATTCAGCTGGGTCCATTTCTATACATAAACCTAATCTCTCTACCTTTTTCTCTTCAAACTGTCAGGACAGCGATGCTTGTTCAGCACCAAATCCTAGGAGAAAACCATCTTCTTATTCTTCCTCCAGCGACAGCTCCTACAGTTCATTCCCCACATGCTTGGACACCCTGAGCTGATCAATTGAGTCTTTCAAATTTTCACTGGCAGGGCTTCCCTGGTGGTGCAGTGGTTGAGAATCTGCCTGCCAATGCAGGGGACACGGGTTCAAGCCCTGGTTTGGGAAGATCCCACATGCCGCGGAGCAACTACGCCCGTGAGCCACAATTACTGAGCCTGCGCGTCTGGAGCCTGTGCTCCACAACAAGAGAGGCCGCGATAATGAGAGGCCCGCGCACCATGATGAAGAGTGGCCCCCACTTGCCGCAACTAGAGAAAGCCCTCACAAAGAAACGAAGACTCAAGGCAACCAAAAATAAATTAAAAAAAAAAAAAAGTTGCTAGGAGAGTAGACCTTAAAAGTGCTCATCGCAAGAAAAAAAAAAAAACAACCTATAAAAAAAATTTTCACTGGCAGTTCCCTGGCAGTCCAGTGGTTAGGACTTGGTGCTTTCACTGCCGTGGCCCCGGGTTCAATCCCTGGTCGGGGAACTAAGATCCTGAAAGCCGTGCGGTGCAGAAGAAAAAAAAAACTTCATGAAGTCATGAATTTCAGACCATATTCAAAAACTAATTAAAAATGAATCAAAGACATAAATGGAAGGGCTAAAATTATAAAACTCTTAGAAGAAAACTGAAATTATGGTTTCTCAGATATGACACCTAAAGCACAAGTAACTAAAGAGAAAAAATGATAAATTAGACTTCATCAAAATAAAAACATATGTCCTTCAGAGGGCACTATTAATAAAGTGCAAAGACAACTGACAGAATAGAAGAAATTTACAAATCATATATCTGATAAGGGTCTAGTATCCAGAATACATAAAGAATTTTATAGCTCAACAATAAAAAGACAAATAACCCAATTAAAAATGAATGCAGGATTTGAATAGACATTTCTCCAAAGAAGAGATATTGATAAGAATGGCCAATAAGCACATGAAAAGATGCCAACATCACTAGTCACTAGGGAAATGGAAATCAAAGCCATTAAATACCACTTTCAACCCACTAGGATGGGTATAATTAAAATACAGACAATAAGAAGTGTTGGTAGAGATGTGGAAAAATTGGAATCTTCATACATTGCTGGTGGGATTGCAATACAGAGTAGTCTCTTTGGAAAACAGTTTGGCAGTTCTTCAAAATGTTAAACACAGAGTTACCATATGACCTAGCGGTTCTACCCTTGGGTATATGCCCAAGAGACTTGAAAACATAAGTCCACACAAAACCTTGTACACAAATATTCATAGCAGCATTATGCATAATAATTTAAAAGCGAGAACAACCCAAATGTCCATCAAGAGATGAATGGTACATAAAATGTGGTTTACTCATACAATAGAATATTATACAGCCATAAAAAGGAATGAATTATTGATAGAAGCTACAACATAGATGAACCTTGAAAATGTTATGCTAAATAAAAGAAGCCAGGCATGAAAGGCGACGTATTATACAATTCCATTTATATGAAATGTCCAGAATAGACAAAGCACAGAAGCAAGAGTAGATTAGAGATTGCAGAGGCGAGGGGGCCAGGGGAGAGAGGACTGACTGCTAATGGGTAAAGGGTTTCTTTCTGGGGGTGATGAAAATGTTCTGGAATTAGGAGTGATGGTGTATAACCTTGTGAATATACCAACAACTACCAGATTTATGCATACAAGGGTGAATTTTATGGTATTTGAATTATCTACAAAATCAATCAATCAATTAAAAAATTCTCATACATCAGTTTTCTTTCCTGGATCCCCTGGTTGGAACAGGTTCCTCGAACTGGGATTCAGCTCTCACCTCTCCCCTGAGACCTCCTGTTCTCACGCAGGAGTGATTATTCCTACTCCCCATCCAGCGTCCCTGCATTGTGGCTACAGCAGATCCCAACCTGTCCGTCCCAGGGTGCTTCTGTCTCCTGGTGGCACACTCTTGAATAACACAAAAAAGAACACTTCTGGAACCCATTACTGCATCCCATCCACTACAGCAGAAGGACCAAGCTCCCACGTGAGAAGGATGACACCCAAGGCATCGCTAACTCCTTCACTTTTCTCATCTACTCCCACCAAATCAGGTGTGGGTCTCAGCGGCTCTGGTCCTACGCCACAGGCGGAGGAGGCCACGTGCAAATTCAGGCCAGACAAGGCTGCACTAAAGGAATGAAAGTCTCGCACAGGACTTGAGGCACTGGGCGGAGGAAGTGTAGATTTATAGGAGCCCTGACAGTCCCCTACAACGCGATGAGTGGTATCTACCCAACCTGCTCGGAAGGATCATTCTGACCATGACTGCAGTCAGCACGAGACGTCAGGGTTTCTGACGCATATCCCAACGCTCTTGTTACCACTTCATTTATTGGGAATGCCGATAACTGAGACTGAACTTTATTTTTTTTTTGTAAGTATACACAGAAATTTTATTTATTCTTTTTTTTTTAACATCTTTACTGGAGTATAATTGCTTTACAATGGTGTGTTAGTTTCTGCTGTATAACGAAGTGAATCAGCTATACGTATACATATATCCCCATATCTCCTGCCTCTTGCGTCTCCCTCCCACCCTCCCTATCCCACCCCTCTAGGTGGTCACAAAGCACCGAGCTGATCTCCCTGTGCTACGCGGCTGCTTCCCACTAGCTATCTATTTCACATTTGGTAGTGTATATATGTCAGTGCCACTCTCTCACTTCGTCCCAGCTTACCCTTTCCCCTCCCCGTGTCCTCAAGTCCATTCTCTATGTGAGACTGAACTTTAAAAGAAGAAAGAATGGCAAGGAGGAATGAACACTAACCAGACCAGAATGAGGTCTTAAGGGGAAGGCTGTAGAAGAAAAGCAAATCAGTTATTAATACTATGAAGGCATTACAGCCAAACTTGAAGAAACATGTTTTCCTGATCCTGAGTATTTATCCATATTACAATGATTAAACTAGTCTCTTCACGGATTTTTTAAAACAATCCCAGGCAATCAAGTTGTATAATGTTCTGGCTGTGTTATTGCCTAATTGATGCATATTTCATTGATTCAGCAGCATTTATCACTTGGCAGCAAAATTTAGTTTAATTATTAAGGTACCAGCTGGATGTTTTATTTCCCACCTCCTGCATATTTTAACCCAGGTGGATGCTTTATTTCTCACTAAAGAGCTAAAGTAAACCTGCTAGCTTACCATTTCGGCAAAGAAATCTCTTTGTCAAAATGAAGGAGACTAAGCCTTCTCTGTGCCAGGCTCTGCCCCAGGCAGGAGGCACAGGACAGACGTGGTCCTGTCTTCACAGCACTTACATTGCAGTGCAGGGACACCCAGAGCACAGACAGGGACAGACAAAATCATCTCAAACTGCGACCAATTACAAAAGAAACACAGGAGCAGGACAAACTCAAGGGTGAAGGGGGTACTTTAAGTGGAGAGGTTGGGGAAAAGGTAACGTCTAAAGCAAACATTTCTCTCAGTTGCACACTGGCCCCCGCCCTTCTTTATTCTTGATTATTAATGACCATCACTGTTCTAGAAACTTAGAATTAAAGCGTCAGAATCCTCCTGACTCTCTCCGTTCTGTCAACCAATGCAAGTCAGTGGGCTTCCATTTCTGTTACAGACTCCAAATTTAAATCCCTGTCTGCTCCCGCTGGCACCCAGGTCAGCCCCTTAGCACCTGTCGGGGACACAATGTCACGGACCCCGCTCTTCCCCCCTCCCCTCTGCTCCCTCATTCACTGCATCCGCCTCCCTATACCTCTATGTGGTCTTCCACAGAAACTCCAAACTCTTCTTTCTGGCCCTCCAATTCTTGCATTATCTGGTCCCAACGTTTTTTTCCCACCTCAATTCCCACCACCACATCAAGAACAGTACAAACTCCAGGCAGGCAGGATTTCACCCTGTGAATTCCTGCCCCGCCATAAACAAGGCTACGCTTCAGAAGTATCTGCTGTATGAACAGAGTACCGAGTACAAACCTGTCCCATGGGGCCAGTGCTTCCTTTCATAGTCAACTCTTCTTCTCAATTTCTGAGCCCAGAGACACTCTAAAAGCTTCACCCTTTCCTCAACAGCTCCCATGAATGCAGTCACACTGAGCACAGCCAAGGTGGGGCATCAGTTGCCTAAAAGGTGGGGACTGTCTATGGTAGTGCGGTGGTTTTCAAACATTTTTTAAAACAATACACAGAAAGATAAACAGAATTTAATGGTTTTTGGGTCTTTTTGCCCAAGCACCCCTACCCCTCTCCCCAAGAGAGGGTACCATTTACCTAATACTTTTCCTCTATATCATTTCAGTACCTGCTTTAGTCTCATCTTACACATTAAGCTCTGGGTTTCATAAAGTTTGAGAGGATAGCAGTTGAGTGGTTAAGACTGCCTGGGCTCAAGTCCTGGACAAGTTGTTCATTCTCTCTGTGCCTCATTTCTTCAACTGTAAAATGGGGATAACAGTAGTATCTACTCATTAGAGTTGTTGTATTAAAAGGGTTATTACACATTTAGAATAAAGTGCTTAGGACAGTATGAGGCACCTATAAGCCCTTAGTAAAGGCAACATTGACATTACGCCCACTAACCCAACACTGAGCCTCATTCAAAGCCCATCAGCTTTATCAGCCTATTGCCTCTTGTCTTTTCTTCCAACCACCAACATCTCATGGCTTCACATCTTTCCAAGGGAGTAACTGGAGTCTGGCTCTGAAGAGGCAGCTCTAAAGAATCATGGTTCTCCCTCTATCCACCCTTCCCCAGTAGCCTAACTCCTAATGAAAGAAGGAGAAACACATGGCATGCATTTCACTACTCCCACTTCACCCAGAGTGACTGTTAACTTCTCACTAATCCAGGGCTGGGCTTAGCATCTTCCTCAACACAATACTCCAGGAATCTGGTAAATGATTCCAGCCCTGGACCAGAGGACATCATGGCATCCTAATCATCATGGCATCCTGATTAGGATGCTGGATTACACAGAATCCTAATCAGGCAGCAGGACACACCTCTCTAGGTCAGGTACTGGGTAGAAGAGGGTTCCTCTAGGTCCACAGGAACTCTCTGGATTCCCGCTGCAGGGCCCCCCCTCCTGAGCTCTGCTGGCTGGACTTTGACAGCAAGGTCTTAAGAATAATCGTAGTAATAGTGCCATACAGTAGAGTCACAGACACCACAGGCTCTGCCTAAATTCAATACCTGATGTGAAACCTACTAGTAATATTCTCTTTAAAGGGTTAATTAATTAAGCCTCTTTTACAAAATGGCTTATTTATTTACCCTCTGTCATTAGGTTAACCTGAGAATTATGTTCTTTTTTCATTTGTTTTTCGTTTTGTTTTGTTTTGGTGTGCCACGCGGCATGCGGGATTTTAGTTCCCCAACTAGGGATCAAACCCTTACCCCTTGCAGTGGAAGCACGGAGCCCTAACCATTGGACCACCAGGGAATTCCCAACCTGAGAATTAAATGAGAAAATACATAAAGATCACTTTGCAAAGTGCCTGGTACTCAATAAATGTTAGCTGTCATCACAAGTATCATCAGCTGTCATTTTGTCAAGTGCCCCATCTGTCCCACGTGACTCCTAATGGCACCTTGTTTTATGAAATCCTGTTCCATGCAAGCCCTACGGAAATACCCTCAAGACATCCCTAACTCCACCAGATCAATAAGGGAAGCAGATTAGCGGACACCAACGCTGACAGCCATCTCTACCTTCACAAGTTTCCACTGCTTCAAAAGGTAGTTTTTGCAGTGCCGCAGGGCTAGGCATACTTTCCCAAAATTTCCTTCTTTTAACAATGATCACAATTAAATCATCACAGAGGATTAGAAAAAAAATACAACACTTTTGTCCCCCTACTCTCTACCCCCCCTCCTCCCCACCCAGACACTCCAGAAAAGCTTCCTCATCTCTTCCTGGAGTTCATTCTAATACATAGCAAAGAGGGTCCTCTTTTTTTTTTAATGTCTGCTCAGGAAACAGGGGGACTATGGGTGCAGCTGAACTGGTAAGGTGAGATACACAGTCCAGGGACACAAATGTTAAAGGGAGAGTGGGTTTGTATGAGTGGTGCCCTTCCCTCCCATCTGTGACATCCGGCAACGTGGGCAAGACTTCCGGTCCTTTGTAGCCTCAGTAAATGCCATCTTCTCTATAACATCTTCTCTTAATTCCCCTCTAGGTAACAGAACTACTGTCAGAAAAACCAAGCTGGTTAACAAAGAGAGCAAAGGCCAGGGGGTGATCATACCATCTCTCTTAAAAGCATAGATGTAATCACGGAAGATAAAAGCCAGCGTCACTCAGCCCAGGACATTTGAACTCCCAGCACATAAGTGACTTAAAGCTTCTTTTTGACTTGAGAAATTCTCTTTAATATTTACCAAGTCACATTCCCAAAGGAGAGAACATCGTCAAATATTGATGCAGGTTAGTGACTTAAAAGACCAAAGGCTAACACGGTATTTCAAGAGACTTTTGAGTAATTAAAAGCAACTTCTTACCAGTCCTCTTTTATATCAATTAGACCAGTTGTAATAAATCCCTTTTCCTTATCTGAACTACTTAAAAGCTTGAGGCCTCATCCATGAATACTCTGGTTCATCACTAAGTGAATCTTTCAGTAGTTAATACCTTGGGGAAAATAGTTAAACTGGAGCATTTTAATTATATGCTTAATATGGGAGTTGTTAAAAGATAAGAGCATCTGATCTGAACTCAATTTAAATTCTGCTGAAGTTATTAATAAGGTATAAGAAATTACAGAAATGATCAAGGGCTTATCTACCGGCTTTTATTAATAGAGCAATAAGAAAAGTTAGGTGTTCCACTTCCATAGCTTGGATTTGGGGCTCTAATATAGTTTGCTTTTTGTGTCACAGATCTGTTTAATTAATTGTTTTGAAGCATCCAAGGAATGCATGAGTTACTCCGCGTCAAACACTGCTTCTGTAAGCCACAGTCTGGCAGCAAACCAAGTCCAAATCCTGAGAAACCAAGTCAAATGTTGAAAAGTGGGTCTTTGCAACTGAGCCCTAACCTTCTTTCCTATATATTTTATAAACACTTCAGGGGCTGCTAGAAGAAGTCAGAATTGTACCTCTAGCGGGGATTTCTCGCCCTCTGAAAAAGAACCCTTTCTACTTAGTAGCTTCTGGAGAATATGAAACCTTTAAGGGAGAAGAAACTGAACAGCCTATTAAAAAATGAACAGCCTATTGGCTTTAGGAGGTTCGCCAACTTGTAAATCCAAATAATATTCATCCCTTGAACTCTAAGAATTTTCTCTCCCCTCCAGGGAGCTGGAAAACTCGCCCTCTTCCTTTAGGGTCCGAGAGGGAAGTTATCTTCCCTTTTTTTTTTTTTTTTTTTTCTCTTTCAACATAGTATTGGTTTTGTTCCTCAATGACAACTTCGTTATTCTTTCCCTTTGGCCCAGAGTTTTCCAGCAGGGCACTATCCACATCTTGGACTGGGTAAGTCTTTGCTGTGGAGGCTGCCCTGAGCATTGTAGGATGTTTACCAGCATCCCTGGCGGCCTCTACCCAGTGGATGCCAGTAGCACCCTCTCTCCCTGCCCATCCCCAACCTGATTTGTTGTGACAATCAAAAAATGTCTCCAGATATTGTCAAATGCCCTCTAGGAGCAAAAACCATCTCCAGTTGGAACCACTGCTCTAGTTGAATGAAAGACTGAAAGATTTAGTGAAAAGACAGTACTTACTTGTCTTAGTGGAAAACGAGACTGGTAATATCTAAAATTCTGCTGGGTTAGCTTGATAGCTAATTCTTTAATAATTCTTGATAGCTAACTTTTGGTTACTTCTTTAGCTAAACTAAGGCTGTACAAAAATACCTTCAATATTCAACAATGCTTTAATGCCTGTCAAGTAATGGACCTTCCCTGCTTTCCATATGTAACACCCTAGTCTGTCTCAATCAGAAACTGGGAAAATGTACTGAAATCTTCCTGACTCTGACAGCCTTGGTCCAAAACCATGAACCCCCAGGAGCTGTACTAATGTCCAAATACAAGTATCTTGATAACATAAATAGCAACTGTTTTCAACTGAAATTGTATGGGGAAACCTCAATAGAAAACAGATGGTAATGCTCTTCAAGCAGTTTAAATCATCATGGTTTAATGGCAAATATGTCATTCCTTGGAAGAATCCTAGGGTTACAGAGAGAAATAAACAGTTTTTAAAGCATTATAATTACTGGACTTATGAATCAAAACAAAACAAAGAGAATCCTCCTTTGCTTTGCTTTGGCTGTGCCCTTCTGGCTCCAGTGAAAGGGCACTGTGGTCGCTGAGGCCCGTGGTAAGTGCTGCGCACTGAGAACACGGCAACCCTGCGACAGTCACTAACTTTCTTCCCTTGCATCTTCATTTGTAACATTAGAAGAGCAAGCACCGCTGGGACCACAAAATCATGTCTAGAGTATCTCATATGCAGTAAGCACTAAATAACTGGTAGGCTCCCCTCTCCTGGCCTCTGAAAACCATTTGCTCTTCCTTAGTTTATGGACACAATCCTTTTCCTCAAAGTCCTTCCCAATAGAAAATTTCAAAATCGAAATCCTTATTTCCATTCATTGTTATGGGTAAAGGTATGACTGGTACCTGCTGTCCAACCATCATCTATGTAAAATAAAATCACAAATATTGAAAAACCTACCATAAAATCACTCAGGCAAACATTATTCAAACTGGTTTTTGCAAATTATCATCAACAGACTAGTAAATGAACCTTACAACCCCTTTAAATCCTTCAAATTTCATGATATGCGAGCAAAGGCTTCCGTTGACCACTTCCCTTAGGGAGATTTCTCAAGGATGCCGCCAGCAGCCTCCACACTAAGCCTAAAGCAGCGAAGCCAGGCCTGTCTCTTGGCTTCTGGATTTTATGAATCTCTGATCCCAAGCTCAAGCTTGCGAGTTTCAACTCTTCTGCATCTCCTCTCTCCACAAGGGCTTTCCTCTCCATTCCTCCAACAATGGCGATGTCTTATGCGGGGTAACCGTGAGGTGCAAACCAGGCACAGGTGAACACCTGGGGTCACCCTGCAACCCCAAAGGGCCGGGAGTCCCATGTCTGCACTGGGCCATGTTCAGCATCCGTTCCTGCCTGCTCTCCCACAAACTGAGCAACTGCCGGCTCATGAATTCTCTTTCACTTCTTGTTTTTGTCGTTGTTAGAAATTCATAAAGTTGAAAAATGTTTGTCAATAAAGAATAAGTATAAATATTACTCATAGAGCTGAAAATTCATAAATTAAGGTTTACAAGCAGAAGCATTTCAATCAGTAGCAGAATCTGAATTCTGCATTAGTCAGAACATGTGTCTGAAGGGCACAGAATTCCAAGAAAGCTTCGCCTTAACTAAGTGGCAGTAGCTTTGCGCCAGGTAGGTACAGGGAATGGGGGCTGGAACCTTCTTTTTGTTCTGCTCTGAACACGGCACCTAAGGCTGTGTGCACAGAAAGCAAAGAATGGGCCAGCCTGCTGCCTGGGGGCTTAAGCAGAAGTGGAATAAATTGTTCCCTAAAATATTAATGAAATGCAACATCTGCTAAGGTCTCCTTCCCTAAGGGGACTTCTGGCAAAGTGTCATGCAGCAGATAGGAACAAAATCCTGGGAGGATTCCAAGGAGGAAAATTTTTATTTTAAATAAAGGCAAATTCTAAACATAGATGTAATCAAGGTATGTGTGTGAACAGGATGCTAAAATGTCTTCCAGGAGCCCTGTTCCCCAGTGTACACGCCCTGCATAATCCGCAGGAAGGTGAATCTGAGGGATTTGACTCCAGTGAGTAAGTTGCATTATACAGCACACTGGATATTAGGAAAGGGAATTATCTGGGTGTGCCTGACCTAATCACACTAGCCTTTTACAAGCACAGCGTTTTCTCTGGCTGGAGGCAGAAGAGCAAGTCAGAGATTCAAAGCACTAGACGGATTCAACACCCCATCCCCAGCTTGGAGGTTGAGGGGACCAGGAGCAGGGAATGTGGGCAGCCTCTGGTTGCTGAGGGTAGTTACCCACTGACAGCTGGAAAGAAAAGGGGACCTCAGTCCTACAACCACAAGGAAGTAAATTCTGCCAACAGTTGAATGAGCTAGGAAGTGGATTCTTCCCCAGAGCCTGGAAGGGAGAATTTCAGCCCAACCAACACCTTGACTTCAGCCTCTGAGACCTTGAGCAGAGAACTCAGCTCTGCCATATGTGAGCAAATAAACAGGTATTGTTTTAAGTGGATAAGTTGGTGGTAGTTTGTTAGGTGACAATAGCGAACTCCTACAGACTACTACCTAGCACATCAGCCAAGTAGACGTGACAAGCTGGTCCAGCACAGTGCTGCATGGAGATGGGCCCCAGGGTAAGGGAGGCTGCAGCAGAGGCAAGGACAGGCCAGGACACCCCAGCTGCTGCCCTGATCCCCTGAGCTGGCTACCCTAGTGGAAAGCACATGGATTCACCACATGTAAGTTGGAGTGACTCAGAAAAAAGGCTGAGTCCTTCTGAATCTACATTTCCTCATCTATAAAATGGGTTCTGGTGCAAATTAGAAGAAATAACCTAGACGAAGCATCTAGCAGGGTTCCTGACACATAGTAGATATTCACTGAATGTTACCTTCTTTCTCCAGTCTCTTTGACATCCTCCTCTTTCTCAAAAACAAAACTAATCATTTTCAGTGATCCCTTACTACTTTTCTTTTTAATTTATTTTTTTATACAGCAGACTCTTATTAGCCATCCATTTTATACACATCAGTGTATACATGTCAATCCCAGTCTCCCAATTCATCACACCACCACCACCATCCCCCGCCGCTTCCCCTTACTTCTTATAAAGTAAATCCAAGCTCCTTAGTAGACCAAGGAAGGCCACTCCCTCCTTGGATCTTAAAGTCTGATATTAGACTATTTATCATGCTGTGAATATACCATGATGTTTTTTGCTTTGTTGCCTTTAAGCATGTGGTTCTCTCTACCTGGAATGCCTTTCCCATTCCCCTCCTGCCAGGTGAACTCTGTTTCATCCTTTAAAACTCAGCTTAAGTGTTACAACCATAGTAAACTATTCTGGGAAGGTTGCAGATAGTGGTAATAATATTTTGCTCTGAGGTTCCAAAGTCCTCTGCATGCACATCTACTTGCCCCATGGTAACATGAAGGAGCTTGGACTTGATCCTGAAGGCAACAAAAAGCCACTGAGGAGGTTCAATATGGAATGACACGGTCATGTATACATTCTAGAAAGATGGCCATGGCTGTGGAATGGGGAAAATGGATTAGAATGGGGCAAGGCTGGAAACAAAGACGCAATCCAAAGCTGTTTTAGTAGATCAATAAGACAAAGTAAGGGTCTTGACTAAGTAATATCTATTGTAAATAGTACTGGGTACATCAACTGTTCTGCAACAGTGAAGGTCTGACCAGAAGAAGGCTATTTCAGAGGAAGCATTTAGAAGCAGGTGAGGGGCCAATATTACTGTTGATGAGCCATCACTGGGTTGAGAATACCTGCTTGGACAAGTCTTTAATGCTAATGAGCCCTGATCTGGACCAACTCCAAGCCTGGTAGGATCCTGAATAAGGTGTGAGGAAAGTTCATTCCAAGGCAGATAAAGCTGGTTTATGATCAATTAAGAGTGAGAAAAGTCATGGTGATTACAAACCACTTAAGGGTCCCACAGTAGTAGAGATGCTGCTTGTTTCTTGCAAAATGTCAAACATTTTTAAACACCAGAATTAAGTCTTCTGTTTCTTTCCTTCCCTGTTTTTAGGAAGTGAAATACCCGTCTATTCTGTTGACAATTGTTCTCAAAGCCGCATGCATTTGCAGACCTTAAAGAACCAGGACATGAAAATACAATGATGACAATAAAATATAATGATGCCCTCTTCCCTTTGTTGGTGCTCTGCCGTCCTCGCCCCTCTGTCCAGGCTCGGCCCATGCCCCTCACTGGGGCCCTTCCTGCCCTGAACAGTCAGCATGGGGGCTCAGGCTCACCAATCTCTCCTATAGGAGTGGCAACAGGGCCCACTTCAACGCCAGGACAAGCGGTCCAGCGTTGGCCACCAGATTCCTGCTCCCCAGGTCGCTATCTGGCAGACACAGTGATACACCCGTGCTGGTCACTGGGCTCCCCCTTGGCTCACTGCCCTGTCACTTTATAAGCCACAGCCTCACAGCTGGAATCCCCAACAAGGACCTTTGTCTCTGATTTACTGCTTGATATGGTGCTAACGCTCCAAAACCCCTCCCAGGAGTAGACCCCGGTCACTGCCCAGGCCTGCAGGAAACAGAAACTAACATTGGCCAAGGGCTAATACCAGACAAATAACTTTTACCAAACACCTACATAGATGCACTCATTTAATCTGTGCAATCTGCTGCTCATTTTGCAAAAGCAGAAACTAAGGCTGAGTAACTTGAGCCAGGACAGATTACAAAGGCAATAAATGCATAGACAGCATTCAAATTCGAGTCTGATTCCAAAATCCAAGTCCTTTCAACAATTCAACACAGCCTGCCCAGAAACTGAAGGCTGTTCCCGAACCTCAGCTGTCTGGCGGCCAGGAGTGGTGAGTGATTCCTGGGGATGGATCCATCTTCTAGAAATCAGTGTCCCCGCACCTGGAGCGCCCATTACCTTCTACCCCGCCGCCCCCAGTCTCTGGCTGACAGCTCTGCTTCACACAGCAGTTAGGAGTCCATGAACCACAGAACTGTGCTCTCCTGGCTTCTTCAAATCCCAAAGGGTAGAGCCTGGGATTTTAAAAGTGTGGTCCTAAGAGAAGTCTTTAATCTGGTATATTTCTGACACTGTTAATTAGTCTTTGATGGTATTTTCTAGACAAATGTAAAACCATCACAGAACAATGTCCCCAAATGAAATTTAGAACCAATATTGAATATGGGTGAGATCCTTTACCTTTGTGTATAAATAGTCAGAATTTTAATTCTGGGATGATGACAGTTTGACAGATGGACCAGAGGGGGCTGCAAGCAAACCTAATAGAAACTCACGTAACAGAGGAAGAAATCCTCACTTAATCTCATCTGAAATGGAAAAGCACCAGGATTAGTCTCAAAAACAAAGCCCAAGGCTGATCCGCCTTCCTTGCCCTACCCTCACCTGGATCCTTCCATCCCTGCTCCCTTAGCCAGTTCTGCTACATGTGCCTCCAGCTACATGGGGTGCAATTACAGTGGCTGCAGTCATAAAATATTCACCTGGGAATGACTTAATGCTGATGCAAGTGTGCACCGTGGGCAAAAATCATTTTGCTTGTGAGCTAGCGGATACTCAGAACTTGGCATCTTTCAGAAAAAAATCACAGGGCACATTTAATTCAAGTCAGCAATTTTGTGAAAAAAAATTTAAGTGGTGGCACGGGTATTGTAACTTTAAAACTACCAAACAGCGGAGAGAGAGGGAGAGAGAGAGGAAAGCAAGGCAGCAAGTGGTCCATGATTATATAGTTTGATTACTAGCTCAGCTGGCAGTTATGTATTTCCAGATCAAGAGTACAAAAAGTTGAGAACATGCAGAACGCCGTAGGTGGAGGTAATCTGAGCTGACAGGGTTTTCATATTTCTATCAAGTGCTACTCGATTTTCCTGTCACAGGGAAGGAATCATTGGGGCACAAGGAGAAAGCTAAATGGATTGGAAGCTTAGCAAAGGCAAGAGACACTTACTTTTAAACTGAGGTGGGGTTCTTCCTTGAGTGACCTGAAGTTGTGTTTCTCGGAATGGAGACCCCACTGCTATGCAAGTGAGGCAGTGAGAAGGCTAAGCTCGTTGGACATGTCCAGCTGCCCTAAAGCAGCAGCTCACGGTCACATGGCACCAATCTTCCCAATAAGTAACCTCCACGCCGGTAAGACGCGCTGCTGCCCTGCACTAGGGCACGTCCAGTCAACCGGGTGGCCAAACACCATTGCCTGCTCTTGCATGAAGTATTTCTTAAATCCACTCTTCCATTCCTAGGCCAGTGCCTGGGTCCAGGTCCAGCACATTCTTTTCTCTGTCTTCACATTTCTTTGTTCATTCACTCATTCACTTATTCATTCATTCATCTCATTCAAAAGATCCTCCTCTGTGCCTGGAGAAGACTACACCATGTAAGCCCCAGTGGAACGAAACATGTAGCAAGGAAGACATTAAGCATATAATCACACTTGGGACTTCCCTGGTGGTCCAGTGGTTAAGAATTCGCCTTCCAGTGCAGGAGACTCGGGTTCAATCCCTGGTCGGGGAACTAAGATCCCACCTGCCGTGGGGCAACTAAGCCCGTGCACCACAACTACCGAGCCCACGCACTTCGGAGCCCACACACCACAGCTAGAGAACCCCGCACAGCGCAATGAAAGATCCCACGTGCCGCAACTAAGACCCGACGCAGGCATAAACGAACAAACAAACAAACAAATATTTTAAAAGAAATAATAAAGTCATTTGAAATCTTTAAAAAAAGAAAAGCATATATAACACTTAAAATTATCCACAGTTAGACATAATGGCAACCAAATCCCCCACCATCGTTGTTGCCCAACTTTCCAACTTGCTCTCTTTTTTTTCCAGACCCCAGGTCACCTTCTAATAAACTATCCCATTTCTGGGTTTATTATGTTTGTTTATTTATTTAGTCTCATCTGTTAGAATGTAAGTCTACAGGGATTTTGTCTCTTTTGTTCACTGATATATCCCAACACCTACGAGCGCCTGGCTCAGAGAAGCTACCTGATAGATACCTCTTTACTGGATGGATGAATATCCTCAAGCCTACGGAGGAAAAGTACAAGAAAAGAATAAGTTCTAACTTAATCTGGGGGTGGGGAAGGTCTGGAAAGACTGTTCCACAAAGTCATATGTAAACTAAAACCTGAAGGATGAGGTTAGCTAGGTGAATAGGGTGGGGAGTGTTTGGGGAAATGGAGTGGCACGTGCAAAGGCCCTGAGATGGGAAGGAAGGATGAACTAGTCAGTGGTCTGAAGGATGGTGAAGTCAAGAAACAGGGGCACAAAGGGTGGCGGTGATGCTGGGTGAATCTGAATCCAGTAAGAAGGCGGAGCCTGGATCACATATCCGGCTTTTAACCTAAGAGCTACTGGAAGCCACTAAAAGGTCCTCACAGGGGAGCTCACGATCCGATGTACTTTCTTCAAAGATCCCTCTGGCTGCAGTGAGGAGACAGCAAGAGTGGTTATCGAGTGAGGGGTATGCTTTTGTGGCAGTCCAGGCCTGAGATGACAGAGATGGTGGTAAAGACAGACAGGAGGACAGATTCAGGAAATACACAGTGGGTAAAATGGACAGGAGTTGGTGGTTGATTGGAAGCGGTGGCAGAGGAAGTTCTTACAGATGACTCCCAGGCCAGGTCAGGTGTTTGCCTTAAACCACCTGGAGGATGGTAGCATCACTTACTTTGATAGAATATTCTAGAGCAGGGACAGATTGCAGGGAAAGGAGGCAGGTCATGAATTCAGCTTTGGGCAAACTGAGTTTCAGAGCTTGGTGTCATCCAGACAGAGATGTTGAACAGACATGAGATGTCTGCTCAGATGTTAGCTCTCAGGGACAGCTGGACCATCCTACTGAAGCATCCTCCCTGCACTGTCTGTCATCCCCGCTTCCGCATCAGCATCCGAGAACAAGGACCACATCTGCATCTGGACCAGCATCTAGAATACTGTCTGGCCCATAGTAAGGACTCCATAAAATCTGCTGAATAAATAAAGAAGCCCAGGACAGACACTAGGCTGGAGGTGGAAAACTGGGAGTGGACAGCGTAAACTGTGAAGCCACTGGATGGATGTGACTGTTGGAGGGAGAAGAGAAAAGGACTTAGGGTGAAGCCCTCAGAAGAAAGGGAAAAAACTCAAAATGTAAAATGAGGTGTTAAAGACAGGAAAGTCCCAAAGAAGCACATTTAGTATAAATATCCAATTCTCTCTCTAGGTTGCCCTTCTGGCAGAATGTTCTTCCTGCTGTATCTCATCAAGAAATGTCCTTGTGGGGGGCTTCCCTGGTGGCGCAGTGGTTAAGAATCTGCCTGCCAATGCAGGGGACACGGGTTCGAGCCCTGGTCTGGGAAGATCCCACATGCCGCGGAGCAACTAGGCCCATGAGCCACAACTACTGAGCCTGCGCATCTGGAGCCTGTGCTCTGCAACAAGAGAGGCCGCGACAGTGAGAGGCCCACGCAGCATGATGAAGAGTGGCCCCCACTTGCCGCAACTAGAGAAAGCCCTCGCACAGAAACGAAGACCCAACACAGCCAAAAAATAAAAATAAATAAATTAATTAATTAATTTTAAAAAAAATGTCCTTGTGATACTTAAAATTTTCTCCCACTTTAAACCAGTGTGTCCCCTCCAGCCACTTACCTTTTCTCAACACATAGTCCCCACACATCCCTTGCTCAATGTGGCCGGGACACTCTTATCCTGGCTCCTAGAAAGGGCTAGTTAACAGGATGAGTCCCAAAGGTATACATTATTATTATCGTTTGGTTACCTTATGTTTTAGCTAGACCTAGTTTAAGAACTCAGTCAGAAAAGACAATGTGTCCATGGGAACAAGTATTTCATGCTCTAACTAGAGCCCTCGCTTGGAAGTACTTCTCCACTGATTTGGAGAAAGGGGATTACTTCACCTGTAAAATTAGTTTGGACAAGAGGTGGGACCCTAGAGCCTGAAGGACAAACCAGTTTTATTTCCATTCCAAGCTTGAACTGCCAAGTTCAGAGGATTCCAAATGCTTGGTTGTAACTTCTTATTAAAACTTCAAAACGGTACGGTGGTTCCTCAAAAAATTAAACATAAAGTTACCATATGATCCAGTAATTCACCTGGGTGTATATACCCAATTGAATTAAAAAGTAGGGAGCTAAACAGATATTGGTACACCCATGTTCACAGCAGTGTTATTCATAATAGCCAAATGTGTGAACAACCCAAATATCCATGGACAGATGAATGAATAAACAAAATATGGTCTACACTTCCAACGCAATATTATCCTGCCACAAAAAGTAATGAAAATTTGATATGTGCCACAACATGGATGAACCTTGAAGTCATTTTGCTAAGTGAAATAAGTCAGACACGAAAGAAAACAGAGAGTATAACTGTACTTATGTGAAGTGTCTGGAATAGTCAAATTCACTGAGACTGAAAGGAGAAACCCTGGTGATTGCCCGGGACTGAATGAAGGGAGAAGCAAATGAGGAATTACTGTTTAATGGGTGCAGAGTTTCAGTTTGGGAAGATAAAAATGTTCTGGAGATGGATGGTGGTGATGGTTGTAGAACAATGTGAATGTACTTAATTCTACTGAACTGTACACTCAAAAAAGGCTAAATTGGTAAGTTCTATGGTATGCATATTTTACCACAATTAAAGACAAACAAGCAAGCAAACAAGCCAAAAAACCTCCTAACACCCCAGATGGTAGGCATTCTATCCCAATTTCAGAGGCAAGGAAGTCGAGGCTGAGTGATATTACCTGAGTAAGTACAGAACTTGGCTCTTAATTTATGCTAAATAATGTTGTTCATACGAACTTGGGTGGAACATCTTATATTCCTTCTACAATTTCCACCACAGTCTCACTCACAACTTTAAATTCGAAATCAGCATCTAGTCACTTTCTTCTTCTTCTCCACTTTGAATTGTCACTGAGAAGAGGGAAGATTTCATGAAGTTCAAGAGAGTCAGTGACTGAATGAAGAAAACACAGCCTGAGTGACATGATGACCAGGCGTCCCTGCTGCCCTGGGTTTAAAGCTCGGTCGGCACAGATCTGTAGGAATCTCACATCTTCTGAGCACTGAAGATCATTTTTGTTTTCCCCACACAGGTGTTCAAACTGGAATTTATGGGCAATAAAACAGTGGAAATTCCTGGTACTTAACTAAGAAATTTTCCAACATATATTAAACTTATCGGAAGAAGACGAGCTGGTCAATATCTTTTCAAATTGAGAAGACCTATTTGAACTAAATTTAAACTGAAACTTCTGAAAGCCTAAAATCCAAATCCTTCCCTCCCCTCCGTGAAAGCATGAGGGAAAGTGAGACCCCTCATGTCACAGTGACAATAAATGTCTTCATTCTCTCCCTCCACGTGCTTCCCTGGGGAGTGGGGCTCAGAGATGATCTCACATGGAGAACTCAGCCGTGCAGGAGAGAATGACTGCATTATTTCCAAAGATGGATTAGGACAATAGAGCAACTCATCATTTTTCAAGCGAACGAGAAGCGTACTGTCCTGAGCAGCTGTGATCAATAGCACTGTTCCGAGGCCATTAAGAAGAGATGCTGATGTCGAAGCTCATTAATTTTCCTGTCCAAAATCTCACAACCAAATCCTCTGGGACTCCGGTGACAGAATGAAATGTTCCCTGCTCATAGCAGAACTGGAAGAGCCAATGTCTCCACCACATAATCCAAACAGTTCGACGTAAATATTTTATTTTCCTCCTTTTTCACTGGAGTACTAGCTCGCCAGCCGTTTCCCCCTATCCATTTCTATAAAAACCTCTTAATGTTGCCTTTGCCTGATTTCATTGCCTAAAAGCCCAAGCGCCCTTCAGCAACACTTGCTTAGAATCTTGGTCCTAGTGGAGTGAGTGTTGGGGTGGAGGGAGGGGGGACGAGGAAGCCCAAGCAGGGGCTCTTTGGGTTCAGCTGGTTATATCTGAGGCTCTCTACAGTTTCAATAGGGACCTTCATAGTGAACACAAGGGACGCTTGCTCGCTTGCTGCTGGGGAGCACAGACGGGAAAAGGATGCCCTGGATTGGCCATCCCTCTGCCTTGTTTCTGGTCTCGTGTCTGGCGGCAGTGTGAGATCTGAGCTGGAGGAGCTCTGGGGGGGTCTCTCTGGTTCTGGAGACTCTTTGGGGGACTCTGGAGGATCGGAATGATCCAGAACTCTGCCAGGTCAGTCTCAGGGTGCCCCCACGTCAGGTCCTTTCTCTTCCCCCAGTTTTCATTCTCAGCCTCTTGCCTCTGCCACTACCACCCTCCCTTCCAAATCTTCCCCACGCATCTTCTCCTTCACAAACTGTCCGCTGGGTCAATACCTCCAAAGCCTCAGTCATTCCTGCACCACCTTGGCTATTTCTGCCACATCTGCTCACCACTCTGCTATTATTTACTGAATATTTAGAAAATAAACTCTTTTTAAAAAAAACTTTAAAACGTTTTTAATAATGGATTTTATAACGCAACATAAACACACCAGTAACATTTTCCGTAAATACAAGGTAACTATTCAATGAAATGCCCGCAAGACCATATTAAAATCTAGCTCTACACCTGAGGCCACTCTCTCTCTGGGGAAAAGAAAGATGAGCAAGTGTTAGAGGGTTTTTAAAGATTTTCTCCTTGATGAGTGCCACGATGGAAGGGGAACTGAATCAAGTTCTCACGTGGCGAGTCCCCAGGACCTGGCACAGGTGCCCCTAACTCGACGCCAGGCTTTGAGAAACTCTTCCTTTCCACACCAGCCTCTGCTTGGAACACACTTTTTTTGGACTTCCTTGCCTCCTCCAAAACCGATCTCTTCCAAGGCTTCCTGTTCCCCTGCAGCCTTCTGCAGCCTAAATTCTTATTCTTCCATGGGCCAAAAACTAGGGGGCTGAGTTGGAGGAAGTTTCGCCATCTCTGCTCGCCTCAGCCCCACCGAAACCGTTAATCAGCCACCACCTTCCTGTGAACCTTTCCCGTTATTTGAGGCCCATGACTGAGGCTCGACCTCTCCTTGTCCCCAAAATCCTGCTCCAGTCCCGTGACTGTTCCCTCTTATTCATCAAAATCCTTGGCATCTGGTTCATGTTTTTACAATCCCATGGAAGCCCTTACCAGGGTGTTGTCAACATCCAAATGAATGATACATCCAACACTCTAGCCTAATAATTCCTTTACACCTTCAATTCAACTGCCTTTTACTTTCCATCCACCTCATTCAACCTTAACCATAGCCAAGCACCGCACTTTGGAGCCGATCCACATTCGACACCATGAACTCCAATATCATCGCCAAGCACGAGTCCCCATCCTGTCAGTTTTCTCATGCCCCTGACCTCACTGGCACTTCCCTTGGACCTCAGGTGGCCATTCCGTCTCCGGATCCTTCATTTGCTCCTAATCAGCTTCCTCCTGCTTTCACTTGCTTCTTACTCATCCTGAAATCTTCCTTCAGTAGGGTCTTCCACATCCACTACCCCGTCCTTACTGAGCCCCTTCTTGGCAAAATCCCAGCCCCGCGTCAGGAATCCAATTCTCTCTCTCTGCTCTCAGGCTGCCAGAGGAAATGGCCCTCCGATGTTTGTATTTGCATTAGAACCGCATTAGCGCTGTGTATCTCTAACTACTGATAGGCCAGCAGCACCCAGGGACCACTGTCACCTGCCATTCCCAGTCCCTTCAGCAGGTATTCCAAAGTTTTACCTTTTTCTCAAGCCGTCTAGCCTCAGCTCCTCTCATCTTACCATTAGCCTCACACTTTAATTGAGAAAGTTGAGGTCAACAGGCAGATACTACTTTATCTTCCTACTTCCACATCTGTAAACCCATCTACAAATATACCTGTCCTTGACTCTTCCTCTTGGTCAAGGCCAACTCTTCCATGTTGTATTAATCCCATCTCCTACCATCTCCTCTGGAATATCATTCCATCGATTATTCCAGTGCTTTTTCAACACTTGCTATAAATTAGGATCATCTAGGGAGCTAAAAAATACATTATGAGTGTCTGAGCCCCACGACCACGTCAACCGAATGAGAGTTTCTGTTCTTAAGCAGCATCCCTCCTACTCCCCTCAACCCAGAGGGTTCTATTGATAATGTGCAGCCAGGGTTGAGAACCACAGAATTGTTCCCTTATTCTTATGTCTTCAAAACTTCCTTTCCTGGCTCCCTGCCTCACGCTTATAAATAGTCTCAAGGCTGTGATATTGAAAAGACAATCTTCCCTTGATGCTCTGAGCCTTCAAGGCTTTAGTTCTTGAATGTCTTGAAAGAGCAGCCACCAGTGTGACCCCACCAATCATGGCCCTTTGATTTCGAAAGCCACGACTAACTGGCTTCCAAGCTCTCCAATGCCCCGAAAGCAGATGTAATCAATAGCCTCCACATTCCCATATCAGGAGACACTTCTGGTCTCACCTTCCTGGGTCTTCCAGCTGCACTCACTGCCTTGACAGTCCGCCCATGGGCTTCTGTGGCTCCACCCTTTTTTAGTCCCTCCTCCCACATCCATCAAGGTTTCCCCCTAGTGCAGAGTTGCCTGCCTCTTGCTGCCCCCCTGCACAGTGGTGCTCCCCAAGATTCAGCTAAGGCTTTTCTCAAACTACACATTCTCCCAGGGTGACCTCATCCCTCTCATGATTTCACCTCCTCTTACATGCTGATGATACCCAATTTCTATCTCTAGCCTTGATTTCCTGCTGCAACGTTACATGAGTACATACAAATACTTGGCAGACAACTCTCCTTCAGTGTCTATGGTATCTCAAATTCAAACTACCTCAAACTTTTCTGGTATTGCCCCCACTAAGTGTTCCTCTTTCTGCATTTCCAATCTCAGTTACAGGCACTACCATCTAGCCAGTCTCCTAAGCCAGAGCAAGTTACTTAACCTCTCTGGGCCCAGTTTCACATACAAAAGGAGGATGATAAGGATACTCTCCTCCTCAAATATTACAGCAAGGATTTAATAAGACGATACACGTAATGTACTCAGAACCATCTCCAGCAATAGTAGGTGCTCAATTAACGTTAGCTGTTATTGTTAGACTGTAAGGTCTTCAAAGGCAGGGATGATGTCTTACTTGTTTTTACACCTTCAGGGTCTAGCACAAGGGTTCTCAATACATGTTGATATGAACAGAAGTTGAACCAGTATGGCTTCCAAGGGTTCTCTACCTTGGAAACCACATGTAGACAGCCTGGCCTATAGCCAGTGTAATGATATCATCCTAACACACAATTCAGAGGGGAAAGGGGGCACTAAAATAATTAAATTATACAGTTTATGAAATCCGTATTATCAAAAAATTGGTTTTAAATGATAATACAGTTCTATTAAGCAGGTAGATAAAATGAGTTGCATCCATAAATTTGAATACTACTCAGCAAAAAAAAAGGAACGAACTACCAATACATGATATGATATGGATGAACCTCAATCCTTATTGAAAGAAGACAGACACAAGAGACCATATGCTGCATGGTTTCGTTTACATGAAATTTCCAGAAAAGGAAAACTTATAGAGACAGAAAGTAGATTACTGGCTGGGGGTAAAAGTGGGCATGAGGGATCTTATTGGGGTGATGAAAATGTCCTAAAACTGGAGATGGTGATGGATGAACCACTCAGTAAGTGTACTAAAAATCACTGACTTTACACTTGAAATGGGTGATTCTATGCTATGTAAAAAGCTATTAAAATTATACAGAGCTATTAAAATTAATAGCTGTTAATTTTAATAGTTAACAAAGCTATTAAAATTATACAAATTTATATTTATAAAAAGTAAATTATAATACAGTTTTATTTAAAACTACATTCAAAATGAAAATTATTTCTTAAACATCAAAATAACATACATCTGAGATGACTACTAAACTGAATGGGACGCTGGGGTAGGCAGACCTGCAATGGGGCGGGTACAAGCGAGGCAGGATGGACGGTAATCCCAGCCACAGCACACCTCTCAGACCAACATATCCCCTGCCAACCCAGAAATGGGCTCGTTTCTGGGGCTACTAGGACAGAGTGCCAGAGAATAAGTCAATTTACCTACTGTGCTAGGCCAACACCCACAATGTTAACGTTTTTCACCCACCTAAAAATTAAGCATCTATTATATACTGGGCACCATCCTAGATGCCAGGGATAAGAAGATGAGTGAGAAAGGATTCTTGTCTTACAGAGGTTAAATGACTTGCAGGAAGAAAGAGACTTAAAACAAATGCAGTTAAATGTATTACGTGCTTTTATTTTTCAGAAATAAGTACTGGGTAGGTGGGCATTTGAAGAGAGACTGAAATGTTAATTCCACCTATCAGGAAGAAGGCAGAACAGTAAAGGCTTCCAAGGGGATGTGACTCTAGAAGGAGCAGGGGGTCGGCTCGCATATGCCAGGCACTGTGCTAGGTACCGGGCATGCAAATCCCTGTCCGCATGAAGTTAAAAGGTAACACACAAGAAAACAACAAATTAATACATCTCAACAAATGAGACAATTGCTAAGAAAGGAAAAGATTAAGGTGTTGGGGGGTGTCTTATACTGAGCTAGGCATTTGATTTTCATTTAAAGTCACTCTAGGGGGCTTCCCTGGTGGCGCAGTGGTTAAGAATCCGCCTGCCAATGCAGGGGACACGGGTTTGAGCCCTGGTCTGGGAAGATCCCACGTGCCGCGGAGCAACGAAGCCCGTGCGCCACAACTACTGAGCCTGTGCTCTAGAGCCCGCGAGCCACAACTACTGAGCCTGCGTGCCACAACTACTGAAGCCCGCATGCCTAGAGCCCATGCTCCGCAACAAGAGAAGCCACCGCAGTGAGAAGCCCGCGCACCGCAACGAAGAGTAGCCCCTGCTCGCCGCAACTAGAGAAAGCCTGCGTGCAGCAACAAAGACCCAACGCAGCCAAAAATAAATAAATAAATAAGTTTATTTTAAAACATAATGAAAGTAAAAAAATATATAAAGTTACTCTAGAAGTATGTCAATTTTAGAGACAAGAAAAGAGAAACTGACAGAGGGAAGTGGTTTGCTCAAGGTCACACAGAAAGTGGCAAGGTCAGAGCTGGGAACAGCCCCTAGATATTCTAACCCAGGTCTGGGGCTCTTCAAACTATGTTCAAAGTTCTTCTCCTCTTTGTAATTTCAGATTAGAGCAACCTGCATTTGATTCATGCTAAATTTAAAATATATTTGAGCTTTTTCTTCTCTCCTTTATCAATAATTAGAATATAAAAACAAATACATAACATCTTTAAAGAAGCTGGTAAGTAGAATGAAGGAATGAGGCATCTTTGGTCATTTAGAAGAATTATAATTTTTCTTTTCTGTAAGGTTGGATTTTATGTCTAAAGTTTTCATGAAACTGTCATACCTACAAACTCAAAAAAAAGAAAGCAAATCAAAGGTAAAAGGATAGATTTGAGATAAAAACAAATGCAGTTCATGGACAATACTCTTCATAATATAAAATTCTAAGAAAGGTAAAAATTGCATTTGTTTGCTGAGAATGTTCATCCCACAATCAGAACTTCCCCACACTTGGGGATTTTAATCATATGAGATCACTCAGAACCAAATCATCTACAGATGATAATGCATGGAAATTTTCACTGTGCATCGAGAATCCCATTGAAGTAAAATTAATATTTTATTTATTTTTACCTTACACTGGCAAAAGCTCATGTTTCTAGCATTACATTTGTGATTCATGCAGTGCAAAGGCAGCTGAAAAATAGCAAAAGCGGGAGGAAGTGTCCTCGACTTGGCAAACAAAGATCAGATATTCGATCTCACGCTAAGAGTGTTTCCGACATCATTACAACAGCAGTAAATCTGCCGATGACCGCTACCACGGCACATCAGGTAGTTGGGATTTTATATGCTAGGATTCTTACAGTTAGAAGATGGCTAATTAGGCCAGAGCTGTCAGCACACTCTCCCGTGCGGGCACTGAGTTTTTAAACATCTCCATAGTTTGTTAGTGATAATGCTGGTGATCGCATTAGACAGCACTAGGAATAATAACGTCCATCCTGATGAAACACTGGCCACATTAACTGCAGTTCTCATGGCATCTGTGGTCTCTGTTTACTGACTGCGGGGCTGAAACAAAATTACTTCTCTTTCCCGAAGGACTCGCAATGGAAACCCGAACAGCTTTGTCTTACGTTGACTTCAGCAGTTTCTAACCCTATGAGGTCTTACAGAGGGGCTCCTGGAATCCAGAAACCATGTGCAAAATGAATATTTTTCTGAGAACAAGGTCCACAGGTATTTTTTTTCAGATTTTCAAAGGAGTCTGAGCTCCTCCCAAATTTAAGAACCTCTTGGACTGTATCCACTTCTGTCTACTCTGGTGAGTTCTACCCCCCAGAATCCAACAAGTGGCCTGACCCCTGAGGTACCCCAAGCACCACAGCAGAAAACGCAAGTTCCATCCATTCCGTGCTCTGTCTGTCCCCCCTACTGGACCATGAATCACTGGCGGTCAAGACTACGTCTTGTCTTGCATAGCACCCAACACAGTAACTGCCCTGTAATAGCTTCTCAGTAAGTATTTGCTGAGTTTAACTGAAGTGAATTAATAGAAGAAGGAGATGTGTATAGGCCATAAAACTATATAAATTGAGGCCCCTAACTGCACCACTAAGCATGGTCAGTGTAATCATCACTCCAGATTCCCAGGCAATGGTGTGCACACGATTGGCACACAGGGATCCTTTTCTACCTTTGCCCCTTCGTTTCTCATGGGAAAATTCTGGATAAAACAGAGCCAAATAATTTTTAATTGCATAGTTGAGCTGAAACCAAGAAAGGGAAATAAATCACCAGCTATAAAAAGTCAAGAAGGAATCAAAGTCACAGAAGTAGGAGTCGAAGCCAAATGACTCCCTGAACGTCCAGGGTTCTGACAGCCCTGTGGGCAACGAGTCTAGACCACAAACCACAGGGAGCTGGAGACTGAGCTACTTGCCCCAAATCATGACATTCAGGGACCAGAGTATTCCACCTTTGGCCTGGAGAAGTAGCAAAGAAGCTCCCCACCTGCCTGGGGACTGGTACAGGGTCACCCAAAGAAATGGGAGCCTTCTTGGCCTGAGATGGGATGGATATTAGGGCACAGGAAACCCAGGCTGAGAAATGACCATAAAATGGACCCAGGGGCTTCCCTCGTGGCACAGTGGTTAAGAATCCGCCTGCCAATGCAGGGGACACGGGTTCGAGCCCTGGTCCGGGAAGATCCCACATGCCGCGGAGCAACTAAGCCCGTGCGCCACAGCTACTGAGCCTGCACTCTAGAGCCCACGAGCCACAACTACTGAGGCCACGAGCCGCAACTACTGAGCCTGCGCACCTAGAGCCCGTGCTCCGCAACAAGAGAAAGCCACTGCAATGAGAAGCCCGCGCACTGCAATGAAGAGTAGCCCCCGCTTGCCACAACTAGAGAATGCCCACGCGCAGCAATGAAGACCCAACGCAACCAAAGATAAATAAATAAATTTAAAAGTTTAGTAAAAAAAAAAAAAAAGGATCCAGAACTGGTGCAAGCCCCTGGGCCCTGTTAGAGACACAAAATCATCTAAAGGATGCTTCTACGACCCAGAGCACACAGGACTGCCCTGGAAAGCCACAGCACAAAACATGAGCTCACAGTCAATCAATTCCAAAACGTTAAAAACCTTTAAAATCACTTCCGGTGCTCACAGTTCTATATAACTCGACGTAAATGCCTAAAATAGAAGCAAACTAGATCCACTGGAAATTTTTTAAAATGGTCTTTTTAAACAAGTCTTGGATCAAATAAGGTATCAAAGTCACAATGGCAGAAAGTAACAAAAATTTAAAGGATACAAATGAAAACAGTTGGCCTCTAGGAATAAGTTTATTTCATGTGTGTGTGTTCAGCTTTCTACCTTCCTCCTGGTCTTCACAACAAAGAATAAGAATTGGCAATTGGGGGCTCCCCTGGTGGCGCAGTGGTTGAGAATCTGCCTGCCATTGCAGGGGACACGGGTTCGAGCCCTGGTCTGGGAAGATCCCACGTGCCGCGGAGCAGCTGGGCCCGTGAGCCACAATTACTGAGCCTGCGCGTCTGGAGCCTGTGCTCCACAATGGGAGAGGCCGCGACAGTGAGAGGCCCGCGCACCGCGATGAAGAGCGGCCCCCGCTTGCCACAACTAGAGAAAGCCCTCGCACAGAAACGAAGACCCAACACAGTCATAAATTAAAAAAATAAAAAAAAAAAAGAATTGGCAATTGGTCACATTCCAGGACCTGATGGGGACAAATCTGCTAGTGACCAATAGTAAAAACAGACCCTAGGTCTGACTGTTCTGCACCTCCCTTTCTGAAAGCTGGGGTGATGACACAGCACCTGCTCCTGCACGAGAGGAGGAAGGAACAGGTTCTCTCTCTCCTCTTCCTCCACTGTAGAGGCGCTGCCATGGCCCAGACCAGTCCAGCACCAGACATTCTGAGCTAATGTGCCTCTTCTGGCTCAACAGTATCTTCCTCTGTTTCCCTTTCTCATTATGCTGATGGTCATGGACTATACTTTTCTAACACTATATTGAGTTTGGGCTTGCATATTGAGTTTGGGCTTGCATATTGAAAACAACGGAATAGAACAAGTCTCTAGAAACTAGTGCTATTTATCAGAAGCTATTTAAGTCTATTCTGGCTAGGAAAAATTAAGTGTTTTACACTGTTCATCCCAGCTTTCTAGGTTCTGTATACTAGGGCTTAAGTCTTAGGGACCTTATGGGAAAAGGTGAATGAATGAGATCAGGATTCTGTATCCTTGTAGTTCCAGCCAATAATATAATCAAATAGGACCAATCTCACCCTAGTTATTTAATAAAACCTACAGAATACAGTCAGGTGTATATTCAGAGTAAATACACCTTCTGTGCTAATACAAAATAAAATAAATGAAGTAAACAATCAATGGAAGAGGTTATAAAAAATACAAATAAATATGCCCATGGAAAGGCAAAAGACTGTCCTAAAGATTTGAAGAAGTAATAAATTAGGAAAAAGAAGTCATGGTAGATAAATTAGAAATTGTTTTTTGAGACAACAACCTCAATATACCACACAAACCTCTAGCTAGTCAAAAATTATGTAAATATATAATAGTGGATATAAGAGGGGAAGACAGAGATACAAGTAAAACTTAAAGAACTGTATGCTAATGGTTTAGGAAATTGGGGAGAGTGGATAGTTTTGCAGGAAAACATGTTACAGAAATTAACTGGAACACCTAAATAGGCCAAAAAACAAAGAAATCACTGAGAAAGTTGCTAATTACTGATTTATAATAAGCTCCAGGCCAAAATGGTTTCATGAATGAATTAGAAAGAATTAGTATGCCAATTAATTAGTTCCAGAGTACAGAGAAAATAACTCAGTATCAGAAAAATCTATTTAAATAATTGAGCGTATCAAAAACTCAAGGAGGAAAATCACAGGAGTCTGTAGATTATTGATTTAAACAATGACAAAACTCACCATCTATTCCTGATTAAAAAAAAAAGACTGAATAAAAATAGAATAGAGATAATTCCTTAACATGATAAAAGCATGTATTTCACACCATCAGCTGAACCACTAAGATTAACAAACACTAGAAACACTCCCAACAAAGCCCAAAATGAGACAAAAATATTCATTAACACCATTATTATTTAATATTATTTAAAAACTGCATCTAAACAAGAGAATAAAAGCAAAGTTTTAACATTATAAATGAAAAATAATTATCATTATTTGAATTCTTTGTTAGTATATCATTACTGACATACCTGGTAAAAATATATCAACTGAAAATATTATAATCAGTAAGTGTTCAGTCAAAGGACCAGTTAAAAATATAAATAGCAATAGCTTCATTGGTTTAAGGAAGCACACAAAAGATCACATTCAAATTATTTATAAATCAATTAAAAACTTATATACAAACTTACCTGAAAATGTGTGAGACTAATAATAAAAAGAAGTACTAACTCCTATTTTGTGGGGAGGTGATCTTGAAAAAATGACTTTGAAAGGCCACCTTGAAGAATGAGTTTGTGAGAATAGCTGGAGGTGTAAGAAACAGAAAAGGAAGAAGTAAAGAGGTTGTAACACTCACCAGAGATAAATACTATATAAATACCAGCGCTAATGCTATAGAATTACACGGTGTGAAACAGACGAATCCATAAATGGAGAGTCCAGAAGGAAATCCCAGCCGGTGATAAAGGTGGTATTTATATCAGTTAAAAAAAAAAAAAAGGAGCTATTTTCTAAGTGTTTGTACAACTGGCTAGATGATGTTTGGCTACAAATCAAGCTTGACCCCATTCTCAGGCTTTCCACGAAAACCCATTCCAGGTGAGCCAAAGATAAATATTTTAAAGACTAGAGGAAAATATGGCTGAGCAAAATCCAAGACCGAAATCAAAATAAACAACCGAATATGTCAGGAATGGGGAAAATCTTTGTTAGAAACATTAAAAACAAGAACAACAACAGAATTAACGGTAAAGGTATATACACTTTATTAAAAAAGTAAAAAACTTAACAAAAATCCTATTATAAAGTTAAAAATATAAACAACATACATGTGGAAAAAACATTTACAAAATATAAGATAGACAAAAGTTTACTAACTTAAAATAAACTTTTTATTAATTAATAGGAAAAAGATGAACATCCACATAGAGAAACTGATGAAACATACATAGGTAATTCATAAAAGAAGCAACACAAGAGACCAATATATGTGGGAAGATAGACTTACGGTGAAAAAAAATGCAGGTGAAACTATAAGACCTCTCTTTCTGCTTAGCTAATTGGCAAAGATACAGAAGTCTGGCAATAGTCAATGCTGGTGAGCGTCTGTGGAAGCAGGCAAAGTCTTCCATGCTGGTGGGAGTACAGTGATTTCACCATAAGGAAATTTGGCCAAATATACATCAGTTAGTATTTTGTATAACCTTCGATCCACTTTGAAGAATCAGTCTACAGAAGGCAACTTGTCATATATGCAAGGTTGCAGTATTGCTAATAATTGTGCAAAACAAAAGCAAAAACAAAAACACAGCCCACATACATACAAAATCAAAAAAAAGCAAAATTAAACACAGACTTCAGTTTCTAGTCCAGAATGTAAGAAACTTAGAAGTCATCACTCACACCCATACAGCAAGAAAAAAGCTCAAAAACTTAAAATCAGCAAATCTTCTTAGATCCATCAGAAAACTGAGGACACAGGGCGAACTGCTGCCCCCAAAGTTGGAGAGAAAGACAGACAGGCAGATACAGAGAATCACAACTTCCTGGAGAAACCCACAGGCAGAAATCTCTGCAGGAACCAGTACTGGGGGCATGAAAACCTAATTGTAATTGAAGAGCTGCTAGGGGCTCAGTAGGGGCATTTTTGAAAGTTAAAAACTCCAGGGGGGGCCCAGTCTTAGCGGGTGACTCACACTTTTCTGAGTATTACCTCCAGATGCCTGACCAGATTTCCACAGTGAAGATCAGAGAAAAATCCCATGCTTCCGGCAGAGGGAGGGGAAAAGTGGGCATTCTGAAATAAGTTCAGGGCCCATTCCGTTCTCAAAGAGGCCTGCCCTTAAGAGAAACTATCTCACCAGAGACTCACCAACTGTTGCTAGAAATATGAACGTTAAAGGCGCTTCTGGTAGGTCTCAGATGGAAACGAGGAACATGTTATTAGAAAGTGGAGGAAAAATGATGCTTGCTAAAAAGTGGCAGAGAACTTGGTTGAATTGCATTCTTCTGTGTTGTGGAAAGTAGAACTTGTAAGTGATGAACCTGGATATTTAGTTGAGGTGATTTCTAAGCAAAGTGTTGAACGTGAGGCCTGGTTTCTCTTTGCTGCTTATAGTAAAATGCAAGAGGACAGAGATAAAGTACATTAGAGATAGGGGTGATGTGTCTACAAAACAAAGAAAGTACCAAAGATTGTCAGTAAACCACCAGAAGCTAGGGGAATGGCATGGGATAGATTCTTGCTCTCAGAGCCCTCAGCAGGAGCCAACCCTGCTGACACCTGGATCTCACACTTCCAGCCTTCAGAACGATGAACAGTAAATTTACGTTAAGTCACTCGCTGTGGTACTTTAAGGTAGTACCCCTAGAAATCTAATTTAACAATCAAGTGGGATTTATTCAAGTTATACAAGGCTGGTCCAACATTAGAAAAATCAATCAATTAATGGAGCCTATTGCTTAACATACTAACAAAGAAAAATCATATGATCATATCCATAAATTCAGAAAAGCGTTTGACAAAATCCAACACCCATTCATGATAAAAACTCTCAGCAAACTAAAAATAAAGAGAAGCTTCCTCAATTCGATAAAGAACATCTACAAAAACCTACAGCTAACATCATACTTAATGCAGAGAAAACAGATGGTTTCCTAATAAGATCAGGAACACAGTAGGGATGTCCACTTTCACCACTCATGTCCAACACTGTACTGGAAGTCCTAGCTAATGTTCACCACTCATGTCCAACACTGTACTGGAAGTCCTAGCTAATGTTCACCACTCGTGTCCAACACTGAACTGGAAGTCCTAGCTAACGCGATAAGTCAGGAAAAGGAATAAAAGATATAGAGATTGGAAAGAAAAAAGTGAAGCTGTCTTTGTTCACAGATGACATGTAGAAAATCCCAAAGAATCAACAAAAAACTCCTGGAAATCCTGGAATAAGTGTTTATATCAAAGTTGCGGGATACAATGTTAATAAACAAAAGTCAATTGCTTTATTATATACCACCAATGAACAACTGGAATTTGAAGTGAAAAACATAATACCATTTACATTGGCACCCCAAAAGTGAAATATTTTGGTATAAATCTAACCAAAAAAATGTACAAGATCTAAAATGAGGAAAATGTAAAACACTGATGAAAGAAATCAAAGAAGATCTAAAAAAACAGAGAGGTATTCTATAAATATGGATAGGAAGGCTCAATGTTGTCAAAATGCCAGTTCTTGTCAACTTGATCTATAGATTCAATGCAATACCAAGCAAAACCACAGCAAGTTATTTCGTGGATATTGACAAACTGATCTTGAAGCTTACATGAAACAGCTGAAGATCCAGAAGTCACCCCAATATTACAGGAGAAAAAGAGATGACTGACATTACTCCACTTTAAGACGTACTATAATACCACAGTAATCAAGACAGTGTGGTACTGGGGAAAGAATAGACAATATAACACAGAGCCCAGTAACAGACCTACATAAATATCGTCATCTGATCTTTGACAAAAGAGCAAGGCTGACTCATCAGAGAAAGGATAGTCTTTTCAGCAAATGGTGCTGGAACAACTGGACATTCACATGCAAAAAACTGAATCTAGACACAGGCCTTCCACCTTTAAAAAAAATTAATCCAAAATGGATCATAAACCTAAATGTAAAGTGCGAAACTCTAAAATTCCTAGACGGTGACATAGGATAAAGGTTAACAATTAGGTGATCTTGGGTTTGGCAATGACATTTTTGATATAACACCAAAATCAAAATATATGAATGAAAAAATTAATAAGTTGGTTTTCATCAAAATTTAAAATATATGCTCAGGGACTTCCCTGGTGGTTCAGTGGTAAAGAATCTGCCTTCCAATGCAGGGGACGTGGGTTCGATCCCTGGTCAGGGAACTAACATCCCACATGCCACAGGGCAATTAAGCCCGCACACCACAACTACTGAGCTCATTCGCCTCAACGAGAGAGCCACATGCTGTAAACTACAGAGCCCATGTGCTCTGGAGCCTGTGTGCCACAACTAGAGAGAGAAAACCCACATGCCACAACTAGAGAGAAGCCTGCACACCATTACTAGAGAGAAGACTGCACGCCACAATGAAAGATCCCAAATGCCTCAATGAAGATCCCGTGCGCCGCAACTAAGACCCAACGCAGCCAAAAATAAAATAAAACAACCAAAATGTATGCTCTATGAAAGACAATGTTCACAGAATAAAAAAACAAGCCATAGCCTGGGAGAAAATATTTGAAAATATATATTTCATAAAGTACTGGTATCCAAAATATACAAAGAACTCTTAAAACTCAACAGTAAGAGAACAAACAACCCAATTTTAAAATGGGCATGAGATCTAAACAGACACCTTACCAAAGAAGATACACAGATGGCAAATAAGCATATGAAAAGATATTCAACATCATATGTCATTAGGGAATTGCAAGTTAAAACAACAATGAGATACCACTACAAATCTATTGAAACGGCAAAAATTCAAAACACTGACAATGCTAGAGAGGATGTGGAGCAACAGGAACTCTCACTCATCACTGGTGAGAATGCAAAATGGTGCAGCCACTTCGGAAGAGAGAGTTTGACAGTTTCTTTCAAAATTAAACATACTCTTAAAACACACACACACACAATCCAGCAATCATGCTCCTTGTCATTTATCCAAATGAGTTGAAAACTTATGTCTACACAAAAAGCTGCACATGGATGTTTAAAGCAAATTATTCACAATTGCTAAAACTTGTAAGCAATCGAGATGTCTTTCAATAAGTAAAGGGATAATCAAACTGTGGTACATCCATACAATGGAATATTGTTGTGCAATAAAAAGAAATGAGATTTTTAAGGAAAAACAAAAAAGGGGGGGAACCTTAAATGCATATTCCTAATTTAAAGAAGCCAATCTGAAAAGGTTACCTAATGTATGTCTCCAACTATTTGGCACACTGGAAAAAGCAAACTTATGAAGACAGCAGTAAGTTCAGTGGTTGCCAGTTGTTCAGGTGTCGGGGAGGAGAGAGGGATGAACAGTTGGAGCACAGGGGATTTTTAGGGCAGTGAAACTACTCTGCATGACACTGCAACAGTGGACATTTGTCATTATACATTTTGCAAAATCCATAGAGTATACAGCACAAAGAGTGAGACCTAATGTAAACTACTGAATTTAATTAATAATAATCTGTCAATACTGGCTTATCAACTGTAACCAGTGTATCACACTAATACCAGATGTTTTACCCTATTATTAATAGAGTAAACTGGGACAAGGGTAAAGGGTTATATGGGAACTCTCTGTACTTTCTGCTCATTTTTCTGTAAACCCAGATCTGTTAAAAAATAAAACCTATTAATTTAAAAAAATAGCAAAAAAATTAAATAAATTAAATAAAAATTAAATAACTCTAGAAACAATCTAAATGTTTTTCAGTAGGAGATGTTTTACTTAAATAATGGTGGAAACACAGAACTGAACACTATGCAGTCTTTAAAGAGTGTGATACAGTTATATTCCTCAGTAATGAACCGTCGTTTACAACAGATCACATTATGCAGCAGAACTACTCACATCATATGAGATGATCTCTTACAAAATTATCCATCAACAATATGCATGTATATCGAGCAACGTCTGGAAGAACCATTTCCAGTGAAACACTCAGGCAACGGTGAGAAGGGGCAAGAACCGTGCCTGTCTGAATACTGATGAACCCCCAGCACCCAACCTGCACACAGTAGGTACTCAACAGATACTTCTGAAGTGAAGAATTGAAATCAATTCTTTTGTGTGGTTTTCTCTATTGCCTGAATTTTTTCTTCACGTGAAACCATACTATCATCATAATGGGACACAGACTGGAAGCTATTTTCACTCTAGAAAAGTCCATCTACATACTTCATGGCAAAAATCACGCTGGGTTCTTGACACTGTTTGAAATTCATTGACTAACTGCTCAATTCCCCATTTTATCTTATGAAGGTCGGCCCAGTCCTACATAGCTTTTCTTTTGAGAAGAACCTACAAAAATAATTGCCTATTACTTCTCTTCACTATGTGAGGCACAGCAGTGGCAATATTCCATTTCAACCTCTCAAATGTCTTTCTCAGACGAGAATAACCTTCTGAAATGGGAATGCCTAAAATGGCTCGTATTTTTCCTCTTTCCAAAAATCATTCAAAAAAGTTGTTTTCCTTCTTTTCCTATCAACCTCCAGGCGATATGGTAGATTTACCTCTCCCTTTCCAAATCATGGCAGAAATGTTTCCCTGGAAATAGCAACTTCTTAGAACTAAAAAGCTGAGATTGGATCACTGCAAATACAAAATGCCTGTGGGTGGGTGGAAGAACAAAGTTAGGTCTCTCCCAGCACACTGAATTACGGCTTGTCACGGCATACCAGCTGATGGCCGTTAACCATTGGTGGTAATAAAACTGTTTAGCTTTGTGCTTCAGATGATCAAACTTACATAAAAAGAAGTCTAAAATGATATCCACATCGACTGCAATTTGACCTGTTACACTTCTGGGTAAATTTATGCCGGCACACTCGCTGACTCGGTCCCAAGAAGCCAGTGGGCTCAGTGTCACTGTCTCCCTAGGGGCATCATGTCTGTCCTCCTCTGTCCTGCCCGAGCAGAGTCCGCATCTTGGTTACCTACCCCCCACCATGCCAGGCTCAGGGTGTTTCCACATCGCCAAAAACTTTTTAAAACATACTTATAGGGCTTCCCTGATGGCACAGTGGTTGAGAATCTGCCTGCCAATGCAGGGAACACGGGTTCGAGCCCTGGTCTGGGAAGACCCCACGTGCCGCAAAGCAACTAGGCCCATGAGCCACAGTTACTGAGCCTGCGCGTCTGGAGCCTGTGCTCCGCAACGGGAGAGGCCGCAATGGTGAGAGGCCCGCGCACCGCGATGAAGGGTGGCCCCCCACTTGCCGCAACTAGAGAAAGCCTGCGCACAGCAACAAAGACCCAACGCAGCCAAAAATAAATAAAAAATATATAAATAAATTTGTTTTAAAAAATAGATAAATAAAAACACATGTTAAGGGCCAAGACAATTCAGTGGGGGAAATAATAGTTTAAAAAAAAATGGGGCTTCCCTGGTGGCGGGCTTCCCTGGTGGCGCAGTGGTTGAGAATCTGCCTGCCAATGCAGGGGACACGGGTTCGAGCCCTGGTCTGGGAAGATCCCACATGCCGCGGAGCAACTGGGCCCGTGAGCCACAACTGCTGAGCCTGCGTGTCTGGAGCCTGTGCTCCGCAACAAGAGAGGCTGCGATAGTGAGAGGCCCGCGCACCGCGATGAAGAGTGGCCCCCGCTTGCCGCAACTGGAGAAAGCCCTCGCACAGAAACGAAGAGCCAACACAGCCATAAGTAAATAAATAAATAAATAAGAATTAAAAAAAAAAAGAATAAAGATGTTAATCTGAGATCACAAAACGATCTTTAAAAAAAGAAAACAAACATACTTATAGTTACGAGGGGGGAGATAAATTGGGATATTGGGATTGACATATACACACTACTATATATAAAATAGATAACTATTAAGGACCTACTGTAGAGCACAGGGAACTCTACTCAATACTCTGTAATGACCTATGTGGGAATAGAATCTAAAAGAGAGTGGATAAATGTATCTGTATAACTGATTCACTTTATTGTACAGCAGAAACTAACACAACATTGTAAAGCAACTATACTCCAATTAAAAAAAAGAAGGAAATCCTGCCATTTGCTGCAACATTGATGAACCTGGAGGATATATTATGCAAGTGAGATAAACCAGACACACATACACACACACAAAACGCAAAAGCCAAAACCCTCAATAAATGGCCCCAGACAATGGTGGAACCACATCACAATTAGAAGGAATAGAGTGGAAAGAAAGGTGAAAACTTGTTAACGTAGATTCTAAAAAGGCAACAGCAAGGCCAGCATGTGACTGAGCCCACATTTCATACGGTGTTTATTCAAAGTAATTGTGATGTTCTTTTTCTTCATACCCAGGCCCAATGCTTTCATGTCCCCTCTGGACAGGAGACTCTGAACTTGTAGAGACATTCACTGTCAAATCCTTTCTAGTTTGGTTTAAAAAAAAAAAAAAAAAGGCAACCCTAAATTCAAACACTTTAACTCTTGTGAGGAATGCTTTCACTCCCACAGCATTTAATATGGACATTTCTTGTGGAATAGTGAATACCCCATGTTGTGAAAGAAGAATTTTCTACCTACTTGAAAGAAAGTAGAAGCATATTAATTAATTCTGAGTCACTGATAATGTGGAGAAACCCAGACAATACTAATTCCCTCTTGCCCCCCACAATCATATCTATTGAGGTAAAAATGAGAAAAATATGGATGGAATTGCTCAATTAATTCAGGTCAAAACGAGGAAATTTACAACCCACCAACCACCCACCACTCCCTGAACTCTTTCTGCTTTGACTATCTGGTTATAGCAGGGCTTCACAGTAACAGTGCAGATCAAAAACTCAACAGATTAGAAACCTGCAGTGTCCTGAAATGGGAGTCAGGAGTCTGGGTTCTGAATTCTTCCCCCTCAACAGCTGTTTATTTTTGATAAGCCCTAAAGTTTCTTCCAGCTCTAACATTCTTGGAGTCTATGAGGATATAAAACAGAGATTCCAAACGGACACCTGCAAGCCAAGACAGCTCAAAAGACACAATGTTTGGCCCACAGATTGTTTTTGGAAATCATGGAATTAGTCATATTCAAAATGGAGGGATTTCACCAAAAATATGAATTTCTGCTTTAATTTTTTAAAAAATCAGAAGACATGGAAATATACTAAATGACACCTGGCTGGAGTTGGGTAGTGGCTTCCATCTTCAGACAGGGCACTGACTCTTCAGTTTGCCATAGTCTCCACTGTTCTCTAATGTCTACCCAACTCCAACCTCCACCCAACTCTAACATCCAATGTCAGCCACCATCAGTCATCAAGCTGTGCCACTATTTCTCTTACACTTGAATGGAAGTAAGTGAAATATTTCTTTATCCATATTAAAAGCAGGAAAATACAAGACAGATCCAAAAAGCTGAATGTGCCATAAAAAACATGAGAAAGTAATATTCTTCACTTCTACACAAAAATATGCTACGTGTTTAATATGCAAACATGCATGTCTGCACTGAAAGATTATGGCATAAGATGCCATTTTTAAATAAGCCACAATAAATGCTGGCATAAGATTTGTAAGAAAAACTTAATAAAATGAGGAAAAAATTCTACTTTATTTGTTTCTATTAAAAACTATCAGATTTGTTTCTAATAGAAACAAAGTGAATGAAATAGCTGCAACTGTGAAATAATGAATTAAGTGAAACAACTGCTGAGCAGTCAACCTTTTAGGGATGGTGAGTTTATAAAAATGCTAATTGAACACAGCTGTAACTATGTATCCTGACCAGACAGAAATAGCCTTGTGGAAATGTAAGTGTGATCTGAAACACTGTTGTTCAGGGTGTTGAGGAATTAGTGGAAAACTTGCAGGAGAAGTTGCATGAAAAAGATAAATGGTGACATTTTCTCTTGCAGCTGATGAGAGCATTGTAAACTACATTTACTTGTGAGCTGAAGAGAACATTGGTGGGATTGAAGAAGTGTTGGACATGGTGCCCATGAGATAGACAGCAGCAGGAAATTATTTATATTGATGGGTTGGGAAAAACATTTAAGTGGGTTTTTTTTTTTGTAATTTAATGTAGTAATAAGCATGTCTAAAGACAGTCCTCCCATGGGTGGTAAAATCACACATGATATAAAATATAACACGTTCATGTTATGTTACATAACATTCAACAACAACATGTATAAGAATAATTTGAGTCAGTTCATTGAATCATTCACCAAGAAAGGCTTTGCACTGAAAAGTTAAAAACAGAACGCAATAAAATTGTGAACTAGATAAACTCCTACAGCTTGAACCACAGCAACTCAAAGCTTGGCTGGATGGACCAGACGTATAATACGGTATTTAGCAATACTATATAAAGTCAGGTGGTGGTGCTGAAGATATTTTTTTAAGTGTTGAGGAGTAAATTTGTCCTCATCATGCAAGCAAAATCCTGAGGGTAAAAAAGTGGATCAAAGACTTGGCATCCTTGGATGATGCTGCAACCCATCTAGATACTTTGGATACTCCTTTGTTGAGATACTCACAAGCAGTACACAAATATAGGAACTATTAGTAAAGTCATATGCATGAATAATTCAACTCATTTTCCTATACTTAAATTAGTCTCTAGAAATGAAAATGAAGGCCCAAATTCTAGTCCCCAGATTGTGAAGCTGAAACCTTAATTCCTCCAAAATGTTATCTGATTTTAAAGTTTATGAAAATAAATTACCCATGTTTAACTGACATTTTTCATTATCATGTATGTTCAGTCTGCTTCTGACTATGAAGGAATAGCTTGTAGTACATCAACCTTCCTACAGAAAATAGTGACAACCACCCACACACAAAAATACAAAATTTAGCCGCTTGAAGACATCAGAGAGCAACCAAAGCAGCCAACATACCAGCACGAAGCAAAACATAGTAAGATGTGAGCCAGACCTTCCCTCTGCTTTCTCCCTGAAGCTTTCAGTGACTTGCAGTGCAGGGCACTATGCAGAGTAGGAAGCAGCAATCTAACCTTCCAGCATCTCACAAGCTGATGTTATCAGGGTTTTTTCCTCTTGGTTTTCAGTTATCTGGTCCTCTCTTCTGGGTTGCCTGGTAGTTTTTGCCATAATGCTACTCATTGTGTATGGAACATTTTAGAGGCTCTTGATGATGTTATCATCAGCAAGAAAGGATCCGATTTTCACCTGGCTGCCAGTAAGAGTACAGAAAGATCCCTGGTCAGATTCAAATTTAATATAACTAAGGAAGAAATGCCCACAGATGAAAATGAGTTACCTCTGGAGACAGTGAGTGTCTTATAGTGACAGGAAAATGTTTAGAAATTTGGCCAAGCTCTCTGTGGAGGTGTTTCAGAAAGTATTATTGTACTTGAAGTATGGTTAGATTAGATGACCTTTAAGATTCCCTTCCAAAAAGATCCCATGCATCTGTTTTTAAGGCAAAGAAACTAGTATGTTAAAATGAGCCAGAGTCCAACCCAAGCATCCAAATTAACCTATAGGATTCATGCTTTTAAAGCAACATGAACAGATGCACCTGACTCTCTGCTGTTATCAATAACACAGTTGTTCCAGAATGTTCCATGAAAAGTCAATGAAAGGAAATAACACTTAATATAGTATATCTTAAAACTATCCTTGATCCTGGACCAGGGCAAAGTGGATTAAGCAGACAGGTTATTCTAAGTAAAGGTCAAGAAGAGAATGAAGGAAAAAGGGAATAAAGTACTTTATAGTAAAGGGATGGTTCAAATGTGGACATTACATGAAAGTTAGAGGTCAAAACAAGATCAAAGCCTATAACCAAAGGTGGAACCAGAGAAAGAACCAGGAATCACTGCAGAAAGCTAGAGGTCAAATCAGGTGATGACTTAAAGGCTTAAAGAGCCAGCAGAAATCAAGCCTCAGAATCAAGGTACTAATGTCTAGGGAACCTTAAAAATGTCCACAGCCTGCCTCAGTCAGGAAGCCCCTTCACGTTCACGTCATGGCAGGACCAACAGAACCTCCCCAGAGGACAGGCACTCCAGCAGATGGAGGCAGCATGGTGGCTTATACCCCTCACACCTTCACACTATGGACGTTGTCATGTCATGTATCTCAAGTGAGAACACCACTGCTCCCAGGGCTATGCTGTGATGAGACAGGGAAAGGGCAAAGCCACTTAGCATGAGCCTGTCAGCTCCCAAATTTACAAGAGAGGGGCAATTTGTTTATTTAAAATTTGTATTGCACAGATCACACATACATACCTAACTTCACATGATTATATAAATGCAATATTTTCTTTCCCCCTCCCTCCTTCTTCTTTCATCCCTCCTACCACAGGTAACCTGGTGAGTTACCTATTTCCTCACGCTAATATTATTTACAAAACATATAGAAACATATACAGTTATTCTGTCATTGTTTTATAAACATGGGCTCTTAGATGTATTCCTTGCATTTTGCTTTACTCACAGAAATCCCTTCAAGTCACCCAGCAGAATTCCAAATCATCCTCTTTAATGGCAGCACAATTCCACAATGGGGTGGCTCCACAGTTTACATTCAATGACTTCCCTGTTGAGTGCCATTCATTTTATTCCAATTTTTGCCATGACATGTGGTCATATATATCATTATACATGTATCTTGATGTACTGATGCTTTTATTTCTATGAGACCGATTCCCAGAAGATTGCTGAGTGAAAGGGTACATGTATTTTTAATGTTAACAGATATTGCCAAATTGCATTTCAAAAAGGCTGTAATAATTCACAAAAGTGACACTATAATTCTATTAATGTAAAACTGGAGATATTTTGGAATAAGATGCAAAGTTCACACGATTTTTTGGAAAACACATAAGGCTTCAATGAAACATGAGACCTTCAGCTGTCTACACTCTAATATTCTCTAGGCTGTGGGTTTTCTCTTCTCTGCCAAGTTTGAGATGTCCTAGGTCACATGAGAGAAGCAGTACGTAACCTATAGGAATAGTGCGTAACTCTTTTCTGGTGGAGTTACAACAGCAAAGCCTGACACCAGTTCATTCCAAGGATAAAGTAACTTCCCTCCCAGAGGCTATTAGGGTATCAGCCTGACTATAATTTTAGCCTCCTCTGTTTTTCACAGAAGGAAAGCACCCCAGCCCAAGTGGCAATAGAGTGTTCTCAGAGTCTCCTCAGCATGCCGGAGAGGACGCTGTCTAGGGACAGCCTGAAGAAGTTGACTTGATGGGCTTCTTGGCTCCTCCCCAGCTAGAAGAGAAGCCACCAAGCTCGGTCTCTTGCTACAGCTCCAGGAAATGGGCCTTGGGTCACATGCCCCCAGGTTACAGAGCCATCCATCGTGGCAAGGAGACCTTCAGTGATGGCCGACACCCCCAGCCAGAGGCGGGTCTCTCTCAATTTTTCATGACCTAACAGGGATTTTTCTGTGTGAGATGGAGCCGCCTCTCTCACCTCCAGATTAGGGTTCCAGGCACAGTGCAGAAAAGAAAGAAGACCCAGGAGTCCTGCTATCATTCTAAAACCTGTAATCTTCTTGAAACAATTCTAAAATCAAACATCATCTTCACAATGGTTTAACTTTGGCACTTAAGTGAAGCTTTACAAGTCACAAAGCTTATCTGTGTGGTTATCTCTAGTTATACAAATTTCTTTCTTTGGCTAAAAAGGCATAAAGAGACCCCCTTTCCTCAGCAAAGATTTTAATATTAAAAAGGCTCCAGGGGCTTCCCTGGTGGTACAGTGGTTAAGAATCTGCCTGCCAATGCAGTGGACACGGGTTCGAGCCCTGGTCCGGGAAGATCCCACATGCCGCGGAGCAACTAAGCCCGTGAGCCACAACCACTGAGCCTGCGCTCTAGAGCCCGTGAGCCACAACTACTGAGCCCGCGTGCCAGAACTACTGAAGCCCACGCTAGAGCCCGTGCTCTACAGCAAGAGAAGCCACCGCAATGAGAAGCCCGCGCACTGCAATAAAGAGTAGCCCGTGCTCGCCACAACTAGAGAAAGCCCGCGTGCAGCAAGAAAGACCCAATGCAGCCTAAAATAAATTAATTTATTTAAAAAATCAATTAAAAAGGCTCCAAGTGTAAATAAAAGCAATTCAAGTTTTTAAGAATTTATTTCCACATTCTATGAATTTTGATGATCCCTACTGAACTCCAAAGTCTTAAAGATTTGTAGGGGAAAAAATGTTTATGTCATGTTTAACATTTAAAGAATGAATCTAGGTCTTGTTTTCGGAATTCAAATGGAGTTTCCACGAAGTATCAAGTGATGTGGCCTCTGACGGAGTGAGGGTGTCCAGCTCTCTGCATTCTTCACATGAAAAGCTTTGCTATTACAAACATTTAAAATCTAATGCCGGGACTTCCCCAGAGGTCCAGCGGTTAGGACTCCACGCTTCCCCTGCAAGGGGCGCATGTTCCATCCCTGGTCGGGGAACCAAGATCCCACATGCTGCATGGTGTGGCCAAATAAATAAATGACTGATACTGACAGGATTTAAAAAAAAAATCTAACTCCAATCAATCAATACATAAAAACAAACCAAAAAAAGTTAATGAATGAAAGTTTACATATAATATAAGCACATTAATTGTTAAATGAATAATTCTTTTCTACAATATGTCCAAAATTGTCATGTCTCGATTATAACAACAAAACTACTTAATTAAAAAAAAATCTAATGCCAACGTCTTCTCTCCATAGTGTGAATGAGAACATAAAAAGCCACTTAGATGCTGAGCATTAAATTTGGCCATAATGTCAAATATTATTTGGCAGAACCAACAATGAACTATCCCGTGAGTACTTTACACCATTTTCATTTTAATTTGAGATAAAAATGAGGGCAAATCTGAAAGGTCCACTTAGAATCTGTAATGTTATCTTTTTAATCTGAGGGAGGTTGCTTCATTAGCATGTTCTAAGATTGATGGCTGAAGAAGATGAGATATTAACTCCATGCAACACTGGAAAAATACGGCTGGCACTAACTTAAATTTAATATGGCATCTTGGGAGACACAGCCCTAATTCTACAGGACATTGTTATGCTAGAAGCATGAAGTAATGAACAGAGAGAGTTTATTAAAGAGGAGGCACAATTTCTTATTTACTTAGACTGTTGACAAATCGTTGAAAGAAATTACACTGAGTATGGTACATCCCAGAACAATATTAATGTTGTATTATCATTCTTGTTCCAAAAGGGAAATGGGTATTTTAGTGACAGAAAGTATTCTTTCAGTCAGTGCACGAACAGTGATAATTTATGACCAGCAAAGCAGTTAGACTTTCTGACACTGCCTTACCTAAACTGGTAAAAACATTTTGATGCTAATTGGGTAAGACAAGAAAACTAAAGAGAATTCATTTCAGTTATTTAAATCCTGTCACTGATGTCCATGCCTTATGTCTCAGATAAACTATTCAGATGTCTCTTTCTAATCATGTTTTCTGAATTAATCTCTCAGCTGGTGGATCATGATATGATTCACTGAAAGAATGTCACCCTCAATTCCATGATCATAAAGACAGATGGGAGCAGGGGTTGAAAGGATGCAGAATTGCACTGTTGTGATAGGCAAATGTGACGGGAACACCACACCACTCCGCAAATTATCTTTTCTAAAATCAGGTTTGGGGGCTAGTCAAGATGGCGAAATATGATCACATCTTGATGTATATCCTCCGCTCCAAACATACGCCCATGACAGATTTAAAATATAAATAGAAGTAACCATGGTCGTCTTCCAAACCAAGATAGATTTGTGAATCAGGATTGGAACAGAACATGAAGCCGTGGGAAGGGTCCACGAGGCTCCCAGTCTGGAGACAGATTCCCATGGGGACAGGGATACACTGCACTGTCCAGAGTGGCCATCAGAGACGGTGGCCAGCCTTGTGAAGGACGCTGAACAAGTCTGCTGTTCACTGCAGACCTAGCGAGGTTAAAGGAAGCAGACACAGCCTGGTGACGGGAACCGTGGCAGTCTCCAACCCCCTCTCCCCCCACCCGCTGTCCCACCTCCCACTACATCCCAGTGCACTGGACTGGATCAGAGATAATATCATCATGGCACAGGAGCTCAAGTCACCTATGAGGACCTCGTTTTGACCGGACGACTCAGGGCCTGGCAGACGCAACCATTAAGCAGGGAAGGCAAACGTGGAGGGGGGAAAAAGAGAAACAGTAATAACAAAATGAGTAAGCCAAAGCCTCAAAATATTAATACAGCTAATGCTAAGAAACACAGCTAGCAAAATCTACATGAATTTACCATGAATGAATTCATTTCATGGACTAGTCTGACAAAGATTTTAAAATAAGTATGTTTAGGATACTCAGAGAAATAAAATACACCCATTAAAAAAAAAAAAAACCACCAAGACTTCATGGAATGAAAACAGGAAGAAATGTAACAACCTATGGATCCAGAAGAGAACTAACTAGAATGTTTGGAAATGGAAGATACAGTCATTTAAATAAATAAAAACAGTCCAGGTGGGATGAACTCTAGACTGGATGGTGGAAGCAAGATTTAGTGAATCAGAAGAGAGCTCTGCGGAATTCACCCATGAAGCAGCAATGTGAGATGAACAGTTAAGCGACCCAGGAGGTAGATGAAGAGCAGGAGAAACTTTTGAAGAGATAACAGCTAGGAAGTTACAAGGCACCCAGGACTAAATCATACAGAGGATGCGAAGGGTCTTTTTGAAGTATCAATAAATTACAAAATGCTACTGAGAGACACAAAAGAACACTTGAATATATGCAAAGCTAGAGCATATTCATGAAAAGGAAACAATATTATAAATATTAGTTCTCCCCAAATTATTCTATTAACTCAAAGAATAATTATAATAAAAAATCCTAAGAATTTTACTTTTTAGCTAAACAAACTGACTTTAGAATTCATATGTAAGAACAAAGGTCCAAGAATAGGCAAGATAATAATAAAGAAAAAAGAGAAAAGAGTGAGAGCAATTTCCCTGCCACATCTCAAAACGTAGGGTAAAGCTATTGTAATTAAGACAGTGCAGTGCTGACACAGAGACAAACAGAATGCAGCAGAGCAGAGAGCTCAGAAACAATCCTAGACACATTTAGAAAGCAGGGAGACGGGGGTGAACCCTGGCCATGTGCAAAGACTGTTTAATAAGCAGTTCCTGGGCCCCTGGTTAATCTCAAGAACAAAATGAAATGAGACCTCTACCTCATGCTAGACATAAAAATCAACTGATGAGTTGCAGGAGGAATAAAAACTATAATATGAAAAGTGAATTTTTAAATCTTATAGAGAAATACACGGGGAAAAGCATGGGTAGGGAAGAATTTCTCAAGAAACACAAAGAGCACAAACCATAAAGGAAAAGATTGATAAATCTGATTAAAATTAAATTAAAGTGAAAAACCTGTGTCCAAAAAAGATGCCATAAGTAAATTTAAAATATATCTGATATTCGTATAACGAACCAAGGATTGGTAACCAGAATGTATAAGAATAAAATAAGTAAGAAAAAGGCAATACCTGAATAGAAAAATGGAAAGCATATAAATCAGCAATTAATAGAAGAAATCCAGTCACAAAAATTATATACAAAAAAGTGCTCACACAGACTAATAATTAGGAAAATGAAAATGAAAACACTACAATACTATAAATGCCCCTCAGTTGGCAAAGACAGAAAAATCTGACAGCAACAACTATTGGCAAAGATGGGGAACAGTCTTTTTATACAGCGAATTGGAGCATTACTTTGAAGGGCCTTTGCCCACACCTGGTTGAAAGAAGAACTATGCACATACCTTATGACATACCCAGCAATTCTACTCGGAGATTTTCTCAACAAGTGGTTCTCATCTGAACCATAATGACTGGAGGATTATCTTCTCAAAACTCCCAAGGAGCAGTCCAATGGTTAAGACTCCACGCTTCCACTGCAGGGGGCACAGGTTACATAACTAGCACAGTTCTAGATGCATAGGCAAGAAATTAATTCATACAAATAATGGGTGATTTGGGGCGTTAGGGCTTAATTCTCCAGGGGACCCTCGGTGAGGAAGGCTGTGACAGCTGCTCAGAGCCCGCTGCTAGAAACAGTCTAAAGTGAAATAAACTATGTGTTCATCAACAGGAGTACAAATATACATATTGTAGGACATACCAGAACACTGTATAATAGTTGTCAGGAAAAGCTCAAGCTAAATGATGTATCAACATGGATATATTTAAAAAATAATGGAAGTGAAGTAAGTCAGACAGAGAAAGACAAATATCATATGATATCAGTTATATGTGGAATCTAAAAAACTGATACTAATGAACTTATTTATAAAACAGCATATACTCACAGACATAGAAGACAAACTGATGGTTCCCAAAGTGGAAAGGGGGAAGGGATAAAATAGGAGTTTGGGATTAACACATACACACTACTACATATAAAACAGATAACCAACAAGGGTCTATGTATAGCACAGGGAAGTATATTCAATATCTTGTAATAACCTATAAAGGAAAAGCATCTGAAAAAGAATAGATTTATATATATATATGTGTGTAACTGAATCACTTTGCTGTACACCTGAAACTAACACAACACTGTAAATCAACTAAACTTCAATTAAAAATAAGTAAATAAAGGGGGAAAAAAATCATCATGCTGTACACCTTAAACTAAAAAAATAAAAAAGGAGACTGGAAAAAGTAAGTTATGGAATATTACATATAGTTTGATAACATTGATGTAATAATATATGTAAAAAAAATACTATATTTTAAGTGTAGGTACAAATATGTGTAGCAAAATATAAAACACACGCAAGGGAATAATAAGTAGCAAATTCATATGGGGAGGAAACTGAGATTGAGGAGAGGTTCACAGGAAAATCTGACTAAACTGTAATGTTTTATCTCCTTAACAATCAAATTACGTTAAATATTAATACCTGTTAAACCTTTGTGGTTGGAAGATGGGTGTTTGTATTACCTCCTATGCTTTTCTCCATGTTTACAACAGCTCTTACTTTAAAAAAAGAAAAAAAAATAGACTAGGGACTTCCCTGGTGGTCCTGTGGTTAAGAGTCCGCCTTCCAGTGCAGGGGACATGGGTTCGATCCCTGGTCGGGAACTAAGATCCTGCATGCTGCAGGGCAACTAAGCCCGCGCTCCACAACTACTGAGCCCGTGTGCCCCAACTAGAGAGCCTGTGTGCAGCAACTACAGAGCCCACGTGCTCTGAAGTCCGCGTGTGCCACAACTAGAGAGAGAGGAGCCCAAACAAGATCCCACACAGCCAAAATAAATAAAGAAATAAATATTTTTAAAAAATAGACTAAAGAAACCCACAAAATGTAGGTGTGCACATCTTTCTGTAACATCTGCAGGACTTGAGGCCTGTGTCATCTCAGCTTGGTTATCTGGACAGCCTCTGTGATTCTCCAATTCATCTTCCTCCCTTCCCTGCTGCCAGAGCCATCTCTGTAAAGCACCCAGCTGCTCCCGTCAGTCACCTTCAAAGGCACCACCTTCAGACTCCAGAGCAAGTGCACAGGCCTTCCTTGATGCAGCCCAGGAATCCATCGCCAGCCTTACCTCTCAGTGCCCTCCCCCTCTTTGATGCTTCCAAAATACGCATTTCTTTTAGTTCCTTGAACACGTTACACTGCTTTTTGCTTCTGTTTTTTTGCTTAGGTTGCTTCCCCTCATGAAGCACTCCCCCGACAAGTGCTCAGGCCCCGCCTTCACCGGGATGACCCCCCTGACCGGGCCAGGCTGAGCTGAGAACCCTTCCATAGGGCTTTACCCCCAAAGGGCTTTCAACTCTCCTCTCTTTTGGAAGATGACACTCTGTGTATCTCTCAACACCAATCCAAGAGCTGTGACCTATTAACTATTATACCTCTTAAGACTTAATACAATGCCTGGCCCAGAAGTGCTTAACGGAACTGAATGGTGAGCTCTACTACTTTCCCCCTTTCTAGTTTTCCCTGACTCAGTACACCACATCACTGCCTGAGAAAACAAGAATTATACCCAAGGAGTATCAGTCTCCTATCAGCTCCTGCATTGTTTAGCAACCGCAAAGAGATCTCTGCTGACCTGAAACAAACTGACTGCCAGATATCTCTCCAGCAAAGATGGGTTTATTCAGGATCAGAAGAGAATTGCAGTTCAGGGTCTGCAACCATGGCGAGTCATGTGCAAGTCCCCACATGGCAAAGGAAGGAGAAGAATTTTATAGAGGGGAAAGGAAATTGGGAGGGCTAAAGTAAAACAGTCCATGGCTTTTCGTTGGCTGAAAAGGGAAAAGGAAAGCAGAGGAGTTTCACAGGTCCTGGGAGCTCCCTCTTCTGGTCCCCCAACTCTATTTAATTGAGGTTTCTGTTTATTAATTTTTTACATCTTTAAGTTATATATTAACATGACTTCTGCAGCCAGAAGGCTGGAAATAATTCATTTTCAATGTTCTGCTCATTGGTCTAAAGTGTAAACTTATGCTATTGATTCAGTCTCCCCATGAATTAATCCTGGATGAAAATACGAAATGCATCTTTTGGTTATATCTTCTCTTCCAGTACTTTCCCATGGTATCCTCTCCCCCACCTCTTCCTCTCACACCCAAGGCATCCTACTGTCTGTCTTACATCTTAATTTACCAGCTCTGCTTTTCAACTACTCTGGGATTAATACACTTAAAACACAGAGTGCCGTTCCTAAGTATTCTGTAGGCAGCTTGACTATGGCCTCAGAGATAATGCACCAGTTTGGGTTTAAAAACAAATGACTGGGGCTTCCCTGGTGGCGCAGTGGTTGAGAATTTGCCTGCTAATGCAGGGGACACGGGTTCGTGCCCTGGTCTGGGAAAATCCCACATGCAGCGGAGCAACTAGGCCCGTGAGCCACAACTACTGAGCCTGCACGTCTGGAGCCTGTGCTCCGCAACAAGAGAGGCCGCGATAGTGAGAGGCCCGCGCACCGCGATGAAGAGTGGCCCCCGCATGCCACAACTAGAGAAAGCCCTCGCACAGAAACGAAGACCCAACGCAGCCAAATAAATAAATTAATTAATTAAAATAAAAACAAAAACAAATTACTGAAATTTCAAGTGGAGTATGGGAAATGAGACATGGCTAGCTTTTTTAACAAGCAGGTTTCATGCCTTGAACAGAATTACACACCTATTATTCTGTATACTTACTAACCTCGACCTTTTCCCAAGCATGACCTCACTAAATCCCAAACAGTCTCAGAAAACTTGAACAAAACATTTAAGACCTAGATGAAGTTTATGAGCATACACACAAACTGTAATCACTTAATTTGACTGATTTACTACTCATTAAATTTTGCCCAAGTACCATCGATGCTTCAATAAAATATTTTGACGCAAAGCAAATTTTCAGATTTATGACATCCTTATGGACTTGCAGGCTGTTAACAGCTTTTCCCAGCTTTATTTACCACTTGGGAAATAATTCACTGCATTATACTCACCACGTCACTGACATATTTCTTTGCAGATGCCGTACAAAGTCCTATTCTGCATGGTCCTGGAGACTTCGCTATGGTAAAGGGGCCGGTATAAGAAACTGATGATTATATGATTTCACAGTCATTACTGTACAACCACATCCATTCAAAAAAGTCAGAAAGACACTCAGGGAAAATTTACCCTGAGCTATTGCTCTTTCTTTTCAGGTCTGAATATGAAGGCTCTCATGATCAGGGAGCGGTAGGTTGACACTTGGCCCCACCCCCAAGATTTCCCAGGATCATCATCCGCTGAGTGGTCTGATGTTCAGCACGGGCTCAGTCCAGCTGTGGTCTCTTGGGCACAGCAGCCCAGATACCCCCCAGTCCTCAGCCCACCATTTGCACATTAGCTAGCCTCCTTCACAAACACTGCAAGAGAGCTTCCAGAAGCATAGAGAACACAGGCTCATTCCCTAGCTGCCAGGATGTCAAAATCTCAGTTACGCTGGTACCCAGGGAGACAAGAGTTAATTATCACCTTTCTCCTTAACAACTGCTTCTCATCACTGTTCTTATACCTGTACTTCTCCTCGTAAATCAGATTCCCTCTGAGCCAATTATGCAAACGAGGCAAAAACAAAAACACACTGATATCTTGGAAATTCTAGTGCCAGCCACAGAATGTTGAGGCCAGCAAGAGATTGAGATGCCCCGTGACGTTTTCCCATTTCCTACTGTTCATCACCGCCTAAAGAGTCACCCTCGGGCTTCCCTGGTGGCGCAGTGGTTGAGAATCTGCCTGCCAGTGCAGGGGACACGGGTTCGAGCCCTGGTCTGGGAAGATCCCACATGCCGCGGAGCGGCTGGGCCCGTGAGCCACAATTACTGAGCCTGCGCGTCTGGAGCCTGTGCTCCGCAACAAGAGAGGCCGCGATGGTGAGAGGCCCGCGCACCGCGATGAAGAGTGGCCCCCACTCGCCGCAACTAGAGAAAGCCCTCGCACAGAAACGAAGACCCAACACAGCCATAAATAAATAAATAAATAAATAAATAAATAAATAAATAAAAGGTGTTCATGAAATATTAAAAAAAAAAAAAAAAAAGAGCCACCCTCAAACTCAGACTGGATTTCTGAACCTCCAACAACAGTACGACTAACAATGACTACGACTTGGACAAGCTGAGGCACCCTGAGACTCTGGAGCAATGGGTCTGAGGATGCCCCGGACCAAACCCTCTCGGCCCCGACATCCGGCCACGTGGCAGCTGTAGATGGCGCTCCCGCTTCCCTGCACAGGGTTCCAGAGAGCCCTTCTGTAATGACACGCCTATGCTGGTATATTCTCAGGGCAAATCAAGCACACCTGGCTGTTTGAATTAAAAGGGAAAAACACGTAGTCACCAGAGTCCACTATGGTGATGATGTAAATGCCCCCAGGCCAACTGTGGGCAAGGTTTCACGGTCCAGAAATGCCTGGTAAGCAGCCCTTGGCTGATAGAGTGCCACGACACTGTTACTCTGATAACCTCCAAAGTGCTGGAATGACAAGGCACTAAGTTACACACACGAAGTGCTCTAGCTTGAGAACGAGAGCACAGTTAACTAGGAAAAAATGCCAAGCAAAGTCATCCTCTCTATCCAGCAGCGCTGAACTGAGGCGTCCAATCAATGCAGCTTCTCGTGCTCACCTGTGCCTACTACCCACAGGCCCCTGAGCTCTCCGGGGAGTCACTGTCAAGGCCACAGTGAGGTCAAACCAACTCCCAGACACATGAGTGTTCCAACCACCTCCACAGCCTGGGGCTTAGCAGAGGTGGCCGAGCATGTGGACCATGGATTCTGGAGCCAGATGACCTGGGTTTGAATCCCAACTCCACCATTTGCTAGCTTTATAAATCTGGGCATTTTTCTTTGCCTTGGTTTTCCCACCTGAATAATGGGGTTAAAATAGTATTTAACTCAATAGATAAACAACAAGAGTTTACTGTATAGCACAGGGAACTATATTCAATATCTTGTAATAACCTCTAATGGAAAAGCATAGAAGAAAAAGAATATAGATATATAGATATACACACACACATATATATATGTATCACCAAATCACTTTGCTGTACACCTGAAACTAACACAACATTGTAAATCAACTAACCTTCAATTTTAAAAGAAGTACTTAACTCATGGGTGGCATAAACATTGAGTTAATATGTGAAAAGCACATATTAACGTAAGTGCCATATTGTGTCAGCCGTCACGATGTTACTTTTCTTATTACTAGAGCACATGGGAGAAGAAAAAATAGGTGGACCCTCGAGGATTAATCACTGAAGACACTGTCGCCTCCTTCCATAAGAGTGACTGCTTGGGGTCCACTTCAGCTGTGAGATGGTGCTTCCCAGCTTAATCCAATGGGCAATAAATTATATTTTAAGTGTAATAAAGGAAAACAAACAAAAAGACATGTGGTTGGGCTACATAAAAGAGCAAAAGATTAATCAAGTAAATTGGCAAGTTAAGTAATTACAGGAGAAAAAAATCTCTTCTTTTTTTTTTTTTCCCCTCCAGTGAATTTCTTTAACTGTCCCCTTGCCTGGGCTAGAGAAAATGATTTTTATCCTAAGTAGGTATTACCAGTTTTAATGACTTAACTAAAACAAAGATAGCTTTATAGCCTTAATATTGTGAAGATAACATGAAGAACTGTTATGAGAATTTAACACATGGGAGGCTGTCTCTCCACGGAGTGAGATAAATACTAAAAATTGTAATCGTCTCTTCCTTAGGAACAAAAAAGATCTCCATAACAAAACAAATTACTTTTGGCTTTCTATCCTCTGAAGAAGTTTCTAAGAAGTTCCCAATGATGAACTTCTTGAACCTAACGCTTGTGAAAGTCCTGAACATTCTTTCCCGTGATCCTGAGTGCCACACCTTCTAGAGATGAGGTGAACTTGTAATTGACAAGTCAGCCGAGCATCCCAGGCTGGTGTGAGGGCCCCTGGGGACTCCAGGACCTCCACGCTACCCGCATCCCGAGTGGGGTCCTGAGTTCCGGGCTGCTGGACTCAGAGGTGCTTCCCAGGCTCAGAGCTGACCTGCATCTTATCTGGCCCGTGGTGCTTCTCTTTCTAATGTTCTCTGACTTCCAGAATCTACATGTGGTCTGTTTACCCCCATGGTGCCTGTGTAGGGGATTCGAGGAATTTCAGGGCTGAGCAAGGAAAAAGATATGACCACAGGTGGCAGTAGCACACATAATGGATGGATGATGGATTGACAGCTTGCGTGCAGGGTAAGTCCCTCACAGCCTAGGCTGGTCCAGAGGCTACCACACTGGGTTGCTACTCAGAAGGAGAGGAAGGCCAGGGGACTCCTGGGGGAGAGAGGAACAGGAGAGGACACTTGCATGGCGTTGCTCAGCAGTGTGGCAGGAGTCTCTGGGTCTGAGTGCTCTGAAGGGCGGCAGCAGCTTGGGGTCCTTATAGCCCGTGGCTCATCTTACCTGTGGCTTGCAGATGCTGGGTCCAGTTTTACCGTGACGGAAAGCAGGCAGGCTATAAATGGCTAAAAGTCTGCTTATCTGGGGCTATGTTTAAAACAGTTGGAGGTATAAAAACTTGAGTATGGCGTTGGTGGGCTTCTGAGCTCATAAGTCTCAGCCTAGGGCTCCGGCATCAGGAGGAGAAGCCCTCAGAGCATCTGGCTTTGAAGGCCAGCGGGGCTTGATCACAGGAAATGCACAGGACTGGGGGAAACAGAGACTCCACTCTCGGAGGGCACACACAAGGTCTCACAGGCACCAGGACCCAGGGCAAAAGCAGTGACTCCATAGGAGCCTGGGCCAGACCTACCTGCTGGTCTTGGAGGGTCTCCTGGGGAGGTGGGGGGCAGCTGTGGCTCTCTCTGAGGTCATAAAGCTGGTGCTGGACATAGTGGGGAGTGTCCATCTAGCGGTGAGTGAACTCGGGCTGGAGGCAGACATCTTGGGTCCTTGGCACTGAGACCTGGCCCCGCCGAACAGACTGCAGGCTCCAGCACGGGGACACCTCAGGCCAAGCGACCCGCAGGGCGGGAACACAGCCCCGCGCATCAACAGACGGACTGCCTAGAGACTTCCTGAGCCCACAGTCACCTCCAGACATGCCCCGTGGCACGGCCCTGCCCACCAGAGGGCCAAGACGCAGCTCCACCCACCAGTGGGCACGCACCAGCCCCTCCCTCCAGGAGGCCTGCACAAGCCTCTAGACCAGCCTCGCCCACCATGGGGCAGACAGCGGAAGCAAGGAAACGACGATCCTGCAGCCTGTGGAACTGAGTCCCCAGACACAGGTCAGAACCTACCCTGGTCCAAAAATTAAACTAAATTACATTAATCTTGGTAACAGGTAAAGTAATCTGCAATGGAAACTCAGGTATCTTTACGGAAATGTTTCTGAATTTATGACATAAGGATGGATAGGAATGAATAAGTCTATGTGTAACAGTAGCTAACATCTATTTAGCAATAACTATGGGCCAATACCTATAATAATGGCTCTACAAACATCTCATTTAATGCTCAAAGCAGTTTTATTTCTAGGAATGTGTCCCTTTCATCCACATTATCTAATTTCTTGGTATACAATTGGTCACAGTATCCCCTTATAATCCTTTTTATTTCTCTAAAGTTGGTAGTAATGTCCCTCCCCTCTTTCATTATTGACTTTAGTAATTTGAGTCTTCTCTCTTTTTTCTTATTTTTCAATTTTGTTGATTCTTTTCTAAGAACTAACTTGTGGTTTCACTGATTTTTCTCTATTATTTTTCTGTTCTCTATTTATTTACTTCGTCTCTAATCTTGTTTCCTTCCTTATGCTTGCATTGGGTTTTGTCTCATCTTCTTTTTCTAATTTCTAAGCGTGGAAGATTCTTGATTTGAGATCTCTCATATAATTTAACATACGCATCCACAGCTATAAACTTCCATCTAGGCACCACTTTAGCTGTATCCCATAAGTTTTGGCATGTTATGTTTTCATTTTCATTCATCTCAAAGTATTTTTCAATTTTTCTCTTGGGATTCTTCTTTGACTCATTGGTTATTTAGGAGTGTGTTTTTTATTTCCCAAATTTCTTTCACTTGTTTATTCCTAATTTTATTCCACTGTCATTGAATAACATAGTTTGTATAATTTCAGTCCTTTTAAACTCACTGAGGCTTGTTTTATGGCCTAATATATGGTCTGTTCTGGAGAATGTTTCATGTGCACTTGGGAAGAATGTATGTTCTGCTACTAGTTAGTTGAGTGTCCCACAGAAGTCTATTAGGTCTAGTTGATTTATAATATCGTTAAAGTTTTCCATTTTCTTGTTGATCTTCTCCCTAGGTGCTCTATATATTATTGAAAGTGGAGTGTTGAAGTTTTTAACTATTATTGTTGAATTCTCTATTTCTCACTTCAATTCTGTCAATTTTTGCTTCATGTATTTTGGGTCTCAGTTGTTTGGTGCATATATGTTTATAATTGTTATGTAATCTCAATAGATTGATCTTTTATCATGTTATTCTTTGTTTCTAGTGACAATTTTTATCTTCAAATCTATTTTGTCTGATATTAACATACAGATTCTAGTTCCCTTTTGTATATTGTTTGTATAGTATATCTTTTTCCATTCTTTTATTTTCACCTATTTGTGTCTAAATTAAATCTAAAGTGTGTCTCTTGTACATAGCATACAATTGGATACAGTTTTCTTTTTTTAAATTCAGTGTTCAACTCTCTGCCTTTTAATTGGAATGTTTAATTCATTTAATTTAATATGATTATTGATAGGGTGGAATTTATGTTTGCCATTTTGCTATTTGTTTTCTATATTACTTATATCCTTTTTATTCCTTTCTTCCTCCATTACTGACTGCTTTCTTTTGTGTTAAATATATAGCTATTGCCTAGTTTACTATATTAATTCCCTTGTCATTTCTTTTACTGAAGGACTCTTTTTAGTATTTCTTACAGGGAAGATCTGATAGTGATTAATTCTCTCAGATTTTGTTAAGGTGGGGATGTTTAATTTCTCCCTCATTATTGGAGGATAGTTTTGCTGGATATAGAATTCTTGGTTTATATTTTTTTTCTTTGAGCACTTTGACTATGTCATCCACTGCTTTCTGGCCTCTACAGTTTTTGATGAGAAATAAGCTGTTAATATTTCTGAGGATCGCTTGAATTTCTGACAACTTTCTTCTCTATTCAAGATTCTCTCTTTGTCTTTGGATTTTGACAGTTTAATTCTGATGTGTCTAAGATAATTCTCTTTGAGTTTATCCTACTGGGAGTTTGTTGAGTTTCTTTGATGTGTAGATTCAAGCTTGTAATCAAATTTGGGAAGTTTTCAGCCATTATTTCATCAGGTGTTCTTTCTTCCCCTTCTTCTCCTCTCTTTCTGGAACTTCCATCATGCATATGTCATTATGTTTGATGATGTCTCACAGGTTTCTGAGACTCTTCATTTTTTTTCATTCTTTTTTCTCTGTGTTCCTCCAACTGGATAATCTTAATGATCTATCTTCAGGTTATGTGATTCTTCTGCTTGCTCAAATCTGCTGTTGAGCCCCTCTAGTGAATTTTTCATTTCAGTTATTGTACTTTTTCAATTCCAGAATTTCTATTTAATTCTTTTTTGTAACTGCTATCTCTTTTTTGATATTTTATATTTGGTCAAGGCATTTTTCTCATACTTTATTTATTTAGACATGGTTTCTCTTCATTCTTTGAACATATTTAAAACATCTGCTTTAAAGTTTTTGCTAGTATATCCAAGGTATGGGCTTTCTTTGGGACAGTTTCTATTGACTGCCTCTTCCCCTGTGCAGCCCCCTCCATCCTGTGTTTGGCCATACTTTCTTAATTCTTTGTGTATCTCATTAATTTTTGTTGAAAACTGAGCATTTCAAATGATATAATTTGGCAGTTTTGGAAATGAGACTTTCCTCCTTCCCCAAGGTTTATTTTTGTTGTTCTTTGTTTAGTGACTTTTCTGAATGAATTCTGTAAAGTCTATATTCATTTGTCAGGTATAGCCACTGAAGTCTCTGGTCTATTATCTCAGCAGACAGCTGATGATTGAACAGAGACTGTCTTAAATGCCTGGAACTAAGAAGTCTCCTGTCTTTGCTGAGTGGCTCTGTGTTGTTGGCACATGCCTTCAATACTCAGCCAGGCAGTTTACACTCCACCTCAGCCTTTGCTTCCTGCTTGCCTAATGCCTCAAGTTCAGCCAGAGGTGACAGCTTAGGGCCTCCTCAGGTCTTCCATAAGCATGCACACAGCCCTGGGAATATACACAGACCTAAGTATGAGCATGGCCTTCTAGATTACCAGGAACATATCAGAGCTTTTCCAAGCCCCCCATGGATACCTCATTCCCCAACTTTTTAAAACTTTCTGGTTAGCCCATTGTTTGCACAACTGTTATCCTCTGCCTCAAATCACTTTTCCATTTTGGAATCGAAGTGCCTGGAAGATTTTAGGACCTTCCAGATCTGGCCTATAAAAGAGGGAAGAGAGTTCAATCTTAGGAAAGGAGATACTAAAATGGGTGGGCTTAAAATCAAGTGGATATAAGTAAAGTCTCTTTTCAATCAGGCTCATAAGTCCTGTTATGAATATCTGTATATTGAGGAGAACAGCATTTATGGAAAATTATACTCTTATCAGAAGACCAGGACATGAGTGTGCCAATAAGGTCAGAAGGCCTACCCTGAGACTTCTCCTCTCACAGAGCACTGTCCCACCAACAGTAGCCGAATCTAATATTATGTGAACAACCCAGTATCCCTGTTCATAATGGACTGAACCAGAGAAGGCCACTGGACTCAAGGGAAGGACTGGTCAGTGACCTGTGACCTGGAGCAAAATGATGAGTTGGTATAATCAAAAGCTTAAAGAAAATAGCAAATAGATCATGAACTACTGTGTGAAATGCTGCAGATTTATCTGAAGATACAGAAGTATGGCCATGGATGCCCATGCAAGTCTAACCTCTCAGGAAACATTTCAGGCACTTCAATTCCAAAACGAGTGAACTTAAACACCTGCAGACTTACCACAGTAGGGCTGCAACTTAATCTGCTTTTAGTGAAACACAACTTCTGTCTTTGCCCTACATGCCACTTCTCTTTATCTTAGGGATGTCTGTTTTTTTCTAATACACTAAAATTAATGTTGTGTATGTGTCTGTGTCATTGTGAGCCTCTTCTCATGGGCTCAGTACTGGAGTTCAGTGACCACGGGGTTGTGTGCTTCGTGTGAGTGTAGCCTTGTGAGTAGAGAGATCAATCAGCCATGGAAAAGTGGTTATGAAAAGCTAGCCTTCGAGGAATAACTTCCCTCTCCAATATTAATGACTCATAAATTATTCAACCCCCTTGGAAGAGGGTTTTACAGAGAAGTATTCAAAGTCATTAAACACCATTTTTCTTTTTAAAAGAACATCTTTATTTGGAAACCAACCAAAGACAAAATAGTTAATCAACCAAATTTAGGACTGAGAAAGCTTTCTCTTCATTTAACATATTTTATGTTCCTATTTTTGGATAAAGTTTGTTCACCTCACACACCTACACAGTATTGATGCCTAAGAACACAGCAACTGCTGACTAGTTTTTAAAGAGTTTATTTATGGTCCACCCACAAAATTTCTCCTCAGTCTTAGGAAAAAATTCCTACAGATATTTTCAAAGGAAAGGACCTAGCTGTCTTTATATACCAAGTGAGATAAACCAGAAAATCTGGAAACCTAAATGACCTGGTCAGAAATCATAGGTACAATTTGAAGCAACAACATACCTACTGGAATCACAGTGCAAATCAAATGTACTTTCAGATTTTCCAAATAAAATTTTAAAAAATAATAAAATTTTCACAGTTTGTTTTTAATTGTTCAAGAAAGATATTTACTTTCTGTGCTTTTTTCCCCTGGGTTGAGGACGCCTAGCATCACTGTATAATATTTAGTTTGCTGAGAGTTGGTATAAGAATTTTAAGAGACTCAACTGCAAACCCCTTCCTCAGCCATCCAGATGGGTGCTTCTGTCTCTCCCCTCCAAGGAAGAACCTCTCCGTGGTTATTACCACAGTTCCTGCTAAATATTTCCAGTGGCATTGCCTCAAACAGTATCTTTTGACAAAATTCAGACCAGTAATTGATCTATTAAAATCGTAACCCCCTTTACATTTAAGTTTACTCGTTTCTTTCCAGTTCCATACCATTTCTTTGTAACTTACTACATGAGCCCATGTTAAACAACCCCTTGCATTAACATCCCACCCAGCCTTAGAGCCTGTAATGATTTCCTTTAAATTATGATCATTATTTACAGTAGCTTTTCAGGTTTCTTTCCTTCCTTTAAATGAATCCACCTTCTCTCCTCATATTTCTATCTATATTTACTCTCTTTGTGGTCTTATCCAGGCTCATAGCTGTCAGTATGACCTAAAGGCTAATGACTTCCAAATTCTTATCTAGAGTCCAGACCTGTCCCCTAAACTCCAGACATGAATATTCAACTGCCAACTCTACCTGCATGTCTATTAGCATCCCAAATGTAAGATGTTTAAAAGTGAACTTCTGGGGGCTTCCCTGGTGGCACAGTGGTTGAGAATCTGCCTGCTAATGCAGGGGACACGGGTTCAAGCCCTGGTCTGGGAAGATCCCACATGCCGCGGAGCAACTGGGCCCGTGAGCCACAACTACTGAGCCTGCGTGTCTGGAGCCTGTGCTCCACAACAAGAGAGGCCGCGATAGTGAGAGGCCCATGCACCGCGATGAAGAGTGGCCCCCGCTTGCCGTAACTAGAGAAAGCCCTAGCACAGAAACGAAGACCCAACAGAGCAATCAATCAATCAATCTTTAAAAAAAAAAAAAAGTGAACTTCTGGTTTTCCCCTCAAACCTGCTCCCTGCCCCAACATGGTGGCCATAAGGAGAGTGAGGAAGATATCTGGGCAAATCTTAAGGTGAGAGGACCCATCATGGCCCCCTGCCCAAGTATTTGGGCATGGAAGAGATCTGAAAGTTTTCCCACAGTTTAAGGTAAGGTGAGGTAAACAGAAGACAGCTGAGAGCCGAGAGCCACATGCCTACTGGGAACAGCCACGACGCAGGGCATGGGGACCCGTCAGCAGACGCTCGGAGAGAAAATAAGGAGGATCTCAGGAAGGCAGTAGTGCCAATGAAAGCCAAGATATGGAGATGGCCCAGCCAACTCGAGAGCTCGCCCAGCCCTGGAAGCAGTACTATGTACCACCTGCACCAAGAGAACACACAATGACTGACACAGTTCAGCTGTGGAAAAATGAAGAAAAATATGACTCTCTTCATGACCAAGTTGGGACTGTAAATTCCAACCCACTAAATATATAAAGAGAACATACAAATACATGAGGCTGTTGGGTGAATCTGTCTCTGTTACAGTTGTACTTGAATGTTTACATAAATTATATATTTAAAATATGTATGATATTAAAGTAAATGCTCATCAGCCACATCAGGATGCAAGCAAATCTCTTTTGTAAGTTTCAAGAAAAAAACCCAAAAAAGCATATTTTCGAGACCCTGCATAATTGAGCTTTGTACTTCCAGACAACAATTGGTGGCCACGGGCACATAAAGCCAAAGGTCTATTTCTGTTAGCAACACCCTACTGTCTTGCTCAAAGGCAATCATTAGTGAATTCAATATATCCAGCAATCTAACCAAGCACTCAAAATATTGTAGCCCTCTAAGCCAAAATGCTCCCCAAAGTCATCGACAGTCTGTACATATGACAGATATCTACACAGGGCTGCTTTCTTTGTTACCATCCTAAAGTGATTTTTTTTCCAGCACATATATCAAGTGGAGAACACACCTTGCCTAATGGCTATTGCAATGGGGTATTGTCATTTTCTCCTCTGTTACTGCCTATGGAAGTTTCAAGTGGAAATAACTATAATTATGGAGGGAGGGACAGCAAATCCACCTCCCCTGGGGGTCAGTGGAATCAAACCCCTTTCCTTTACAATCATCCATAAGTAATTATGCTTTACTGTCCATTAGTCTTTGCATCCTGAAAATAAGAGGCATAGTCTTATAATCGGCTTTCATCATTCAAGGAAAGAATTTAGACTTTATCTTTACAATGTATAAGTAATACTGGACTTCAGTGTCAATTTTTCTGTTTCAAATTCTTTTCAGCTTGTAATAAAAGAATGTAAATTTTCTAAAAACAGCATTAAACAACGATATGTTAAGAACCTCAAAAATACGATTCTCAGGTCCTGGATATACATAAGACTTAAACATTCTACTCAGATTCAAACTATCCATTTGATTAATGAACATATTATTGGCTGAAAATATAATTGAGGCATGAAGAGGCTGAATGACTGTCAGCAGAGGAAGAGTGAGCTGCTTCAATTTAGGGGCTAGAAAGAGGCTGGCCAGACACAGTTCAGCATTTCACATTTACTCTGCAAATAGCTAATCCTTATAAAACATAAACAGCAGGGAATTTAATTTTCATGATATACTGACCATAAATAATCACCATCTGCCCCCCTGGGACAAAGGAATCAGCCCTTCAATTTATTCCACCCAAGGTCTGCAATACTATGCAGAAGGGAAATTCCTGTGCACGTGACCATGGGGGTGTTAGGAGAAAACTGTAATTTGCTGCAAACCAATTTGGACAACAAAGTCCCTAATCAGTGGAGGGCAATATGTTTATTAGGCAAATCGACAGTAATTTTAGAATGCAAAACAGAATGAAGTTTGGCTACTCTTTTATTCGTGTATCACTCCTTTTTACAGTTCAAACCTAACCTTGTTTCCATGGAATAAAATGCTTTCAAATTCCATAATTCGATATGGACAACCATGACAAGCACTAATGAATAGAGCATGCCAGCTACTGTTCTGCTTCTGATGGCTCGCTGGTTATTTTAAATGTTGAGGCTTAAGCAGTGTGAAGGATTTCTCAAGGGTAACACAGTAAATAGAAACGTGCAAACTACCATCGGACCCTCCTTCTCTTGTTGTCAGGAAATTGGTTTCTTGATAAGCTCAGAGGTAAACAGAATACATTAAGAGTGCACCCAAACATGCAAGATGTCACATTATGCAAAATAAATGGTGCAGGCATATCACTGCATGTCCAGGTAGCATGGAAACATCCGGGATCAGTGAAGCACATTTTCCAATAAAGTAAAGAAAGCCTGATTTAAGGGGAAAATGAGAGTGAAACAACTGTTAACTTGTAAGTATGATGTTTCCAATTAATATAAAATCAAATAAAATCAGGCTGCCTTTGCAAGTACAACGTCACAGTTTACAATCTGCTTTAAAGGGAAGGGAGTGTAGAAGGCTATACTCCCTGAAGAGAGCAGGAAAATATCATCTAAATGGGGGAAGAGGTGAAAACACCTCAATTAAAATCTAAGTTCAGGTCTCAGAGGCTATCAGACAGTAATATATGCAAAAGATATGGTTTTTGCAATTTCAATTTCAGGAAATAGACAAAGGGGAGTTTAGGAAGTTTATGTATGTATGTATGTATGTACTTGAGCCACAAAATAAAACTGGAAAGAGCCATATAGTTTCTTTGAATGCAGTACCGATGCAATCATAATCTTCTCAGAAGGTTCGAATAATTCATCATCTTGACCTTCTCTGGGAGAGAATCAATATGCTATTTCCATCCTAATCATTCACGCTGAACTACAATTTTTTTCCTAAGGAAATGGAAGACATTTAACACAGTACTGAAGGCCCTAATATCTCCAATTACTAAGCCCTTCCACTCACATGTGAAAATTATAGATAGGCAATAGACCAAAAACTGGAGCTTTATAAGCAAATGAATTAAAATGTGAGGGTAAAACCAATATGTAAAACATTTAGCATCACATAGATGCTTAAATTTTAATTTATTTCCTTAAGATCCTTAACATTTAGGCCTAAGGAGAAAACAAAATAAACTCGACAACTGAAGCAAGTAGCTCAGCTACTTACATATCCTGAGGCTCAAACTTACCAAGGAACAGCATCCTTTCTCGATGTTTATTTGCAAACAGACAAATCCTTACAGTAGAATGGCTGACTCTAAGAAGTAAAGATTGAGGATAGAGAGATACTGATTTTAACACAGTCTACCAAATATCAATAAAGAAAAGAAAGATAAGTCATGGAAAAAAATCTATAATAAAAAATGAACAGGTGCAATTATTTTGCAACCAACACAGACAAAATCCCAGATCAAAGAATGAACTGCCCGGAAGGGTGCCTGGCATACAGTAGGTACAAATTCCACGTATGTTAGAGGAAAGAATGAATGAAAGAATGAGGATGAGAACCTACGAAAAATGTGATTCGACGATTTCTATGATCTTACTTAGGACTGGGACAGCATTTGCAGTCCCAGAGCGAAATTTTAAACAAGGTCCCTTGTTTCAAAATTATTAAAAATTTCAAGATGGTGACAACAGAATATGAAAGCAAGTGTGAGGCCCTGCTGAGAGCCGGGCTCTGTGTAGCTGCATAGCTCGTTCACCCACAGAGCTGGCCCTGCTCCTGCCCACGGCATCCTAAGCTGTCCTCAGGCTCGCCAATTCTTTCAGGTCACCGTGGTTCTGAGTTCAAACTCGCTCTTCCCTCCTCCTGGCCCTCAGGTTCTGAGCACACACAAGCGCTTCATTTCCTAATGTGCTCCTTTAAGTTTGACCCTTAAATCTCTCACCTTCCCTTCTTGCCCCAGAACATCTCCACCCCACACCCTGTTCATAGCTCACCTACTCCAAAGTGGTGTCTAGTCCCACCTCGCACCTACAGTACCCTTCAGTTCCTAAACCCAATGGACACTTTCTATTCCTTACTTATATTTGTACACGTTCATCTGTTCACTATGCATTCATTCTTTTAGTCAACACACACTTATGAAGGGCTGCAATGACCCCAATTTTATGCTAGTCACTTTACAGTGCTTACAGTGGTCAACAAAACCATTGTTCGCGTGTGTGTCTGCACGTGTGCACGTGCACACACACACACACACACACACACACACACACACACACAAGGGCTGCTCCTCACAGAGCGACTTCTAGGAAGCACTGATCTCCTGAGTTTCCTCCTACCTGTCAGCTCCTCCCAACTCTCTCCGCTAATTCTTCTCTACCCTAAATGTTGTCGTCCCGAGTCCCTAGCCCAGGCCCTCTTCCTAGGTGAGCTCGTCCACCACTCATTCAGCGATGATTTCGCAACCTACATATTTACCCTGTACTCGACCCCAAAGTTCTCTGCCTGCATATCGACTCCCCTGCTGCACCTTTTCACGTAGGTGGCCCCCACGCATCCCACACCCAGCCCGCCCCAATCTGAACTCACAACTCTGCTCCCTCCTCCGTCTCCCTCTTCCACTTTGTACACACCTTAACCTGATCTCGTGTGCTTGTGTGGGACCCTGCACTAGCCTGGAAATGTCCCTAATGCAGTGCCTGGCAGTAGGCAGACACTCAAATTTTTGTTGAGATAAACAATCCCCCTGCCTAGGGTTCTTTTTGTAATTTTATCTCCTTGAACGATTTCAAGCTTGAGTGTGTGCAATTGAATCTTTTTATAATAAATTAGAATGTTAAATTCAGTCAGAGCCAAGAATCTTACACCGAAGACGACGCTGAACTGGACACTGCCAACATTTAATTCCCCGTGAAATATCAGGTCTGACTAATCCTTTAATTCATTATGCCATTTTATTCAGTTTATTAAATGCTTCGATTTGCTGGGTGACTTTTCTCCTCACAGGCCAAAGAGCATTCACATGGACAAGAGTAAATCATTGATATATTAAACCCTAAATAACTAGAATCGTAAACCACTTTGGTCTTGTTTTGACCAAACACTTTCAGGAGGAGAGGAGACAGAGCATGTTTGAGGGTCAGTGATCTTACAGAGCATCAGGTTCTGCACCTATACTTTAAAAATGACAGAGCTGAAGCTCAGTAAAGTCAAGTGGCCCAGCCGTGTCACACAGGGAGGCACTAGCAAAGCAGTCATGAGATTCCAGACACAGATTCCTACTAACGGGTGTTGTTTCCATGACACCACAATCATCCATTGTCTCCAACCTCATGGCAAAGACTGCTGGCTGTCTCCCCATGTGCATTTCTCCTTCCATCTTAGTACTAGAAGCCCATAATTTTAGTGGAGTATGTGGTCACCTGGAAGAAGAAAGACACTTCCCAGCCTCCCTTGTAGCTAGGTAGGACCAAGTAGCTAAATTCTGATGCCTGAAATGTAAGCAGAACTAAAGTGTGCATCTTTCAGAAACTGCTTTGAAAAGAAAGGGACTAGCCTGTGTTTGGCTCCTCTTCCTTCCTACTGACTGGGATGCTGACAGCATGGCTGGATTTCAAGCAGCCTTCTTGGGCCATGAGGCAAAAGCATTGAACTGAAGTTGGCAGAGAAATATAGTAGAAGGAGCTTGAGTCCCTAACACCAAGTCATACAGGCCCTCCAGATTTCTCCAGATTCCTTTCACATGAGAGAAAGATTAATTCTGCCTTGTTTAAGTCACAATTATTTTAGATTTTCTGTCATATGCAGGCAAACGTAATCCTGACTGATATAACCCATCTGCCCTATCTTTCCTCCATTTGACTCCCGCCACTTGTAGATCTCACCTCCACTACTGTGAATATCAGGTCTACTCCGTCTTCCCCATCCCACCCTACAAGTCTCATCACTGCTCACTTAGAAGAGGAAGTTCTCAAACAGATGACATTTCTGCCCAATTACCTGTGCTTTCTATGTCAATAAGATTCTTATTCACTCAACCAGGATTTAATTGTATCCAATGTTCTATATTTATAAGGCAAAGGAGTACAATGAAACATTGGAGAAAGGTTTTTGCCTAGAACCCGAACAAAAAGAGCTCTACGTTAACCCAAAAATTTAATTCGCTAGAACCCTCCATCCCCACTGACCAAGTCTTCCGGCTAAATGAAGAGACTGTGTTTACAAATTTCCTTGTAAGAATATGCACCACAATTCACAGTTTACACATGGAGAAGAGGAAATTGGAGAAGGTACAGCAAATTTCTAAAAGTCAAACACCAGTCAGTGAACATCTTATTTCCTGATGCAAAGACGAGTAAGATAGAAAGCCTTGTTCCCTCAGGTGCAAGCCTGGGATGGCTGCCACATTTTAGAAAGATTTTTCTTTTTTTTTTTTTTAATCAATGGTCTCTAAACGTAGCAAGCTGTTTCAAAGAACCACGAACAACCACCACAAGAGACACACACTTAATGGGAAAGAGAACCTCCATCACCGTCCGGGGCTGGAGGACCAACTGGGTTTCACAGCCGTTTCTCCAAGCTGCCCGTCGCCCTGATACGAGGTGTGAGCCTCACCTAGGCCACCAGGACCTGAGAGCAGATACCCTGCCCCATTTGAGAGACCTCAGGGTGGAGGGGCAGTAAGGAAACCAGATAGGTGGGCTCCGTCGGAAACGCACTTATGTTAGTAAGCATTTGTATCCAGTTTTACAGTGCACGAGCATCTTTATATACAATCTGTCATTTGATTTAAATAATTCAGCCCCAGAGTTTCCTTGGCTCTCTAGGTGTCTTGGAAGTAGAAGCTGATAAGGAGTGGCATGATTATTAGGAGCGGGGTTGACGAACCTCGAGTGGGAATTCAGCTCTAATTCATTAGTGCTCAACTTTGTTTCCGGTGTCAGTGCTCACGGGAGCAGAGTTAATAGCAATGCAGTAATCATAATAATAATAATCGTAATAGGGTAATAATGCAAGCTTCCTTGCCTTTTAGAAGCTCTCACTAAGAAAAGCTCTTTCTGCACTTATGCTAAGATTTCCTCTTCTCAGATTCACTGCATCCTTGTACATTTTCCTCTACCTGGTCTAACTCAGTTGGTCCCTCATACCCGAGCACCTTCCTCCCCTAGGCTCTCTGTCCCTGCTTCCTAGTTTCCACTTCCACAGACAATTCATATCAGGCCTTTACTTCCTTCTCCACGCCCTTACTAGTAGCCGCTGCTGTGCCTCTTCTTTGAACCTTTTCTAATATATCAACATGCTCTTCACAGTAAACGATCCAGGGGTCTCTTGACAGGGAAACACTCTGAATTGACAGGTTTGGAGGATTTAGCTAGAGGTGAGATAATATGAAAGGCACATGCAAATCATCAAATCTTTGTTCCAGGCACATCTGCAGCTTCCTTGGTATCACCTTTACTTTCTGCAGATTTGGCTAGACAGTCCTTGTGATGGAAGAGAACAACCCTTAGGTTTATCACATGAGAACTGGCTGGAAATGTCCTCAGCTGCTGGCCCAAATTCAGGAGAACAACAGAAAATTAAATACTTGTAGAGCAAATAGGTGGATAAAATGAGGATATCTCTAAATTGAGAATGAAATACATAATTATATTTATGTGTATAAAATACATACACATAATTATCTATCTATCTTTCTGAAATTTTGCCCTGTCCCAGCATAATCCCCTGTGTACAATGCAGATATCTAATGCTTCTGACACACATATAAATTAAAGGCCTGCCTTATTCTGATATAAATTCACTGCTGCAAGCACCCCCTCTTATTTTCCAATGCAAAAGGATGAATCACACGCTCAAAACCATTTTATTTTCCAAACAACTACTTTTATTTTACTTTTAAAATGCTTAGAAACTGTGTTACTTAGACACACGCATGCTATCCGCTTCACTCTTTTTTTTTCTGTGAAATGAAAGGACATTTCACCAAAGGACCTAAAAAGCACCCCATCCTTGGGCTAATATTCCACTTTCCTTTTAAATCCTGCTTTTATAAACGCGAACCATTGTGTTTCACTCTGCAACATCTATGCAGTTTCATGAGAATTAGTGAGATCTGTTTTAGATTTCACTGGCTGTTTTGCCCCAACAAGCCTGGGGCACAGAAGCCAGAACTGAGGCAGCTGTCCCATTAAAAGCCATGGCAGGTCACAAACCTAAAAGGAAAGTTACCTCATTGGTGAGTACTCCACAGCTAATTCCACTGTTAATATATGGGCAGGATTGACGTGTGTGTGACCTAGAAATGATACACGGTACAACGTATTCTTTTCACGTATACACACATGGATTCATAAAGTGAAAGGAGTCACGTGTGTGATGGTGTATGCAAAACATTAGCGTTCTCCCCCTGAGGCAAGGCTTAAATTGCAGAATCAGCATTTCCCAGCTTGACTTCTTCCTCCTGCTTTGAACTTTAATATAGTGACCCTGGAATAATGGTAATAAAGACTCAGGGAGGAATAAAGAAGGGGCAATTTGTTCACAAGGCTGGAAATAAAATATTTTGGCTGACAGTAGTGTCACATTTGAATGCCTAGCCCATCTTCCTGCTTGAAAATGAGTGCTTCCTTGTTTGGGTAAAATTAAGTAAGCAAAGGCACAGACAGAGATTTCTGAACTGTGAATTCTGACCCCTGCTCTGGCACTGCCTAGGCATTGGTAGGTTATTTAATCTGTTCAACTATAAGACGAGGCGAAGTGCAATTACCCTCCTTGCAAGAGTGCTGAGAGAATTCACAAAAGAACACTGACTGCTACACTGTCAAATCCAACACTTTTTATAAGAACAGAGCTATCATCTAATCTAATTTATTGAATGAGGTGCTTTTCTAAGCGCCCGTACATGTGGAGCTCAGCTGAAATCTGAAACATCATCAATGTCCATAACAAGCACAAGTCACACTCAGGGCTAACATGAGTTTGGAAAGTCCAATCGTTTCTTGTTTAATGACCAACAGTCAAGGGCAGTCATTTGGGTAACATAAAAAACATTCAGATAACATTCAGAATAAACCCTCCTCTATATTTTCTGGGATTTAGTGAGTTGTTTTGGCTTGTTTCCAAGTTTGCTCATCAATGTAAACTTTAAATAAATTTGTCATACTAGATACACTAAATGTCAGCTGATATCATTTAAAATGAGATTAAGCTCAACAAAATTATACATCTCACCGTGTCCCTCTGTACTTTGGTTAAAAGGACACAAAAGCATTGGTTTGCTTCCCTCTTTGTTTCTCTGTTCATGTACCCTTTCTATTTCTTTTGGTATTATACATACGTGAATTTGAAAGGGCAAATATAATATTAATTAGGTTCTTTACTGTGGCTTATTCCTAAAATATATTCTGATTTTAATTTTTCTGGTTAAATAAGACAATTTTAAAAATCTAATTATTTTCTAATGGTCAAATTTAGAAGCCATGAAGATGGTTCTGAGTTATCAATATGGGAAGACTGTATTACAGTTCAACTTACACAAAGCACTAAGCTACTTTTATTTAGAAAGGAGTTTCTTTTAAAAAATGATTGTATTATTAGAAGTACTTTATTTTTAAAAACCCTAATAATTGGTTCTAGAGAATACTTGAGAATTAAATCTAAAGAACACAAGAACTGATATGTGACATTAAATGTAAAACATGCGGCTTGATAGATGCTCCTGTTCTTCCATAAAGCCACCCAAATTACATTGTTGGAAAAACTGAATTAATTACACAGAAGTGTACTGAAAGGCAATTGAAATTCATTTACTTTCTTTAAATCATCAATTGAGCTGTATTACTTTAAAACTAAATTAAATATTATTGTTAATAATGGTAGGCTACTGACCTGGTAAGCATTTAAACGCCAAATCCTCAAAAAACTTTTTCAGAAGCGAAAGTCTAAAAAGATGTCTGTATAAAATCTGTTTGTTTTGAAAATCTATATGTAAATACATATAAAAACCACCACTTCAAAGAGCTACTAGTCTGCATTCCCAAATAAAAACCTATGTATTTAAGTATGTTATAAACACAGAAAAAATAAACCATATCCATTTAAATCCTGGACATTTATTGCTGAGAATTCCCGGAGGATGAAGAACCTTTCAGAAAGGCAGAGGTAGATAACGGGCCTGGAGCAGACACCCATCGACAGTAGCAGGAAGACTCATGGGTTGTTCTGTGTCTGGAAATGGGGGTACAAGGAAGCCCACTTTATATTTAGGAGGAAATGACATCTCAAGAAGGTTTGCTGAAGGGTTCATTTGTTGGAAGAATCCTACAAGAAATTCTACTACAACCTTTTCTGGTTTTCCATGTCAGTCTATTCTTCTCTTCAATTCTATGGATCCATAAAATTGTGTCTCAAAGCTCCTGTAACGTAAGTTTCCAATCCAAAAGTATTGATATTTACAGATAAAAATCCTAGTCCTAGAGAAACAGACATTGTACGAAATTTAAAATCCTGTGTCCTCACTCCGATTAGGATGAGTGGTCAGGCCGTTCTCTTGACAGTAAGAGCAGAGTTCACCTTTCCCCGGTAGCTGTACCCTGACGCGAGTGCTTTGGTAAGAGACATGCTTTCTCACTGCATCAGTTTGTGGAAATTCAACTTCTCATGGCATTTAACTACCCCCCACTGTCCTTAGTAGAAAAGATAAAATGCTTCAGAGCAGCAGGAACTGCATCTCAAACAGTTTGCTTCCGCCCAGAGCACAGTGGACAGGTTAACGTTGTATTGCTAGCAGAAATGTAATGACGGCCAAATAAATATGGAAGAGGAGAATTTGCAATTAGAAGATGAATAAGTTCTGGAGATCTAATGCACAGCATAGTGATTATAGTCAACAATACTGGTTTATATACTTCAGATTGCTTAGAGACTAGGTCTTAAATGTTCCCACCACAAAAAGAAATGATAATTCTGTGACCTGATGGAGGTGTTAGCTGTATCAAATCAACACGTTGTACAATTTAAACATACACAACGTTATATGTCAGCTATATCTCAAAAGAGATTCTCTGCAACACTGTCTACTCATGAAAACACAAAACTTCCATCGGAAATACAGCAAGCGTTTTAAAAGAAATTTTTTTTAATGTCAAATAGAAGAGCCATTAAAAAGGACCAATCTCACACTGACTGTCTTCTCTTCCTTCCAAAATGTTTATTAAGGCATCAGGGTAGACAGAAGGGATATCACACCAAGCAAAACCAGGCTTAAGTCCCAGCTCTTAAGCAACTCACGGGCTATACAGAGGTTGAGGGAGATGATTAAACAAACTTAAATGTAACTATGGAAGTGCAGCTCTGATAAGAGCTATGAAGGAGAGGAATGTGAAGCGGGTATTGTGTGTGTGGTTGTGGAGGGTGGGGATTAATGTGGTCAAGAAGGTCAGGACAGGCTCCCCTGAAGATGAGATGCTTTAGCCCAGATCTGTTACTTAGTGCAAAAAAGAAAGGGGAGGACAGGCCCAGGGTGGGAGCAGAATATGAAAAGGTCCTGGGGCAGAAGGAAGTATGCAAGCACCTGAAGGATGGTCAGGGCTGTGTCAGCGGAAAGAGCGAGGGCAGCTTATGTGTGATGACACCAGAGGGAGGAGAGGAGCATCTCACAGCTCCTGCCGAGCAGTGCAGATTTTATCCTAAGAGCCATGGCAAACCCTAGATTCAAGCTTTCCAACATTTTCCTGATTACAGAGAAATTCATCTCTGTTCCTAAAGTTAAACCTTTAAGAATATTTTTCAGTATTTCATAATGATACATTTCTGCCTTAAATGAAATGCCTTTTCCATAATTTCAATGCCTAAGTAGAAAAAAACCACATAATTATTTTAATTTGTTTCATTTATGACTAATAGTAGAGCACCTGATTTTTAATTATTTGTACTTAAGGTGGAAAAAATTATTTCCTCTTTGAAATTATTTCGTAAGACCAATACATAATTACCTGTGGTGTCAGGATTTTCTCAGAAAATTTTTTTCATGAAAACACTCTTTACGTTAAATATTCCATAAAAGGATCTTATCTGCAGTCATTTTCTCTTTGTGGGTTCCCACTCCAGTGCAAAAATGCTATGAATTAAGTTCACATATCTGTTATCCCTAGACAAAGGATGGTAATACCTCAAACCATATTACATAATAGAAAGGCTTTTCTCCAAGAACCCTGTCAATAGCCAATTTTAAAGAGAGCATCTCTGAGCACCCAGGTGGTTTATAATCACCGAAATCATTAAGATTTATGTAAGGCACCTGTCTTCCCACCACAGTGCACCTTAGCCAAAATCGCTGTCAAAAATGTAAGCTCAATGCCCAGGGCTGCTAAATTTAGGACAGAAATAATGGTGCAAATACAATGAGCAGACAGAAGAAATGTCACCAGATAAAACAATGCTGCATGGAGCCTGGAAGGCAAAGGAAGACGGGTCCGTGCATTTCAGTCCAGCGCGGGCACAGGGTCACTTCCGACCTGGGCCCACAGGGCAGGTGTCTGGGGCTGTTCAAGCTGCTCCCCACTTGCCTGCCACTAATCTTGCCTCACCACCTACAGGCAGATCTGGGTAGATTTTACGGCGTCGGGAAGGGGAAATGCTGCCTAAGGATTCTTTTTTCGGGATCCTCTGTTCTCTCGGGGACAGTGGGGACCGGCCCGACAGCCTTGCTCTGGCTTTTCTGAGCTGCTTTCAGGGCAGGTAAGAAAGGATGGGAACTGGAGTTTTCAGCAGAGTTCAATCACAGGGCACAGGAGGTCAAGAAAAAGGTGTCTTCATCCATTTAGGGATTCAGGACTCCTGATGCCTGGTGTGGAGGAACGATCACGGAGGCTATTCTGAAATGCTTTCCCTGCTGTGCGCCGACATTCACCGTGAAGTTCAGAGGTGCCCCACGGGCGGATTGCACTGTTGGTTCTGATAGGCGGGACAGACTGGGCGGCACCGTCCTCCGCGGGCTCAGGAACAACCTGGCCAGCTCTGGGGTCAGCCTGGCTGGGCCTACGCTTCTAGTGGTGCTGAAATGAAGTCAAACTCTGGGGGACTGTCTTAACTGAATTTGACCAAGCACCACATAACCATCTGTAGCTGTTCTAGAGCCAAACCCTAGAACAGGAAGTGAACATACAAACACATACATGCACAAACATGCATGAACACACATGCAGCCTGGCGTGCGACTCATATTGGAGTGTGAGGCAAGAGGAAACACTTATTAAAAAATCCTCTACAATAACAAATGACTGTGTGTGGTACCCACTTTGCTTAATCTGTGCCCACACAATGGTCAGCCCTTGTGAACCCATCCAACCGGGATGGAAGGACTGGCCACATGGACCCAGAACAGCTCTCTGGCCTCATGCATGATAATCTAGGGTCATAAAACAAAGTAGCAACAGCCTGTTTTATTTGTAAATTCAGTATTTTGTTTGCTGGGGATTTTTAACATTATTTTTTAAGAATATTGCTTAAAAATATTATTTACTTTATCTATGAGTTTTTTGGGATCCAAGGTGAAGGCTTCACTCACATCACCCTAATTCTGGTCCTGTGACACACACACCACACACACACGCCACACACACAAAGGCTGGACCGGACAAGATCTGACTTGTAGGGAGTGGGAGAGACAAGACACAAAGTATTTTCTTCAAGGCCTTCAGAATCCACTCAGCTCTCTACACTCATCCGTGACCCCGAGCAGACAAGGATCAAACCCCTGGGCAGCATCAAGGAACAACAGCCAGCCTCCAACACACCGAGTTTTAGATCCTCAGGGGTCTGATCTGACTCGAGTAACTCCAAGTCCATCAGAAAGCAAGAAAGGAAGCAGCTTTCCCTTAAAACACTTTGTTGACAAGTACGTATACACTCTGGATCTTATCACCACGAATCTTATCAAGCAAGAGTGAAATTTTCACTTAAAAAGAGCCAGAATGATATGATTTAGAAAACATAACATTTTAAAGAGCCAACTAAGGTCTCTGTTTTAACTCAATCACTTGGTAGTCTGTATTTGTCTATTTGTTGAATAAACATTTGTCTAGGGGGTTGAATGACGTTGCTCACGTGTGGAATACCACAGAAGTGTGTCAGTAAACCCCTGAAGTTCATTACGTGATATGTAAGAGATTTAATTTAATTTACTAAGATTCTACTCTTTGCTATGAAACATTCTAGGAACTTGGGATACATTCAGGGCCGAACAGACAAAAGTCTCTGCCTCTAAGAAAGTTACATTCTAGAACAGGCAGCCACACAATAACAAAATACATCAACTGTATAATCATATGGTATGGGTACTGCTTGAATAGTGTCCTCCCAAAATGTATATCCACCAGGAACCTGGGAATGTGACCTTATTTGGGTCGTGGCAGATGTAATACAGTTAAGCTGAGGTCACACTGGATTCGTGTAGGCGCTGAATCCAATTATCAGTGGTGTCTTAAGAAGAAGAGGGAAATCTGTACACAGAGAGACACACAGAGGAAAGATGGCCACATGAAGACAGAGGCGGAGATTGGAGGTATACTGCCAGAGCCAAAGAATCCAAGGATTTCCGGCAAGCACCGGATGCTAGAAGAGTAGAAAAGTCAAGGAAGGATTCTTCCCAAGAGCCTGCAGAGTGGGCACGGCCCTGCTGACACCCTGATTTTGGACTTCCGGTCGCCAAAACTGTGAGAGAGTAGATTTCTGTTGTTCAATTTGTGGGACCTTGTTACAGCAGTCCTAGGAAACTAATGCAGGAGGTTAAGAGGCGGTTAAGTGTCTTGGAAAGTACTCGGGTAAGGGATTGGGCATGCTAAATGGGGGGAGGGTTTTCACCGTTAAATAGCGGATTCAAGGTAGGCTTCACTGGGAAGGTGAGAGTAGAGTGAAGATTTGGAGTTGGGAGAACTGGTGATGTGGATCCTGGGTGAGAAGCCCTCCGGGCAGACGTGGGAGTGAGCCTGGCAGACCCGAGGAAGAGCAAGGAGGCTGGTGTGGCTGGAACAAGTGAGGGTGGGGAGAGTCCAGGAAGTTTAAGGAGTTGACCGGGGACACGGGACCATCACGGTAGATCGGCTGACTGCATCTCGCGGTGGTACTCCTACAGTTTTGCGCAGAGGATTGACATCATCTAATCTGGTTCTAAAAGGATCACTGCAGAAGCTCCGGTGACTTTAGGGGTAGGTCTACTGGAGAAACCCATTCGGAGACAATGGAGGCTTGGAGCACACAGGCAGTGATCTGAGTGGAAAGATGTAGTTTAATCCTGAATATACTTCAAAGGTAGAGTCACCAGGATTTGCCGACAGACTAGATGTTGGCGTGTGAGAGAAACAGGAGCCAGAGACAGCCTCAGATGTCAGGGGTTTTGGCCTGAGCAGCTGGGAGAATGAAAATGCAACAGCTGAGAGGGGGAGGCTGTGGGTGCAGAGAGCTCTGTTGTGGCGGGCGGGGGTGGGGGATGGGGGATGGAGGATGGGGGAGGATGGGGGGAGGATGGGGGGCAGTGCTGGAAGTCAGAGGCTTGGTTTGCCGCCTGCTAAATTTTAAGATGCCTGGTAGATATCCAAGTGGAGAGGTCAGGCATGCAGCTGGGTGTATGAATCCACAGTTCAAGAGAAAGGAGTGAGCTGGAGTATAAAACTGAGTCATAGGCACGTAAATGGAATTTAAAACCATAAACCAGGTGAGATCACCAAGAGCACGCAGGCAGAGAAGAGACACAGCCACTGATCCCAGGCCACGTCACTCTAGGGAACCAGGAAGCCACATGCAGAAAGATGTCAAGGAGGAGGACTTCATCCAGCAGGACAAATGAGGCTGCTGGGTTAAGAGAGGTGGGGACAGGGAAGGAGCCTGCAGTTAACACTGTGTGTTCGGTACCTCTGGATAAAACGCGTAGGTGAAACCTTAATGAAAGCGGGTTTGAAAGAGAATGGGAGAACTGGGTACAATGAGTACAGATAACCCTTTCATAGAGTTTTGCTGAAAAGAGGAACAAATTATTAATTTTATTTTGCAATGATATACGTATTTCCAATTGGTTAAGTTCTTCAGTGATGTATTAGTAATTAATCTATTTCTTATAAATACCAAACTATAATATATATACTATAATGTTATACACAAATAATAATACATGTTATTTAATTATGTAAATATAAGTCAGAAAGAGAAAAACAAATATTGTATATTAACGCATGTATGTGGAATCTAGAAAAATGGTACAGATGAACCTATTTGTAGGGCAGGAACAGAAAGGCAGATGTAGAGAATGGACGTGTGGACATGGGGCGGGGAGGGGAGGGTGGGATGAATTGGGAGATAAGGTTTGACATAAATACACTACCATGTGTAAGATAGATAGCTAGTGGGAACCTGCTGTATAGCACAGGGAGCTCAGCTCGGTGCTCTGTGATGGCCTAGTTGGGTGGGATGGGGGCCGGTGAGGGAGGTCCAAGACGGAGGCAATGTGTATATGTGTACAGCTGATTCACTTTGCTGTGTGGCAGAAACTAACACAACACTGTAAAGCAATTATACTCCAATTAAAAAAAAAAAAGACAAAATTACTCAGTTGAAAAAAAAAATTATACAACGTTTTCAATCAAACTTTCTATTTTGAGATCATTGTAGGCTCACATGCACTCATAAGAAATAACACAGAGAGATCCTGCATACCCTACACCCAGTTTCCCCCAAGAATTATGTCTTGGGAAACTCTAATACAATATAACAACCAGGATACGGACATTGAGACAATCCACCAATCTTGTTCAGATTTCCCTAGTTTTACCTATATTCATTCATGTCTGTGTGTGTGTGTGTGTGTGTGACCACAGCATCCCTCGTGTTGGCCTCTCATAACCACACCCATCTTCCTCCCACCTCCTCATCTTCCATCCACAACCCCTTGGACTGTTTACAAATCTGTTCTCCATTTCTATAATTTTGTCTTCTCAAGAAGGTTATACAAATGGAATCATACAATATATAACCTTTTGGGATTGGCTTTTCTCACTCAACAACACCTCTGAAGATTCACAGGTTGATATGTATTGTATATCAACAATGTGTTCTTTTTAGCTGCTGAGTAGTATTCCACGGTATGGACAGACCAAAGTTATTTAATTGTTTACTTACTGAAGGACTTGCGGGTTGTTTCCAGTTTGTGGCTCTTACAAAGAAAGTTGCCATGAACGTTCATGTACAGTTTTTTTGTGTGAACATAAAACTTCATTGCTGTGGGATAAATGCCCAGGAGTACAACTGCTGGGTTGTATGGTAATCGAATGGCTAGTTTTACATGAAATTGCCAAACTGTTTTCCAGAGTGGCTGTACCATTTTATTTTCCCTCCAGCAAGGTATGAGTTGCCTAGTTTTTCCTGCATTCATCAGTATTTGGTGTTGGCACTATTTTTCATTTTAGTCATTCTGATAGGTGTGCAAAGTGACCACATTGTTGTTTTAACTTGCATGTTACCTACTTTTTCCTTGATGGACCATGCTTTTGATGTCTAATCTAAGAATTCTTTGCTTAGTCCTACGTCTTAAAGATTGTTTCCTATTTTTTTCCTAAAAGTTTTATAGTTTTAGGTTTTACATTTAAGTTTGGAGTATGTATGTGTGTACCCATACATGCTCCTTAGGTATATACACACTATTAAAATAAATCCAAAACTTACTGTAAAACTACTCACTAATTTTTACTATATGTCCTTCCAGTCTTGTTTTTGTGTAATAAACTTTACATTTATAGATGTGTATTTTAAAGTTTACACACACACACATATATAACACATGTATAAGTAAACTTTTAAAACACAAAATTAGGATTGTATCACCTGAACTTTTCAGTAACAATCACGAATCTTCTCCATGGTAATGCTCTGTAACATCATTTTTAAAGCTATGCAGTATTCCATCACACAATCTGTTTTTTTTTTGAATTGTATTTTATTTATTTTTTATATAGCAGGTTCTTATTAGTTATCAATTTTATACCCATCACTGTATACATGTCAATCTCAATCTCCCAAGTCATCCCACCCCCACCCCCCTGCCACTTTCCCCCCTTGGTGTCCATACGTTTGTTCTCTACATCTGTGTCTCAACTTCTGCCCTGCAAACCGGTTCATCTGTACCATTTTTCTAGATTCCACATATATGCATTAGTATACTATATTTGTTTTTCTCTTTCTGACTTACTTCACTCTGTATGACAGTCTCTAGATCCATCCACGCCTCTACAAATGACCCAATTTTGTTCCTTTTTATGGCTGAGTAATATTCCATTGTATATAAGTACCACATCTTCTTTATACATTCGTCCGTCGATGGGCATTTAAGTTGCTTCCATGACCTGGCTGTCGTAAATAATGCTGCAATGAACATTGGGGTGCATGTGTCCTTTGAATCATGGTTTTCTCTGGGTATATGCCTGGTAGTGGGATTGCTGGGTCATATGGTAGTTCTATTTTTAGTTTTTTAAGGAACCTCCATACTGTTTGCCATAGTGGCTGTATCAATTTACAGTCCCACCAACAGGGTAAGAGGGTTCCCTTTTCTCCACACCCTCTCCAGCATTTGTTGTTTGTAGATTTTCTAATGATGCCCATTCTAACTGGTGTGAGGTGATACCTCACTGTAGTTTCGATTTGCATTTCTCTAATAATTAGTGATGTTGAGCAGCTTTTCATGTGCCTCTTGGCCATCTGTATGTCTTCTTTGGAGAAATGTCTATTTAGGTTTCTGCCCATTTTTGGATTGGGTTGTTTGTTTTTTTTAATATTGAGCTGCATGAGCTGCTTGTAAATTTTGGAGATTAATCCTTTGCCCGTTGATTCGTTTGCAAATATTTTCTCCCATTCTGAGGGTTGTCTTTTAGTCTTGTTTGTAGTTTCCTTTGCTGTGCAAAAGCTTTTAAGTTTCGTTAAGTCCCATTTGTTTATTTTTGTTTTTATTTCCATTACTCTAGGAGGTGGGTCAAAAAAGATCTTGCTGTGACTTATGTCAAAGAGTGTTCTTCCTATGTTTTCCTCTAACAGTTTTATAGTGTCCAGTCTTACATTTAGGTCTTTAATCCATTTTGAGTTTATTTTTGTGTATGGTGTTAGGGAGTGTTCTAATTTGATTATTTTACATGTAGCTGTCCAGCTTTCCCAGCACCACTTACTGAAGAGACTGTCTTTTCTCCATTGTATATCCTTGCCTACTTTGTCATAGATTAGTTGACCATAGGTGTGTGGGCTTATCTCTGGGCTTTCTATCCTGTTCCATTGATCTATATTTCTGTTTTTGTACCAGTACCATATTGTCTTGATTACTGTAGCTCTGTAGAGTAGTCTGAAGTCAGGGAGTCTGATTCCTCCAGCTCTGTTTTCTTCCCTCAAGACTGTTTTGGCCATTCAGGGTCTACGGTGTCTCCATAAAAATTTTAAGATTTTTTTGTTCTAGTTCTGTAAAAAATGCCACTGGTAATTTGATAGGGATTGCATTGAATCTGTAGATTGCTTTGGGTAGTACAGTCATTTTCACAATGTTGATTCTTCCAATCCAAGAACATGGTATATCTCTCCATCTGTTTGTATCATCTTTAACTTCTTTCATCAGTGTCTTATAGTTTTCTGAGTACAGGTCTTTTACCTCCTTAGGTAGGTTTATTCCTAGGTATTTTATTCTTTTTGTTGCAGTGGTGAATGGGATTGTCTCCTTAATTTCTCTTTTTGATCTTTCATTGTTAGTGTATAGGAATGCAAGAGATTTCTGTGCATGAATTTTGTTTAATACATCTCGTATCATCGGTCATTTTGGTTATTTGCAAACTGCTGCTCTATCAAATGGAGCTTTCCACATTATCTGGGGTCTGCTGGTTCCTGTTGTGTCCTCTGGCTAGTGTGTCTCCTCTGGAGGTGGCAGCATGGAGGATGGGCCAGAATACTGAAGAACAGACCTGGACCCATTGTTCCTTCTCATTACTGCCACCCTTGGACAGTGAGTTTCCTGAGCGTCTTGAAATGTAAAGAATTCAAAAATCGTCTGGTAAAGACCCAGGGCAAAACATGAGGAAGTTTGGGGGTGAGGACGCCAGGGCAGATTTGGGAGCCAGCCAGCTGGAATGACTTATTTTTCTCTTTGCCCTGCATCGTTCTTTCTCAAGAGGTGGGCACAGCGTGTGTGTGAACCAGTGGACAGACAAAGGTAGAAGAGACAGAAGCTCCCCTCATTTCTTTGAGACTCCCTGAGTGCGACAGAAGCCAAAGTGGTATCTTTTCTTCTGTGGTTTCCTTGCTTGACAAAAAACAGCTCTCCTGAACTGCTACAGACTTTTCTTTGCTGATCTAGTTGCCTCTGTGGTCCTGATGCTGCCAGGGTATGGAAAGACAGCAGTGATTTCAAGCTTCCCAGACTGACCTAGGCTCAGCCCTGGCTCTGCCATTTCCTGCTTTCTGACTGGCAAAAAGGAAGTAATAACTTACCTTGTGGAATCATCCTGAGGATTAAACAAGAAAATACGTGGAAAGCACCAGAGCCTGGTGTTTGGTAGGTCCTCTAGAATCGGTAACCTTTTGATCCATTTGCAGGGGGTCCCTCCCAGGGATCAGTGTCCAGCTTCCCGGGAGCAGAGACACGTGAGGGAGTGAAGGGTTCTGCTTGTGCCTGGGTGCTGGCATGTGCTGTCCTCAGCAAGGCAGAGAGGTTAGAACCCACCACGCAGAGGCACTCACGCCATGAGTCAGGGTTCCGTTTCTAAAAGTCAGAGACGCTTAACCTGGCTTTTCATGTTTCCTTGGAACTTCTTTCTCTGTTTTTATTTTGTCTCTTAGACCCTTTAACAAACTTTCTGAATTAATGCTGATGGACCTACGTCCAACACTTATCTTTCCTGCCTCATTTGAAGAGCAAACCTAGGTGTGAAGGTTCACCCTGGGGGTCCGTCGGAAATGCAGATTTCTGGCTCTAACTTTGGTGATTTTGACTAGCGGCCACACACAGTATTTCATGTATTCCTCCTGATCTGGGGAAGTCAGTCCCTCCAGGACCGAAAGAGATGTCTGAAGTCTACAGCACTCATGGCCAGGAGAGACAGTGCAGCTGGGGCTTCAATCACCCTCAGAACCCAAGGTCGTGGGCACTTGCTATTTTTTCATGGTAGGTATTTAGTTTGGTTACCATCGTTCAATACTGAAACCAAAATATTATCATTTTCTAAATCAAATAAAACCCCAATATTTATTTGTGGCCCCGTTTTTCATTTCAAGATACTATTAAAATTAAAAAGGGAAAAACACCAAGTATGAGTGAGTATGTGGAGAAACTGGAACTTTTTTTTTTTTTTTTTTGGCCACACCGCGCGGCGTGTGGGATCTTAGTTCCCTGACCAGGGATCGAACCCGGGTCCCCTGCATTAGAAGGGTGGAGTCCTAACCATTGGACCGCCAGGGAAGTTCTGAAACTGGAACTCTTATACACTGATGAAGGAAGGATGCAAATTGTTAGAACAAGGTATCTGAGGGTATTCTGCTATAATTTAGTAAGGGTGGAGATACGGAGGTGTGTGTGTGACCGAACAATTCCACCTCTGAGCTAGAGAGACATTCACACGTGTGCACCAGGACATGTGTGCAGGCACGCTCAGGACAGTACGGGCTATCGTAGCGCTGCACTAGGAATAAGCCTAAACGCCCAAGAGCAGCAGGACAGAGCACACACAGTGGAGTTCAAGGCGGAGTTTCACTGCAGTCATGAAAATGAGTGAAACAGGGCTATGCGTGAGAACATGAGTGAATCTCACGGACGATGAGCAAGTTACGGAATGCAGAGCATTTTGATATCATTACCTAGTATTTAAAGACACAATACTAGATGTTCCTCACAGACACACGTTATCTCAGGGATGAAAGTCTTAGGAGTGTATTTCTCAGTATCAGACTCCAGGGTGCCTCGGTGGGGAGGGGAGAGGGGTGTGGATTGGGACTGATTTATTTCTTTCAAAAGCTATCTAAACGTTGGCAAAACTTCAGCTTTTCTCATTCTGAGTGCTGAGTAGGTGGATGTTTGTTTTTGTTCTTCTATAGTTTTCTAGGTTCAGAGAACTTCAGAATAATTTTTAGAAGATATCAGTACAGATGTTCTGCATCAACTAAATAATAATCCTTCTCATTCCAAACTTGGGAGTTTATGAGACTCTCTGCTTGTGTCATCAGAGTAACCCCAAAGTAGGCAGGGGAATTGCTGCGTCCATTTGAAGAGAGGGAAGCTCAGAGCGGCTAGTCACTGGCTCAAGGTCACACAGCCAGTAAGAGGTAAAGCCAGGATTCAGACCCAGGTTCCAAATCCGTGCTCTTCCCCTGCCCCGACCCCCCATCATCTGACACCTTTCTAGATCTCTTTATTTGTAATGAGCACTTCAGTGCCCTGTATTGTATAACTTTGAGAGCCTTTTTTCAATAATAGGAATCATTTTCATTTGGTAGACTGAAAAATCAATATAGACAGCTATTTCAAGATATATTAATATATTAAAGTGACATGTTCAGGAGCATAGGGTAAAGCAATGTTGGAACCTATACTGCCACCCATGAACTCCTGATTCATTTAGGATTTATTCTTTTCAGCCACAAACTAAAAATCAAGCTTATAACCGTTTATAATCCAATTCTTACAAATACTTTAACATAATTTGTTCATTGCATGATTATAACATTAAAACTTGGTAGCCCCCTAAATTATTAACAGTAGGGCAGGGGCTAGGTAACTGTGAATAACTGTTAATTCAGTCATTAACGTTTGCGTCGTGAAGACTCTTCAGCAATGGATAAGAACGGTACTTAGCCAGTGTGCACGGGTCCGGGTGAGTGGCTGCTTATGGCTGGTGTCCATTCTGGTTAGCTACTGCCCATGACTCCTGTGTCAACGCCTGTGCTGTACCAGTTGTTAAGTACCTTTAATAATGCCCTTCTTACAATGCACCATTAAGTGGGTAATAGCAGAAATCAAGTTATATTACACTATGATTACAATCATAGAGATATGTATACCAAAAAAACCCATATATGCACACACACACACACACACAACCGACTTATGCAGCTAGAATTACTAGTGGTTTTTCCTCTATCACACACACTTTCCACAATTTGATGCTGATTTTATAATTTGAAGATCAAATATTGGAATCTTTTCTTAGAGTTCATCTGTCCTGAATCAGCCACTTTATGACCCTATCCTAGACTTTTCACTCAATTCTGCTCTTCCCACGAGGGCACAGTTTATGTGCTGAGGCAGTGAAGTGTAATTCCTGGCTGAAAGAGGAGACACAATAGCTCTACTTTGTTTTCAGATAAGATCAAATGCACTGGACTTATTTTATGTGTTTCTATTTTTGCTAAGGGTACTACAAATTATATAGACATATGGAAAGACCAAACGCTATCAGCTCCTTTTAATGAAATTCTGATCCTGTTAAACCCCACAGTTCTCTCAAGTCTTATTTTTCCTATTGGGATGTTACAGACACCCACACATCTCTTCAAGGCTGAAAATGCATGCTTAGTGCTATCAGAGAAAGTACAGTTTCATCAAATATAGGTAAACCTTTCAAATCTTATAAACCCTTGTGATGGTATTATATTTTATATTTATCAACCTTCCTAACCACGAGAATTCATCCTTACAATTCAGAGGGATGAAACCAGAATTTTAAAAAATAGGTCCAGGTTTTTTGTTACAGATCCATATGTGTTCAGGATGCTCACTCATGGAATTTCATTCCATCAACAGGAGCTGACATCAGTTAAACTTACCTTCTGTTCCACTTACCCTGATGAAAGGGGCTATTTTAATGCGACATACATCTTTATACCAACAGCTACTTTTTCTCTTTTTGAAATGATCAGTTTCTTAAAAAATTATAGATTCAAAATATAAGGGATAGCAATGAGGTTATGAATTAAGAAGCAGAAACACCAAAATAGCGGAATATTTCACTATATGTAATAGTTAACACATAAAATCCAATCCAGCTCAGCCATATTAAATGATTTCAAGTTGGATAAATGTCAATTAAATATATTATATAAGCAAAAGCTGTAGCATATGGCAGGATGATAGGTAATTTGAATTCTTTTCATGCACTGCTTTTCCTGCAGAAGTATCTAGCAACATCCCAACACTTGGCTTTTTATCTGGTATTAGCTGTGCAGAGATCCCATTTTGTACTATCATTGCAAAAGTATATCACTTATGAAATTGATTCCTGACACATGGTGTTGTAAGAAGGTTAATGGTTAATTAATTTAGCCAGTGGTAGGATTTGCTATGTTTAATAATGCATGAGATGATGGCCTTTTAATTCGTTTATATTTCCAGTAAGACTATAAACTTCTGCAATATTATGAGAAAGATATGTAAAATGATTGTACGGATTAGTTCATGTCGTTTTCAAACATTGGAAAAGCATGTGCAAATTCAAGAGTAACCAAACAAATGAGCTCAGATATTTAACAATGATGTACTTCATGACGGAAATCCATGTTGAAAACTTAGTTCTCCATAAATCTTAAATGTTCACAACTAAGAGTTTATTTTCTATTAAGAGGGTCTACAAAACACAGTAATATTGTTTCTCCCTGATTTTTCTAGCCAGATCCAGTGAACAATGGGAGAGCAAAGCCAGGGTTGGAAGAACACAATAATAATAATCTGACCTCCAACATCTGAATGTGCCTCTATTTGCCATCCTTCAATGCCTTTTGAATGGGGAAGATTAGATTCTTTTAGGTTCCCATGGCTGGGTCTTCTTCCAGACACCTTGATACTCTTTTTACTCTTAAAACTTCTTGACTGAGCAACCGAGAGTACAGATTGGTATTACAACCTTCTATTTTCCTTCCTACCAAATAAAACCCAGAGTCTCCAAAATGTTAAAAGACACAGTGTCGTCACCTGACCCTTTTCCAACTCAAGTGAAAGGCTGTTAAAGAAAACCAAAAAGGAAAAGGGAGAGAAGAAGGAGGAGGAGGAAGAAGAGGAAGTAAGTGGGAGGGAAAAGTGGGGGGGATGGGTGGGCAGGGGGAGATCATGCTCACTCAGCAAGAGCCAGGGGAAAACTAGAGAACGGGCAGGATGGGACCAAGGTCCTGGCATCAGGGCAGCACTAGAGCTGGAGACAGTGCTGGGAGGGACGGAGCCTAGTGCCCGCCATCTGCCCCTCCAGGAGATGGAAGCCCGCAGCGGGAAAGCGCTGGGCACCGGGAGTCCCCGGATTCCCTTTCAGGGCATTTGCAGTTGTAACGTTGGGCGAGAAGAGGCTCAGGTAGGGAGGCTGAGAGATGGTGTGCCCGGCAGCCAGGATGGAACCAGGATGGGGTAAGAGTTGAACTGGCTAATTTGTTTCCGAGCGAAATAAATGACTGTGCGTTTGAGGGCAGTTAGTTAAAATTTATCAGTTAGAGTCTATCATGCAGAACTGGAATTGTGAATTTTTATTTTATTTTTTTAACATCTTTATTGGAGTATAATTGCTTTACAATGGTGTGTTAGTTTCTGCTTTATAACAAAGTGAATCAGCTATACATATACATATATCCCCATATCTCCTCCCTCTTGCGTCTCCCTCCCACCCTCCCTATCCCACCCCTGTAGGTGGTCACAAAGCACTGAGCTGATCTCCCTGTGCTATGCAGCTGCTTCCCACTAGCTATCTATTTTACATTTGGTAGTGTGTATATGTCCATGACACTCTCTCACTTCGTCCCAGCTTACCCTTCCCCCTCCCTGGTGTCCTCAGGTCCATTCTCTATGTCTGTGTCTTTATTCCTGTCCTGCCCCTAGGTTCTTCAGAACCTTTTTTTTTTTTTTTTTTAGATTCCATATATACGTGTTAGCATACTGTATTTGTTTTTCTCTGACTTACTTCACTCTGTATGACAGACCCTAGGTCCATCCACCTCACTACGAATAACTCAGAAATGTGAGTTTTTAAACTATGTCTGTAGGCTGTTAATAGGTGAATGGTAATGACAAGGCAATGACCATGCCCTGTCTAACCACACAACTGAGCTTCCATTCGGCCTGCACTACTGCAGTACACTGAAGTGTCAAGACCCACCGGAACTGCCGATTGGTCCAAATCAGCCAACTTAGAAAGAACTTTGGACTATTTAAGTGCAAGGCACTATGGAGTTCATCTGGTACGACTCACATTTTGTGTGTGTAAACTTGAAATGAAGAGGGTTAGGGGATTCTTCCAAGGTCACACAAATGATCAGCCTCCAAAGTATATAAAGTACTTTCCCTTCACACGTTAAGGCTCCCAGATAAGAAAAATGAAAGCATCTTGGTCATACTTTTAGGAAACTCCTATCCTAACACCTCAGAAGTTATTTATTCTGTGGTGATTATTTAGCACTAGTCTTTAAGGAAGATTCATTGGTGACAACTGAGACATGGTGAATATCAGAATTATGCATATAAAATTCTCCTTTCACAACTAGATGACCAGGAAGACAGGAAGTGTCTGATTTCAGATTGTGGCTCTGACAGATAACTGTGACTGCAGAAATCACACACAATCAGCTAGCTGGTGGCCTCTATTTTATCAGCTATAGGAGTTCTCCAAGGAGAGGAGTTGATGTCTATTGTAAGGTGACAACCATGACTTTAACCTAAATGATATCACAAGCTTCTGAGATGAACATTACTTCTTTCTTGAATGTACTTCATTGATGGTTAATGAGTGTGGCTTAGAATCAGCTGAGTAATAGATTCAGCTTTGACCTCATGATATACAGGCTTTATTTGGATTTTTTTTAACATATAATGGGTATTAGAGCCACCTTGCTAAAGTTAACAAGAGTATTTGCAACAACTGTTGTTACCTGCTAGTCCTTGGTTTGCTATCTCATTGGTTTTTCCATCCTGAGTGAAAACTGCCACACAATAATAATTCATCAAGTTATTTGTTCATCCATCCATTCATTCACCAAACATGCACTGCATACTTGAAATATCCTATACAGTGCTAGGCACTCTGCATAAATGATCTTTCACCCTTAAAACAATCCTGCAACACAGAGATTTTTGTGTTTCCCATAGTACAGACAGGAGACCAATGAACTCAGGCCTGTGTACAATCAGGGCACTCCAGTCTGCTACCCCAAGAAACGTGAACACTACAAGCCAAATGCTATTAATCTCCATATGGACATTTAGCCATATTTGCATAGGAAGTAACTAGCCTTTCTTGTTGGATAATTTATTTATCTCAAGTCTCCAAGTAAACATTTTTCTCCTGGCATGTTTACCAAACCTTAGTGGTTCTTGGTTCAGAAATGGCAAACACTGTACAATTCTAAAATAAAGACAGCTGCTAAGGCTGGATACATGATGGTCTATAATATGAATTGTCTGGTCATTTTTGTTTTAAAATATCTGTGTAAAGAGCTGAAATCTTTGGATCAAGAAATGGAAGTGTAAATCTGTTTTAAATTATAGTAACCACTTCTCAAAGATTTAATTCTCAACTTTTTTCTTAAAGTTATCTTGCTTCAAATTGAACATGCACGCCATGGATGTAACTCAAGTGCCAAGAAAAGTGGGTGAACAGGCATCTGATAACTTTTCGAATTTATTTGTCTCAGATGTGTTCTCTGCTAGGAAGCCTCTAGTGTATTACTTGGCAGACAGGTCCACAGTGTGACCTCACCCCCATAATTTCCACCTCCTATTGTTTATGCCCTGTGTAATCCCTTCACCTTTGAGTGCAGGTGGCACCTGGGACTGGCTTATAAGCCACAGAATATGGCAAAGGTGATGACATATCACTTTCAAGATTAGGTTATGTTATGTAAATCTCCATCCTTGACTGGAAGAAGAGATTCTCCTTGCTAATTTGAGGAAGTAAGTGGTCATGCTGGACAAGCCCATGTGTCAAGGAAATGCAGGTGGCCTGTAGGAAGTGCAGGTGGCATCTAGAAGCTGAAGGTGACCTCCAGACAACAGCAAGCCAAAAGCTGGGACCCTCATCAAATAGCCCCAGGAAATAAATCCTGCCAACAACCTAAGTGAGCGTGGAAATGGATTCTCCCCCCACCCCCAGTTGAGCCCCCAGATGAGGATGCAGCTAGCCAAGACCTGGCCTGCAGCCTCTGAGATTCTGAGCAGAGACTCTGAGTCTTGTGCCCAGACTCCCAAGCCATGGAAACAGAGGGAGGTGTGTTGTTCTAAGTCATTTCTGTGATTAGTTACACAGCAATTAAAAAAACTAACGTAAGTACTCATTTGGTGGTTTTGCAGCCTCACATGTTTACCTTTCCATCCCCCTCATTGGACTGGGAGCTAGCTTACAGAATGGGACTGGACTGCGTCTTGGTTTACTTTTGTTCCCCACTCTCCTTGGTGTTTAGCACACTTATGTGACACACAGACAGTCAGGAAGTGTGCGCTGAATGAATAATCCAGTGAACGGACAAATGAACGAATGCATGAATATGGCACCTTAGCATTCCGGTGTCTGTATCAACCACACGCCGCTTTTTCCTCTAATATCTCTTGGTTAATAAACGTGCTGAGGAAACTGAAACTATTTCCTTTTCTAAGCAAGTCATTTGTCTTCATTAAAATGGAGCTGCTGTCCTATTTTCTGGTCATACTGTTTGATTAGACCCTTCTGGAATATTTTGTAGAATTCTCCGTGGTTTTCACTAGCCTACATAATTCTGTGCCATCAGCTACTGCAATGACCTAGCTACTTTTCTCCAACTAATTATTTCAAGTGCTCGGCACCAATTCCTGAGGCTCCCCATTAACTCCTTTCTGTGAAGGGAATTTGCACAAATTTCCTTTCTCTGAACCAAATTAAATCCACACGACGAGAACTTGATTTCTTATTCTGTCATTAGCAGTAATAATTATATTCAGACTTTTAGACAATGAAAGCACTTTATACCAATTATTTTATCTGTGTTATACCCAGAGGTAGGCTTGCTACGTAATCCCCATTTTTTGGTTAAGAAAAGAGAGGCTGAAAATGTTTTTGGAAGTAACCTGTAAGTTATTTATTTTCTCAGTCAACAATTTATTAAGCACTGAGAATATGTGGAGAATGGTATCTAGAAAAAATGAAAGGAAGGAAGAAGAAGGGAGAGAGGGAGGAAGGAAAGAGGGAAGGAAGGAAGGAAGGGAGGGAGGGAGGAAGATGTGTCTTGCCTGCCTTATTAAATTATAAGTTCTCCATAGTTTCATCTGTGTTTTTTCAATTTTATTTTTTCTACTAGTAATTCCACAAGACAAGCTGGGCATAAGCCTTCATCACCTCACAGCTAGAAAAATACAGCAGACTTCTGCTTGCCTTAGTGCTTCTGGGTTTTCCCAGCCTCTGTTTATCCAACTCAGGATCTGGAGAATATTTTGTTAAGCTCAATCTTATTGCTTCTGAGGTTCCTACAGTGATTTCCTGTGACTAATATTTAAGGTACAATCATTCTTGCTTGGTGAAAGACCCTTTTAGACATTTCATTCAGCCTTCCTTCCCAATCTAATATCCTCTGTTAATGTCTTCCTTATTTCGTAACCAGGAATTCTCTACATCAACTGTGATAACTAGCTTATTGCCCCTTTAAGCAAAATTTCTCCTCCACTTGTTTTCTATACATCATCTCTTCAAGCCAACATGCCCTCCTGGCTCACGCAGGACAAACTGACTTCTCTCTCCTCCTATAAAAGCAGGTACAACATTCACCTCTGATTCACCTTGTCCTCCTCAATTAGGCCTTAACTCTTTGCCTCTCATACACCTGAACTTCTTCATTTTGCTGCATTTATACCAGTGGTCCCTGAACCAGCAGTATTAGCATCACCTGGAAACACATTCTTGGGCCCCACCTCAAATATACCACATCAGAAGTACTGAGGGTAGATCCCAGAAAACCATTTTTAAAAGCCCTGCATGTGATTCTGATGCCCTTTAAAGTCTGAGAGCAAATGACTGATATGTGTAAACATAAGTAAAAACACATACAAACATACACACACACACACACAAACACAAATTTCCAAAAGGGTATGTCACTGAAAAAAATTAGATCCCCATTTAGATTGTAAGCTATTTCAGATGGCAGGAAGCATATGATAAAATTTAACTAGTATTATGAGTGTCTTTCTAACACCCATAGCACCTAGAGCAGTATTTTGCACGTATTTTGTACTTAACTACATGTTTAGCTAAATACCACTTGTTCCTTTATCCCACCTTGGCTTATTAACAAAGCACATTCGACCAAAAGGGTACAAAGGGAAGAAAATAAATGAAGCACATTATTCTTACTAAGTATGTATTTGCATCTCTGATTAAGTCTAGGAAAACCGAAATTAGTTCTGCACACAAAGCTCTTGCCCTGGGGCTCCTGTGTACCTTCTATAGCTACACCTTCTTCAAGAGGTTCCAGTCAAACTGAGCTATTTGTGTCTCCCCAGCGGCATCTCTAAGCTGTACCTTCTACCTGGGATGCCCTCTGTTCCTTACCTGCCTGGATAACTCCTCTGTATCCTGCAAGGTTCACCTTCAAGAAGCTTCTCTGCCCCCCATTCCATCATAGTGAGACACCCCTCCCTCGTGCTCCCGGGGTACCCTCCATTTATCCCTGTCCTGGCTCTCACTACACTATATTACAAAAGCACCTCCACCTGTCTGTCTGCTCCACTACACTGAACAGTAAGCACCCTGAAGACAGAGAGGTCTCACGGAGGTATGCTGGCGCTTGTCATGTAAGCTGTTGACCAGGAAAGAAAAATGGCTAAGATTTGATATTAGACGCAATTCAGTTTTCTATGCTTTAATTTCCTCAACAAGCAAACGTGAATGTATTTTATGCCAGCAACCCATTTAGTTCAGAATTAGAATGCAGTTCATCTCTGCTGGTCCCTGAAGGGATCGGGGACCCCCGAGGCAGTTTCGGTTCCCCTCCTGATGTCCAGGGGACACTGACACTGCCTTTCTTCAGCTGCTACACCAGTGATCGATCCAGCAGCATAAATGTCAGACTTGGGAGAAGCTCCAGCACAGGTTGTGTTGTATTTTCAAGCACGACCTGCAGCTCCCGTGGGAAAGTTTGCACATGGCTGCTTCCCATGAGGACAGCCTCCCTGACTGCGCACTGCATGGGCTCCGCTTACATCTATGCAGATGATGGGTCACTGCGCTCAGGGGAGGAAAAGCTCATTTTCTTGTGACTGGTGCTTCCTAATCACCTAACAGGGCACTGGGGCACGCAGAGGAGAAAAGACAAACAAATACCTTTGGGTGATCACCTTCCAGGCCAGTGAACCCCATCCCATTGCTCAGGACAGAGAACAATTTGTTCAGGACACCACCAAGCACTAGCGACGTGGTTTCCTACAAAAGGAAACCATCCCATAATTGCTGCAGCATTTAGAGCTAGTTCCTGTTCTCCTTCACAGCCTCTGGCATCCTGTCCGACAGGACACGGGGCTGCAGAGAGGGCAGCCTCATGGCAAAGCCATGTAGGCACGGGGCCCCAAGAGCTGTGAGCAGTGCCAGCAAATACAATGGCGCCGGGAACAGCCTGGAGATTCCTTAGGAACTGTCATCCCTCTGAGAAGAGGACCTTCCCATCCTGTGGGCATCCGTCTCCTCACAGCTTGTTCCTAAGCGTCTGAAGATTCCAAATTTAACATTTTTCCTCACGTATTCTTAAATGAAGATATTCTCCTCATTTAAGAAACTGTTTATCTTGATGAAATCAGGAGAGATTTTCTGTATATATTCATCAACAAATTCTGTCTCTCAGTTGTGAGGGGAGGAAAGCTAAAATGAGGGTTTAAAATGGCATCGGTTAGCAGCCCCCAGTGCAGTTCCTCATCCATGAAAACTCAGAGGAAGAAGAAAACCCTCCCCGCTGACAACCATGACTACAGGCACCCTAACATTTCAACGGGATGTTTGGGGAAACAGTTGCTAATTACTGGGCAGGTGATGCTTGGCAGAGAGAATCCAACCTAGGAAACGCTGGCTGATGGAAGAGGGCAGAGGAAGGGGAGGATAGCTACTCCTCTGGCCCCAGACACCTCTGTCTCAGGGACCCAAGACCTGCACAAGTGAGAAATTTAACAGCACAAGAGTGAGGAAGTCATGACCCAAAAGGACTAGAGCTAAGTATCAAAACCAATGAGAATAGATATGAATCTAAATAATGGTTGTACATATTTGCAAAGTGAGGCAGTTCTTCTTACATGGTGTAAGAAAATGAAATGATCACCTAGATCTGAAACCTCGAAGACCAAGAGTGGGAGTGAAGAGAACAGGAAAATAAAAGGATAGAAAACACCTTGTCTCGAAAGTAGGATAACTCAATTAAGAGGAACTCAATAAGAGGAACAATAAATGTACATCAACTGATATAAGAATCTAGCATGATAATAAACATCTCAAATCAGATGAGGAAAGTATCTTTTTACATGTTGTTTACAAACCACTGGCCAATCATTTACAAAATGAAATCAGAGTCTTGCCTAATTGTGCCCCCAAATTAATTCTAGATAGCTTAAAGATTTCAGTATAAAGAATTAAAGTGCTGGAGGAAAACAGAAATGCGTGATGCAGAGAAAAGCTTTCTGAGCATTAACCCAACACAAAATCGAGGAGGAAAAAACATTAATGTGTGTTGGACAGCTACTTGTAGAAGAATGAAATTAGAACATTCTCTCACACCATACACAAGAGTAAACTCAAAATGAATTAAAGACCTAAATGTAAGACTGGATCCTATAAAACTCCTAGAGGAAAACATAGGCAGAACACTCTTTGACTTAAATCGCAGCAGGATCTTTTTGGATCTGTCTCCAAGAGTAATGGAAATAAAAGCAAAAATAAATAAATGCAGCCTAATTAAGCTTAAAAGCTTTTGCACAGGGCTTCCCTGGTGGCGCAGTGGTTGAGAATCTGCCTGCCAATGCAGGGGACATGGGTTCGAGCCCTGGTCTGGGAAGATCCCACATGCCACGGAGCAACTGGGCCCGTGAGCCACAATTACTGAGCCTGCGCGTCTGGAGCCTGTGCTCCGCAACAAGAGAGGCCGCGATGGTGAGAGGCCCGCGCACCGCGATGAAGAGTGGTCCCCACTTGCCGCAACTAGAGAAAGCCCTCACACAGAAACGAAGACTCAACACAGTCATAAATAAATAAATAAAAGAACGTGAATTTCTTAAAAAAAAAAAAAAAAAAAAAAGCTTTTGCACAGCAAAGGAAACCATAAACAAATGAAAAGACAACCTACAGAATGGGAGAAAGTATTTGCAAATGATGAGACCAACAAGGGATTAATCTCCAAAATAGACAAACAGCTCATGTAGCTCAATATCAAAAAAACAAAAAACCCAATCAAAAAATGGGGGGAAGATCTAAATAGGCATTTCTCCAAAGAAGACATACAGATGGCCAAAAGGCATATGAAAAGATGCTCAACATTGCTAATTATTAAAGAAATGCAAATCAAAACCACAATGACGTATCACTTCACACCAGTCATAATGTCCATCATTTAAAAGTCTACAAATAATAAATGCTGGAGAAGGTGTGGAGAAAAAGGAACATTCCTACACTGTTGGTGGGAATGTAAATATACTCTCCACAGCCACTATGGAGAACAGTATGGAGGTTCCTTAAAAAACTAAAAATAGACCTACCATATGATCCTGCAATCCCATTCCTGGGCATATATCCAGAGAAAACCATAATTCAAAAAGATACATGCACCCCCATGTTCACAGCAGCACTATTTACAGAACTAGAACAAAAAATCTTAAAATTTGTATGGAGACACAAAAGACCCCGAATAGCCAAAGCAGTCTTGAGAGAAAAAAACGGAGCTAGAGGAATCAGACTCCCTGACTTCAGACTATACTACAAAGCTACTGTAATCAAGACAATATGGTACTGGCACTAAAACAGAAATATAGATCAATGGAACAGGATAGAAAGCCCAGAGATAAACCCATGCACCTATGGTCAACTAATCTATGACAAAGGAGGCAAGGATATACAATGGAGAAAAGACAGTCTTTTCAATAAGTGGTGCTGGGAAAACTGGACAGCTACAGGTAAAAGAATGAAATTAGAACACTCCCTAACACCATACACAAAAATAAACTCAAAATGGATTAGAGACATAAATCTAAGACCGGGCACTATAAAACTCTTAGAGGAAAACATAGGAAAAACACTCTTTGACATAAATCACAGCAAGATCTTTTTTGATCCACCTCCGAGAGTAATGGAAATAAAAACAAAAATAAACAAATGGGACCTAATGAAACTTAAAAGCTTTAGCACAGCAAAGGAAACCATAAACAAGACAACCCTCAGAATGGGAGAAAAGACAACCCTCAGAATGGGAGAAAATATTTGCAAATGAATCATTGGACAAAGGATTAATCTCCAAAATATATAAACAGCTCATGCAGCTCAATATTAAAAAAGCAAACAACCCAATCCAAAAATGGGCAGAAGACCTAAACAGACATTTCTCCAAAGAAGACATACAGATGGCCAAGAAGCACATGAAAAGCTGCTCAACATCACTAATGATTAGAGAAACGCAAATCAAAACTACAATGAGGTATCACCTCACACCAGTCAGAATGACCATCATCAAAAAATCTACAAACAATAAATGCTGGAGAGGGTGTGGAGAAAAGAGAATCCTCTTGCACTGTTGGTGGGAATGTAAACTGATACAGCCACTATGGAGAACAGTATGGAGGTTCCTTCAAAAACTAAAAATAGAACTACCATATGACCCAGCAATTCCACTACTGGGCATATACCCTGAGAAAACCATAATTCAAAAAGAGACATGTACCACAATATTCACTGCAGCTCTATTTACAATAGCCAGGACATGGAAGCAACCTAAGTGTCCATCGACAGATGAATGGATAAAGAAGATGTGGCACACATATACAATGGAATATTACTCAGCCATAAAACGAAACGAAATTGAGTTATTTGTAGTGAGGTGGATGGACCTAGAGTGTGTCATACAGTGTGAAGTAAGTCAGAAAGAGAAAAACAAATACCGTATGCTAATACATATATATGGAATCTAAAAAAAAAAAAACGGTTATGAAGAACCTAGGGGCAGGACAGAAATAAAGATGCAGATGTAGAGAATGGACTTCAGGACATGGGGTGGGGGGAAGGGTAAGCTTGGATGAAATGAGAGAGTGGCATGGACATATATACACTACCAAATGTAAAATAGATAGCTAGTGGGAAGCAGCTGCATAGCACAGGGAGATCAGCTCGGTGCTTTGTGACCACCTAGAGGGGTGGGATAGGGAGGGTGGGAGGGAGACGCAAGGCGGAGGGGATATGCGGATATATGTATATGTATAGCTGATTCACTTTGTTATAAAGCAGAAACTAACACAGTATTGTAAAGCAATTATACTCCAATAAAGATGTTAAAAAAAAAGAAAGAAAAGTTCCCCATCACGAACCGAAATTTTCAGTGTTATAACTCCAATTGTGAAAAGAACATCAGTATACTATTCCACAAATTCTGGGCCCTGGCACAAGGACAGAAAAACGGAACTACAGATCTCCCAAATAACAGAGCTAAATGACAGCCAATCCTTTCTGAATCGTAATGTCATTCCAGATGAAAAAACAGACTGCCAGGAAAAAAAAGTTCCACGGCGATGCCTGGATTTATGAGTAATCATGGTACTAAATATTTATAAAGCCGGGGAAGTGTACAGAGTGTCCATCATTCTGTAAAATTGTGCCTGCCAAAACATTTAGAGGAGCCTAAAGAAATGCTCTACTCGGCCCCGTGGTTAGGGCCGTGGTTGGAATACAGTCACAGTTCTATCATTTACAATTCCCTTCAAACTGGGGTCATCTTTCGATTTAGAAAATAAAGGCATCAAAGATGAAACGTTTCCTCTTTTTCTTATTTCCCGTTTAATCACTGAATATATTCAGTACTTGTTCATTTTTATATGTGAGCAAAACAACAAGGTCAGAAAGACTCAAAGCTGTTGTGATGGTCCTTTTTGATAAACACAGATGAAGGCAACCTGGCATTCCTTTATACATGTACTAACTGCACAATTACGACATGGCTGACATCAAAATCTTAAATAGTGGTAAGGAAAAGAAAAAACAAAACAAAATAAAACCGAAATTGCCTCAAATGCCACCATTCAGAGATATTCACTGCTGATTTGGGAAGTGATATGTTTCTTCACCCTTGCTCTTGTAGGCATCGACAGCTCTTTTTTTTTTCTTTTTATTGACATATAATTCACATATAAGATAGTTCTTTTTTTTTTTTTTTTTTTTGTGGCCGCGCTGCATGGCATGTGGGATCTTAGTTCCCCGACCAGGGATCGAACCGGCGCCCCCTGCATTGAAAGTGCAGAGTCTTAACCACTGGACCACCAGGGAAGTCCCAGTTCTTTTTTTAAATTAAGAGTAGTGAGATTTAATTTCCATGCAATGATATTTGGTTTTGTCCCTACGTTTTATGGCACCCTGCAATTTAGAAAGTCAGGTCATCCTGAAGACCTCTCACACCCGGCCCTTCCTCTCCACCCTGCCTCTGTCCAGGTACAGGCCCCTATCATCTGTCCCTGGACCACTCCTCCCTGGTCTCCTTGAGTTCCCCCTCTCCGCACTCCACACCCACTCTCCGCACTGCCTCCTGGGCGCTCCTATTTAATTCACAAATCTGAGCCATTCCTGGCCATGCATTTCCTTAGGCCCAAATGCCAGCCTGGCAGTGGGCCCCAGAGGACCTAGTCCTGCTGGCTTCCTGCGCATCAGGCCTCTGGATTCACACCGCTATTCTCTCTCTGTCTGTCCCCCCTCGTGAACTCTGCTGTTCCTTCCGGTCTGCCTTCTCTTCCTCCACCGCCTTTCTGATGTCCCAAGCAAACTACACATTTGCCCCAGAGGCTCACTTTCTCTGCACACGCCTCCATCATAACATCTTACAAACATCTGCTTCAGTGTTGATCTCCCCACCCGACTGCAGCTCTTGGAAAGTAGGGATGTGGGGTCTTTACAGGTTGGTGTGTATAGCACTTCATAAGGTATGCAGCGTGTAGCAAATAGTCAATTAAAGCATTAGCTGAATACATTAATTTTTTTCCCCAACTTAACTGACAAATATAATTGTCTATATTTAAAGTGTACCATGTGACGATCTGATATATGTATACACTGTGGAAAAATTATCAAGATCAAGATAATCAACACATGCATCATCTCACACAATTAACTTTTTCTTTCTTCTTTTTTTTTTGAGATGAGAATGCTTAAGATCTACTTTCAGCAACTTTCAAGTATATGATACCATATTAATAACTATAGTCACCACTAGATCCTCAGAACTCATTCTTACAACTGAACATTTGTACCCTTTGACCTACATCTTCCCATTTCCCCCTCCCCCTGGCCCCGGGCAACAACCCTTCTATTCTCTGTTGCTATGAATTTGGCTTTTTTTCCCCCTTAGATTCCACATATAAGTGACACCATGCAGTATTTGTCTTTCTCTGTCTAGATTATCTCACTTAGTATAATACCATCCAGGTTCATCCATGCTGTCACAAAAGGCAGGACTTCCTTCTTTTTTATGGATGAATTATATATATATATATATATATATATATATATATATATATATATATATATATATATATATATATCTCAGTTATATATATATATACATATATATATATATATATAATCTCACATTTTCTTCATCTCTTCATCTGTTGATGGACACATAGGTTGTTTCCATATCTCACCTATTGTAAATAATGCTGCAATGAACGTGAGAGTGGAGATATTTCTGTGATATTCTGTTTTCATTTTCTTTGGATATATACCCAGAAGTAGAATTGCTGGATCACATGATAGTTCTATTTTTCATTTCTTGAGAACCTCCATACTTTTTTCTTAGTGGCTGTCCCCGTTCACATTCCCACTGACAGTACACAAGGGTTCCCTTTACCCACACGCTTTTGTTATTTCTTGTCTTTTCGATAAGAGATATCCTAACAGGTGTGAGATGATACCTCGTGATCTTCATTTGCATTTCCCTGATTAGTGATGTTGAGTACATTTTCATGTACCTGTTGGTCATTTGTACGTCTTTAGAAAAAAAATGTCTATTCATATCCTTTGCTCATTTTTAATTGGGTTATTTGGATTTTTGTTATTGAGTTGTATGAGTTCATGTATATTTTGGATATTAATCTCCCATCAGATATGTGGTTTGCAAATATTTTCTCCCATTCCATAAGTTGCTTTTTCATTTTCTTGATGGTTTCCTTTGCTGTGCAGAACCTTTTTGGTTTGATGTGTGCAGTCTCACTTATTTTTCTTTTGTTGCCTGTGCTGTTGGTGTCAAATCCAAAAAAATCATTGCTGAGACCAGTGCCAAAGACAGGAACCCCCTGTGTTTTCTTCTCGAACTTTTATAGCTTCAGGTCTTGAATTTAAGTCTTTAATACAGTTTGAGTTCATTTTGGGGTATGGTGTAAGATACTGTCCAGTTCCACTCTTTTGCATGTGGCTGTCCAATTTTCCCAACACCATTTACTGAAGTGACTATTCTTTCCCCACTGTGTATTCTTGGCTTCTTTGTCATAAATTAATTGACCACATATGCATGGGTGTCTGTTCTTATGCCATTAGCATACTGTTTTGATTACTATATCTTTGTAATATAGCTTGAAATCAAGAAGCATAATGCCTCCAGTTCTGTTCTTCTTTCTCCATATTGTTTTAGCTAATAAGAATCTTTTGTGGTTCCATACAAATTTTAGGTTAGTTTTATTCTCTTTTTTTTCAATTTTATTTATTTTTTTATACAGCAGGTTCTTATTAGTTATCTATTTTATACATATTAGTGTATATATGTCAATCCCAGTCTCCCAATTCATCCCACCACCACCACCCCTGCCCCCCCAGTGTTTTTCTATTTCTGACCAAAATGCCATTGAATTTTGATAGGGATTGCACTGAATCTGTAGACTGCTTTGGGTACTAAGGACATTTTCACAATATTAATTCTTCCAACCCATGAGAATGGAATAGTTTTCCATTTATTTGTGTCTTCTTCTTCAATTTCTTTCACCATTGTCTTATAGTTTTTAGCATACAGGTTTTATACACTGAAAGAATAGTGTATAGTGTACACCTCCTTGGTTAAATTTATTGGTTAAATAAATTGGTTAAATTTAATAAAAAGCTATTTTATTATTTTTTGTAAATGGGACTGCTTTCTTAATATCTCTTTCAGATAGTTCATTGTTAGTGTACAGAAACACAACTTAGTTTCGTATGTTGATTTTGCATCCTGCAATTTTACTGAATTCATTCATTAGTTCTAATCATTTTTTGGTGGAGCCTTTAGGGTTTTCTATATTTAATATCATATCATCTGCAAACAGAGACAATTTTACTTCTTCCATTCTGATTTGGATGCTTTTTATTTCCTTTTCTTTTACTACAGTTAGGACTTCCAGTACTCTCTTGAATAGAAATGGTAATTTTGAGGATCCTTGTCTTGTTCCTGATCGTAAAGAAAAGGCTTTTAACTTTTTGTCATTGTGATGTTAGCTGTGGGCTTTTTGTATACGGCCTTTATTATGTTTAGGTACATTACTTCTATACCTAATTTGATGAGATTTTTTTTTTACCACAAATGGATGTTGAATTTTGTGAAGCACTTTTTCTGCATCTACTGAAATCATCATATGATTTTTATCCTTCATTCAGTTAATGTGATGTATCACACTTATTGATTCGGGCACGTTGAACCATCCTTGCATCCCAGTGATGGATCCCACTTAATAATGGTGTATGGTCATTTTAACATGCTCTTGAATTCCACTTGCTAGTATTTTGTTGAGAATTTTTGCATCTAGGTTCATCAGCAATATTGGCCTGTAATTTTCTTTCCTTGCAATGGCCATCTTTAAAGCCATACTATGCAGCAGGAAGGATGGAATTATTAATCCCATTTTACCATGTGGGGAAACTAAAGCACAGGTGATTTCAGAACTTGAGTGACATGGTTGGGGTTCACACCCACACTGTCCAGTTCTTAGTTCACATTCTTTCTGTAAGACTAAAGCCAGCCTGAGCTGCTGCCAGGATGGGGAAACTCAGCTTAATACCCCGACTCTCTTACAGAATTTGTGTGGCAACCACAATATCTATCCCTTGTCAACCTGCACGGAGCAATTAGTGCACAAAGCTCATCTTCTAGTGGGGACAACCTTGCTGAACGTCCCAGTCAATGACTTAAGTTCAAAATGCAGACCACCTTCCCATCCTGAGCCTCTCTTTGCCCTCATCCCTGTAGCTACAACCCCACCTCCTGCTCTCTCAGTCTGGATCGAGGCTGTCCCTCCAAAGCTCTGACAATTCCCTGTGGTTCAGTCCCCCCCCCCCCTTTTTGGTGCTGAGCCCTTCTTTCTTAGGGCTGGGGAGGCACAAAGACAGGACAGTATCCTTGGAGGGCACAGGACACTGACCTCCACTGTCTGATTACACTGTGGCTCCCCTGGGACTGGAACCAGAGACACTGTTTCCCAAGAATCAGGAGACACAGTGAATAGAAGTTCTTCCAAAAGCGGAGATGCCCAATACGCTTCTCTCCCTGTAAAGCTATTTTTAGTTCCTTCAAGTGTCTCTGAATCCAAACAAACCAAGGAACAGCCCGAGTTCATAGTTTCAACGTGTTCCAACTTTGACAAAATACATTATGTCACGTGGAAAGAGAGCCAGCCAGCCTAACTGACTCACAGACCCACAGCGCCCGCTCAGAAATAGGGTCCTCATCAGCGCTGGCGGCGTCCAGAGATGATTTCTGAGGTCTGGTGACCCTCTCAGCAGTATCGGGAAGAAAAGCAGGGATTGGGTTTGTGCTGGGCAGACCAATTGCACGAAGACAGAGTGGAAACAGTGATCAGTGCAGGACAGCTTCCAAACAGAAAATAAAAATGTTGCACAGTAACGTTAGAGAGGAATCTGGACTTTGGAGTAAATACGCATCACGTATCTACACCAGCATCTTCAACCAGCCTCAGCCTGCCTTTCAGAACAAACCTCTTGCCAGAACTTTCAAAGAATCCGATTATAGAAAGAGAAAAATACTAATGAAGGGTGAAGTGGGGAAAAAAAGTCACCCAGCCCCGAACAGCTGTTTATGAACTGTTTTCATCTAAATGCTGCATGTGTAGGAAAATGAAAGAGCCAAATCCCAAAGTGGGTCACAGAAATGAAAAGAATAAATCATGACCCAAATAAATGACTGATTCTATCTCTGAGGCCAGTGGGCGACGCAGAAGGTGAGGGCAACAGCCAAGCCCCTTAATGGCTGAGCCAGGGGGTAAGGGAGACAGCGATCTGTGTGGACTCCGTCTACAGGGGTGACGGGAAATCACCTGCCAATTAGGAGAGTTATTCTTCTCTACATAATTGTTTTTATTATGCTCAAGGATATGACACGATACATTCTGACGGACTTCCCCAGTATTCATTCATTCAGGACAAACTGAGTTGTGGGATTGGCACATGGAGAAACGTGGGTCCTGCCTGCACGTAGCTGTCAGAGCAGAGGAGATTCAGAAAGCAAACGGGGTGTGATGCAGCGTGCGTGCAATGAATGCTGAGCCAGGCGGCTTCTCCAGGGAAACAGAGCCAGCAGAATATGAACACGCGCATGTATGTGTGAGCGTAGGAATAAATATATTTTCATACACACACACACACACACACACACACACAGAGTTATTTCAAGACACTGACTTACACAGTGATGGGGGCTGGTGAGTCCCAAATCCATACCGCAAGCCTGTGGGGAGGAAACTCCCAGGCAGGAACCAATGCTGCAGTCTTGGGGCAGAATTTTGTCTTCTTCAGGGAAGCCTCAGTTTTGCACTTAAGGCCTTTGCAATGATTGGATGCGGCCCACCAGATTATAGGGGATAATCAATCTCCTTTACTTAGAGTGGACTGATTCCAGATGTTAACCACTTCTACCAAACGCCCCTACAGCAATGCCAGGATTGGTGTCTGACGGAAGATGGGGGACTACAGCCCAGCCACGCTGACACATAAAACTGACTGTCACGGAGCGGAGGTCCGGGGAGACCCTCACTCACACTTGGTCCCGGAGTGGGGCGGGGGGACAGGGAATCAAGTAAGTCTCCTGGAGGAAACGCTAATAAAGACTGAAAGCCTGGGGCTTCCCTGGTGGCGCAGTGGTTGAGAATCTGCCTGCCAATGCAGGGGACACGGGTTCGAGCCCTGGTCTGGGAAGATCCCACATGCCCTGGAGCAACTGGGCCCGTGAGCCACAGGTGCTGAGTCTGTGCGTCTGGAGCCTGTGCTCCACAACGGGAGGGGCCGCGATAGTGAAAGGCCCGCGCACCGCGATGAAGAGTGGCCCCCACTTGCCGCAACTAGAGAAAGCCCTCGCACGAAACGAAGACCCAACACAGCCAAAATAAATAAATAAAGTGAAAAGAATCAAATTTAAAAAAAAAAAAGACTGAAAGCCTGGAAAGCAAGTAAAGAAAGGCTGTGGGAGAAGCCGGACCACCGGGGCGGGGGGCAGGCAGGCAGGAAGCCGGTGGGCACAGGAATGGGCTCCCGGGAGCCCAGCTGGAAGCCCCAGAGCCAGCATCCGCGGCAGAGAAGTGAAGATGCTGAAGCCAGGCATCACAGTGCTTCCCACGCATCACCTCCTAGTCCTCATAGGTTACCTGTGACACAGGGCCCACTAACCGCAGTTTGCTGATGAGAAGCTGGTGCACAGCAAGGCCAGCCAGCTTCCCAAGGCCCCACTGCTCCTAGGCACACAGGCAGGATCCCAACCCAGGCCTTCTCACCAGAGAAGGGGTCTGCAGGTTGTGGGATGAGCTGGGGTCAAGGGCACACATGGAGAAGTTACTTTAGCTTTGGACAGAAATAGGAAAGAAAGAGCTCAAGGTGAGCATGGAGAGGCAGGTGGATAAGCAGGAACTCCAGAGAACCGGGGAGGTTTGGAGCAGCCACGGTGGGAAACAGGGCAGGAGGAGAAAGGGCGGGAAGGATGGAGCAGACCAGCACAGAGAGCAAAGGTGGCAGCTGTCGGTGTGGAACTGAGGTTCGCGGGAGTCACAGAGGCAAGGAGCTGAGAAGACCGGGTACCGGATGTCTCAGGCACGCGAGCTCCCGGGAAAGAGGAGAGTTTAGGCAAACAACAAGTCCAGGTGCCAGGACTCCCCACCAACCTGACTGGGGGCATTTGGAGAAAGCAGCAGAGTGTCAGAATAATTCACGTGCTTAACCATATTCCTCCTTGGTCTGCCCCAGATACAGTCAGTCAAATACGGTGAAGGCTGTAGTCCAAGTAGTACACACAGCTCTGGCTTTAGAAGGAAAATGAATCCCCTTTCTTCCATATGTAACCTCTGGCCAATCCAGTTGAATCACTTCAGTTTTGACCATTTCCTACTGACTCCATTTTTGTGGCTCACAGGCATTAGAACGAGAATGCTTCAAACGAAAAGCTTTCTCGTTTAGGTCTGTTGTGATGCTCCGTGCAGGAGGTACAATGAGTAATTTAACTTCTATCTTTTTCTTTTTTTTTTTTTTTCCCTAAGCTTAACCAAAGGAAGTCCTCTGGATTGGGGGAAAAAAAAAAAATCATCATTAAAGAAAACGTTTGCCACTGTGAGGCGTTATTTTGCTGAGTGACTTCCGAACATCTCGATGTATAAAGCTCAGCCCTCACCATGTGAATCCGGCACCAGATACCCACTGGTGTCCCCTGGTCTCCTGGAAGACACTTTGACAAAAAAGGCAAAACGCGGGAGCTGACGCATGAAACGCTGTCCTTGTGGAAACGGCATGGCGTGTGACAATCCAGGTGTTTATATTTTCGTTACAGTAGGTAGAAATGAAAACATTTAGATTGAACATTTCTTCTATCATTTTAAGAGATTATAAAATTAATGTTAGATTTGCTCCTGTTGACGGCAGTCATATGTTGCTTGGCAACCCCAAGTGTCTCTCGGGTTGAACTGCAAACTACTGGAGCAGCTACTCATTTTGAAACCGATGAAGCTGCTCAAGAAGCTGAATGTGGTGCCTATCACCCCCAGACCTCACGATGATACAGGATATTTACATGTAAGATGCTCCCACAATTGGATGTAACACCAGATGCCCCACTGGACCTACAAGCTTTCCTGAAGTCATCAAAATGACATCCTGGCCCACTTGATCCAGTTTTCTATTTCCTTCGTGGCTACTATATCACTGGCTCTCACCAGATTCTTTTAAATTTATTTTTAAATTGTGGTAAAATATACATAACATAAAACTTACCATCTTAATCTTCTTTAGGTCTACAGTTCTGCGGCATTAGTACGTTCACCTTGTGCAACCATCACCACCATCCATCTCCAGAACTTTTTTCATCTTGCAAAAATGAAACTCTACACCCATTAAACACTAACTCTCCACTTCCCCTTCCCCAGTCCCTGGCAAACAACATTCTATTCTGACTCTGATTTTTGAGTATTCTAGGTAGTCATATATATGGAATCATACAATATTTGTCCTGTCTTGTCTGGCGTATTTCATTTAGTATAATGTCCTCAAGGTTTTCCCATGTTGTAGCATATGCCAGAATTCCTTTTTAAGGCTGATTAATATTCCATTATATGTATATACCACACTTTGCTTATCCATTCATCCACCAATGGACATTTGGGTTGCTTCCACCTTTTGACTATTGTGAATAATGAATGGTGCTATGAACATGAGTATACAAATATCTCTTCAAGACCATGCGTTCAATTCTGTGGGGTATATACCCAGAAATGGACTGCTGAATCATATGGTAATTCTGTTTTTAATTTTTTTTGCGGAACAGCCATACCATTTTCCATAATGACTGCACCATTTTACATTCCTAATAGCAATGCACAGGGATTCCAGTTTCCACACATCCTCACCAACACTTATTTTATATTATTTTTAATAGTAACCATCCGTAAATGTTGTTAATAAGAAACATAATCATTAAATCTAAGTATGGTGAAAGGAAGCTAAAGAGATACTTATTAGAGAAGCTAAATCAATGAATAGTGATTGTAAGCTTGAATAAAATGTTCCAAGAACTAATAAGAGAATATTAATATAAAATGATAGGCTTTAAAAAAATGAGCCATCCAAAGATCAAGGATAAAGAAAAGGAAATATGTATGTTAGAAATTATAGTAATTTTCATCTTTACCAGTTTTAAAGTTATTTCCAATTTTTAAACCTTTACTTTGCACCTAAAATAGAGCAGGCACAGAACTAGGCACTGGGAACACTGCAGACCCAGCAATGGAAAAGCTGATGGTCTAGCTGGAGGGCAATCAGGTACTGGCCACAAAAGCTACATTTTTTTTATTCCTTTCCTATATGGTATGTCCCTCTGACAGAGTTTAAAGGGACTGAAGGAAAGAAACAGTGATATGAGTGGAGATAGGAATTTGTTTAAAGTCACATTGTTTAGTTTCTTTTCTCTGTTTCTGATCGTTGGGCAGATGTCAAGTTCAACTCTTGTAAGAGCCTCTACAAGTAATTAAATAGCTCTTGTTTTCAGCCTGATTCTTTACCAATCTACCCATCTCCCTTCCTCAGCTAGAAAGAGATTAACATGAGTGCAAATACGAGAAGCCACTCTAGACAACATTGCAAAAACACATCTTTTTGTCTCTATTAACAGATGCCACTGAGGAGGGAAAGAAAAGTAACCTCGATCCTCCCAAAGGAGCTGTGAATACGGGTGGGGAAAAGCTATGCCTTGCACGAAACAGTAGGAAAACATATTCTCCTTTTTAGTCATCAGCAAAAAGTGAGTGTGGCTGGTAGAGAAGGAAATGTAGCCCAGGCAGTGACAGGACCCACAGGGGTGAGGGCTGATCTAACAGTCCCCTTACTCGTCACTCTTTCCGGGGAAATGTGCCCCCGCTCACTTCCACCAACACAAAGCCTTCTGTCCTTCAAGACCTACTGCATCTCAGCCCCTCCCTCTCCCTCCAATGAGCCGCATCTGCTCACCTAGGATGACTGTCCCACACTCAGGGGCAGGGGCTCAACCCAGGGGCAACAGTAGAGCACAAATTTCTGCTCAGCACTGGGTTACATAATAAGTAGTCCTATTTATACTACATGTCATAGTCTTTAGCCTATTGAGAGCCTCAATTACATGCTCTCATTCTCACAATACAGTGGGGAATGAGGTTTGGAGAAGTGAAAGGGTGAGTGGGGCCTTGAACTATGATCTTCTCCATGAATTTCTACGCTCTTTCCACACCCTGCCTTAGCCTAAATACACCTTGTACAGAACTTTACTTTATTACCGTAGTTCTTTAAAAAATTCCCCATATTTATCTATATGATATTGCCTGTCCAAAATCAATATACATATAATTCCTTATATAAAATTAATTTTATAGAGAGGTCTTTTTTTAAAAAAAGAATAACATAAATATAAGCTCCTTAATGCCCAGACCCTCATCTTTAGCATATATTTCTCCCTTGCTCCTCCAGCGCCCAGCACAGGACAAAAGCAATGGGCTCTTAATGAATATTTCTGGAGTTTTTTCACTACTATATACAATACAGATAACCAGCAAGGACCTACTGTATAGCGCAGGGCACTTTACTCAGTACCTTGTAATAACCCATAATGGAAGAGAATGTAAAAAAAAAAGTATATCTATCTTTCTATCTATGTATAACTGAATCACTTTGCTGTACACCTGAAACTAACACAACACTGTAAATCAACAATATTTCAATAAAAATTTTAAAAATATTTCTGGAGTTTCTTGAACATGAGCATGATCAGAGATCCACGCCTGACAACATCTGTCCAACTTATACTCACACCGTTTTCTTAGGGATGAGTGAGAGTTATTTCTTATAGCTGTCTCATAAAACATCTATATGGTTACCTCTTGAGAAGTAATAAGGAATTACGGGGAATTTTATCATCACTGGAATAACACTCCCTCGAGAAACAGAGAAAGATGGGAAATTTCAAACGTTCTCACACGGTTAGAGAAGTGATCTGGCGTTTTGTTCCATGTACTGTCTGTCCCATAACCTGACATAACTTATAAAAGAGGCTTTTATCAAAGTCTTTTCCGAAGACAAGCAGGTTCTGCTTTTTCTTGCTATATTAATTATTTTATACAGCCTCCTTTCATCTTTCAATTTTCGTCAGAATGTTGTAGAGATTATTTCTGCCCCACATTGATCTCATTGCCAGAAGTAACTGAATTCAGTCGTGGAGGGGTTTGTAATGCACACCAGACCCCAGGGGCACCAGGCCATCCTTAGGTGGTGAACTCCCCAGTCACTTCCTACTGAAATTTAAACTCCTTCTCTGGTCTCTGATAACAATGGGACCATTAGCCATTTTTTCCCTTTCTTTTTATTCTTCTCTTCTCTTAAAAATGTGATACATTTCCATCTTCTTTCTTCTTCTCTCTTTTTTTCTTCTCACTTCGCTCCCCATGCTTAGAAAATATAAGTGAACAAACATATTTAAAAGTCTCCAATAATTCTAATTATTAACGTTAATGTAGAAAGAAATCTAGGCATTTATCTTTGTTTTTTAATTGAGATATAATTGACATATAACATTGTACAAGTTTTAGGTGTACAGCATAATAATTTGATATATGTATACACTGTGGAGTGATCATCACAATAAATGTAGTTAAGATCCATCAAAAGTCTCAGAGTTTTTTTTTTTTTTACTTTAATTTTTCTATGGAAGTGTAGTTGGTTTACAATGTTGTGTTAGTTTCTGGTGTACAGCAAAGTGATTCAGTTACTACGTATATATATATATATACCATATATATATATATACGTAGTAACTGAATACACACACACACACACACACACACACATATTCTCGTTCAGATTCTTTTCCATTATAGGTTATCACAAGATATTGAGTATACTCCCTGTGCTATTCAGTAGGTCCCTGTTGTTTATCTATTTTATATATAGAATAGTGTGTATATATAGACTAGTGTGTGTAACAGTGTGTTAATCCCAAACTCCCAGAGATTTTTTTTCTTGTGATGAGAACCTGTAAGATCAACTCTCTTAGCAACTTTCAAACACGATATTGTTAACAATACTATATAGAGACAGCATAACTTGTATGTCCTTCAATCGTAACAAAGGAAAAACATATGGGAAACGGAAGGGGTCTTTCCTTACAGTTTCCGAATGAAAATGTAAGAAGGAACACACTTGTGCCCTCGGGGCCCTGGAGCCCCTGAGAATCTTCTGCTCAGGAGTCTTGGGACCAAAGACACAGGATCCATAGAAGGCGTGTCAGAAACCATGGCCCCATCCCTCACTTGAAAGGGAGGACACTGGAGGCCCACAGGGATGTGTGACTTGTGCAAGGCGACAGCCCAGGGCAGCATCTAGATCCGCGTCCTCTGAACTCCCAGCAACCCTTCACTGCCCCCCCCCCCCGCCTCTCTGGGCGTCTGCGAAGGAGCACAGGGTCCTGCCAGTCTCTGTGCTCAGCACACACACTTGCACCCCCACCCTCCCCGTCTCTGGGGATCGCTCACACAGACCGCAACCAGTACCGACCCACTGCTAACGGGCTCCCGTGTACTGCGGGCAGCTGCACTAGGCTTCCTGCAGATCCTCAGCAAAGGGAACGTCGCGGGAAACTGCTAGATTCCAGTTGCTGCCAATTTGCATCGTAGGAGCTCAGTGATGGAATCGAGCTACACGTGGAACAAGCATCCATGTCTCCAATAAACCCTGGAGCGCCACTCCGTGCCTCTCACCCTGGCGTGCATCATGGGACGAGGCGTCGGACTGATGCTCCAGCCCCGGGTTCATCACTAACTCACCCTGGGGTGGTGGTAAGTCACCTCGACCTTCCTTACATCCTCTCCTTTTTTGTAGAATGGTCACGATCACTTGGATAATACCTGAGGTGCCAGTGTGGACATTGTAGGTTTCTGTGATGGTAAAGCAAGGCTTCTGGCAGCAACAGACAGCTAAGGATACAGGAAGAAGGAAGCTGGTGCAAGCACGAAGATGCCCAAGGCACAGAAAGGACCAGCCGGAGGGAACTGACGTTTCCTGGACAAGTAATCAGTCACCAGCCAGTGAGCACATATATTCCTCAACTGAAATAAAAACTAGGAAGAACTGGACTGTTCCTTGTGTTCTTTCAGAGCCACTGCTGGACACAAACTAATAACACCTGCTTGGAACAACACCTGCTCCTTGACCTCCGGCTTAATTAGCATATCTGTTCAGTGAAACCACTGTGACAGGTCCATCCAGGCTCATTTGCTTTCATTAGCAAACCTCACTGGTGGCAACAGAAGTCTCCAGTGTAGGCAGCGACTTTAGGGGCAAACCTCGGGGCTAACAGCACCCGAGATATGTTGGCATTTTTCATTTTCTATTCAAAGGGGTCAGAGTAAATGGGTGCTGGCAGCTAACAGCTGAGGCTGTCTGCTTGCCATCTCCCTGCCACACACAGTTTCTAATAGAGTGCTAGGGAAAAGATTCGAGCCTTGGATTTCTGTGACAGGGGCCATGGTAGGAGATTCTGGGGTGGCCGTTTCCCATCACATTTATTTGTGGCAAGGGCAAGAGGTAGAGGTGAGGAGACTTCATTGTAACTTTTGGCAAAGTTGTAGTAAGGCTGTATGCATACACACATACATCCAAAACACACACACACACACACACGTCACACATACAGGAATGGAGTGAGGATCCCTGCGTTGCTGCTGTCACAACTTAGGAGCCAACCCTAAAGGCTGACGAGAGGGTGTGGCAGAGGGACCAGCAGAGGCGGAAAAGGGCAGGGCAACCCTCCCGCGGCTCTGAGAGCTGCAGGGGGCCCTCCGCTGCCACACCAAGTGGCACCAATGATGGCCCTTGCCTGCTCAGGCCAGGGCAGCGTGTGCTCAACCCAAGTCCCTCCCAGGGCAGCAGGCAGGGAGATGCAAAATATCTGTGGGTACAGCATCCACGTTTCTGCTGGAGAAATCCACGACCCATGTTAAGAAGTTACCTAAGAAAAAGGGTTGTGAAATATCTCATTCTTTGCCCTCAGGAACCCCAATACACAGAAAAAGGACAAAGCACTCCACACAGATGTAGAAAACTAACTTATGGTTACCAGGGCGGAAGAGGGGAGGGATAAATTGGGAGACTGGGATTGACGTATACACACTACTACATATAAAATAGATAACTAATAAGGACCTACTACATAGCAAAGGGAACTCTACTCAATACTCTGTAATGACCTATATGGGAAAAGAATCTATACATATGTATATGTATAGCTGATTCACTTTGCTGTGCACCTGAAACTAATACAACATTGTAAATCAACTATACTCTGATAAAAATTAAAAAAAAAAAAAAAGAACAAAGCACTCAAATTAGAGAAAACATCATGGGCACAGTGAAGAAGTGCTCTCATGTGGAAAAGAAAATGGAGTGAGGGAATTTTCCAGAACTTATGGGAAGAAGTTAACCCTCCTTACCAAGACTGTGACAAAACTCTTCCCTTGGGGGTCAACTTTAAATTAGCACATAAATGGAACCACAGACTAAGGCCCGTTATACGAAAGTGACATCGCAGCGTCTTAGCTGTACTGGGAGAAGGTTCTTACCAGTTCCTTAGGGAGGAAGAACTAACCTTTAGATCAGAACCTACCACTTACAATCTAAATTGACTGCACATATTTAGGGTAAAAATAATACATAGTAAGTGCATCTAATTCTATCACATGGGTTTAATTATTCTCACGCACCCCTATCGTCTTCACGAAGTCCTGACCTGCTTGACAAGCAGATCTCTGAACTGAACCCCATGCAGCCCCCCACATAGCGACACTGGAGTCAGCCAGCCAGGTGTGGAGGTGGGCTTGTGGGAGATGGGCTCACGTTTACCTACACCTGAGTGTGCTCTCAGTTGTTTGCGTTATTCACAGATATCTACACGTTAAAACAGTACAGACCACCCTGTGATACATGCCTGGTTGATCTGCTGGATATTACACTCTGTTATGGCCTCACAACCACTGAGTAGAATAAACACACACATTTTGTCATTGAGCTTGACATTATGAGATTTTTTTTATAGAATCATTTGGAAGGAGTGTCATGTATCACCAAGTCCGAATGCTTCATTTTACCCATGAAGAAGCTGAGGCCCCAACGAGCAAAGCAGATTACCTGAGGCCACACAGCTAGTTAGTGACAGAGCAGAGAGGAGGGCCCTGCATTGCCGGCTGCCAGCCCTGCTCTCCCTTATGTTCTACTGCTGCTACCTTGACCATTTAAAGGGAACCAAAAGAATACGTTTTCATATATAATTATGAAAGATATATTAGATACAATGGTACAAAAGATACATTATCTTTATTTATACAAACAATTTTTCCAACATTTAAATCAGTCTCCTTTTTGGCAAGACCAACTAAATTTAAAGGAAAACAAAGCAGAACACCTAGTCTTTAGTGACTCTGGTTATTGGTGACCCTGAGCACGTGGCTGGTTGACACACAGCCTGGCCAAAGTCATTCTCCCGTAACATGGCCTGGAAGGAACTTTCAGACATCAGTGCCAAATTCCCAAGTGCATACACAGCTCAACGCTATTCAAACCCCAGTTGGCAATTCTGTTTACTGAAAGCACCAAATGAACCCAATTGGTCACATATACAATCTGTACACATTCAATTGTGCAGGAACATTCAACAAAATATGGTAGTTTAGCCTCCAAAAGTTATCACACTCAGAATTTTTGGTGTCTCTTGGTTAAAGAGACAGAATTTTTGGTGTCTCTTGGTTAAAGAGACACATGTTTTTTGGCCGTGCCAGGCAGCATGGGGGATCTTAGTTCCCTGACCAGGAATCGAACCCGTGCCCCCTGCACTGAGAGCATGGAGGGTTAACCACCGGACCACCAGGGAAGTCCCTGAAGAGACACATATTAATAGCACGTACGGCATTAATGGGAGCTAGACATACTTAAACACAGGTCTATATATTTCACTTCAGCTGGTGGAACCTGCTAGCAGATAAAAATCTACATTTCACTTCACTTATACCGTATGTTTCTCTCACATCTAGTCTTATCTTCAATTCAGGCTGCTCTTGTTCAAGAATGTACTATGCAAGCAAGGTGCCTAAAGTGATTTAATAGGTCTACTGTTTGCATAACAAATTCACGGGGTAAGATTTGCGTTCCACAGAAATGAAGTTTTCTTTTCATCTCTACGCACCCACTTAAGAACTTTTTCTAACTGGCTGAACTAGTATTTCACCGGTAGTCTGGCATCGCCCTTACTTGAAAATTCAAATTTCTGCATCTCAAGAGACCCAAAGATCTGCCTTGACCTTGGGCTTTGGCTTTAGCTCTTACTAGTCCTCCACCTTGGGGAGGGCCGGGCAGGAGAGTGGCTGAACACGGGAAGGAGTCTTCAAGAAAACCAGGAGGAGGCTGATGGAGCCCTCATGGCTCCTTATTCTCTTCTTGGTTACTTCCCACCGCTGGTACGTCACCACCTGCACCTCATTCCCCTCACTTTCCTTCCTCGCCCTCCCCCTCCAGCTTTCCTTCGATTTCATGTATTTCTCTCTCCTCCCCCCACTTTTTCCTTCTAGTTTGGATACTGTCCAACTCTGCCTAGACAAAATGGGTTTAAGTTGTTATATTTACACCCCATGAAGGTATCTTAAACAAAACGTTCAATTACATGTACTCTGCTTTTCTTATATATGAAGAAAATGGCTCTGTGCGCCATCACTCTGGATGATTTATTCCAGCTTCTATGACCTAGGCTTATGATCAATGGTATGAACTTATAAAGCAACCAGTGAGGGAGAGAGGTAGCATCTACGGTTTTAGAAAAGTCTCCCCAGCCCTAACCCCTGTAACAAGACATTAAAGGGATCAATATGGGATCTTCATTAGTTCGATGTCACCAACCCAGGAGTCCAAAGCTTTAGTCTTCAAGGATTCATGTGGGATGTCTTCACGTGGAGGAAAAAAATCCCCATCACTATGCACCTTACAGATGTTATGGTCAGTATTATTATATCTTTCAGAAATTCCAAACTGATAATAAATCTGGAATTGTGTTATCCAATAGGGTAGCCCCTGGCCACATATGGCTACTCAGATTTAAAGTCATTAAAATTAAATAAAATTTAGAAGTTAGTTCCTCAGTTACACTAGCCCCGTCTCAATGGCTCAGTAGCCCCATGTGACTAGTGGTTACTTTTCCAGGAGCACAGATATGAAGTACATCATCATCCCAGAACGTTCTACTAGGCAGTGATGCCCTAGAGACACACGGGACCCTATTACAAACCAGCAAGTAGGAAATGCCTTTCTTGGCAACGGTAATTAGGACTTTATATTTTAGAAGGGAATTTTAGCCTTTTGTCCACAGTAGTGAATTCTGTCTCCAATTCTTGAGCCAACTAGACATACTTGCCACAAAAACCAGTGATTTCCAATTGTGTTCCATGGATTTCTTAGGGGTTGGTACAGCGGGATGGAACAGGCAAGGGGAAAGGCAGAGAGGGCTCAGGGCTCTCTCCTCCCCCTTCAACCAGCACCTCTGCTTCGATGGAGTTGTATTTAAATAACAGCCGATTCAAAGCTCCCGAGAAACATTATTCACTCTGAGATTTGAATTGCTCTAACTTACAGTACGACAGGGATAAGAGAGGAGAGAGTGGGACCCTCACATCACCGGGGACAGTCCTAAAATGGGGTCGACTGTCTCCCATATAAAGTCATGCTCTCCAACCTCAAGCTGGCCTTCATGCAGCTCTCCAGTTCTCCATCACCTCTTATGACCCATTGTTTTGCTCCAGGTAACCATCACATGCCTTTCTACTTTATGAAATCCCAACTCCATCCTGTGTGCTCTTTGCAAAAGCCCTACTTTTTAATTACCCAGGACAAATGAGGCTCCTAATGTGAGCTCTCTGAACCTCTTTTCCTTCTCTCCAGCGTATCTCTACATTCACCCGTCATCCCTTCCTTCCTGGTACCCTTTCCACTTGTATCTGACATCACTCCTCCTACGCACTCCAGGAACGGCTCCATCTATTACCCGCACTTGCTTTCATCTTATCTTCATCTTCATCTCTCCTTCACTACTGGATACCTCCTCTCAGATTAGAAGCATTCTTACGCGTGCTAAAAAAAAAAGGCGAACCAAACACAAACACAAAACAACTTTCCCTGCTCCTCTGCTAAGCTACCACCCTTTCCCTTTCCCTTTCCTCCACCAAATTCTTAACATTAATCTATGTTCTCTACCTTCACCTTCCTTACCCTCTTGTAACCTGATTTCTGCCTTCATGCATTTTGTTCAAACTATCTTCAAAGAGACCAGTGACCTCCTAATCGTTAAGTCAGCAGACCCATCTCTCTCAGTATGGAAAGCCCGCCTCCACAGCACAGATGGCGTTGACTACCCACCTCCTCTCCACGAATCTCTATCCTCCCTGGGCTTTCCGGAGGTTCCCGGCCCCCTCGCTGACCATGCCTTCTCTAGTTGTGTCTGCCCTGCTCCCCACCTAGATGGACACGTCCTGCAGAATCTGTCCTCATCCCTCTTCCCATCCCATCCTACATGCACTCCCCGAGTGACGTCAGTCATGGCTCCACCTATTTTCCATGGCTGCTCTCCTTCGTTTCAGTCCAGCATCTCCATAAAGCTGCCGGATGTATTCATATGAATGCTTTTCTGGAACTCAACAGACCAGAGCCCCACACACCCACTCCTCCTCCGGAGCCCCCAGTTCTGTGGGTGGCCCCCTCACCCTTCCTGTCACCCCACCCTCTCAGGCGCTCTTGCCCTCTCGGTTCTGACACTTTTCCATCTGGTCCTTTCTTTCCGTGCCCACTGCTGACACCTACTTCAGGCTCCCACCAACCCTCGCCTGCCAGTTGCTGCCTGTTATGGGAGCCAAAGAACCCTCTGACATCACCATTAATTGATTTTCTTTCTCATCAAAAGCAAAAGGAATTATTGATCTGTGCTGCCCCATCTGCTGCCTTAAGGAAGACACTGCAAGGATCTCTATGAACCTTCCCAGATGATAGACTGTGCGTATTACAGCGATACAAGAAAGCAGGTACTGTTGGCCAAGTTCCCGGGAGAAGTGAATATGAGTCTGAAAGTCATGCACCTCCCTGTCTCTGTTCTGAGGCTGGACCAATAATCCAAGATGCCCAGCGTTAGGCAAAGGGCCGGAGCAAGAAGGTGACTTCTAAGAACCTCATACCTCTGTATTTTATAGGAAAAAATCAGGGCAGTAAAACCTTTGAGCTGTTCTCTGTCTGTTAGTGTCCTGAAATGTCCATCTCATATGACAGGAGAAAAATAACAAAATAAGGTCAGGCCAAGACGGGAAGAATCCCTAATTTTGGCAGAACTAAGACCTCTCACTCTCTGTCTCTCTTCTCCAAACTAATTAACTTACATTACCATATTAATGTTTCTCAAATACGATTCTGATTATTCACCACTTAAGAACCATAAATGATTCCACACATTTATAGAATTCAGCCACAAGATCCCAGCTCTTGAGAGCCAAAAGTGGTCAATTCACTTAATTCGATACCTTCCAACTTTTGTAATAAAAATCTGAGTCCACTGAGGTTCACTGACTTTCCCAAAGATTATTCTATTACCATAAATGCTGATTTTATTACATATTATGCATGCAAGTGTGGCATATTTCTTATCTTAGTTCATAGTTCAAAGTACCCTTTCTTCATAAAATACCTTAAATATGCTAAAACACGCAAGAATACGGCACTATTAACCTTTTGAAGGGCAATGTGATTTCTAACAGTTTTGCTCACATATCTGATTCAAAATGGATAAACTAGGTGTTACTTAAGCAATAAAGAAAATATTTTCACTTATAGGCAACATCGAATAACACCCAGAAGAACTCATTCTGATGTGAGTGTATGAAGGAAGCAAAGAAAGGAAAAAAAGAAAGAACTGAATGTGTGGGAATCACTGGGAAAATTAACAGCAAGATTCAGTGAAAATGATTCTGTTTTTTTCCTTACAAAGAATACTTTAAATTACCTAATTACATATACCAGGGAAATAGGTATTTAAATCCACCAGTGGCATGTGTTTGACTGCCTCATTTCCAGAGAAAACCAGGAGCTTATTTTGGTTTTTGTTCTCACTATTCTCTCTTCCCCACCCACCCAAATCGGGTTGAGATATCCGACAGAGTAAAACCCTAGTACAATGGAAATTAGACTCTAGCAAAATGAGAAGCTGTGTGAAGCCCTTTTCACACTGCAAAATCAAATGTTCCCGTTTTTTCCTGCAGACATTAGAGGCACAGAAATAAAAATCAGATCCAACTCTCAGTTTCTATTTTGAGCAGAGGTTTTAAAAGCCATCAGCTTAGATTAATGTGCTATGTATTAGTCACCTTGCATAAATACGTTTCATTTAAAGGGAACCCAACTGAATGTATTCTCTTAAATGATAACATGCTAAGGGCATGGCAGAGCCCTTTTAGATAAAGAGATCAAAACATGACTTTCCCTGCCTATGTTTTATAAATATCCAAACAACCACAAGCTTATAGCCCAAAAGTAAGAGCCGCCCATGAAAATCAAGAGATTAACTTCTAGAACTGCCACCTTACGGTTTTATGAATGATACATGTTTTAGTTTAACGCTCAGAAAGGCATTCACCGTACGTGAGAGAGTTGATGATAACGACCGTGAAATGGAGTGAACGTCGACTCCCTGACCTTGACGTTATCAATACCAGTTTCCTCACCCCGAACAAGACATGGTTAATCCACCACGGCATTTTTCCATCTGAGCTTTTAAATCCCTCCCAGTAGAGAACTTTCTGCATGTGGGAAATAGATGGAAACAGCCACTGGAACATTATTATTATTATCGTGCAAGGCCCTGTTTGCATACATTAATTCCATTTAATGTCTCATCAATCCTACAGTGGCTTTTGACATTATTTATTAGTAGTAATATTATTATTATTTTACAATGAGAACGTAGAGGCACAGAGAGAGTAAGTGACTTGCCCAAGGTCACAGAACTAGCTAGTGGCAGAGGCAGGATGCAAACCCAGCAGTGCACTTCCAGAGACCACATTCTTCACCACTATGCTATATTGACTCTTTTTTTTTTTATGGATGTCACTTTATTTTATTTATATTTTTTAACATCTTTATTGGAGTGTGATTGTTTTACAATGGCGTGTTAGTTTCTGCTTTACAACAAAGTCAATCAGCTATACATATACATATATCCCCATATCTCCTCCCTCTTGCGTCTCCCTCCCACCCTCCCTATCCCACCCCTCTAGGTTCAGGTGCTGATCTCCCCGTGCTATGCTTGGAATGTAAAAAAAAAAAAAAAAAAAAAAAAAAACGGTTCTGAAGAACCTAGGGGCAGGACAAGAATATACTGACTCCTAAGAAAGGAAAACCAATACAGAGAGAAGACGGGATTTTAACCTTCTTCCACGGAAGGTTAAATGAAAATGGAAATTTTCAAACATACAAAAAAAAAAAAAAACCAAAAAAACCGGGAAGTAAATAGTGCAATGAACCCTCAGAATTCCATCATCCAGCTTCAAGGATTATCAAAATTTTGCCTAACTTTTCTTATCTATACTGCCCCCCCTCCAGTTTTGTTTTGTCCTTTTCTTTGCTGGATTATTTTACAGCAAATCCAGAACATCTGTCATTACCTAGAAGCAGACTGGAATAATTAGATCTGCAGATATAACGCAGTAGGGCTGAGACAGCCCAAGGGGACTTGAGGGGTGTGGGGTCAGGACGGGCAGGTGCTCCGTCCTTCGGGTTCCTCCTGCCCTAACCCCTCCCCAACGCCGTGCCGTCTCCAGCCACAGCCCCCTCACAGCTCCCTGCAGGATGCGCTTGGATACCCCACCTCCCCACCGACACTAACTTCACAGGGTGCCCTGGCCCCAGCACTGAGTTCCATGCTCACCTCCTAACAGATGCTGAAAGACTGCAGGACTGGGGAAGGGCAAGTGGACAACCCGATCTTCACAAAACAACACAAGCCCCCCAAACGAGGCAGTTCAATCAGACATTACGTTTACTACACATAAAACCATTATCACCCCAATTTCAGTTTATCTTACTTTCAACCATTAATGGTCAGTTTTCTTGGAAACAAAACAAAACACATTTACGCTCTAATCTCATCTCTGGGTAGACATGATCGTTGCCCGACTGTTTTGAAAAGGAATGTACAAGGACATCAATAAGGCTCAATCTCAAATAGGCAATAGCTTCTCTGAAATTTAACCTCACAGGTCCTGTTCAGCTCCTTTTTCCATGAATAAAAAATGACTCCCTCTTCGCCAATGGAACATGAGACAGGTTGATGGCTGTTTCAGTAGGAGTTATTAATAATGCTTCTTGTCGACTCTCATTTATTTATTTTTATTTATTTATTTTTGGCTGTGTTGGGTCTTCGTTGCTGCACGCGGGGGCTACTCTTCGCTGCGGTGCGCGGGCTTCTCATTGCTGTGGCTTCTCTTGTTGCGGAGCACAGGCTCTAGGCACGCGGGCTTCATTAGTTGTGGCGCACGGGCTTAGTTGCTCCCCAGCATATGGGATCCTCCCGGACCAGGGCCGGAACCCGCGTCTCCTGCATTGGCAGGTGGATTCCTAACCACTGCACCACCACTCTTATCTTATTTAGGATGCATGTCGGTTACAGAAAATCAAACACATCATGTATGTAGAAGAATTCTACAGTGTTCATAAGCATAAACGCTGAAATGAACACTGCAAAAAGCTTTCATATTAACCTTTACTTTCACTGACTAACTTCCAAAATGGTTAGTGATTTCCACTTCAGATCATTATCTCCAGAACGCAAATTTTATTCAATAATTAAAAGAACACCTACCTATTTAAGTATGAAAATGAGAACTAAAACTCTAGAATTTAATGAGAATATCCAGTCTCTCTAAATTGAGATGTCTAATTGGAAACTAATTGGAAACTTTGAAATTCTCTCATGAAAAGCCTCAACAGTTGGGTTTTAGCCTAATTCTTTTAAAATGGCTAATTACATGCAAGGAGATATATAAGATCTTAGACATCTGTGAGACTAGTAGGTCAGTCCACATAATGATTTAGCTCTGAATATAATTATATTACAAATGACCTATTATCTTTTCCATGCTTTGAGTTGTATAAATTATCAATGGGTACACTACAGTCAATGGAAGCAACATTTTAGAGATAACTGAGATAATTTAGAAAAGTGTGAGAACCACAGTGATGGAACTTCAACTATCAAGACCTGTGAAAGTCCTAATAGACTGAAAATGTGTTCCTGGTACAAAATACTTCTGAAAGTTGCCCAAGTTCCTCTCTCAAAAGTCTCTCTTGTTCTATACCCTCACATAAGAGAAAATCTTTCCACTGGGAGAGAATTTCTCTTCAAATTCTACTAGTGGAAAGCCCATGCTAGGTAGTGTGAGGTATACTAAAATTATTAAGAGACATACCCTGTATCCTCAAAGAGCTGACAATCCACAGGGGAGACAGGACATAAAAACAAACAACTATACCAAGATGGTATGTGATAAGCCACAAAAGTGATACAAGCAAGGGGCAGTGGGAGTTCCTAGGAGAAAGGACCACTTCAGGTTCACAGACGAAGGAAGGCTTCTTAGAGGAAATGGTATTTGAATCACACTGAAAATGACTGAATCCACAGAGAGATCTGTGGGAGGGGAGAGCATTCTAGAAATGAATAGTTTAAACCAAGACCCAAAGGCAGGAAAGCACAAAGCCCTCAGAGAAAAATGTGAACAGCTCTGGTTGTCTGGTTGAGGGTGTATGTCAGGGGATCGGGTGAGGGAAAGGTGAGAAGGGGGCTAAGCAAGTCACGGAGGACCTGGAACTTCTGGAAAGCAGTGGAAGTGAGCACGGGGACACATGGAGCGTTCACAGCAGGCTCAAAAGAAAACCGTCTAGGGCCACGTGCCTTGTGGATTAGAGGGTGAGGATGGATGGACTGGGAATAGTTCAGGTGACACAGATTTAAACAAAGATGATGAGGAGAAAAGAAAGAGGATAGAGTAAATGTAGGAAAGAACTGATCAGATTTGATCACTGAATACAAAGGAAGGCAAAAAAGAAAAAAAAAAAAATGGTGAGCGGTAACGGCTGATTTTAAAATTTCCAGCCTCAGTAGACAGGAGATCATAGATGTCATTACATCATAGAGCAACTTTGAGAGGCGGCATCAGTTTGGAAAAGATAAAGGAAAATTCATTTTGGGGGAAACGTTTAGTTTGAGGTGACTTGAGTCACCCAGCTGGAGATATCTGACAGGTCATTTGAAATGTAGATGAGAAGTTCTGGAGAGAAGTTGGGGCTGGAGATATGGATTTGGTACCGCGTCCGAAGTGCTAAGAGCTGAAACTGTGGACAAGGGCACCAAGGGGAAGATGGCAGCATTGGGACAGATGCATTCTGAGGACAGACCCTGGGGAGCTCAAACACTGGACTTCAGCACCAAGCAGACAGACCCCACCATGATGAACCAGCAGGCTGCATCAGAAATGGCAACCCCTTAGCTTCCGGAGGTTTTCTGGATGTACCAACAGCTTCTCCCAAAGGATCTCCTAGATAGAGCCCACCTCTACCTCCCCAAATACTGCCCAGCTCACAACCCCCGTCTGAGAAACTCCCTGATCACCCTAATCAGAAATGAAGCCTCCACCCCAACTCATTTAGAAGGCTGTCGGCACATATATCCATGCATCATGATTATTTATACCAATGTCAGTCTCTCTGTCCACATCCAGCTCTATCCCTACATCTCTAAACATTCTACTACTTCCCTGCACCAGAACAAGAAACAACAGAAAATCCTTCAGATTTCTTTTTTATTTCTCCTTTCAAATTCTTTGTCTCATGATTTCTGGTCTCAGCTCACCGCACAAAGAAAACATGAGAATATTGCAGAGAGAAAAAGAGGAGGAGAAACTGGAAAGGACAGCTGCAAAGGCCACCTTCTTCATGTTATTTTCTGATAGATATTTTCTGTTTCTTGAGCACCAACAGGTTAGGTGTTATTCAGAATCCATAATGAGAGATGATCCTCCACATAAATTATTCTATCCTTGTGTGATATGATCTATTTTCACTAATGATTAATTCATGAAACCCTAAGTCTTCCTATTTCCCCTTCCCCCACACACACACCCCCAAAGGTTTTAACTTTAAATTATACCTCCTTACCCACCAGAAAAATCAAGTCTATAAACCTAACTGCTGGTAAATTTGACAGCTAGGTATACTTCGGGTTATAGTTTGTTACCAACACTAAATTACACTGTAATTGTTTTTCTCCAACTTTCTATTGCCTGAAGCATATTGGAGAATTCTTAAAATGATGAGCTACATACTGTGTCAGACCTGCTCAAATACTGTGATTTTAAGCTTAAATTTAAGTTTTAAGGTAGAGAATTACTTTTTTTCCTGTTCACTTTCAATCTTAAAAAAGCTGTGGGTCACGACCTAATGTCATTTGAAGTTTTATTTGAGGTTCGAAATGGGCCAACCTCATAACCTCCATGTGATGAACCTGTACAGGAGTGAAGGGAGGGTGATCTCCTGTGGCACAATGAGGGTAAAGGTTGCGTGTTAATCCAGAGAAACTGAGCTGCTAGCAAGAAATTACAGAGAGGCAGCCTGAACCCACAAGGAGCACGGCCTCACCGTGCGAGCTGCTCGCCAAACAACTGGCTTCTTCACATGATGGAAGGTTCCCCATCACCTGAAGCGAGTACACACCTGGGAAGGGGTGGGGCAGGGACAGCTGGGTTGGGCCTGAGGGGCCTCTCAAGGCAACTCAACTCTAAGATTTGCTTCACTAATAGAAAGAAATGACTTCACATCACGGGTGTGTCTTTACCATACATGGCAGCTTTGAGAACTAAACAGAGGAAGAGGAATACCATCCCAGGATGGGAGCAGGTCATTCTGATCTCAGTTTGCTCAGCTATAAAATGCAGGGGTGGGCAGGATGCTAAAATACCCTCAGGCTCTAAGGACCTCAGACGATTCCTTTCCCTGTGTCGGCCCCATTTGCCAAAGCCTCATGGAAAAGGTCAGAAAACACAGCAGGGCACTCGCCTTGGGAAGCCCTTGCCCAGCGGGGTTGAATGAATGGTGCAGAGCCTCAGCCTGGGGTGGAGGGCAGACTCCAAATGGAACAGCTGAGACCCGCACTCAGGGGGCTCCCAGGCCCCCCTCTACAGTCAGCGTCACTTGCCCAGCAGGACCCAGGAAAACAGCACAGAAAAGTCGCAGCTAAGCCAAGGTAGCCCACAAAACACTAGTAGGTTCATAATGAATCACTTAAAAGTGTCCCCCATACAGCATTCACAGTCACATGGACGCTGTCAGACTATTTATAGGCACGTGAGTATCTAAAATCATGAGTCGCACATTTGCAAATAGTTCCTCGTTGTAATCATGTTTCAGATTTTGAGGCATCTACTTACTGTGGTGCAATCCCTTTTTATAGTAATATTCCTAAAATGAACCCTAAGTAGTGTCTAAAGAAAGACAAGACAAGGAACAAAAAAGGAACCAACTCTGATATCATGTTAGCTGTTTCCATGAGCTAAACTGGCAACATTTGCTCCTAGGATTTGTCTAAGGACTTTCAGCTCTTCCAAGAGCTTCGTATTTTACTTAATCCTTGTCATCAAGGCATCATTTCTTTGCTAAAGAACAGGAACAGAAGTTTTCTTGACCTTAAATCTGGTAACAAGCATAAGCATAATGGTTAACGGCACTAAGACATCAATTCAAATATGGGTGAAGTTTTTCTGTAATTTACTGGTGAAGGACAAATTTTATATATAGTTAGGTGGCAAATAATTACAGATCGATTCTAACATATTGCATTTTAGAAACAGAAAACAGTTCTGAATAGAGTAAATATTTCTTTTACTATGAAATCTTTAAACTAGGAGTTATTTTCTCTGGCACATAACAGCTCTTATCTCCGGTTGCTCAGGGGGTCCCTAGCTAGTATGCTTTGAAGCACAGGTGAGAAGAAATGCCCTAAGCACACCTGGAATTATTCCGTCCACACCTGTCAGCTCTCCTTTTGAAAAAGTGGCTGCCATGGGGACATGCCTCAGGTCACCTTGAGGTTAATTTTTTTTAAGAAATCAAAATCTTAACTCCTTCCTTGGAAAGATACATACCATATGAGATTTCTTATCATTCATGCTCCATCTAAAACAGAAACATGCCACTGAGAATTTCACTCCTAAAAATGATGACAAATAGTCACTCCTCTATTTCAAAACCTTCAGACTCTTAACACACACACACATATCGAAAAATAAGAGTTATGCATTTGCAAATTTGAGACTGCCACTGTGCCATGATGCAATCCCTAATTCCAGTGGGGTTTCTAAAATGATTCCCATATGAAAGTAGGTCTGAGACACAGCACCTTCAGGAAATCAAGTGAACCAAGAACCTCTCAGAAATGCTTACAAACACGTCGAGATGCATTACTTTTAGGAATAACCAGGTAGACTAAAATTTAGAACTACAGAGGTACAAATGTTCCACCCATGAGCTCTATAAAGCCGAGAAAGGATAGGGAAAAAACAAGCTTGGAGAGAGGAAATTGAAAAAATAATACAAAATCAATCTCATTCTCAATCTCTCTTCCTCTTCCCTTTCCCCTTCCCCATCTTTCACTCTGTCTCTATCTCTTATTCCAACTTGATTCAACTACTATAATCCCTTCAAAACAGCTTTCCACATGAAAACCGCTTGGATTTCCCTGGCAAATTCTTACTACCCAACATCTGAGGTGTCATGGCTTCAGATCCAGTAACAATGACTTTGAAGTTGATGAGGTTAGATGGGGTTTGGTCCTCAAAGGCTCAGCCAAATGGGGCAGCCTTGGGTCTTCTTTAGGGACATCAGCTGGTGTGACCTGCTCGGACGCTATTAATTCATACTTTAAAATGCAGCTTACAACACCAGTGTCAGGAACCAGGCCTGGAGTGACACCATCTCAGCTAACAGGGACCTTCCTGGGCACAGACTAGAAGAAGCTCCGCTGGGTTTCCCTATTTTTAACATCGTTTAATTAACTTTTAGAAATCAAGTGCTCCACCAATATAAAGGCATGATGGGTAATCACAGGTGACTAAAATGATTTTTCCACTAATATTTCATGTCTTTTTCTGGCACATTAACTCCCCATAATTTGGAAAATGGTAGTGCCAAACAGGCTTTTATTTTTCTTCAGCAGATTATTTTTAAAGTCCCAACAATGGTAGATTAAGGTAGTCAACCCAAATTCTTAGTTTACACGCGAAGAAAATGCAACCCTGTTGCACCCACACGCTGATTCGCCCTCTGCTGGTCCTGCCTGTCTGGGACGCAAGCCCGCCCACCAGCCCGCCCCACTTACGGTTGGCCAGCCGGCCGGGCTCGGGCTGGGCGCTGTCCGCTGGCTGGGTGCTGGACACCGAGGTCACGCTGGAGCTCCGGACGAAGCCAAAGGCCGCCAGCTTGGCCGCTGGGAGACGCGAGTAGCCGGGAGGACGAAGTCCAGATTTGGGTAGGTTGGATTTTGCAGCATTTGAACTGGAAGGTTTCTTTAAATCTGCTAAAATGAACCCAAACCAGAAAAAAAATCTCAGTTGATAGCAAGATAGAGAAGACACAGACTGTGAATATTAACCCAGCTCCAGCATAAACAGACCACAATTACTCTTGCACGGTCTGATTCAACACATTCACAGAGGCATCTTTATGAGAAAGGGCCCTCACTGCGGGCCAGGTGCTAAGAGGAGGAGAGACAGCAGGCAGACAAGACCAGAACAGACAACTCACCCTATTATATGGCCATAAAGAAAGGTATAAAGTGCTTAGGGGGCTGAATGGAATGAGGACACATACTCTTGCAGGTCACCCTAGAATTGTGAAGCTGAGATACACCTTGCTTCTGACATACGATGGGTGAAGAACCCTTGTGGCCAAACACCCATCAGCAATTATAAACTGTATGTAATAAGTCATAGAAACACATACAAAGAGTCATTTAGTGGTGGTAGGAACGAGGTGAAAGAGCACAAACTGTGTAGCTGGCTGAAATCTAGTCTCTACCAATTACTACTGTGTAACCTCAGGCGCTTGACCTAACACTAAGAACCACAGTTTCCTCCCGTGGAAGAAACAGGGTTGATAAAACTAGCCTGGAAGTGTTAGTGTAAGTACTACTGCTTGTAACACAGAACTTGATAGGTGCTTAAACTGAGGCTAGGTTTCATTCTCTCCTTTTTCCATTATCTCTTTTTATGTTAGTCTAAACTTCAAAATTAGTTCCCAGATATGTGCAAAGCCAGCTAATTTGAAATAATAAAACATTATTATAAATGCATGATCTCGGCACTCCTGTGTCTGAGCCGGGCTCCATGCATAGCTACTGTGAGGATCATCCCAACCCTATGAGAATTCTCTCAATACCAGATAGAACCAGAACATTATCAACACACAAATGCTCATTTTTTAATAAATTCATTTATTTTATTTATTTATTTTTGGCTGCGTTGGGTCTTCATTGCTGCACGCGGGCTTTCTCTAGTTGCGGTGAGCGGGGGCTACTTTTCGTTGCAGTGTGTGGGCTTCTCATCACGGTGGCTTCTCTTGTTGCGGAGCACGGGCTCTAGGCACGCGGGCTTCATTAGTTGTGGTGCATGGGCTCAGTAGTTGTGGCTCGTGGGCTCTAGAGCGCAGGCTCAGTAGTTGTGGTGCATGGGCTTAGTTGCTCTGCGGCATGTGGGATCTTCGTGGACCAGGGCTCGAACCCATGTCCCCTGCATTGGCAGGTGGATTCTTAACCACTGTGCCACCAGGGAAGCCCACAAATGCTCTTTAATATGACATTTAAAAGGAAAAAGGGCCAAGCGTCCTGCTATTCTGTATAATTGTCCTAGTCAAGCCATTTAACAACTTTCACTGCAGCCATATTTACTGTGAGTGCTTGTTCTTACACTACGGTCAGGCAACTCTTCATTATCTACTGAAAGCTCCACCAGGTTGCAGATTAAAATTAAAATGGGCTATTTGTAAAAAAAATTCAAGGTCTAAAAATCAATGAAGAGTCTACATATTAGAAAGCATCTATGTGTGGAAATACATCAAGAACCAACAGATGCCAGGCTGGGCCTTCAGTGCCCTTTCCTCTAGCAGCAGCTTCCCTGAGAGTGAGTCCATGGTCACTCATATGTCCAGGTGACGGCGGAATCTGTACAACTATGGTTTCCTGACTTCTAGGTCAGGACTAGGAAGGGGAGGAATCAGGTGAGTGCAAAGGGAAGAGGGGACAGGGAGCTGGTGCTGCAAATATTCCCAACTCAGGTCTGTGCTAACACTTGGAAAAAAATGTTCAACTAGGACAAAGAAGAAATAATCACTGTTTAATGAGTAATACTGGCCCCTTTGTATCAGAAAGTAAATGTCATGTCAATGCCTTAGAATTATTGTTCTCTGCTTCTCTAAAAGACATAAAGTTATATGAAGTAATAACTAAAAATATGTATTACTGGGTTTGTAACAGACATAGATGTAAAAAGGAGAAAGATGGAATAGAGCTAAATAGGAGTAACATTTCTGTATCTCACTGACATTAGTATAAATATTAAGTAGATTCTGATAATTTAAGATGATATAGTAAGCCCTAGAGCAATCAGTAAGAAGATAACTCAAAAAAATATAGTGAAAAAAATCACTAAAGGAATTAAAATGCTACCTTAGAAAATACTCACTCAGTGCAAGAGAAAGCAGTAATGAGTAGAGAAACATAAAAGACATGAGGCAGACAGAAAACAAATAGCAAAATAGCACATGTAAATCCAACTATATCAACAGTAACATTAAACGTGAATGTATCAACCAATCCAGTCATAAGGCAGAGACTGACAGACTGGATGAAAAACAAGACTGAAACATATGCTGTCTGCTGGACAGACATTTTAGATTCAAACATACAATTAGTTTAAAAGCAAAAGGATGGGAAAAGACATATCATGCAAAGAACAACCACCAGAAAGCTGGAGTGGCTATACTGATGGCAGAAAAAACACATTTTAAAACAAGAAAGAGATAAAGAGGGATATTTTTATCATGATCAAAAGTCAGTAAATCAGGCAGATACAGCAGCTGTAAATATATATACATCTAAAACAGGGTCCCAAAATACACAAAGTAAAAGCTTACAGAATTGACAGAAGAAATAAACAATTCAAAATAATATTTGGAGACTTTAATACCCCACTTTCAATAATGGAACAACTAAGCAGAAGATCAACAAGGCAATAGAAGACAAACACTATAAACCAACAAGACCTACAGACATCTATAAAACACTCCATCCAACAGCAGCAGAATATACATGCTTCTCAAGTGTACACAGAACCTTCTCCAGGATAAACTAAATATTAGACTATAAAATAAGCATCATTAAATTTTAAAAGATTGAAATGATACAAGTGCATTCCTTTCCTGTTTTTTTTCTGTTTTTTGCTCGTTTCTGTTTTTTCATCTAACGTTCCAACAAACGTTCAGCCCTGCAATACACACAGATTCAGTACTTTCATTGTTGAGACAGTTTATGGTCATTGCCAATCCACCATTGTCCAACTTACCCTCCCTGACCTTTAATAGCAGAATTAGGGCCCAGCAATACCTTGGCAGAGACAGGTGCTGGTGACATAATCGAGTAGCATCAAGATGTGAATATATAGGAGATTAGACTCTGTAAGAAAGTAATGACGCCATTTTTCTTGTACCTGGTTTTGGAACACATTTCCTATTGACTGTACTGTATATTTGAAATCAAAATTGCCCATCACAGCTCTGCTCCTCTGAGCTAGTCCTACCCATTCACATTCATTATGTACAGTAACTGGAAAGAAAAGCCATAAAAAATTCACCTCCATTTTGACAATCGATTAAGATCCTTGTGGTTGCACTACCGTCAACTACATTCGGCAAATGCCTGCTCCCTGGATTTCTGCCCATTTTTGAATCCTGCCTGTCTCCTTAAACATGTTACCTGTGATTCCCTGATACTCCCTATCCCTTCTCAGAGGACTATGGTTGACTCAGCTCTGTAGACCCCTTTCTCTGTAGATGCCTGAGATCAAGCCTGTTCAGCCTAGTCAAGTTGACTTTAGCCTTACAAGGGTTATCCAGGATTTACTTCCATGCTTGGGTTGCACAGGACTGAACTAGTTTCTAAGTACAAGCTGTAACTCTCTCCAGAAGTGAAATGTTACATGGATTTAAGTGGTGTTAACACAAATCTAAACACATGATAAAATTTCATAGAACTAAATATACATGTACAAACACACACACACACACACAGGAGTGCATGTAAAAATGAGTGAAATCAGAGTAAGTTCTGTAGTCTAGTTAATAGTATTGTCCCAATATTAACCTCCTGGGGTTTCTTTTCCTTTTTTTCAAATTTTTGTTGCTTATGGGAAGCAACTAAAGCAGTACTTAGAAGGAAAGTTATATCTATAAATGCCTACATTAAAAAAGGAGAAAGATGTCAAATCAATAAAGCAATCTTCCACCTAAAGACACTGAAGAAAGAAAAGAGCAAACTAAACCTAAATCAAGAAGGAAGCAGGAAATAATAAATAAGACAATGGAAATAAATGAAACTGAATGGAAAAACAATAGAGAGAATCAATGAAGTCAAAAGTTGGTTCTTAGAAAGATCAACAAAGTTGACAAACCTCTAGCTAGACTAAACAAGAGAAAGGGAAGACAAATTTTTAAATTAGGAATGGAAGAGGGGACATCACAACTCATTCTTCAGAAATAAAAATAATTATAAGGAAATATTAATGAACAACTATATCTCAACAAATTAGATAATCTAGTGAGACTGAAAAGTTCCAGAAAGACACAAAGTATGAAAACTTACTCAAGAAGAAATAGAAAATACACCTATAACAAAAAGATTGAATTCATAATTCAAAAAATTCCCAGAAAGAAAAGTCCAGGCCCAAATATCTTCGCTAGTGAATCATATCAGACATTTAAAGAAAAATTTATACCAATTCTTCACAAATTATCCAAAAATGGGGGGAGAGGTGAAGAGAACACTTCCAAACTCATTCTGTGAGGTCAGTATTACCTTGATACCAAAACCAGACAAAAATATCATGAGAAAAGAAAACTACAGACTGATATCTATTGCAGATGCAAAATTCTCGCCAAAATATACAGCAAACTGAAACCAGCCACCTATAAAAAGGATTATATGCCACGACCAAGTGAGATTTATCCCCAAAATGAAAGACTGGTTTAACATGGAAATCAGTCAATGTACTTACATTAATAGAATTTTTAAAAAACCCACACAATTATCTCAAAAGATGCAGAAAAATCACTTGACAAATTCCAACAGCACTTCATGATAAAACACCTAACAAACTAGGAAAAAATGAAAATGATCTCAACCTAATAAGGGCATCTAGGAAAAACCCACAGCTAACATCATACTCAAGAAAAACAGACTGAATGCTTCCCCCCCAAATCAGGAACAAGACAAGGATGTCTGCTCTCACCACTTCTATTCAACATTTTATGGAAGGTTCTAGCCAAGGCAATTGGGCAAGGAAATAAAATAAAAGGCACACAGATGGGAAACAAAAAGCAAAACTTTCTCTAAGTGTAGATGACACGATCTTGTATATTAAAAAAAAATCCTATAAAATCTACTAAAAAATTATTAGAACTAATACATGATTCAATACATGAAAATCAATTGTATTTCTATACACTTGCAATGAATAACCCAAAAATGAAGTTAAGAAAATTTCACTTACTATAGTAACAAAAAGAATAAAATACTCAGGAACTGTAATAAAGGGTCAGACTCTATTTTTTCAATGTTTGATTGACCACAGCTGTCAACTTTCAAACGCTGCACCCCCTTCTGTACTCCCCACGCCCCTCTGCCCCACATCTGAGAAAGCTGGTAAGAACTTAAGCCCAGTGTTCCGTCCTTTGCCGCTGGGAGGAGATTCAAACTACGCAGGCCCCTACCACCTCCACTGAACCCTGCCCCGTCCCACCTCTAACCTCTAACAACAGTAAAAAAGAGCTGAGCCAGTGTCCTTTCCTGGCTCTCTCAAGCCATGTCAGGCATGTTTGAGAGGCCTGCCGATCTCTCCCCACAGACCTCAATTACGTGAGTAATGAACTTCCTCATACCCTCTTGCTTTGTGTATGGCATCATCAGTCTTGACATCCAAAACAAATTGGGGGTGGGGGTCCCTCCTACTGAGACAGGCTGGGACCTGGGGCCCTTTGCTGCAGGGCTTGCACCTGCACACACATTCCTCGAGTAACAGAATACAAAGAAACGATAAGGGACTAAAAATAACTGCGTGCATGTGCACTTGGGGCAAATCATAGACAAGAAGATACAGAAAGACCCAAAAAACCCAACTGCCACTTTTGAAGAGCTGGGAGCAAAAACAGGGTGTCGGGAGCAAAAGCAGGGGACTGCGCATGCCCCCCTGCCCTCGACACCACCTAAGGGGTGGGCAAAACACCTAAGCCACCCCTCCGGCCTGACACACCCCTACTCTCACCCCATGTAAGGAACCAGCTCGCCCCTCTTCAGGGAGCGAGCAAGGAAACCTGTTGCTTGTTCTCGCTCCCCTCTGCTGCAGCAGGGGCCCCGATAAAGCCCTGCCTGAATTTCTTGTCTGGGCTCTAGTCAATTTCTATTGATCGTGGAAGGCCAAGGACCCCGGTCGGTATCACTACCTCTTCAGGGTGGCCACAACAATAGATGCTGTGATCAGGATACTGAGACAGTGGCCACCATCACAGGGAGTCTTTCTTCTCGCCCTGCTTATTAACTAGCTCTGCTGACTGACAGCAAGCACACACTGCAAGCTGCTGCTGGCTGGTTAGCTGGTGCTTTGAGCCGTGGGGCTCTGCGCTGCATTAACGAGCCCTACAGAACCTCTGTTACACAGACTTCCCCGACCTAAGTTGGAAGTGTCAGTAATCAATTGGCTTTTAGGAACAGGATTATGGGATTGGAGTGGGCCTCAGGTCACGTATCTTCGCCTGGACCTATGTGTACGTCTTGGAATGGAGTTGTGACTGATCCTTGGTTCAGGGGAAAGACTACCTTGTCCTATATGCAGGCCCACTGGGTGGTCACTCATGAAAAAGCAGTCATTAGGGGGAAAACAAGACCAAAAACAAAAAGCCATTATGTGAAGCGCTGAGGTCTACACTCCTAAGAGGAGATGGCTCAGCAGGACCCTGAAATGTCTCTGCTGCCGCCTGTGCCTCTGTCAGAAATCCTGATCTCAGGGTTACAGAGAAAAACACCCACGGCATCTCTGGGGACAGCAAAGGGGTTAATTCAAACCCTACTGAAGCCCAGGGTCCTGAAATCCTATAAAGCAACCACTGCCTGCCATGGGGAGGCCCCACCCCAGACGATGCTGAGCTGAAGCTCTCTGGAAGAACATTATCAACGTAATACAAGCAGATTAGAGAGGACGCCCCCCTAGTAAAAACAACAAAGGAAAAAAAGACTGGGGGTGGGCGGAGGGGGAAAGAGAGAGAGAGAAACTGGCATTATTCATAAGAGACACAAGGTGGAAACAATACAAATGTGCATCAACTGATGAATGGATAAACAAGATGTGGAAGGTCAATACACTGCAATATTTTTCAGCTATGAAAAGAACTGAACTACTGATACACGTTACAATATGGATGAAACCTGAAAATATTAAGGCAAGTGAAAGAAGCCAGACAAAAAAGGCTGCACATTGTATGATTCAATTATATGAAATGTCCAGAATAGGCAAATATATAGAGACAGAAAGTAGGTTAGTGGTTGCCAGGGGCTGGAGTTTGAGGAAATGGGGAGGGCCTGATAACAGCATAGGGTTTCTATGAAAATGTTCTAAAATTGATAGTGGTGATGGTTGCACAGTTGTGTGAATAGACTAAAAACCACTGAACTGTATCCTTTAAAAGGGTGAATTCTATCTAGTATATGAATTGTGTCAATACAGCTGTTATATTAAAACAAAACTTTTTTTAAAAAGAATAAATCTTGTCTTCAGTTCAGTAACAGGCTTACACTGAGCTGGAGCAATGGTGACTTTCCCAATCTCTATCAGTATCTTCAACTTCCAAAGGGACTGTAACAGATAGAGGACTTGGTCTGTCGTTGTGAGTCCTCCACAAAAACCCCTTCTAACCGGCAGATGGAAGAAATGTTCTGTACGGCAGATCAAAGACCCTTCCAAATGAACATGACCATAATGGGGAAATTAAATAACTTCAAAAATTAATGAATATTTTAACAAAAAGCCTCTAGGATCAAATATTCAAATCCCATGCAAAGGAGCTTAAGTGGGCTCACTTCTTTTATTTTTATCAAGGCTCTGTATTCTGTCAAGATTTTGCCAAAAAAAAAGATACAAATTCCTGTGTGAACAACAAAAGAGATTTTGCTGCTATTAAGTGCTTAAAAGATGTGTTGCTCTTTTAGAGTAATACTGTTTTTCTTTTGAAAGATGAATCCTTTGAAGAATGCAAATCTTCACATTTAGAGGAAACATGAAAAGCTGTATTTATTCTCACCATTTTTCCTTTTGTATTGATTCTCCTTTAAATATGACTTTGTAATGCTAGAATATCTCAATCAACTAGAATCAGATTACAGTGCTTTATGGTTCAATACTGTATTGATAAAGGTCCATCCATCATTGTCTAACATTCTTGACATCTGAGGCAGTAAAATAAAGACTTTAAAAATGTAAATGGGGGGCTTCCCTGGTGGCGCAGTGGTTGAGAGTCTGCCTGCCAATGCAGGAGACATGGGTTCGAGCCCTGGCCTGGGAGGATCCCACATGCCACGGAGCGACTAAGCCCGTGAGCCACAATTACTGAGCCTGCGCGTCTGGAGCCTGTGCTCCGCAATAGGAGAGGCCGCGACAGTGACAGGCCCGCGCACCGCGATGAAGAGTGGCCCCCGCTTGCCGCAACTGGAGAAAGCCCTCGCACGGAAACGAAGACCCAACACAGCCAAAAATAAATTAATTAATTAATTAATTAAAAAAAAAAAAAAAAAGAAGAAGAGCCCTCTTTAAAAAAAAAAAAATGTAAATGGGGAGTCAAGATGGCGTACTAGGAGGACACAGAATTCGCGTCTCCTCACAACTAGGGCACCTACCAGGCACCGGGGGGGACCACGGACACCTAAGGGGACGGGAGGAACCCCCAGTGACCAGTGATCTCTCCCTTTGGCTTTTTCCCCACCCTCCCTTTTTTTTTTCTTTTTTCTGTTGTGGTTTTATTTTACCTTGTTGAAGTTGTTTCAAATAGTTTTATTTTTCCTGATATATTTTTTTTCTTTCTAATTTTATTTTGTTTTTTATTCTTTCATATCATACTGCTCCTTTTTTTCTTTCTTTCTTCCTTTTTTTTTTTAACACGCCACGAAGCTTGTAGGATCTTGGTTCCCAGGCCAGAGGTTGGACCTGAGCTCCTGTGGTGGGAGCTCTGAGTCCAAACCGCTGGACTAACAGAGAACCTCAGACCCCAGGGAATATCAATCGGACTGAGGCCTCCCAGAGGTCCACATCTCAGCATCAAGATCCAGCTCTATCCAACTGCCTGCAAACTCCACTGCTGGACGTCTCAGGCCAAACAACCAGTAAGACTGGAATATAGCACCATCCATTAAACAAAAAAAACGACAAGAAAAGAAACAAAAAAAACTTTGTTACAGACGAAGGAGCAAGGTAAAAACCTACAAGACCAAATAAATGAAGATGAAATAGGCAACCTACCTGAAAAAGAATTCAGCGTAATAATAGTAAAGATGATCCAAAATCTTGGAAACAGAATGGAGAAAATACAAGAAACATTTAACAAGGATCTAGAAGAACTAAAGAGCAAACAGTGATGACTAGCACAATTACTGAAATTAAAAATACTCTAGAAGGAATCAATAGCAGAATAACTGAGGCAGAAGAATGGATAAGTGAGCTGGAAGGTAAAATGGTGGAAATAACTGCCAGGGAGCAGAATAAAGAGAAAAGAATGAAAAGAATTGAGGACAGACTCAGAGACCTCTGGGACAACATTAAACACACCAGCATTTGAATTACAGAGGTTCCAGAAGAAGAAGAGAAAACAAAAGGGTCTGAGAAAACATTTGAAGAGATTATAGTCGAAAAATTCCCTAAGATGGGAAAGGAAATAATCAATCAAGTCCAGGAAGCACAGAGAGTACCATTCAGGATAAAACCAAAAAGAAACTCTCAGAGACACATATTAATCAAACTATCAAAAATTAAATACAAAGAAAAAATACTGAAAGCACCAACGGAAAAGCAACAAATAACATACAAGGGAATCCCCATAAGGTAAACAGCTGATCTTTCAGCAGAAACTCTGCAAGCCAGAAGGGAGTGGGAGGACATATTTAAACTGATGAAAGGGAAAAACCTACAACCAAGATTACTCTACCCAGCAAGGACCTCATTCAAATTCAACGGAGAAATTAAAACCATTACAGACAAGCAAAAGTTAACAGAATTCAGCAACACCAAACCAGCTTTACAACAAATGCTAAAGGAACTTCTCTAGGCAGGAAACACAAGAAGAGGAAAAGACCTACAATAACAACCCCAAAACAATTAAGAAAATGGTAATAGGAACATACATATCGATAATTACCTTAAATGTAAATGGATTAAATGCTCCAACCAAAAGACACAGACTGGCTAAATGGACACAAAAACAAGACCTGTACATATGCTGTCTACAACCCACTTCAGACATAGGGACACATACAGACTGAAAGTGAGGGGATGTAAAAAGTAATTCCATGCAAATGGAAATCAAAAGAAAGCTGGAGTAGCAATTCTCATATCAGACAAAATAGACTTTAAAATAAAGACTATTACAAGAGACAAAGAAGGACACTACATAATGATCAAGGGATCAATCCAAGATGAAGATATAACAATTGTAAATATTGTTTACCTAACAGAGGAGCACCCCAATACATAAGGCAAATGCTAGCAGCCATAAAAGGGGAAATCGACAATAACACAATAATAGTAGGGGACTTTTAACACCCCACTTTCACCAATGGACAGATCGTCCAAAATGAAAATAAATAAGGAAACACAAGCTTTAAATGACACATTAAACAAGATGGACTTAATTGATATTTATAGGACATTCCATCCAAAAACAACAGAATACACTTTCTTCTCAAGTGCTCATGGAACATTCTCCAGGATAGCCTATATCTTGGATCACAAGATATTTAAGAAAATTGAAATTGTACCAAGTATCTTTTCCGACCACAACTGTATGAGACTAGATATCAATTACAGGAAAAAAACTGTAAAAAGTACAAACACATGGAGGCTAAACAATACATGACTAAATAACCAAGAGATCACTGAAGAAATCAAAGAGGAAATCAAAAAATACTTAGAAACAAATGACAATGAAAACACGATGACCCAAAACCTATGGGATGGGCAAAAGCAGTTCTAAGAGGGAAGTTATTAGCAAAACAATCCAACCTCAGGAAACAAGAAAAATCTCAAATAAACAACCTAACCTTTCACCTAAAGCAATTAGAGAAAGAAGAACAAAAAAACCCAAAGTTAGCAGAAGGAAAGAAATCATAAAGATTAGATCAGAAACAAATGAAAAAGAAATGAAGGAAACTATAGAAAAGATCAATAAAACTAAAAGCTGGTTCTTTGAGAAGATAAACAAAATTGATAAACCATTAGCCAGACTCATCAAGAAAAAAAGGGAGAAGCTTCACATCAACAGAATTAGAAATGGAAAAGGAGAAGTAACAATTGACACGGCAGAAATACAAAGGACCATGAGAGATTACTACAAGCAACTATATGCCAATAAAATGGACAACCTGGAAGAAATGGACAAATTATTAGAAAAGCACAATGTTCCGAGACTGAACCAGGAAGAAATAGAAAATATAAACAGAACAATCACAAGCACTGAAATTCAGACTGTGATTAAAAATCTTCCAACAAACAAAAGCCCAGGACCAGATGGCTGCACAGGCAAATTCTATCAAATATTTAGAGAAGAGCTAAAACCTATCCTTCTCAAACTCTTCCAAAATACAGCAGAGGGAGGAACATTCCCAAACTCATTCCATGAGGCCACCATCACCCTGATACCAAAAACAGACAAAGATGTCACAAAAAAACAAAACTATAGGCCAATATCTCTGATGAACATAGATGCAAAAATCATCAAGAAAATACTAGCAAAGAGAATCCAACAGCACAATAAAAGTATCATACACCATAACCAAGTGGGGTTTATTCCAGGAATGCAAGGATTCTTCAATATACGAAAGTCAAGCAATGTGATACACCATATTAACAAACTGAAGGATAAAAACCATATGATAATCTCAGTAGATGCAGAAAAAGCTTTTGACAAACTCAACACACATTTATGATAAAAAACTCTCGAGAAAGTAGGCATAGAGGGAACCTACCTCAACATAATAAAGGCCATATATGACAAACCCACAGCCAACATCGTTCTCAATGGTGAAAAACTGAAACCATTTCCTCTAAGATGAGAAACAAGACAAGGTTGCTCACTCTCACCACTATAATTCAACATAGTTTTGGAAGTTTTAGCCACAGCAATCAGAGAAGAAAAAGAAATAAAAGAAATCCAAATCGGAAAAGAAGAAGTAAAACTGTCACTGTTTGCAGATGACAGGATACTATACATAGAGAATCCTAAAGATGCTACCAGAAAACTACTAGAGCTAATCAATGAATTTGGTAAAGTTGCAGGAAACAAAATTAATGCATAGAAATTTCTTGCATTCCTATACACTAATGATGAAAAATCTGAAAGAGAAATTAAGGAAACACTCCTATTTACTATTGCAACAAAAAGGATAAAATATCTAGGGATAAACCTACCTAAGGAGACAAAAGACCTGTATGCAGAAAACTATTAGACACTGATGAAAGAAATTAAAGATGATACAAACAGATGGAGAGATATACCATGTTCTTGGACTGGAAGAATCAACACTGTGAAAATGACTCTACTACCCAAAGCAATCTACAGATTCAATGCAATCCCTATCAAAGTACCAATGGCATTCTTTACAGAATTAGAGCAAAAAATTTTACAATTCGTACGGAAACACAAAAGACCCCAAATAGCCAAAGCAATCTTGAGAAAGAAAAACAGAGTTGGAGGAATCAGGCTCCCTGACTTCAAACTATACCACAAAGCTACAGTGATCAAGACAGTATGGTACTGGAACAAAAACAGAAATATCTATCAATGGAACAGGATAGAATGCCCAGAGATAAACCCACACACATACAGTCACCTAATTTACGACAAAGGAGGCAAGAACATACAATGGAGAAAAGACAACCTCTTCATTAAGTGGTGCTGGGAACACTGGACAGCTACATGTAAAAGAATGAAATTAGAACAATCCCTAACACCATACAGAGAAATAAACTCCAAATGGATTAAAGACCTAAATGTAAGACCAGACGCTATAAAACTCTTAGAGGAAAACATAGGAAGAACACTCTTTGACATAAATCGCAGCAACATCATCTTTTTTGACCCACTTTCTAGAGTAATGAAAATAAACAAATGGGACCAAATCAAACTTAAAAGGTTTTTGCACAGCAAAGGAAACCATAAACAAGAGAAAAAGACAACTCTCAGAATGGGAGAAAATATTTGCAAATGAAACAGCAGTCAAAGGATTAATCTCCAAAATATACAAACAGCTCATGGAGCACAATATCAAAAAAACCCAAACAATCCAATTAAAAAATGGGTAGAAGACCCAAATAGACATTTCACCAAGGAAGACATACAGATGGCCAAGAGGCACATGAAAAGATGCTCAACATCACTAATGATCAGAGAAATGCAAATCAAAACTACAATGAGGTATTACCACATGCCAGTCAGAATGGCTTTTATCAAAAAATCTAGAAACAATAAATGTTGGAGAGGGTGTGGAGAAAAGGGAACCCTCTTGCACTGTTGGTGGGAATGGAAATTGATACAGCCACTATGGAGAACAGGATGGAGGTTCCTTAAAATACTAAATATAGAACTACCATATGACCCAGCAATCCCACTACTGGGCATATACCCTGAGAAAACCATAATTCGAAAAGATACATGTACCACAGTGTTCACTGCAGCACTATTTACAATAGCCAGGACATGGAACCAACCTAAATATCCATCGACAGATGAATGGATAAAGAAGATGTGGCACATATATACAATGGAATATTACTCAGCCATAAAAAGAAACGAAATTGAGTTATTTGTAGTGAGGTGGATGGACCTAGAATCTGTCATACAGAGTGAAGTAAGTCAAAAAGAGAAAAACAAATACAGTATGCTAATGCATATATATGGAATCTAAAAAAAAAAAAGGCATTTATGAACCTGGTTGCAGAGCAGAAATAAAGATGTAGACATAGAGAATGCACTTGAGGACATGGGGTGGGAGGGGGAAGCTGGGGCGAAGTGAGAGTAGCATCGACATATATACACTACCGAACGTAAAATAGTTAGCTAGTGGGAAGCAGCAGCTTAGCACAGGGAGGTCAGCTCGGTGCTTTGCAATGACCTAGAGGGGTAGGATAGGGAGGATGGGAGGGAGGCTCAGGAGGGAGGGGATATGGGGACATATGTATGCATATGGGTGATTCACTTTGGGGTACAACAGAAACTAACAGTATTGTGAAGCAATTATATTCCAATGCAGATGTATTAAAAAAAAAGAAAGAAAGAAAATGAGGACAGAATAAAAATAAAGTGAGGGAACCGATGGGAAGTGAACCCTTGTTAACAGGTGGCAGAAAGTTTATCAACAATGTTACCTGCTGTGACATGGAATGTAGAAATTGTATCTAAAGAATTTAGGACTCCAGCTAAGGAGATTTCCAGGTAGAGTGATGAAGATGCTACCCAGCTTCTTCTTACTATTCTGGTAAAATGGAAGAGCAGAAGGGTAAGCTAAAGATGCTAATATAAAGTAGCTGTTAAACATTAAGAAGCTACAACTCATTGAAAATTCCCAGCCTCTCCAAATGGTAAACAATACTAAAATCAAGAAATGGCTTCTGGCAAAGATCATATCTAGACCACTGTCAGAAAAACACTGTCAAGTGATGAAGCAAAGGGATGACGGTAAAATCCTTTGGTAAGACTTCAGAAAGATCTAAGGCAATGCCTGAAGTTATTGTTAAGTTTAATGCTTCGAAGAAGCTTTAGGTGGTTGTCCCTCAGAAGAAGCTCAAGATAAAGTCTTATTTTAAGTGAGACCAACTAAAAATAACTGTGGTGTTTGTCTAATGGAGTGAATCCAACAATATTCATAGGAGACATAAATTTTTAAGAGAATTATATTAACAGAAAAACTGCCAGCTTAGACTGAAATAGTTGAGAGACGATACTAAGTTAAAGAAGGTCTTTAGATATTCAAACTTCTACGTGCAGGAAGTAGGCCGAGAAAACCTCTAAGATGCAAACATTTTACTGAAAAGGAGGACTAAGAGGGCAGAGGGTGGAGCCAAGAGCCACGATAAATCATTCCCAAATGGTAGTACAAATTAGTCCTAATCAGGGAACCAGCAACATGTGCCCTGCTGCCTCTTTTTTAAGAGACTGTATTGAAGTTATCCTTTGCTTGCCCCACCGCTATCTACTGGATAGGTGGAGGGGAAAATGTTTCTCTTTAGAGCACAGGTTTGGGTTCAAGAGGAACTGTACTCAAGGAGCTGTACTCAGCTATACCTTAGTAGATTCATTCACCCCTGATTCACATGATGACATACTGGAAGTTGAGCTGATGCTATAAAGGATGAGACTTTGGGGGGCCATCAATGAGTGAGTGTTTTCTGCATGTGGGAGGGTCATAATGCATTGGAAGCCAGAGAGTAGACTGTACTAGCCAGCCTCCAAGATGTCCTCTGCCAGCAGTGATCTTCACCTCCCAGTGTTCACACCCTCCCACAATGAGTCAGGGCTGACTTGTGTGACTAGTACAATACTGAAGGTATGAAACTTGTTAGGCCATACCATAAAGGACATTTCAGCTTCCTCCTTGATCTCCTGGATTGCTCACTTTGGGGGAAGCCAACCACCATGTTGTAACACTCACTCAGCCTTGTGTAGAGACCCACATGGAGGAAACTGAGACCTCCTGCCACGACAATTTGTTAGCTACATGCCATCTTGGAAGGGGGTCCTCGAGCCTCCAGCTTTCAGATGACTGCAGTTCAGCTAACATTTGACTCTGGATTTGAGGTCAAGGCTCAATTCAATGGGACATGCTCTCCACCAGGACAGTGATGCCTCAGCCCTACACAGGGAGTGCCGCAGTTTTAGCTCTAAAAGTCACATCTTGGGAAATCCCTAGCACCAAGCAAACCAGGATGGCTGATTATCCTACATTTATAGTTCCCAGGCTTAAGCAACTTCAACACTTACAGAACAGTTGTGAATCCGGATATAGGTGGGAAAGTCCCTGAATGTGAAGAGTGATGAAAATGTGAGAGACATGTCTAGAGTAATAATATGGAATGAGCTCCAGCCAGACATTGGGCAAATTCTCTAACACCTTAAGATGATTTCAACATCCCAGCAAAACCAAATCATTAACATTTAAAAGAGAAGCTCTGGTGCTGAGTCAAGCCAACAGCCACATACAAAGGAATGTAGTTGAACCCCTACCTCACACCATATGTAAAACTTAACTCCAATGGATAAGAGATCTAAATTTAAGAGATAAAACTATAAAACTCTTAGAAGAAAATACAGGCATACATCTTCATGAACTTGAATTAGACAAAGACTTCTTAGATATGGCAGCAAAGGCATAAGCGACAGAAGAAAAAATAGAAAAACTGGACATTATCAAAATTTTAAACTTTATTATTTCAAAGGACTCAATCAAGAAAGTGAAAAGACATTCACAGAATGGGAAGAAATATTGCAAATCATACATGTGACAAAGGACTCACATCGAAAATATATAAAGAACGCTTGAAACTCAACAATAAAAAGACAACCCAATTTAAAAATGTTTCACATCAAGAGGATGGTAATAATTAAAAAGTAATAATAACAAATGCTGGAGAGGCTGTGGAGAAACTGGAAGCCTCAAACACTGATGGTGGGAATGTAAAACAGTGCAACTACTTTGGAAAACAGTCTTGGCAGTTTCTCAAAAGGTTAAACGTAGAGTTGTCTACCATATGACCCAGCAATCCTGCTCTTGGGCATATACCCAAGAAAAATAAAAACAAATATGTGCCCGAAAACTTGTATGCAAATGTTCATAGTAGCATTATTAAAAATAGCCAAAAAGTGGTTAAAACAACCCAAATGTCCATCAACTGATGCATTTAAAAATAAATTGTGATCTGTCCATACAATGGAATATTATTCAGCAATAAAAAGGAATTGTTATAGACTGAATTGTGTTCCCCCAAAATCTATATGCCGAAGCCCTAAAGCCCCAATATGACTGTATTTAGAGACAGATCTTCAAGGAGGCAGCTAAGGTTAAATGAGGTCATAAGAGTGGGGCCCTAAATTGATAGGGCTGGTGTCCTTATAAGAAGAGGAAGAGACACCAGAGATCTCTCTCTCTCTGCACTTGCACAGAGAAAAGTCCATGCGAGGACACAGTGAGAAGGCGGCCATCTGCAAACCAAGGAGAGAGGCTCCACCAGAAACCAGTCCTGCAGGCACCTTGATCTTAGACGTCCAGCTTCTGAAACAGTGAGAAGACGAATTTCTGTTGTTGAGGCCAGCTGGTCCATGGTACTCTCTTACGACAGCCCAAGCAGGCTAACGCAGGGCTGAAGTACTGCCACATGCGACAATACGTATGAACCTTGAAAACATTAAGGCAAGTGAAAGGAGCCAGACACCAAAGACCACATATTATATGATTCCATTATATGACATGTCCAGGACAAGCAAATCTATAGAGACAGAAAGTAGATTCATGGTTGCCAGGGGCTGGAGTCTGGGGAAAATGAAAAGGGCCTGATCATGGGTACAGGGTTACTTTCTTTTTGGAGTCTTGAAAATGTTCTAAAACTGACTATGATGATGGGTACATGGCTCTTTGAAGAGGCTTAAAACCACTGAATTTACGCTTTAAATGGGTGAATTGTGTGGTATGTGAATTATAACACATTAAAGCTGTTATTTAAGAGAGAGACAGAGACCGAGAGCATTAGAGCTAGTCCTGGTTAACTAGTTCCTGGAAAGGAAAGGAAAGAGGCAAGATAGAAGATGCAGAAAAGCAGGCAGGAGATGGATGACTAGATCAGCCCTTCTTAGTCCAGAAGACAGAGTACTCAACAGAGGTATGTGTAGTGTCGGCAAGCACCACCACCGAGACGAGCACAAAGAGTCAGAGAACGGACACTGCCTCAAGGAGAGCAGAAATGAAGAAGGAAGAGAGGAGAAGAGAGCTGCAGATCCTCTGGCTCCACTCAGTTCAGCCAAGTTCAAGAGACACTGATTGAACAGACAGACACCAGATGTCATGTTAGCTCTCGCAGCATGAAGATAAATGACATCGGCATCAGACACACATGCAGAAAATCACAATGAAATGTGCTCCGTGGTGTGACAGGGGCAAGAACCCAGAGCTGTGGGGGCACAAAAAGGAGGGGCCCGAGCTCAGCACGGGCCGACCAAGGGGCGGGCTCTTGGAAGAGGTGAACAGGAGCGAGTCGGGAGCAGAACAGAGAAGGAGGAGGAAGTTCCAGGGAGGAGGCTGCTGGAGGAAGGCGTCCGGGCGTGGAGCGTCAGGCCCTGATCGACAGGACGTCCTCGGCCTTCCTCCCGACGGCGATGCAGAGCCTAGAAAGACTGCTAAAGGACGGAGGACAGCGGCTTCCCTGGTGGCGCAGTGGTTGAGAATCCGCCTGCCAATGCAGGGGACACGGGTTCGAGCCCTGGTCTGGGAAGATCCCACATGCCACGGAGCAACTAGGCCTGTGAGACACAACTACTGAGCCTGCGCGTCTGGAGCCTGTGCTCCGCAACAGGAGAGGCCGCGATAGTGAGAGGCCCGCACACCGCGATGAAGAGTGGCCCCCGCTTGCCGCAACTAGAGAAAGCCCTCGTACAGAAACGAAGACCCAACACAGCCAGCAATCAATCAATCAATCAATCAATCAATCAATCAATCAATCAATCAATCAATAAATAAATAAATAAATATTTTTTTAAAAAAGGAAGGAGGACAGGGACTGATCTGCTGAGCGGAGGATGAGTTGGGACATGTCAAGACTAGAGGTATGGAAATCAGCTGGGGGGGCAGCAGATCAGGAGAGAAGTCCTGACATTCTGGGAGCAGGGATGGAGTAGATGTATTGAAGTTACAAAATCAGCAGGTCTGGCTGACTGATTAGCTGGGGGAGTGGGGGGGAAGGTGGGAGGGTGAGTAAAGAGAAATATTCTTTGTTGTAGGAATAAGAAAAGGCCGACATCCCCGAAAAACCTCCAAGGGAACCACTGTGGTTAAGCCATGCCCTACTGAGGTCATGCACACCTGAAAACACAGCAATGTGTAGGAACTCTAGGAAAATCCTTCTCACTGCAAAAACAACAGAAGCAAGCTGTGGTCAGAAGAGCCCCACGGAAGGCTCTCCTGCAGAGCGGCTGGACAGCCTGTAGGGTCACTCCCTGTGAGCAGCAAAGCAAACCCCAGAAAGGCCCAGGGTGGATGCGCGGTCCCTCAACAGGTGAGGCTGCAGAGGGATGCAGGGGGCTTAGACCCCGTGCTTTTGCTCACTTCATTACAGGTGTGTCTGTCCACAATCCGGGAATGATGATCAGGAGAAAAACTTAACTGAGATTGCTGGCTCACTGGCATTATTTAATATCCAGGCTGGAAAGGGAACTAGTGAAAGTTTTTTGTTTTGGTTTGGTTTTGTTAATGTTTCTGGAGTTGCAAAGAGATGGGTCTAAAGGTAAAAACAGAACACTGTGCTAAATGAGCAATAAATAATCTGCAAAACCAAATAAACCTATGTATGCAGTGTGTCTCTAACTGAGGCCCAAATCTTGAGTTTTACTTCCTTATAATTATCTAAAAAATTGAGACTAAGCATTTTTGCGTTATCGGAGTATAACTGGTATCTGAGCATCTGCATTTGCATTTCTGTTTAGATCTTGTTATCTCACCTAAAGCGACTGGATTCAATCCAGAGATTCACAAATATCCAGTGACATATTTTCCACTGTATTAGAGTAAAACCCCCCTTAGGGAGAGTTGGCCTCTCTATACATAATTGGCCGGTGTATAAATTAGTCAAAGCCTTTGTGTAAGAGAAGGGAACTGGAAAGGGTCGGGTCAGGAGTAGGCATGAGAGAGTGCTACAAACAGAAGGACATTCGCGGCAGGGACAAGTTATGTAAATACTGCAAATGTCATACTTCTGCTGGACAGATCTGCTTATAAATAGAAGCTGTTTAAAAAGAGACGTCAAATACAGGTGACCTTGTACTAGCACATCTTACAGAATTAGAAGTGTTAGTCAATTATTTTTAACTGACTCTAAACCTACCAATGCTTCTAAACTGCTGTGGGTATACGTGAGGATGGAGAAAGCCCTTGGATCCTATTTATATTTGTAGTTCTCGGGGAAATCATCAGAGGCTCAAAGCTCATCGAAAGGAACAATATCTTTATGAGCAAATGCACTTGAATCATCTGTTTTCTGATAATTGGCTTTAGCACTGCCAAATAGAGGAAAAGCAAAGCACTTGCTCTCTTTGCTAAGGAAGGGACTCAGGAGATTCTGATGACATAGCATGTCTTTTCCATGGAGTGCATTTAAAGCACAGTTCTCACACTGCTTTTGCAATACTGACGGAACAATCATTTTACACTACTGAGCAGTACCCTAAGAGGTGCTGGTGACTAGATTTAAGTAGAAAAGGAGACCGCCAGCTCGCGGTGGTGGACAGAACGCAGGCATTTTGTCCCTTTCTTACCAAAGATGCCTTAAAGTGAGAGTAATTCAATTTTAAGAGGTACAGTGAATAATAACAGCTAATATTTATTGACTCCCTTCTATTAAGCACTTTACCTGTTTAAACCTAGAACAAGAGACAGGCAAGAGACAGGTACTTACCGAGCCAGATATTGCAACAGTTTCTGGAACAGAGACGGAGGCCCCCGACTGGCAGGCAGAGGAAAGCGCAGGCTGCAGCAGCCGGGAGGGCAGCGCTGCCCTGGAAAAAGCAAGTGCTGACCTCCAGCCGGACAGCCAGGGCCGCAGAGCCTCAGATCCCGGGAACGAGGAGGGAGAGGCTGAAGTGATGAGGGAGACACTATAACCTCCACCCCACTGTCTCCCTCATCCGCTCCTGCAGTGTCCAGCACCCAGGAATTTACCCCTACCTGCCCACCCCATGCCAAGCCCCAGGGTTAGGGGAAACAGACTCCTAAAGAGTCCGAACAAATGGACTTGATGTCCATCCGACTCAATAATAAGCATGAATGACCACAAAGGCTTCGAGAAAAGCTGCCGGCGTAACACAAACAACAAAAACATTGAGAAAAACAAAGAGAAAATCTGCCCCTGAGCATATAGAGAGAATTAGGAAACAAAAGCTATCTTTAGGATGGGAGGGAGACGCAAGAGGGAGGGGATATGGGGATATATGTATATGTACAGCTGATTCACTTTGTTATACAGCAGAAACTACACACTGTTGTAAAGCAATTATACTCCAATAAAGATGTTAAAAAAAAAAGCTATCTTTAAGAAATCTAATTATCCCTAGAGAAATTTGGGAAGATACGGCAACAATAAAAGAAAGTGCAATGTGCTACGAAAAGACGCAATCAGAAACCAAGATGGCATCCTTGGAAATTAAAAATACCCAAACAACAATTCAAGAGAAGTGTTAGAAAATAAAGTCCAGTCAGATGGTCTAAAATGAAAAAGGAAAGCATGAGGTAAGAGAAAACATGTGAGGAAAAACTAGACACAAGTAATCACTTTGGGAGGTCCAGAAACCAAATAATAGAAATTCCAGGAAGACAGAGAAAACAGAGAATTAAAACACCAAGGATAGAGACGATTCTAAAGCTTCCAGAGAGAAACAAAAGCAGGTTTCCTACCAAAAAAACAAAATATATATATATATATATATTTCTCAGACTGGCACCAGGTTTCTTTACAGCAACACTGGAAGTCTGCATGTTTTGAAAGAAAATCATTTTCAACCTAGAAAATGATATTTGATCTAGTGAATGCAGACTAAAGGCTGTCTCAGAAAGGCAAAAACTCTGTGAGTTTGCTTTCCCTGAACCGTCTCTTAGAAAATTACCGAGGATGTACTCCAGCAAAACAAACCAGGAAACACATGGATCCATCCCAGGAGAAAGACGAAGGGAAGTTCCAGAAGAACAACATCTAGCTGAGAAGGCAAACACAAGCTGTAGGACTGAAAGTCCCAGAGGCAGGCACCAGGAGAAACAGAAAAAGGCATCTTGAAACAAAAAGCCCAGGACCCAGCGGGTGTCCAGTAAATACATACTGCATGATTCCATCCCTCACTTCAGTTTGAGACTTTACCTACCCAAACCACTCAATACTCTCCAACTTCTGAACCTCTGCTGTGAAATCATGTTTTTATATGGTTTTGGATTAAGGAAGGACAAGAATGTATAAAGATAAGGATACAGCCCCTTTCCATACTATAGAAAATCCGGGAAGACGAGCTTTGTGATGAGTGCTCATATACAAGGATAAATCAGACAGAAGTCTTGAGATTCCATATCAAACACGGTCAAAATGGCAAAACAAAAAAATCTAGATGATTCATCCTCATCCTTACTATCACTTTAAAAAGCAAATAGATGAAGCAGCTAATTGCAAGGTCCATACCCTTCAGCTGTGTCCCATTAGAATTAGTAGTGGATTTTTGCCTGTAGAGTTGAGTCAGGGCTGCCATTACTCTTCCTTGCTTTTTATCCTTGAATGATTTTCCCACAATCTATCCTAAGGTGAACTTGATTCACAGGGTCGGGGGTTAGTCAAATCCACCCCCTAGAACCTATCTACTTCTCTCTATATCCTACCACCACCTTGGCTATCATTTAGGGTATCCCGCATCAGTCTCTTAAAAGGTCCCTGTCTCCATCCTTGTTACCCCGCCCCACTCCTGTCCCTCAATCCATTCTCCAAACTTCAGTCTAACAGATATTTTTTAAATGAAATATGATCCTATCAGTCCCTTGCTTAATATCCTTTAATGGCACCATCTTGTTCTTAGGAGAAAAGGCCAATTCCTTAACACAGCTTACCACGTCATGACAATCTTCTGTCTTTTTTCTCATCCTTCTTTGACGTCCTATGTTCCAGGCATACCAATCTTCACATGTAGCATTCCCTCTGCCTGGAATACCCATCCACTCCCATCACCTCCTCATCCCTGACCCCCACACCTCAAATCCTTTGCTCCTTCATACCATACTTCACCTAAGAAACTTTCCTGGACCCTGACTTGGGGTTAGATCCCCTCCTATGTTCTTCTGAGCCCAGAACACTTTGCCATCCCAGCACTAAGTCACACTGCATCATAATTGCCTGTGGGATCTCTTCTATCCTGTTCATGGTTGTATCCTCATGGTTGTATCCTCAGTGCTGAGACAACTTGACACATAGTAGGTGCTCAATATTTATTACATATATTAATAGTGTTTGTCCAAATAAATAGAAGAATGGTTGTTATGCCTGTGATGCACCCCAGGGCCACTGAAGCTGACTCTCTGGGTCTGGGCCAAGGAAACTTACATTTTTAGTAAGTTTCTGCGGGGCATTTTAGGCATGCTCAGTTGCAATGAAAGTAAGTCAAAGATGGGATGGCTTTGTTGGCTGAATGCACAGTAAAAAAATAGCCACTGTCAATGTCCATTTCAACAGTATGTAGAAACAGGTGACATTGAGAGATATACTAAGACAAACACCAGTACAAACTTAATGGTTCCTCCGAAGCCTCCAAGATTCGTCCCAAGGTCATCCAGTGTTATTAAGACACCAAAGGACCCATAGTTATGCCATGTTCTCTTTGACCATCTCAGGAATTCATCAGTTTGTCTTATAGGGATGTTTTCCCACCTGATTTAAATTTTTCTTGGTAGATGCTATAGTTGTCATGAAATTAAGTAAAACTGTGATAAAAATAGTAACATGGCACTTAAGCGATGCCAAAAAACTTGTTCTCATTCTTTTTTTGAAATCGAAGTATAGTTGATTTACAATGTTATGTTAGTTTCTGGTGTACAGCAAAGTGATTCAGTTATACATATATACACACAAACATTTTTTTATATTCTTTTTCATTATGGTTTATTACAGGATATTGAATATAGTTCCCTTTGCTATATAGTAGGACCTTGTTCTTTATATATATAGTAGTTTGTGTCTGTTAATCCCAAACTCCTAATTTATCCCTCCCCCTGCCCCCTTTCCCCTTTGGTAACCATAAATTTCTTTTCTATGTCTTTGAGTCTGTTTCTGTTTCGTAGATAAGTTCATTTGTGTCATAGTTTAGATTCCACATATAAGTGATATCATGTGGTATTTGTCTTTCTCTGTCTGACTTACTGCTCTTAGTATGATCATCTCTAGGTCCATCCATGTTGCTGCAAATGGCATATTTCATTCTCTACTCTCATTATTAACAGAGGAATCAATACCTCACCCACTCTGTGTTTCTTCTCTTTCTCCCTTCCTTTGTCTTACAAGAATCAACGCTCTGCTTCTGTTCCAAGGTTCACCCTCCACATGGGATCGCGATCTCATTGTCTGCCACCCACCTGGGCACCTTGTTCCAACAGTTAACACCACCACACCCTTCAGCCTCTCTCCCCAGGCCACTCCCTCTCGCTCACAATTCCAACTAAGTCCGACCTCTAGCACAGGCTCTGAAAAACAAAACAACCCGCAGCCCTGCTTCCCCTGCAGCGAGCACCCAGGGCTCTCCTCCACCGATGCATTTTTAGAAACAGCGGTCTATTCTCATTGCTTCCACTTCCTCACTTTTCATTCACTTCTCAGCCTTACTAAGACGTGACTTCCACCCCACGTTTTACTAAAATTGCTCATTCAGAACTAGGTTACCAACTGCTTCCTAATTTCCAATCCCAGCCTCTTTGCATTTTTCCTTGTCCTGTCCTCTGTGAGACAGACTTGACCATTTTCTACCTTGGAAGCTCCCCCTTCCTTAGACTCCAACGCTACATTTTCCCAGTGGCCTCCACCCACCCACCCTGCAGTCTCCTGCCTCTTGCAGGCGTCTTTCTTCAGTTACTCCTTAAATGTGGACACAAAGTCCTCTTCTTGACCCCTTCCTTACTCTGTCCTCCCTCTCCCGCCCTGACCCTGCTCATCCATTTGCACGGCTTCGACTCACATCTAGGTGGCAATGACTCCTACACTGACCTTCGGCTCCGACTTCTCTCCAGTCCCCATTTCTGCCCTTTGGAAATTTCTACCTGAATGTTCCCAAGGAACCTCAAACTCCGCACGTGTCCAATGACTGACTGTCCATCACTTGCCCCGCCCGACCAAGCATCCTCCAGCCCTCCCTACTGAGCAATCGGTCCCTGTAAACGATCTGAATCGCCCAAACTGATGACCTCTTTCTCTGACAGATACACCTTCTACCGTTACCCCTTCTGATAAACTCCTATTTATCCTGCAAAATTCATTTCAACTCACCTCATTTGGAAAATCTTTCCAGAGCCCCGACCTGCCCGAGCTGAGCTGGATAGCCCACTCACGTGCACTCTGCATGTCTCTATCAAGTATGTCTCTCTTCGTGTTGTAATCACTGGTTTAACTCTCTGTATCCCCACAGAGTGGGGATAATGCTCTCACCTCAGAATTCTTCCTTTAGAAATATTAAGTATATGCTTACAATTTGCTAAATTTCTGACATTATCATGACCACTCAGACTTCTCCACAATCACTACTGTGCTTGTGTTTTAAAATTGTTCCAATCAAGTTTACTTGTTCTTCAATATATATTACATTAATATAATAGCCTACATTTTAAAATTTGGCAGGATTCAACCTGCCTTTTGAAAAAAATTACCAAAGAGGCACGTTTACACAGTATGTTGAACTCTAAAATAAAATTTATTTTAATAAGCAGAATTCATAACAAAACTGAATATAAGTTGAGAAAAACTGTCTCAACTTATCTGATTGAACTTCTCTGGTTATTTATAGAATAAAGTATTCTCATCTACTCTTTAAAAAACTTCTATTCTGACACTTTATCCTGATCAAAAAATATTATCGTTCTTTCAGGGTGCAATGGCTGACAAAAAACATCATGCTTTCAGCAACACTGGGTATAGTTATTTTCATGAAAACAAATTACATCCTGATATGCTGTATAAAAGTTAACATTTTTTACATAAGGTATTACATAATGCCATGAGAGATGTTTTTCAGAAAAAGGAACATAAAACATATATAAATCTACTAAAAAGGCAGTACAGAAAAGCACTATCTTTTTAACTCTTTAGATGTGAAGGATCTAATAATGAGTTGTTTTTATATACAATCTTAGGTCTCACTAGTACAGATTTTATGTCCACTTAAAGGGAGGTAACCGTCCTGCTGTTGTACTTGGAGTACTTAAATAGCATCCTGAGTTTCATACCCAGGCCTGATGACAGTAAAACTTCATAGGTTTATGCATGACTGTGGAGTCAGAAAACCCTATATACAAAAACACAGAAATTATGTAAGAAGTAAGGAAGTGCTTAGGTTTATTTATTGTTCAGCAGACAGAATCACATTAAGATCTGTAAGACTTTGGAACTTCCCTGCCAGTCCGGTGGTTAAGACTCCGTGCTTCCACTGCAGGGGTCACGGGTTCGATCCCTGGTCAGGGAACTAAGATCCAGCATGCCGCGTGGCACGACCAAAAATAACAAAAAGATCTGTAAGACTTTAAGGGTCTTAGGAAAGAGTATTCATTTATAGCAAAGAAACTGTGTAAGAATATGCTTTGTGGGGTACCATGTACTTATTGCACATCTGGTTCTTCTAAGCCACTTTAAAGCCATGATGCACGTAATGGTACTCACAGAGCCAACACAGGAGTGGAAACAACAGGAATTCTTCCCAAAGTTTAAGTCACAGGTTTACTTGTCTATAGGAGACCTAAGTGTTTTCCTACTTAAGAACTGAAAAAAATACAGTGTATGCAGTTCACATATCAAACCAGATCTTAGGATTCAGAATGAGGGACATCACTTGAGTTTGGAAATGTGAACGCTAAATTACGGGTTGCAGCGTTGAGGGCTGTTCCTACCTCCTGTTCCCATTGCCAGTGTGATGCCGCTCAGAGCCTCATGTAAAATGAGGTCACGCTCAGAGTGACCATGTAAAATAAAGATCCAAGAATAACCAAGGTACGAGTGACAGAGAATCCCAATGTGCTGAATATGTGATGCCAGGCACAAAATTAAACACAAACTGCAAACAAAATACAACCATATACAGAAACATTCTAAAAGTATTCTTAAAGTAATAACAAAAAAACCCCAAACAACCATTATAGTCTGAAACTAAAAGAGCAAACACAAAAGAGAAAGTTATCTCATAGCTACAACAAACATCATCTGATGTCAACAATCTCTGATGAATATGTAAAAGAAACTTCACCCATAAAAATTTAATTGATACGGAAATTGCCATAAACAATTACAAAATGAAACAAAATATATAAAACTAATGTTTTCAGAAATTGTACAACAACCAGCCCAGGAATGTGATCCTTTGGAGAAGGAAAACCAATGAGGTGAGCCTTATCACTGCCAATCTCACTGCCTGGGGGCACCATCCATGCCAGAGCCCAGGAGGGAGGAACTCAGAGAGAGTCTGTCCATCACAGTGAGTTGAAGACACAGAGATGAAAGTTTGGAGAGTCAGAGGCAGTGAGAATGTGTGGGGCAAAGGGAAGGGAGATATGCAGACAAACTGTCCCCTTAGAGCGTGCTCTCAACCCGGCACTCAGAGAAGTCCTGTTTACACAAAACTCAGATCACACTGCCCTACTTCCAAAGCCTCCGATGGTCTTCTCACTCAGACTAACAGTCACATCCTTACGACCTTCTTAGGCCTTCTGCAAGTTCCCTCAATGCCAGCCACCCCTCTACTCTCATCCCCAACCACTCTCCCCAGCCTCCCTGGCCTTCCTGCCACCCCAGGGCCTTTGCACTGGCTCTTCCCTCCCTCCCGTCCTTTGGGGACTGGCTTAAAGGTCATCTCTCAGGGAGGCCTTTTCCAACCATCGTATTTAAAATTGGAATCTCCCTCCTTCCTGTCCCAAATCCCAAATTCCCCCTTCTCTAATGTTTCATTTTCTTCAATACTAGTTATTTCTCTCAATAGCCCATGTGTTTTATTTATTTACTAAAAAAAAAAAAAAGTTTACCTACCCCCATCCTAAAATTCTAAAACAGGCGCAAGGATTTTTGCCTGTTGTCACTGCTTTATGCCCACACCTAGAACAATGCTGACATGTAACAGTCCCACAGTACTAATCGTTGAATGAGTGACTAAACACATAATTGACCTGTAGCAACTATGTAACAGCAGGTAGATCCATCATAATATACATATATCATGGGAACCATTAAAAAATAATTTGATTTTTTATAGAAGCGCTTACCAAGAAAACAACTAACCATTAAGACCATCAGTTATTACCCGAGTAAATGACAAGTCACAAAATGGCAAACAGGTAAAAAAAAAAGTTCCCTTCCACTAATAATAAAAGAAATGCAATAATAATGATAGTAGTAGGAGTAATAATAATGGTAATACTCAATACTGGCGAGGGTGTGGCAAAGAGAAGCACTTTCAAGAAACTCTAGTGTGGGGCTTCCCTGGTGGCGCAGTGGTTGAGAGTCTGCCTGCTAATGCAGGGGACGCGGGTTCGAGCCCTGGTCTGGGAAGATCCCACATGCCGCGGAGCAACTGGGCCCGTGAGCCACAATTACTGAGCCTGCACGTCTGGAGCCTGTGCTCCGCAACAAGAGAGGCCGCGATAGTGAGAGGCCCGCGCACCGCGATGAAGAGTGGCCCCCGCTGGCCGCAACTAGAGAAAGCCCTCGCACAGAAACGAAGACCCAACACAGCCAAAAATAAATAAATTAATTAATTTTTTTAAAAAAAATGGTGATTGTTTCTGTTAAAAAAAAAAAAGAAGGAGAGGCATTCATACGTTAGACAGTTACCATCATTTTATGCGATTACTATTTAAAAGTACCGCAGGAAAAAGCAGTCCCTGCTGCACTGGTTACCTGCAGGGTCGGAGCTGTAGAGGCTGGCAGCTGCCGCTAGGGCTCCTGGTGGGTGAATGGCGCTCGCTGAAGACCTCTGGCTCGCGATCAGGATCCTGCTCCTGGCAGATGGCAAACGCGACATCGCACCCAATCCCAGCTGGGGCTTAAGGAGCATGGCCGATCGATAGAAAGTTGGAGGAACTTCGTAGTGAGTATAGGGAGGAGGACAAAATTCTTCTTTTCCAGGGCGTTCTGTAACCTATGATAAATGACCAGAAGATCAATCAGAGAACCGCACGTCACAGGATGAGTGCTGAACCTGGTCCAGAGACCAAGGCTCCAACAGTGACCACTCTGGAACCACAGAGCTGCTCCATCACCCATCTCTTACCTTCTCTGGGCCCAATGTCTTCACCCCTAAGTTGACAACAACTGGATGATCCCTTAGGTCTATGCTGGTTTTAATACTCTATGAATCTACATTTCGCTGGGAGGAAAAAGAATTCCCTCCGTCAGATTTTTAAATTTGATCACTACAAAATCATTGGAATTTGTGCAAGTAGTTAATCTATAAACAAAAAATGTCAATGACGCAAGGAAAGAATTTAGCAAATGTTCACGGAACTATGACAGTCTCATTATTCCTAAGGAGAAAAGGCACAGTTTTCCTGGTGACCTAGTCTTACAATAAGTTGATGAACTTTACCAATTTATGTTAAGTCTTTATTAGGCTACTTAGGAAATAAAATATGCATTGTTAATGAGGGGGAAAAGGTTATTTGGAAGAATAGAGAAGTTAATGGAAAGATGTGTTTTCAGGCTTCTACATTCTTTTTACATAATTAAAAATGAGAGACTGTGAATTACCTCTGATTGTCTTCCCTAGTAAGGTGTTGCCTCCAGGAATGTCTGAGCAAGTTTCACTAGAATGGAAGTTTTGGGGCAGAGTCTTGCTGACTGCTGAATTCATAGCACCTAGAACAATGTCTAGCACAGAGCTGAAATCAACAAACATCTATTAAATAAAGGAATCATGTTTCATTCTTTCCTGAATCTAACAACATAACATCATGTTACCATTGCCTGTGATTAACAGTTTGGATTAGAATACAATTGATGGCTACCTTTTATATATGCAATTCTGTATTCACAAAGCCTGTTCATAGTATCAGTGTTTCTTCATGTTAAAAGTAAAAAAAGAAAAGAAAAAAAAAAAGACAACAAAATAATATTATTTCCTTTAAGTTAAAAAAAAAGTGCCAGAGGCTATGTATGAAAAGACATAGATGTTAACTAACTCTGCTCTAAATCATAATACATTTTACGTGTCAAACCTCTATCTATTCAGGAATCACAGGCATTTAACAATATTCTTTAATAGGGGCTATAAAGCTTTGATCCAGGCTGTTGAAGAGATAAACCCTTCATTTAATACTCTTTTACTGTTGAAATAGATACAAAGTACTCCTTAAATTGATGTTACTGAAACAAAAGATGAGGCCTTTAAAGTTTTATCATAATCACATTGTAAAATATGCATGATTGCTATAGTATGTAGATAGAATTCAGGCCCCAGCAAATTATATTCCTGTGAAAGAACATTCTACATCTGCTCTCTGATAACATTTTTACCATTTTCTACTTACTCTCTTACTGTCAATCTTTGGTTTTTCTATTATACTCATATTTGCTTGATTTTTTTTATTTTAGTGTCTAAATGTTTGGTGTCATTGCTCATCGCTTTTAGCAGGTGCTCCCATGAAGAAATTATTATCATTTCTAACCTACATCTGTCAGGTTTTTAGGATTGCAATGTCTTATCTCAGTAATTATTCTGTTCTTTCAAACTGTATAGGTTTCAGGGGTCAAAATCCATCATTCCATCATTTGAAAACGACCTTAACAATTTCAGGAACCTCAATGCCTGCCATTTTGTTGGGTAATTTGTCCCTGGTAAGATAACAAATTCTTTGAAAAGGTGAAAAGTACTCCTTAGATGCCTAATCTACACATTTTTAATAAAACAAGAGAGTCTACAAAAAGCTTCACACTCTTTTCTTTCATCTTTATTGACAGAACACAGCAGGTATCACTGTACAGTCATAAACACAGAGAGATTAACCCCAAATGGGTTTTTTCCCTCTTTCTCTAATGCAGTAGTTTCAGAGAAATAATTCTGAAACTAAAGAATCCTTGTGATTTCAAACAAACTCCTAAAATCCATCAAGGCACACACCACAAGCAACTAAGTTCTTACCAGACTGTCCCTCTTCCTATCTGCCCTGTCCTGTTCTCAGGGGATGGCAGGCTGGGGAGACAATGGGGCAAATGCAGAGGCTTCACTGAGAAGCTACTGCAAGGAGAGGGCTTGTGACGGCTCGTTTTGTCAACGTGATAGGCCACGCCACCCAGATATGTGGTTAAAGATGATCCTAGACGTTTCTCTAGTGCTGTTTTTCAGATGAGATCAACATTTAATTCAGTAGACCTTGAATAAAGCAGATTACTCTTCACCATGTGGGTGGGCCTCGTCCAATCAGTTGAAGGCCTTAATAGAAAAAGACCTCCCTTAAAAAAGAGGGAAATCTCCCAGCGGACGGCTTTTGAATTTAAACTGCAGCATCAACTCTTCCCTAGGTCTACAGCCTGCCAGCCCACCCTGCATATTTTGGACTTGCCAGTCTCCACAACTCCATGAAGCAATTCCTTAAAGTCTCAATAGACAGAAAGATACACACATACATACATATACATACCTGTGTATACAATCTGTTTCTCCGGAGAACTCTGCCAGGCACAGTGTCCTACAGTGATGGGGTGGTACCAGGGAGGAGGAACAGAGTTCAGCCCTAATCACACACCTGTATGCTGTAAGCACACAACCTCACCGGGTCCTCTCACTCTTGCTCCCTTCCCCCCACTTACACCAGTAATTAAAAGGAATTCCCCCAAGAAGTCAATAGGAGGGAGTGTCCCAGAGGCCTCAGGATAGCTGAGAGCAGAAAGCAGTCTAAACAAGTCAGCCTATTTTATCCTCCTGGCATGGCTAGACCCACGATGACCTTCAGAGCCACTTCTGGGGGCTGAACACAGGAGGGGGACTCTCTGGGTTACACCAAGTCACAGCTACAGGAGCAAAGGGCAGAGGCCAGCCCATTCTCCACTTGTGATTAGAGACTACCGCAGAAATGAGCCCAGCACAACCCCTGGGGCTTCTCTGCTCTATCCTGCAGCCTGAGGAAAGGACCTGGGCCTCGAATGCTCTGATTACAGCAGGAAATGGTCCTCAGGGCGGCTGGTGCACAGTGGGACTGCTGTCCCCACACCAACGGGGTCTCTCCAAACCCCTCAGCACGACTAAAGCCACACAAACACTCATACTATCCCACTTCCTGGAGACTTGGGGTGGCTTCTACAGGATTAAGAATAGAGAATATTTGGGGGGGATGTGCATCTAATATAGACATTACTGTGTATTTTATGGAGAGAGTGGAAGCAACAAAGAAAGGAAACATACATAAAAAAATTAAGAAGGGTCAAAGAGATAGAACAGTAACAGGATTTTTGCCTGCATCTCCAAATAAAGTTTCTTTCACAATTGTGTTTTGCAGAGAAAAATCTAGGGTATCTTTTTGTTTCGGGGGGGAGGGTACAAAATTACTTTATTTAACGAACTGTTACAAATGAAAGTCTCCAATGAAGTGATCATTGAACAGAGACCTAAAGAACATGAAGGAGAAAGCCATTCAGATATCTGGGAGAAGAATATTCTGAGCAGAGGGAAGTGCAAAGGCCCTGAGGCAGCAGAGGGAGAGAGAGAGTGAGTGAAGGCAGGAGAGGTGGTCGGGAAGTAAAGGAGCCAGATCGAGTGCATCCTAACAGCTGAGCATCCTATAGGCTCCAGCCCGTGCTCTGAGTGGCCTGAGCAGACGTGGAGGGTGTCAGGGAGAGAAATGATCTGATGCTGCTTTCCTCTTAATTGATCACTGGCTGCCATGAGACTGCGTCCAGAGAAAACCTCCTTTCTGAGCTCTGGGAGCACAACTCGCCATAGCACCCCAGTACTGAGAGGGGCCACAGAGTGAGGAAACTGGGCGGGTCTGGGTGAGCATCTCAGTGCTGTCCTTGTTTTGTTGCCTTGGATGAGTGACTCAAAGCTCTCCGAGTCTGCTTCCTCATCTGGGCAACGATAAGAACCACAATCACGCCCTCCAGAGGATCACTGCAAGGATTAGTGAAGACCGGCGAAGATTAAACGTGATGTTACGTGGGCCCAGTGCATAGTAGACACTCAACTAAATGCTAGCTGTAATTACTGTTTTGACTTAAAACAGAGCCCATGCCTAACACATTATTTCCTACTCACTGTACTCCTGACATGGACGAATACAAGATTCTCCCATAAGGGAAATACTCCCCCTCAGAGAATGAAGTCTGACTAACTTGAACAATATATTTATTTTGGATTTTTTTCCATTGACCTAGGTTATAGAAGAATTATGCTCACTTACTTAAACAAGGAAGCCAATTTGAATGCATACGTATCTAACTCTTATGGATTATGTCAGGGAGAATTTAAATGACCCTCTTCAGACGTTAGCCCCATCTCATGCTGATGATCAAACTCTTCTAATCGAAAGTGTCCATTTGCCTACGACCTCCTCTAGCTAAAAACATCCATTTCTGTACAAGTGCACCCGTCAGAATCTGCAATTTGCTAAGAGAGGAAATTCTGTTTGCACAATTCATCGAAAATACACAACAAACTTTAGGATGTTCAACTTATAGACTGTATCACAGTGACATTCCCTTACCTCCTGTAAAAACTTTTCACTCATTTGACTGAAGGGGTGTCCCGGGGGCTTGATCCCAGACACCACGAGTCCGGAGCTGAACACGCGGGGCCTCTGCAGGTCTGGCTTGAACTTGTCGTAGAGGCTGGCGGCCGGCTTCAGGTCTCCACCTGCCGCCTTCTCCTCTTTGGGGAGAGGCACGTTACACGGGGGCGGGGCATAAGGTAGCCCCACGGGAACCAGAGACGCGTCCACCTGGCCGAGGGCCTGAGGGCTCCTCCGGATGTAGGTGATGATCTTGGGCCTCACGTGCTTGGGCTTGGGCATAACGATGGGCCGGGGATCCGCCCTTTCTTCCGTCTTTTCAACCTGGGGGCCCTCCGTTCCCTCCTGTGAGGCGGGTGTGTCCTCGGGATGGGTGAGGCCAGGCTTGGGGATCCCACCAGGGCAGGGGTTCTTGTCAGGCACTTTCAGGGAAGCGTGTGACAACCTGGAGCTGTTGGCAGAAGGCGGGGCGGCCGGGGGGGCCCCCGCATCCACATTCAAGGCGCCCAAGTCCGGAAAACGGCTGCTGGGTTGCACGGGCTGGCGGGCCACATTCACAGTTGTCTCTGGGTGGAGGGGCACGGGGACTCCGGGAAGAGAATCTGCTCTTGCTTGGGGGGCGCTTTCAGTCTTCACTGCACTCCCTAGACGGTTCCTAGTCTCAGCCACGGATGTAGCGATCTCTGTGCTTTCCCCAGCTTCTGAGCTGCTGCTTGGAGGGTCGGGGGGCTCGGGGACCCCAGTTCCGCTCTCTCCAACAGAACCATCTGAATTAAAAACCGTAGCGCCGTCCCCGTTCCCACCGCCCAGGACCCCTCTCTCCTCACTGGCACCCGAGGGCCTGCTGTCAGTCGAATCACCAGGAACAAAAGCGACGTGACCCCCCCTGGGTGAAACGCTGCTGGATGGGGTTTCACCCGGTCTCCTAGCCGCGCCTGGTGAACTCCTGCCCGTGGGCTGACGCTCAGCAGCTCCCGAGGAAGCGGGGCCCGGCTTGGGCGTGGTCTGCAGAGACCCCTCCTCACCTCTCTTTTCCCGCTCGCCCCTGCCTCCTCCCACACCCGGCGGCTGGGGACCGCTGCGTGCAGCAGCCGACGCTTCTTGCTGTGCCTCCTCTGTACACGGCTCCTTTCCCCCTAGGGGTGACACGCCGTCCTCCTGAGGACACCCCAGCCCCTCCGCCGGGGTGGACTTGAACTCCTGCACGGCCCTGAGCGGGACAAGTTTCAGCTCCACCTTGGGCTCGGGCTTTCCCTCACCTGACTGTGCTTCTGGCTTCCTAAGGGCGTCTTTCGAGGCTGGAGAGGAACTGGGAGCGCACTCCAGGTGGGCGGAAGGCTCTGTGCTCTGGGTGCTAACGTTGGGTACCTGTCCCCCATCCGGCTGGGTCTCTAAGGGGGTGGTCTCCTTGATTACTGAGGTAGATGGTTTAGGATGACGTGAGCTCTTTCCCTCTGAGGTACCATCAGCTGGAAGACAAGCCAGCCCTGGAGAAGGGGCTGCCCCCGTCTTCTGCGGCCCCTCCCCGCCACTGGGTACCGGACGGGGGGCTTCTGGGGACCCCAGCACTGCGGGCTGTGGAAGCGGCCAGGCCAGGCCCCCAGCCCACTCCTTGGTAAGCATGCCCACCGCTACGGCAGAGCTGCCGGCTCTCTCCAAAGAATGCCTCCTCAATTCCTCATTGTCAAGGGTCTTGGCCAACTTATCCTTGGGAACACGCCAGGGAACGTCAACCTCCCTCTGAGCCGAAACCTCTGGGCCGGCCTCACCTGTGACAGTCCTCCAACTTGGCTGACCTTGTCCCTGAAGACCCCGAGGGGCCTGCAGGGGACCTGTGCCTCTCTCCAGCATGGGCTCTTCATTCTGTTCTCTCTGAGCCATCGGAGAAAATTTAAAATCCTTCAGGCTGGCAGGGCCAGCCTGAGATGCCTTTGAAAAGCCCTGAAGGGGGTGAAACTCCTTCTGGACACGGGTGCTACTTTCTGGCCCCCTTGAATTTGCATTTCCAATTTCATCTGTCAGGGCACATGTCACAGGCTCACCAGGAGAGGGGCTGACCTCCAACATGATGGGGTTGGCGTTGGTGTCTCCCAGACGTAGGACGCTCTCGTTACTGTTTTTCACTCCATTTCTGTGGTCCCGTAACTCAGGGTAACATGATTTCTTAGGAGCCGCTGGGACACTCATTTTCCAGCCTTCAGTGGGGGCTGCCTGCCATGCAGTCCTCCTTAATGGGAAGGGGCTTCCTTCAAGCTGCTACCTGGTGAACAGGGAATTCTCAAGCCGCTTGTTGGCCCCTGACAGCATCACTGGGCGATCCTGCCTTCATCATTTTCAGAGCAGTTTTGAAACTGGGCATTGTCTTGATACACAGCAGGATGACTTATCTGTCAGGTTCACAGCTGAACGAGAGCCAATTAGCCCATGAGACCTAGAGAGAAATAAAAAGAAAAGCGCGCTAGATTGACAGATGTAGACCCTCGAGAGAAAAAAGAAGCATGGTAAACACAGATTTATTTATTCCTCACTTTCTTACTATTACTTCATTCACTCAATCCAGGTACTATTTCTCAAAAGCCTTCTAGACAGAGGCTCCTGCTGGCCAAATATGGGAAACTGTAACATCAAAACGATTTATGTCAGAAGTGGATTATAAATATATATTAAATCTTAAATTCGTATTTTAAAAATTCACAAGTTCATACTGATACTGATTAAAAAGAGCAGAGGAGAAAGGAAGGCTCTTCTTCACAGAATACCAACTAATATACAAAAAATTAGACAATTAGAAAAATCACCACTTTGTATTCACCAGAGTAATAATTATCTTGGATGAGGGATGCCAATGGTTGCTAAAATCACTGAGTGCAAAACTGTTGGGGAACAGGATATTTACAGAATCTTAAAGCACGACCCTCCGGATTACTTTATTTCTTACAAAGGAAAATTTCATCTGTACAATGGAGAAAGCTGGTAGACACCACCAAATTTAACATCACCATTATGGAAAGTGCTATCATGTGCTCCTGATGTTAGGTAGTTCTCAGGCCTCACATCCCCTATGAGAGTATCCCTGCTGTAAATGTTCAACCTGAGTTTAATCATGAGGAAATAATCAGGCAAATTTGAATTGACGGGCATTCTACAAAATAGCTGGGCTAAACTTGCCCCCCAAAACACCAATGGATATCTGCACACAATGCATGATTCTTGACTGGATCCTGGATTTTTTAAAAAGTTAGCAGAGAACATTGGGACAATTCAAGATTTAAATACGGACAATCTATTGGGTAAAGGTATTTTATCAATGTTAACCTTCTTGGGTGTGTAACAGTATCACAATTATACCAGAGATAATCTGTGTTCCTGGAAGATACATGATATTAAACATGACATGCTTTTTAACATGACATGTTGTCTGTAACTTACTCTCAAACGGTCAGCAAAGAGAAAAATATGTGTGTGTGTGTGTGTGTGTGTGTGTGTGTGTGTGTGTGTGTGTAAGAGAGAGAGCACACAAACATGGAAAAACGCCAGCAATTTGAAAATCTAGGTGATCCACTTGACTACACCTGCAACTTTTGCATAGGTTTGACACTTTTCAAAATAAAAAGTTGGAGGAAATTCTAGTAGCCTGCGAGTCCTGGATGATCCAGCCCCTACATACCTTTCTAGCCTCATTCCCTCTCATCCTTTTCTTTCCTAGGCTGCAGCCACACTCCTCATTCCTCACGTTACCATGTTCCTTTCTCCCTGCTTCAGGGCCTTTGCACATACCCTTCCATCTTCATGAAATGTGGAATCCTCCCCTGACCTCACCCAACAAACTCCCGTTTAGTCTTCAGTCTGCAGCTTAAATGCCACTTCCTCCAGGAAGCCTTCCTGATCCACTAGATCAGGTCTTTCTATGATGAACTTTCAAAACCCTATATTTTTACTTAAAAAAAAAAAAACTCCAAATGTGCTAGGCATCAGAGAAAATATTGTTAAATACCTGGCACATACATATACCTATCTATCTATCTATCTACCTATCTATCTATCTATATGGCACTTAATATATACTCTCAGCATGAGTGAATGAATCCATGACAAGATGACTGATGAAGATCAATGTTATTTCTTCCCTCACAGAGATTAAACTCTAATAAAGTATTTAAATTTCTACCAAAGTAGCCTCACAGATCATCAGTAAACCACTCAAGGCTAACATTGTTTTATCCACTACTATGAATGCATTCATTAGGCCCTGGGGATGGGAGAGTTTAAAAGTAACAAGGTTCTGCCTCGTACCCAATTCCCCCAGTGGGGAATCAAAGTGAAGAGCCGCCTTCCACGCCTTCCTCTGCTTTGTGCAAACATGCACGAGTGCACACCCACATTACACAGGAGACTGTTACGTTTCTACCAAAATAGGTTACATGGCAACCCAGTTGTCTTCCCGTCATCATTGTTTCATATGCTACTTCACACATTCAAAAGAGTGTGTGTGTGTATATCCACACACACATGTATATTTGTACATATACTAAACATGTGCATGTGTATATATACCATATATGTATATCTACATATATGTATATTTGTATGTATCTATTATAAAACAAAATAACATAGTAAACAAGAAAACCAAAGGACTGAAACATCACCAATAACTTTTCACTTGGCAGCCTCCCACGGGCACCCCTAAGAACTCAGCTGATGGACCTCTCTTTTCCTTTCATTTGTTTGCATCTGTACAAAAGCATGTACGTTTTCCATAATGACATCATTTCCTATAAGCTGGATTTTGGTCAGTTATTTTTTTTTATTTCCCCCTTCTTCCTCCTCCCCCCCCCACCCCCACCGCACACGGCACAGTGACATCCTGATCTAGGTCTTTCCATTCCTTTCCCCATGTTTGTAGAATCCTGTCCAAATACACACACCTGTGCACAGGTTTGCGCTTTCCTCTCCCTGTTGTGCCGCACTTCCGTTCTGTCCCTGTGGCACTCAGGTCCTCATCCTCCCACCCCCTTCAGCCCCGTCTCCTGCTTTCTTTTTCTCCTTCTCTGCCTTCTTCCAGGCCTGTCTTCGGTAGGCCAGTGGTACCCCCAGGTCTAGCTTCAAGCCTAACCAAGGTGCTGACACTCTGATCCCAGCCTCCGTCCCCTGATAAAGAGGGGAGTCTCAAAGCATCTATATTTCTTTCATTATTCAGTTTTCAAGGTGTTTTCCTTGTGCCTCTGGGCAGAAATACAAAAAGCATGTAGGCAAATCATTAAGACAGCAGTTTAAAAGAACACCGTGCTCTCTGGGTCGGGAAATGGGCGTCCTGGAAAGTCATGGAGAGCAAGACATTCCATAAATGTGAGCCAACCAGACAAAGTAAGCATCTCTAATTCTCTGTGGGCAGAATTATAAGCATGAAGCCAAGAGCCCTCTTGGGTTTGAACTATAGAGGCTGGCAGAAGGAAATAAATGCATTCTTCTCAGCAGTGACAAACCAAACCGGAGCATCAGACACTGCAATCCACAATGTGGTTGCTAGAGAGTGACAAGCAGGTGTAAAATCTTGCTAGAAAGAGTTGTACCTTAATACTTAAGAATTACATAACAGATGTTCTCTGTCAGTAAACAATAAACATTGCTCATTGGAAAGAGGATGGAAAGCTAGAACCTTCTAGGGGCCGAGTATTATTCTCAGCACTAATACATGTTTGTAAATTTTAAGTTTTAAATTGTAATTACTTTTACTTAATTTTTAATTTTAATTTAAGTTAAACTATTTAATATTTGTAATGGCCTCCAGAAACAGATCTTCACATCTCCTTGCTTTTTTTCTCTCTCTCTCCAGGTAAGGAAATGAAAACACAGAGAGGGTAACATTCCCAAAGTCACACAGCTAAGATGTGACAGAGCAGGGATAGAGGTAGGAAAGTAAAATTCATGCAGAAAGTGGAAGCTGTAAAAGAAAAGCTGCCTATTGGTGAAATTATACTGATCACAAGGAAGAATAAAAGGAAAAGTCACTATCATAAGAACAAGGATAGAAAAGCAAAACCAGAAACCAAAAAAGGATAGGAAGCTCACACAAGACAGGAAAAGCAACTTTTAAAACCTTCTTCAATTATAAAAGGCAAAATTATATACAGGAGGTAATGCTTCCTGTTTCCTTCCCTTCTTGCCCAGCTTCACTCCTCCCCCCTCGAGTGCCACTGTTTCACCAGAAGACAGTCACAGAATCTACACGGGCAAGAGGTTTTTTCTGGATCTGGATTTCACTCTAGGGTACTCTACTGAGATAAACATCCCCCCCACCCCAGTATAAACATGATCATAAAAATCCAGACTTATAACACAGGAGTGTGTGATTAAACAAAAAATGCAATTATGTCAACCAACTGTGCCGACCCTGCCCCGCTTAAGGTGCATTTTCCCAGGGTGTGGCGTGTAGCTTTCATATGCTTCACATTCATGGCTGTCAAAAGTTAGAAACAATGTCCTTAGCAGTAAATGGCAACCTATCCTGGAAAATAATCCATTAACTAAGTCCTAGGTCCAAAAGGAGTTTAATGATTTTCTAGGCTCATAGCCTATCTCATACGTAATAATCTTCCAAGTAGCACCCCCTATCACTAGGGTGAAAACCTATTTGTCCAGTAAGGAACTCAGATTCTCCTCAGCTGGAACAGCTCTTAAAAGCTCCCAACACCTAAGCACACACACTAGGGAGCCCAAAGTGCCACTTACCCGGGGTGCTCAGAGCCGCACACAATAATCAGTGCTGGGTGCATCATCCAGGGTCATGTGACAACAAGACTTCCATTCTCTTAGTTATACCTCTAACCACACCATCTAAGAACATGACAGCTTCAAACAAATCCTGTTGATTCCATATCATCCACAGAATGCCAAAGCATCTTATGAATTACTCCTAAACTACACTAACTCAATCCTAGAAATTTGCAAGTGGCTTTTTTTTTGCAAGCACCCACGGTAGGACTATAAAAACACATGTCTTGAACTGCATCTTGCTGGTCTACGTCCCTTGTTCAATCCTATTTAAAACTTTTTGGGCCCACCCTCAATTTTTCATCCCAAATATTTGCAATCCATTCTGTTTTCATACCATCTTGGAAGAGGTAAGCGCACCTTCCAGGTTATCATTCATTCACTGATGCCAGAGTCAGCAGAACAGGCAGGGGGGCAGAGCACAGCACCTGGAGCAGGGAGAAGTAACCCCTCACCTCCTCGTCAGCACCCCGTGGGCGTCCACAGGTGCTCCTCCACCCAGCAGGCCCCGCAGTCACTGAGCACACCCCATCTTGTCCACAAGGACGTCGTAAGGCGACATACTTTGTCAAGCGTGTTACTGAGATAATTATCACTTCACCTCCCACCCAAAAGAAAAAGAGAAGACGAAAATGAAGAAAGAAAAGAAAATGAAGCCGTTATCCCATGACCTGTTCTCCATGCTACCCTGCATTCTCCTAAGGACCGCTGTTTATTTTCCTCAGTACTCGTAACTAGCCAATTACCAATGCTTTTTAATCCAACGTGGGCTCAGCATCAGGCTCTACTGACATGTAGTTTAAGCATCGCACCCTCTTCCTTGCCAACAAACAAAACTGTCTTTGCCCATCGTTAACAATCAAGCATGTCTGCAGCTCTCCCAAGCTCACAATCTCCGCTAATAGTTTGACCATCTCATCTAGATGGAACCTTTTCCATCGAATATGCATATACATTCATGAATCGTTAAGCGGATGGATAAGGATCTAGATGCTCAGATACAACCTCTTCATCCATCTTTCGTTTCCATTTCCTGTTGCCACGCTTGCTCTGCCCAGTATAGCGTGAAAGGCATTCTCGGATAAAGAGGACCTCAGCAGACCCACCACCATCTCTGTGCTGTCCACCAACATGACCACAACACCATCTGAATGACGGGTGAAAGCCAAGTTTCCCATCTTGACTTTCCAGGTCTGATGAGCCCTGGGCCCATGTATGTTTCCAGGCGAAATCCCCTTTACTCTTCTACTTAAAATACACCTGCCAGTAAAATTGTCCTCCCTACCCCATAGCTCCACCTTCTGAGCTCAAAAGGCCACCTCTTCCAGGAAGCCTTTCCTAATTTCTCCTCCCTCCCCCTCCCCAAAAAAAAGTGGAGAAGGAGCTAGATATTATCTCTCCATGTCCTGAATCCCTAGATCTTTCCTTCTGGCACTGTCATACCATGTTTTAAAAATTATACTTATGTACATCTCATTTGATTATATATAATGAGTCTTTTTTTTTACAGTTACATGCCTTATTTTTATTATAGTTATGGGTGTCTTATTTCCTTTATTAAACTACAAGCTCACTAGGTTGGAGGTTAACAGCTCAAACACTTCTCTTTTCCAGGCAACATCTGGGACAGCACTTCATGCAGAGTAGGCCCTTGGGCTGAAGCAATCTCCTCCCAACTTAAGCTCAAAAGGGTGAATGTTTACATCACTTTCAATACAGCACGGGCCCTATTTTTTTTCAGTCTTTTAAGATGGAGATTACAAAGCCACCCTTCCCAACTGGGTAGCCGGTTAGGCACCCTCTCCCCTTCCCCACAGGAGAGCTGTACCAGAATATCCAGGGGTGATTATACGGAAAAATACATTCTGATCTTCGTGTTTAACTTATATGTGTCATACAATGTAATTTAATTAGAAAATTTAAAAACTAAAGAAAGTCTGGGAGATTTTTTTTATGTTATTAAAAGGAGGCATGGGTTTTAAAAGATTGAAAAAATACTGCATACAGCCTTCCTGAGCTGCCAGGTCTGCTGTGGAATGCTTTATCAGTTGTGAATTTTCACATAAATATTCAAGCACTGTGCCTCTGAATGTAAATGCAATTCCATCTGACTTAATAAAACTTAGTTGCCAAAGAAGCTCCAGCTACAATTCCTACCATGCAATAAATAATCCTTCAGAAGAACTCTGGGATACAGAAAAATGCATAGGCTATGAACCCAAAATGTAATGGTAAATATAATAATGATGCAAAAAAGTCAAAATCCCAACTTTCAAAGTTTAGTTGACATTCTTAATGAGCATATATTGAGGTCTATAATGTTCCACCACATTTAAAAGGATAGTTTTATGTGAAATGACTTGCAAACATTTACATACAAGTCAATCTATTCGCCTGCTTTAGAAAGTTTTGTGGTTATCACTCTTCTATGCTTTCTGCAATGGTAACCATTTAGGAATAGCCAGGTTCTTGGTCCTATTTCATATTATTTATTCATATTATTTAGGAATAGCTGGGTTCTGGCTCCTATTTCATAATGTTCTGTATGTTTCACAATGTTCTATATGTTTATTCTCAACAGGTACAGGTAAGGTATAGGTAGTTTAAAAGTTGATGCACCGCAGACTGAATGAACTTTACACGTTCAGTGTCACTGCAATATAATTAAAAGTTGAATCACTGGCTTGGGAATGGTGACTAAATGTTCTGGGACTCTGTAGCTATCCGTGGTGCTGACTCCTGTGACAACGTGCCCAATTATGTAAAAATATAACCGCTCTACAGAGGCTACTTCACTCTCCTTATCTATGTACATAACGTGGGTAGTACATCACATTTTATTTTAATATATAATCAGAACTGTGTTCAGAAAAACATCTTTTTTTTTCTTTTTTAGCTCGTACAGGTTATTTTATTTTTATTTTACCGTGAGTAAAAAGAGTGAAGAAGAATATACACATAAATGAAATGCTCTATTTCCCCCTTTATAAAGGGCCAGGAAAAGAGGTCACTTGACTTTTCAAAGGTTAGACTAATCTGACATTTAAGCAAAATATTAAACTAAATGATATTTTTAAGTCTCTCCAATAAAAATGTTGCATGTTTCTCCAAAACAGCCTCATTCGCATTTGCCAACAAAAAAGCATTTGTTTTCTCCTTTAAAAAACAAATCCTTCCTTCTAGAACAGAATTTCACTCAGAAAATATAGGGTATTCACTCCTTGCCTATTATGTTTAATATTTATTTTGTTTTGTGTTTGTCTTAAATGATTTTTTCCCCAAATGGAAATACTTAGATTGCCAATTATTTGAAAAAAAAGAAAAGGATCTTCATTGTGTAAAAATAAAGGTAAAAAATATACCAAAGTCCCCTACTCCCACCCCAAGAAACAGAGATTAATGTGTAGTATCCCAGATTTTTTTAACACTCAGGGAATGAGTTTTTTACCTTCAGTTTTATACTCTGCATATTATAGACACCTCCCCACATAAATACATGTAGTAAATACTTAATCATTTTTAATGACCACTTTTACCATAATTTACCCACCAATCCCCCATTGTCAGACTTTAGGTTGCTTTCAGCTTTTGCCTTTTAAAATAATTCTTCACAGAACACTGCTGAATGCATATCTTTACGGCCCCTCCCTTACCTCCTTACAATATATTCCTGAAGGTAGACTCACTATATAAACAGGAATGCACATTTGCATTTTAATACACAACTCTAAGCCCCATGAGGGGTTTTTGTTTTGCTTACAGGCACAATCTGTGCCCAGACTATATGCCAGGACCTGGCACATAATGGGTGCCTCATAATTATTTGTTGAATAAATACATACTGCCCTCAAGAAAAAAGGTGTCAATCTTCCTTCTATCCCTCTATTTCCCTGCTTCCTGCTCCATCGCCTCTCTCCCAAAACTCTTCACAACTACAATGACCAGATCATCTGCCATTCAAATAGTGAAACTGTTTTCTTTCTTGCTTAGGAATTTTTTCCATTTTTTATTAAAGTATAATTTACATACTGTAAATTTCACCCTCTTTACTGTACAGTTCTGCAAGTTTTGGCAAAAGCAGTCAGTCTTGTGACCACCATGACCACAATCAAGATACAGAACAGTTCCACGAGTTCCAAAATCCCCCCTTTTGTAAGTCAACCCTTCCCTGACCCCCAGCCCCCGGCAACCAAGATCTGATTTCTGTTCCTACAATTATGCCTTTTCCAGAACGTCACTGAAATGTCACTATACCGTGTGCAGGCTCTGTGCCTGGCTTCTCACACAGCACAGGGCATTCACCATGACCGGGGGTCTATCGGTAGCTCGCTCATTTCTACGGCTAAATATGATTCTGTGCTACGTACCACAGTTTGTTCATGCCTTCCCCAGTTGAGGGACATTTGGGTTATTTCCAGGTTTGGGCAATTATAAATAAAGCTGCTAAATACATTCATGTACAAGTTTTTGTATAAAACTGGAACGCTTTTGAGAGTTCAAAAATGCTAAAGCAGACAGAATGCCAAGACACCAAGTGCAAACTGGACATATGGGCGCCCTCTTTAGAACACACTTCTAACCACCCCAGATGATCTGGTTCTGGTGCTTATCTGCCTGTTTATTACCTGCCTCCACTCCTCCTATATCAACTCCAGGAGAGCAGGCGACCCCCTCCCCACCCTCTGTTCACCACTCTATTCTTTTTTTTTTTTTTTAATCTTTTGGCTGCACTGCACGGCATGTGGGATCTTAATTCCCTAACCAGGGATCAAACCCGTGCCCCCTGCCTTGGAAGCATGGAGTCTTAACCAATGGACCGCCAGGGAAATCCCTGTTCACCGCTCTATTCTCAAGTCCAGAACAGTAGCTGGCACGTGGCAGGGATTCAAAAACATATTTTAATGGAATGAAGTTCGCTCAACACTAGGAACTTACTTTCCACACTTGAATAGCATTTACCATTACCAGGTGCTGTTTTCAGTGCTTTACTGCACTGAATCCATATTACAACCCTATGGCTAGAATTTACTATCTTGTTTTTTACAGATGAAGAAACTGAAGCAGAGAGATGTTAAATAACTTCTGGAAGTAAGTGGAAGAGCCAGAATTTAAATCCACAGTCCATGCTCTTAAGCCACCAGGCTAAGCCTCCCTGGAGTCCTCAATTTTTAAAGTTAATAGGTTAACAAAATCTTGTTATTTTATTTTGTTATTATTTTACATCTACGGAAGTTACGCGCCATTTCATATGATGTTTGGCTATTTGTATTCCTTCTTTCATGCTGTGTGTGTATCTCCAAAGCGAAATTCTTTTTAACCATTATTTTTAATGGCAAACATGACAAGCTATTTCCCGAATACAGATTTTATCAAGAGAAAATGAGATATTAGAATTTTAAGGACTGTTCGAGGGAATTAGGGCCAGATGAGAGACCTCTTGCCTACCGCCTATCTCACAGCTCAAGTCCCTGGCCCTCCCAGGTCTCTCCTACCTGGATTATTGGTTCCATCATCCACCTCATGACCAAAGCTGGAAATCTGGAGAGTTTCCTTGGCCCTTTCCTTTAGCTCCATCCATCAGCAAGAGTTTATCAGATGGACTTCCACGGTTCATCCCAGCCATTCACTTTTCTCCATCTTCACTGCCACCATCATCTCCCATATGAGCTACTTACAAATCTCCCACCAGATCTCCTGACCTCCACTCTTGCTTCTCTAAAGAGCCGTTCTCCCTTCACAAGGTGTCCAGAGTAACATCTTGACACATCAGTCAGATGGGGTCCTTTCCCCACCACAAACACTCCATGGCTTTCTTGCTCTGACCTGTGTGGTCCCCTCTCCCCTCCCCACACCCTCCTTCCTCACCGTCCCCTTAAGCCTCCCCACGGGCTTTGCACTGCCATTGTCACTTCTTGGCACCCAATGCCAGGCTCTCTGCATGGCTGTGCCCTCCTCAGGCTCTCCTGATGTTCATCCTCTGTTCCCTGTCACAGCCCCCATGGTTTCCTTCCCAGCCTGTCCCAGCTATTCTACGTGTTTATTCGTTCACTGTCTTCCTCTCCCAGTAAAACATGCTCTCCTCAAGGATAAAGATCAGATAAGCCCTCCTCACCACTGGTCCCCCGTGACCAGAAGGCTGTGCTACACACTGTAGGCACTCAATAAACCCCAACAAGTCTTTGCTGAATTCATGAATATGGTAGCATAACTGAATCCTTCCTAATGTGTTTGGCTCTCTGGGTAATGCCTCACGGAGCACATATTAATCACAGAATCACTGAGTGTCAGAGGTGGGAAGGAACTGAGACACTAATTAGTTTAACCCTCTCATTTTCTATGAGGAAACTGCAGCCTAGAGAAGCTTCACGACTGACTCAAGGTCGCCCCGCCACGACCTGTCACAGCAGGGGGTGGAGGGCAGGCCCCTCACAGCCAGGGCTCCTCATCCCCCTTCACAGACCTGACAGCCTCACGCATGGGGAAGGCCAGGGCAACAAGGGCTCGTGGACACAGGACTCGAAAGGGCTCTGAGATGGAGCCAATTTATAAGCATCAGCCAATAAAAAACACAGTGTGAGGAACAATGGGAAATAAATACATAAATGAAAGGTCCTAATCCTCAGAGAAACGGTAATCTCCTGAGGGAAAAGGGATATGATGTAGATACAACTAATAACAATGGTAATAAAGGCAAGGCAGGGTATAATCGAATATGCTATTAAAGAGAAATACTCAGGACCACATGATGACAAGGAGGAGGGCAGGAACTGCAGCTGAGAGGCTGGGGAAAATGAGATCTTTGCCCCTTCTTGCAGTTTGTGAAGGGGTGTGTGTGTGTGTGTGTGTGTAGTTCTACAATGATTCCAGCTGGCTACCTTACACTCATGTACACCAGAAGTACTGCGTCATTCAAGGTCTGGGCACTGGGTTTGTGATGCTGCAGTCACAGGTCCCTCTTTCTTCCCTGTGATCCCTTTACCTCTTATTCCCCCAGTGGGGAAGGGCTAAGGAAAAGAAGCCACTTGGGGGGCTTCCCTGGTGGCGCAGTGGTTGAGAATCTGCCTGCCAATGCAGGGGACACGGGTTCGAGCCCTGGTCTGGGAAGATCCCACATGCCGCGGAGCAACTAGGCCCGTGAGCCACAACTACTGAGCCTGCGCGTCTGGAGCCTGTGCTCCGCAACAAGAGAGGCCACGATAGTGAGAGGCCCGCACACCGCAATGAAGGGTGGCCCCCCGCTCACCGCAACTGGAGAAAGCCCTCGCACAGAAACGAAGACCCAACACAGCCAAAAATAAATAAATAAATAAATAAATAATTTAAAAAAAAAAAAGAAGTCACTTGGAAGCTCCAATCTGTCAAACACTGCTTGCTCTCAAAAGGATTTCTGGGGCTTCCCTGGTGGCACAGTGGTTGAGAATCTGCCTGCCAATGCAGGGGACACAGGTTCGAGCCCTGGTCTGGGAAGATCCCACATGCCGCGGAGCAACTAGGCCCGTGAGCCACAACTACTGAGCCTGTGCGTCTGGAGCCTGTGCTCCGCAACAAGAGAGGCCGCGATAGTGAGAGGCCCGCGCACCGCGATGAAGAGTGGCCCCCGCTTGCCGCAACTAGAGAAAGCCCTCGCATAGGAATGAAGACCCAACACAGCCAAAAATAAATAAATAAATTAAAAAAAAAAATAGGAAGAACCGAAAAGTCTTTCTTTAAAAAAAAAAAAAGGATTTCTGACGAAAGGGGGCAAAATAACTGCTAAAATGAGGCATGGGATTATCTGTGGATTTCATTTCTCCTTGCAATCCCTATATTCTTAGCAGAAAAAAACTCAAAGAGTTATCCGTTCTGGTGAAGGAAGAAAATGTCATCATCCAGTTTAAAAGACCGGCAGTTTCAAAAGGTAGCAACAACAGCTGAATTTGACCACCAAGAGTTGGTGATAAATTCCCTGCCGTTACTTCATGAGACAAGTCAGAAAAGCTAATCTATTGAAGACTAATATTCCATCTACACAATACTAGATGAGACCCAAACTCTTCCAATACCATTAGCATGGGCTTGTGTTTATTAACAGGAGACTGAAAAGAGAGGCAGGCTTCAAACCCAGATAAAAGCAGATCCTTCTTGACTTACAGGAAAGGAAGTGTATTCACACACAGGCGGTTCAACCGGCATCCCAAGTGCTGAGTCAGACAAGGTTTTGGTTATAGAGTTATGGAGGAGTGAGAAGCGCTTTTTAAAAAACTGAGCTCCAATGTTCGTTTGCAAGGCATGTCCTTCCTCCTTCTCCAGTGGCTATCTGGCCTATGAACTCACACCTGGTTGCTTCACAGCCTATGTCACCTGCCTGGCACCTGAAGGCAATTGAGGACCCACTCTAAAGAGCGTCTTAAAAGAGCATCTCCTCCTATTCATTTACCTGCCCAAGTGTTAATATAACACTGTAATATTCATGAGTTTATTCCCTTCTTCGTTTCTAACCACAAATGGCTTATGTGAATATTCCCAACAAATCCACCCCCCTCCTTTCTTCCCCACTAGACCTATGGCCCAATCTGCTCTGCAATGCGGACGCTGGGTCAGGCAGTTACGGGAGAATCGTGAAGTCCGCTTGAGCAGGTGGGGAGGGAGGCTGCTTCTTGGGGGCTGGGCCTGGGGGGTGGCTTGGTACAAGCTGAGAGGCAGGACCAACACCTTCTCAAACTCCTCTGCCAGGCCCCGCTCGACCTCTCTTCTCCAAGTGCGTTTATTTCAAAGCAGTAGGCGTGCTCGAGCTGCACACCTTGACTCTCTTCCGTGTGCCTCAGACCCTGGCAATGGACTTCAGCATTCATGGTGGGTGTGACACATGACCCTCGTTTATCTGCGGGACTGCAGGCTGTAAATCTCAGGGATTGTCTGCTATCTGAAAGGAAGAAAGAAGTCTTTCTCACACCATCAGGGATAAGGTGAGAATCACCTTCAGCTCAAAAGCCTGCACTGGGTCACTACAAACAGTGCTCTTTCAAACCGCTTTTTTCCTGGAAGGTGCATTTCTTTTATCTTTCATCAGAAGCATATAACCTTTCTTCTGTCAAATGAGCCAGATACCTAGAAGGATAAAGCTAAATATTTAACACCATGATGCAGCCCAGGCAAAAAAGTTTGTAACAACCAGAGAGCAAATAAATAAACTTCGCGGTGACTGCAAAACAACTACAATTAAATGGAAAGGGATATACGTTCAGGGCCCAGGGCCTTTTGTTAAGAGTCTCTGTATTTTCATTAGCTATACTATGTAATGAATAAGGCATTTTTGATCACCATGTTTGGAATGTCTTTATCTCTAAGGGAGAGATAAAGAAATGAAGACAAATAGAAAAAGAAAAAATATATTCCTTAGTTAGGAACCAACTTGGCCTAGAAACATGCAAGAAAAATAAATGATCTATGCTGGGGAGAATGACTGGTTTTTCTATACAATCAAGCTGAATGAGTAATATTGCTTTAGTGAACTTGTATGATTCCTCCAACATTTCACCAAAACTTGAAGAAAAATAGGAAAAAAAAAAACAAAACCGTAAGATTCCCAACAAAATTCAAGAATGCTTCCTTAAAGAGCAACATGGTGATGAGTATTTGAATAGCACTCAATCTACAATCCCAGGGTGGAAAGCTGGCTTGCTAGCATTTTTTCGGGATAGGGCAGGGGCTTCAGCATGGCATCTTAATGATCAAAACTGACAACTTCCATAAGCAACAAAAATCAAACACTCCCAGAAAGCACAAACCTGAGTAAGGATGAATTTTAATGGGCATGCTTTAAATATTTAAAACCACAGTTTAGAAATTCACTCTTAAATAACATGAGATGCTCAAACATCCATTTTAATCAAAAGAAATACCATTAAGTCTCATGCTTCTTATCTTTTCAATAAAAGAGCCGAAAAGCTAATTAGTCACTTTCATTTAGTGATTCACAATCACATCCTCGTATACGCATGATGTGCGTGCCTAAGCGTCAGGCACGGGAAAGGGAGCCATGATGCTAACCGGCCCCCCAGCGTGTGGTCCTGACGGCGGCCAGGAAGGCTCCTGACCCCTGTCCGGGACGCTCCTCTAACCCGGCAGCTCTCCGAGGCTGCAGGAGCACACTTACACACTGACTGTCCTCCTCCCGACCAGAGAAACAGGATCCAGGTTTACCCTTAGGGCCTCTTCCGAACTAAGTATGAGGACAGCTCAGAAGGGGTGGAGGCAAAGGAATCTCCAGGGAGCGCGCTGGTGTCAACAGAGCCGTGATGCAGTGAATAAATCAGGAGAAAACCTCTCTCCAGGCAGACAGGCCTGGCCAGGGGTCCTGGGAGCGTTTAGGGTGGGGGAAATGGTCTGCTCAATCCCACGGGAAGGCAGGTAGAGTCGCACCAGCCTGGAAAGACCAAGGCCTGCAGCCTGAGAGCCTGGCAGGGGAGCGGGGAGACGTGTGCCAGGTCCTCTGATTCGCATGAAAAGAATAAAGTGATGCTGGAAAAGTAATGCAAACTCTCCGCTCCCCACCTAAAGCTAGGAGGCCAGAGGAGAAACGAGAAAAGGAGAGGAAACCCAAGGGGCATTGAAGTACAAAAAGACAACTGATTCCAGAAAAGAGGAAAATAATTTACTCCTTCTTTGTACTGGAATTACTACTCCTCCTTTGCCTGGAATTCCACCTGCGTGCGTGCGTGCGTGCGTGCGTGCGTGCGTGTGTGTGTGTGTGTGTGTGTGTGTGTGAGAGAGAGTACGCTGTATAGCTCTTCATCCTGCACACTCTCAACACCTCCACAACAGCAAAGGCATACACAGCACAACACACGGCTCTGGATTCCAATCCCACTCACAGGTAGGAATGGACAGCTAAGAATTACAAGATTCGTAAGGAAGGCCTCAGATGAAAAAGAGACAAGGCATTAAAGAAAATACAGAAAACAGAAGAAACCTTTTTAAAATGTATGTTCTAATTTGCATACAATACAATCCACTCTTTTTACTGTACAGTTCTGAGTTTTGACAAATGCATAGAGTAACCACCAATCAAGATACAGAACAGCTGCATCACCCCCAAGATATCTCTCCGGTCATCTCTCATAATCAACTCCTCCCCCACCACGACCCACTAGCAAATACTGATCTATTCTCCATCCCTATAGTTTGCCTTTTCCAAAATGTTTTACAAATATGATTATACAGCATGTAGCCTTTTTTAAAATTGAGGTATAGTTGACTTACAATCAATCTTACATTAGTTTCAGGTGTATAACATAGTAATTCAATATTTTTATAGATTACACTGCATACAAAGTTATTATGAAATATTGACTGTATTCCCTGTGCTCTACATTATTACATCCTTGTACATGTAGCCATTTAAATCTGGCTTCTTTCACTTTTAATATAGAGGAATCTAGATAATAACACTATATTATTATTTTATTAATATAGTTAGTTATATTAACATTGTTAATATAGAATGCATATTACATTCTATATTCACTCATATTACCACTTGTATCAATAGTTCATTCCTTTTTATTGCTGACTGGTATTCCACTGCATGGCTGTGCCACAGTCTGTTTACCCATCACCAGCCGAAGGACAGAAGAAAACATTTTAAAATTCTAATGAATTCCCTCAGAGAGAGAAGAGTGTCCATAAAACAAGAATAAGATGCTATAGAAAGGGGCAGTCTGGGAATATATAAGAGCTCATAGGAATTAAAAATATGACCAAATGCAACAATCAATAGAAGGTTTTAAAGATAAAATCTAGAAATTCGATTAGTCTCAGAAATTAGAACCCCCAAAAAGGAGAAACTAAGAAAGATAGAATAATTAGTGTATCAATGCAGGAGCTCTAAATTCTAATAGAAATGCAGGGGAAAAAAAGAGAGAACAGAAAAAACAAGAGAAAATTACCAAACAAATAAAACAAGAAAATTCTCAACACTGAAGAACATAAGTGTCCAGATTAGAAGGGCCCATTGAGGGCCCAGAAAATAAAATGCTGCCTACTGCAAAGCACAGCATTATGCACCCCGAACGCACCAGGAATAAAGAGAAGTTCCAGGGAAATAAAACAGGTCACAGATAAACGGAATCACTGGCAACAGATCCCTGAACAGTAATAACAAATATATGAAGTCAGGGAGCAATCCTAACACTTCAAGAAATAATGATTTTCACCTAAAATTCCATACCTTGCTAAACTATCAAATCAAGTGTGAGAATAAATTCATTTTCAAACACACAGTAATTCAAATACATCTGTTTCCCAAACCTCTGAAGAACATGCTTCTGCAAAATGAATACAAAAATGAAGAAGACAGGGGATCCAGGACAGGGGACCGAAAGAAAATCCCAAGAAAACAAGGGCGGGGCCCAGGGCCAGAGATGCACCGGTTCAGACAGGAGCAGAAGAGGAGGCGTGGAAGGCAGACCCAGTAAAAAGAGGCAGCTGGTGGTCCTGCTGAGCTGGGACAGTTGTGCTGAGCGAGGGTGTCCTGCAGGCCCTCGGCACTCTCTTCGCCAGGTGATAGGGAAGGCTGTTTCTTCCTTGCTTGTCCCTCTAAGAACAAAGAAACCTTCCCAGAAGCACCCCTGAGGCCACCCCTCGCAGGGCAGGGGAATGGGGGCCCTGGTGACTAGCTTGGCATCATCAGGAGTTACTGAGTCAAGTGGCCAAGGGGTGGACAGGAGGACAAAATCAGGCTGCACCAGCAGAGAGGAAGAGGAAGTGACTTCTGGGCAGTACCCAGCAATGTCCCATGCGGTGTTCACTAACCTTACGGAAAAACCCAAGGGAGAGAAAGTTGCATAGTACACTAGTGGGCCCATCAGTAAATGTCATGTAATATAATAACGTAAAACGTTTCTGCTGATGTACCCATATTTGGGAAGCCTGGGAAGGGAGTGTGCATAAGAGCTGACCTCTCCACTGTGTGATGAAAAACCAACTGCTGATGTCCAAAAGGGAAACAGAAGCCGAGTTATAGCAGGAGAAACAGCAAAATGATTTGAAATCGGTTGCCTCCGAGGGGAAGGATTTGGAACGGGGACGGGTGGGCAGAGAGGACTGCAGCTTCCTCTTCTAAGCCTTTTACCATTACAGTGAAATAAAAGTTAAACATTTTAAAACCACTGTTTCCTTATGGAATATTTAAAGAAAACTGAAGCAAAGTGCTAATTTTGTTATCATTTTAATGAAGATCTAAAGCTACAAACTCATCGAAAAAATCTATGGAGTGATTTCTTGGTTTACATTTAAATTTAAAATTTACAAGAGCTAGGATTAACAGACACACACTAGTATATATCAAACAGATAAACGACAAAGACCTACTGTAAAGCACAGGGAACTATAGTCAATACCTTGTAATAATCTATGATGGAAAAGACTGAAAAATCAGTTATATATATATATATAACTGATTCACTTTGCTGTATACCTGAAACTAACACAATACTGTAAATCAACTATACTTCAATAAAAAAAGTATAATTAACAAAATATAGACAGAAATAAGAAATGAATGAATCAATCAAGCAATCAATAAATAAATAAAATTTATGAGGTCTGAGGAGATCGTGGTATCAGATGCACCGAAACTCAACACACTGGCTGTTCACATTGAGATGACAGGACACCTGAAGCTGTGGCTGAATCAGCAGGAGGAAAAGCACTAGTATTTCTGGTTTGTTCAGAGGAGAACAGACCCTAGATTCACCAGTGGCCTGAGCAGGTGAAGGAGACAGCATTCTGAGCTCAACAGGAGGGTTCTGAAGGAATGCAGAGCTCGTTAGGAAAATGAAGTTACAATTTCAGAAGAGAGTGGTGGATGCATATGAATGAAGTTTTAAGATTCTCCAGCTGCCTTTGGAGTAGCAACTCAGGACGTTTCTGAATTATCCAGCACATTCTACCAGAAGACACGGCCCCCCTGCGTCACCACTGAAAGAGCTAACGAAGATCTGCCTATCTCCGGGCCTCTCAGAATTGCCACACGACCACCTTAAACATAAAGCAGGTCCCCTGGAATAAGGGACGGAAATGTGGCATCACCTGATTTGAATCCCGTCCTGCCAGTCCTCTGCTGTGCTGTCACTCACCAATCTCACCCTGTTTCCTCATCTGCATTTTAATGCAGCTAAAAATAGGAGCAGCTTGTAGGGTTGCTGTGAGGGCTTGAAGTAAGGTCTGTAGCACACCTACCACGCGGTGGGGATTAAATAAATGGTAGTAGTATTGCCTCACTGCAGTAAAAACGTGGGCAGAGACTCACCGCTACATGCTTGAGGGGGCCACAGAGGGCGTCATGCCTGCAGACACAAGAACGAGTTCTGCTGCGGTTTGCTTTTGGCTTGTGCCTGCCAGAACCCAGAACACAGGACCCGACTCTGTACCTGACTCGGCTCTGAGCACCCTCCACTTTTCCCTGCTCTCTACTCTGTCCATTCTGAGCCCCAGCCACGCCTCCCCTCTGGTTAGTCGTCACCCTTCTCTCCATTCTAGAATTTGCACAGCTCATGAACACTGAATAAATATTTAGCCTCTGTTCCAGAGACTGACTCCCAATCTAGGAAGGGACTGGTGAAAGCATCCCCTGGGCAGAATCTCATCTTTAAAAGAATTGGCTATAATCAGATAAAAAAAGAAATCGTTACTATAGGCCATGTGCCAGGACACAGAAATAGTTTCATTTTGGAAGAACAGATGACACAGCACGATTCCTTTCCAACACCATCTCCGTGCTGCAAGTTCCTGGAGAGCAGATTCTGTGCTCAGCGGAGTCTCAAGAGTCCAGAGAGGTACTTGGATGGATGAACACGATGTACTAGCTTAACAGGACCAGGTTAATCTGGGATAGGAAGAAGCAGGGTTACAAGACACTGATATCACTACCAGAGAGCCGTAACACGCAGACCATAACATGCGCAGTTCACACCTGCCAGAGCCAAGTTTCCCACCTAATTGCAGCCAGAGGGCGCTGGCCAGCACTTTCTCCAAATGAGCCTCGCTTCCGCCCTCTCTGTCCTGATTGTTCACAGTCATGTCTATAGATGTCTGCCTCCCACCCAGCTTTACCCCGCTTCATTCACAAAGCCTGGCTGCTCTTTAAGGCATGGCCCTTGCCTTTTAGCATCTGTAGATCCCTTTTCCAGACCTTTTGTATAACAAGTGCTCAACAAAACTTTGCTGGACCACAGATAAAACTTGTGATTTCTGATGGGGGAATATGGGCAAGCACTGCCGTCAAAGCCATGTTTGTGAATCCTCGCCTCTCTCTGGCTGCTGGGCTCGCACCACCTCCCCCTCCGTGAGCTCCCACAGGCATCTGGACCCCACGGAGGGCTGTGCGGGGTCCCTCGGCCATTATGCTCGTGGCTGAGCCCGCACCACTGTCCACAGGAACTCTGTTGCCAAAACCAGGTTAATTCATTCACTGCATACCTACCGAGCGTCTACTCTGTGCCAACGTGGCCCAGTGCTAGGAACAGAGAGGGACTCAGACGGGCATCCTGACTGCACAAAAGCCCTTCTGGTCCACAGCCTGCGTCGATCCGCACGGCCCCATGGGCTGCACCGGGGCGGACACCAGGCCACGGGGAAATCCGGGTCACAGCCTCTGACATCCTCGTTCGTTCCACAGAACCTGCTCGCCAGGAACTGGGCACCCACATTTCTCTGCACTTCCTTTGTTCCTTTCTCAGGATCCTTATCGCTCTCCACCTGGCACAACTATTTTCTACATCCTTGTCTTTTCTTCTCGACTAGAATTTGAGCCCAGGAGCCCAGCCCAGGCACCTCTGTATCCTTCCTAACACCCAGCAAAGGGCCTCACCCAGGGCACGTTCTCAGTTCAAATTTGCTGCATGAAACATGTCTGGTTAAATGACACCAAATACTGAAATCCCATTGCTTTCTAGCAATATCACTGATTTAAATTTTCCTGGAAAGCTATATAAACACGCTGAACTATTATACTGGGTACTTTCTGATTATATGATTGGATATTCTGTTTGGAAACTACAAATTGCTGCTTTTATTACACAACAAATTCGTGTTTTGTCCTCCTCTTCCTCTTCCTCTCCCTCCCCTCCTCCTTCTTCTCCTTTCTCTTGTTCTTTTCTTGCCCACTTCATTGTCAAAGTAATAAGTGCCTTTCTTCAAGGATCTACTTTGCAAACATTTGTTTAAAGACTGGAACTGTGAAAAGGTGTGTCTAGTGTATAAGTAAGCTTTTCACGCATAAAACTATTCACTGCGAGTATTCTGAATATACTACAAGGAGAACGCTGTAGGGCAAGATTTTCAAACTGGAATCAATTTAGTGACACATGACCTGCACTTTTAAAAATGAGAATATAATAGAGAAGATCAGTTTATCACATTTTCATGGGTAAGTATTGTTTCCTGAAACCTTTTTCAGTTAAGCATGTGTGTGCATGAGTGTGTGTGCAGGTGTGTGTGTGTGTGTATATGTGTGCACATATCCTTTCTAGGTTGCAGACAAAAATGTTTAAGTGACATTGTTGTAGGGATGTTTGTTTTTGGCCGCCAGGAACGAAACCAACTTCCTATTTGGGGGTAATTCTCAATGCTGTCGGTCTTGGTGGAGGCAGGGAATCTCCACCCATTGAAGAAAAAAAAGGCAGGAGCCCCTTAGGAGCCCCTTATCCCCGCGTCCCTCTAGGGAAGTGAACCTGACTTGGTCAGATGGATGCTCTCACTTGGGACTTCGAACCTTGAGCACATGACACAAAGACCGAGACGACGGAAAGATTAGATGTGAGCCGCTCATGTGAGCAGGCGCTGTAGCAGCTGTACCCGCGCAGCGGGGACTGTGTGTGGGGCAACAGCAGGGCGGCCTGCCTCACCTGTCCTGGCACCAACGCGCACCCCCCGGCTGCTGCCCATCACCTAGGCATCAGCCACAGCCTTCCTCTTCTGCTTCCTTCTCTTCCTTTTCAGAGTGGGTTTCTCTTGCTCACAACCAAGATCTTGAATGATGCAAAAAACAGGCTAAGGAGTTTGGCCTCTACTCTAGGAAATGGGAAACCCATGCATAATTGTAAACAAGAAGGATGATATCAGGTCAGGCACTCCTATGTAACTTGGATTGGAGACCAGAAACAACGGCAGCAGAATAAACAGTTGGCCCAGACCAGACAAAAGATGAGGACTTCAACTAGGACAAGAAGTGTTAAAGAGAAATCTCATTAATACCTTCTGTGCAAGCTACACTGCAGAGGACCAGGAGCCTGTGAAAGGCAATCCCAAAGCACAGCTGATGGCGAGGATGTGTAGAAAGACAGCCCTCATGCACTGTCGGTGGGAATGTAGATTGGGGCAGCCACTGGGGAAAACAGTATGGAAGTTCCTCAAAAATTAAAAATAAAACTGCCATATGACTCAGCAATTCCACTCCTGGGTATTAATGAGAAGAAAATGAAAACGCTAACTGGAAAAGATACATGCACCCCAATGTTCACGGCAGCACTATTTACCATAGCCAACATGTGGAAGCAACCGAAGTGCCCATCAACAGACGAATGGATAAAGAAGATGTGGTCCATATATACAATGGAATATTACTCAGCCAGAAAAAAAGAGTGAAATCTTGCCGTTTGGGACAACATGGATGGGCCTGGAGGATATTATGCTTAGTGAAATAAGTCAGACAAAGACAAATACTGTATATTTTCACTTATATGTGTAATCTAAAAAATAAAACAAACAAACAAATGTAACAAAACATACTCACAGAGGACAAATTAGTGGTTGCCAGAGGGGCAAAATAAATGAAGGGTATTAAGAGGTACAAACTACCAGTTATAAAATAAGTAAGTCATGGGTATGTAATGTACAGTAGAGGGAATACAGTCAATATTTTATCATAACTTTGTATGGTGTATAATCTATAAAAATATGGAATCACTATTGTGTATATATATTATATACCTGACATTAATATATTGTAAATCTACTATATTTCAATTAAAAAAAAACAAACATAGCTGAAAAGATCCAGTGAGGCCAGAAGAGAGCACAGTTAAGAGCATGGACTCCAGAGCCAGACTCCCTGGATTTGAATCTAGACTGACCAGCAGGATGAACGTGAGTTAATTACTTAATCTTTCTGTGCCTCACTTCTGCTATCTGTAAAATGGGAACAATGATAGTACCTAACTCTCAGAGTTACCGTCATAAGAATTAAATTAGTTGAAATATATGAAGGGCTTAGAAGGGTGCTAGGCACTCTGTAAGCAGGTATAACTGTTAAAGAAATTTAAAGAAAAAAAGACTTCTCCATCCCAATTGCTACAGCAAAGCTGTTGCTTTGGGTCTAATTTGGGGAGTGAAATTCCAATGTGTTGCTCTTCTTGGGCTGCTCTAACTCTAGTTTTAGTTATATATTTACAATTCGACAGGGAAAGGCTCTCACAACAGGGTGGACACACATTTAGAGCCTAATCTTTAAATATCTACGTACTCGCATTACCGTTTGTGAATTTATCCACAGCTAAGTTCAGTGACGCTGATTTTCTAGCATCACTGGGGAACTACATGTTCCATAAGTTAATTTTCTAGCAACTGAAGCACATAAAAGTTTGAACTACGTTAACAGATACTTTGCAAAATATATTGTATAATTACCTACTTCCTTAAAAAGAGCATCAGAAATAACTTTATATTTTTAATATTTCTAATACTGACTCAAGTTGACCATTTTGAATGAGCATCAGTCGCTTGACTAGTGCTGTAATTCACTGATGGTCTTAAGGATTAACCACTACGGTTTGAAGACCTTTTTGAACCTAGTGGCAGGGCAGGAATAAGACACAGATGTAGAGAACGGACTTGAGGACACAGGGGCGAAGGGGAAGCTGGGACGAAGTGAGAGAGTAGCACTGACATATATACACTACCAAATGTAAAATAGCTAGTGAGAAGCAGCTGCACAGCACAGGGAGATCAGCTCGATGCTTTGTGACCACCTAGAGGGGTGGGAGAGGGAGGGTGAGAGGGAGACGCAAGAGGGAGGGGATATGGGGATATACGTATACATATAACTGATTCACTTTGTTGTACGACAGAAACTAACACAACATTGTAAAGCAATTATACTCCAATAAAGATATTAAAAAAATAAATTAAATAAAATAAATAAAGATCTTTTTGCCCCTAAACTGTTAGCTCAAATACGAATGGGTTGGAGGCTTTGTATCTCCCTCTTACTTTAATTTTTGCTGCATCTTTCCCTGCTATTAGTTAAATAGTGCCTCTTGCAGCTATCACTATTTCTGTTTCAGAAGATAACCTTTCCTGCTTTGTTATAATCTGAAAGCACATTGCAATAGATACTAGAAGTATGTAGTAAATGGGTACACAGTCGATGGATTGTGGGGTGGGCATGAGAGCCCAAAAGGGCAGGAAACATACACTGTACACTTTGTAGAATCTATGTCACCTACTCTCTAAGGACTGTTCCCAGATTTTTACTGCTGCCAAAAGAGCATCGTGAGTTTGACTAGTGATGAGTGACAGCTAAAGGGAAGGAAGGTCAGCATACCCTGAGCCCCAGACTTGTCTGGAAGGCCACCTACTCCACATCTCCGCTGTATCTCCACTGAATTCATTTTGCCTCTGTAACAAAGTGCCACAGTTTAATGGCTGAAAACAACACAAATCTATTATCTTGCAGTTCTGGAGGTCAGAAGTGCAAAATGGATCTTACGGACTAAAATCAAGGTGTCGGCAGGGCTGCCTTCCTTCTGGAGGCTCCAGGGGAGAATCCATTAATTTGCCTTTTCCAGCTAGAAGCTGGGGAAATGGATTTCAGGAAATGTGCTGAGGCCACTTGCATTGCTTGGCTTCTGACCCCTTCCTCCCTCTTCAAAGCACATCACCCTGACCTCTGCTTCAGTCACCTCATCTTCTTTTCTGACTTGGACATGGCTGTCTCCCTCTTATGATGACCCTGGTGATGACACTGGGCCCACCCGGATCATCCAGGATCATCTCCCATCTCAAGATGCTTAACTTCATAAAGTCCCTTTTGCCATGTGAGGTTCCAGGAACTAGGACGTGGGCATGTTTGGGGGGAATTTTTGTGCTACCCGTATAGATGTGGAACAGATCTCAGACTGAACATACACGAAACCGAGGTGCTCATCTTCCCACCCAGCGCCTCCACCTCCACACAGACCTGTTCCACCCATGGTCCACTGCTTTTCAGGTGGCGGCAAACTCATCCTTCCGGCCGCTCACGGCAAATGACTTGGGGTCACCCTTGTCATCAAGTTCTGTCAAGTATCCTTTCAAAAGCAGATCCAGGGGACTTCCCTGGTGGTGCAGTGGTTAAGACTCCACACTTCCACTGCAGGGGTCACGGGTTCGATCCCTGGTCGGGAAACTAAGATCCCGCACGCCACACGATGTGGCCAAAAACAAAAAACAAACAAACAAAAACACACAAACAAAAAACTAGATCCAGCATCTGACTGCCTCTCCCCACCTCCACACCCACCACCGTCCAAGCCACCGTCCTCTCTCAGTGGGCTCCCTGGAACACTCCAATACCTGGTCTCCCAGATCCCACCCTACAGTCTATTCTCAACCCTGCAGCCAGAGGGAGAGTTTTAAAATAAGAATTACAACATGTTAACCCTCTCTTCAAACCTCTCCAATGGCTCTTTATCTCACTCAGTAAAAGCCAAAGTCTTATGCAAATGAACTTATTTACAAAACAGAAACAGACTCAGGGACTTAGAGGAAGAACTTAGGGTACCAGGGGGGAAGGGTGCGGGGGAGGGACAGTTAGGGAGTTTAGGGTTGACAGGTACACGCTGCTATACTTAAAATGGATAACCAACAAGGAGTACTGTACAGCACAGGGAACTCTGCTCACTATTCTGTAACAACCTAATTGGGAAAAGAATTTGAAAAAGAATAGATACATGTATATGTATAACTGAATCACTTTGCTGTACACCTGGAACTAACACAATGTTGTTAATCAACTGTACTCCGATATAAAATAAAAAATTTTAAAAAAAAAAATAAAAAATAGAAGCCGAAGTCTTATGACAAGTACCCCAGGAAGAAAGAAAATCATGAACAAAAACTCAGAGGTGAGAAAGTGCAGTTTGCCAGGAACTGAAAGCCACTCGGTATGTCCTGAGCAAAGATGGGACACAATGCAGCAGGCGGGAAGGGGAAGAAGCATGGGGAGGATGCCGGAAGGGGCAGCAAAGAAAACGGGGGGTGGGCAGGTTCATGGCCACTTAGGAGGTCAAATGGCAATAGCTGGTGGTGGCTGAGATTTCAGGTCAAGGACGACCCCCAGCGCTGACTTAGCGAACGGGTCTCTAAGACAGAAAAAGTCAGCAGGAAGAATGTCGGGCTGTGACACGCTGACCTTACATGTGGGAGATTTTCAAGTCAAAATGTTGGAAGGCGATTGGCGGAATCGGATGATAAGTTAAGAGATGCTGGCTGGAAATGTGTATTTGGAAGTCTTCAGTTTGCCAATGGTCATTTGCACCACAGAAACAGATAAGAAAAAAAACACCCAGGGTGAGCAGATAGAAGGAAAAGCAAAGAGGGCTCAGGACTGAACCCTTTAAGGGGAAGAGAAGTCTACAAAGGAGACGGAGAAAGAACAGCTAGAGGGTTCGGGGACAAGCAGTAGAATCTGGTGTTGTGGACAGAATGCAAAAGAACCCAGCGTTTGTAAGAGGCGCGTTCACTAGAGTCAGACGCTGCCGACCGGCTAAGCGAAAACGCGAAAAATGTTCCATCAGTTTCATGTCAAACAAGTGGTGAGAGACCCCAACAGGGGCTGCTGCAGGAGAGTTCACGCCAGGCGCCTATGGAGTGAGAAGGGAAGGATGCACAAGAGCAGAAGCGTCTGCAGTGCGTGGCTGGAGTGACAGGGGGCAAGGGGAGTTTTGCTCCTCCCAACTTCTTTTTTCCTTTCCTTCTTCTTTACTTGCTTCTCAGTGTCTATCACATAGTTAAACTCTGATGGGAAGAAGCTTTCAAGGAGAGAAACAGGAGGTTATCGACATGTGAGGTCTCTGAGAAGAAAAGACAGGACCCAGAACACAGGTGAGCAAGGTCACCTTCGGGTCTCTACCATAGTGCCCCCCTCGTCAGAAAGCCACTCCCTGAAAACGCTGTAGAACGGCTCTCCCGCCTCCGTGCAAGGCACTGGGAGTCAAATGGACAATAGGATGGTCCCTACCCTCAAGGGGCTCCCAGCCAGTAAGGGGAGTGGAGGCCACTAGCCGAGCCACACTGGCATTTCAGACACTGTGGTGTCTGCCTGGTAGCACAGGTGCCAATAGAAGCAGCCAGGACTACAGTCTTTCAAAGGCCCAGAGGGACAGCGAGGACAGCCAAATGGAGTCCTGGAAACGTCCAGCACAAACCAAGCTATGGGGGAGGCTGTGAACTGCCAAAAATACAAATTACAAAAGAACCACTCTTAGCACCTTCCTGGAAATGTGTCAGGAGTGGAATCTGCCTACAGGTCTCAATACTGCTGACATCCGTGCACAGGGGAGGCCGAGGCGGGGCCCCGCTTTCCTCCCTTGCCTCCCGTGAGCTCCTCCCTCGCGAGCACGCAGCTCGAGACACTTCTGCTCACCCTCAGGAAGAGAGCCGGGTAGCTGACCCGGGAGGGCGAAGACTCTCTTCCTTTCCCTGTTGAGAGCTGTGAACACCGTCCCTCAGAGCTGGGCATCCCCTCCCAGAGCCCCAGGCCCAGGGCCAGAGAAAGTCTTCTCACTGGGGCCAGGAAGCCCAGGACCCAAGACCAAATCTTCTCCTGGGTTCTGGTCACGTGCAGCTGGCACAAACCAACTCCTGCCCCTCTGCCTCTCCTCTGCCCCTCTCCTGTCCCTCCCCTGCCCCTCCCCTGTCCCCCCTGCCCCTCCCCTGCCCCTCCTCATCCCCCTGCCCCTCCCCATCCCCTCTGCCCCTCCCCTGTCCCCCTGCCCCTCCCCTGTCCCAAGTGCCCTTCCCCTATCCCCTCTGCCCCTCCCCTGTCCCCCTGACCCTCCCCTGTCCCCCTGCCCCTCCCCTGTCCCCCCTGCCCCTCCCCGTCCCCCCTGACCCTCCCCTGTCCCCCTGCCCCTCCCCTGTCCCCCCTGCCCCTCCCCTGTCCCCCCTGCCCCTCCCCTGTCCCCTCTGCCCCTCCCCTGCCCCTCCCCTGTCCCCTGCCCACCCCCCACTCTCCCTCTCACCATCTGGTAAAGGCTGCTCTCAGTCCCACAAGTCCTGACCCCCCCTCCTCCTCCCCTCATTCCCCACAGCCCTCAGATCTGCTCCCTTTTGGCCCTAAAACCAAACAGTTACATCAACGTGCCACTGTGGGAAGCATTTGTTGAAATATTAATTTCTTCCCTCTGCTCTCCCTTTCTCCGCCCAAGCAGCTAGCTGGCTGTCAGCTTCTCGATCTCAGGAGGGGTTTGTGACTCAGGAGAGCAGGTGCTGCAGGTGAGGTGCTCCCTCCCTGGCTTTTGCTTCCAAATCCTTAAACCCGCGGAGGAGAAAAGGGTTTGCAGGCCAGTGGAGGAGCCCCGTGAGAACTACAGAGAGGGGGTGTGGGCAACTGAAAGGTCCCCCCCACCAAGGCTCTCAGGCCTGAAAAGGAGAGAGGGCTGCAGTCCCCCGTGGCAGCTGCGACTGTGCTGGCCTTGCTCCACGGCAGCAAAGCCTGGGAAGGAAGAGCCCGGCCGGCCAGAGCCGCCTCCAACCCCAGGACATTTGCACAAAGAGTTATGAGGGAGGAAGCGGGGGGGGGGGGGGGGGGGGGGGGGGAAAGCTAAGATTAAATCTCCTGCCAGCCCAGAACAGGAAAAAAGCTCGGAGTCAAAATTCAATTAGTTCTAGAAAATGCAGAGTCACACCTGAGTTTCATAACTACTCCACCACCTCAACAGAAATAAAACAGAGAAAACGTCCTCGTAAGGCAGGCAAAGCATTTGTCCCGCACAAGCTGGGCAGCACTGGCAAGTCTCTAACGCACACGCCTGGCCCCAAGATGCTCGTTCACATCCTTCCCGACGACCAACAGCAGCACAGACCCAACCGCCCGCGTTAACACGGCTGCAGCCTTTAATGAACCAAAGTCTCATTTTTAAAAGTCTCGCCCTCAAATTAAACGTGCCCCAGCCCACCGGTGCCCTTCGCCAGGCCCTCCCCCAGCAGCAGCCGGCATCTTGTAAATATGAGAACGTGGCCAAGCTACTTCTCTGCTAAGAGCTCCTTTCTGCCCCCAGGGCACAACCCGATTCCTCCAGCAACCATGAAGCCCTCCATTCTCTTAACTACAATTGAACGTGTTACTATCACACCCTTGCGCCCACATGGACTTTCTCTAATCAGAAAGACATCCTCCCAGGAATATCCCGGCTCCTCTCAAAGTCCCAGGCCGCTAATGTCTTTCCACCTGGAGCGCCCCAGGCCCCCAACCCACCTGGTGCTGGTTTGGATAGCATCGAATGAATGAATCTCTCAGTGAAGCCTCGCAGGCAGGAGAAGGTTCTGGTGCCCCCGCACACACACAAGCCCCGGTGGAGACAGAAGGGCAGGGGGCAGGGGCCGCAGACGCATGGGCCCATTCTGTCCTACAGAGGCATTTTATGTGACTCACAATGAAATGATTTACACTCAGTACCATCACACATAAATCAGGGAATCCTCCAGAAATCATCCGGATTCCTGACTTCAAGTGGAAAAGCAGGCAACCTGGCACTGAGGGTCCAGCATCCACGCGGCGGCCCTTTATAGGAGCAGCACCGGCTCCTGGTTCACCCCAACCCCAGCCCTCACAGTCACCCCGACACGAGGCGCAAGGTGGCTACCGCCCATCCTTGTCCTCCCAGCCAGATGCCAGCCTCCCGCGCTTGGACCCCCTGTCCGGCCCCGCTGGGCACCCGAAGAGATGCCTCTGGATTAGAAGACCCAACCCCATCACATGGTTACCGGGATTCAGTGACTCCCCTATTCCCATCACCCACAAGGCGAATCCAAGCCTCTTCCACGTCTGCTTCCCCCTCCCCCTTCCTGGAGTTTGCTGGGGGATATTTTCCTGGGTGCAGGAAGCTGGTGACGGACTCCGTTAATGAGGCCAATTTTTTAAAGAATGTCCTAGCCGAATATCTGAACTAATGTGCTTCCCTAACATTTCCTTATACATTTATCCCTTTTCTGAAAAGGTGTCACTATCCTGGCCTCATTTTCATAAGCTTCTTCCGCTGTTTAGCTTTGAGGCACGAAGAGAATTCATCCCCAAAGGCCCCCGATTACCAAGCAACGATTTTTCCGTGGCAGCCTCGATTCTCTGGCTCCTTCTCAAACCAACAGCTGACCCAGCATGCACAATCGCAGCCCCTGGTGCTCTCCCAGCCTCGAGAACTGTATAACACATGCCCAGCAGAGCATCTTAAATTACAGGGAATCAATATAAATCTCCCTCAGCAAACACATGTAAGCCGAGAAAACTGTTGACAAGAAAGCATTTGCATCTCTTGATGAGAATCTGGTCCAAAACCAATTGAAACCAAGTACCACAAAGCTATTTTACAAACAATTGCTTTTGATTACAAGGGAAGCTGCATGAGCAACATCTCTGTACTGGAAAGGGGCTTGTTCTCAAATTAAACTAATATTTTAGGCACGGAGCTTCCATCACTTGAAACTACATTCAATTCAGGGGGGAGATGCAATTTCATTTCCCCCCTGAATTATTCAAAACCTTCTCTAATTTTCAGTACACATAAATATACTCCCCTTTAATAAAAACACTCCTCCGAGGAACACCTCTGGTCTTTGTCTCCCTCTTTGAATAGCTGATAATTAATGGACTTTTAACATTTTTTTGTACCAAAAGTGGTAATTATATTTTTTGAAATAACCGTCCGTATTCAGTAAATATTTTGGACTTGTTCAGCTCACTGAAAGCTTTGTTAGTGGCTCTGTAGAGTTAGACTTTCATCTTTTTCCTGATTGATCTCTTTGCTCACAAATCCATTTCTATAATTTGCTGTTTTCTCCAAAATGATAATCTGTGACTTCTTTGGTGGTGGAGTGGGGACAGGCACAGAAAGGTAAAGCGATTCCTAAAAGGTGGTCACTCCCACCTACGACACGTTTGCTTTACAACACATTTGTCCCAAACCAGTTCCTAAGGAGCAGACAGACTTGCACACACACGAGGAACATGAAGACACGTGGTGACGTGGCCAGGCAGGCACGCAGCTCCTGCCACTTCACAACTGGAGAAGCTGAGTCTCTGTTCTCCCGGTGGCAACAGCCTCATGCCCTTTATTTTAAACAGAATCTGGCACGTATACAATCGAATATCATTCAGTCATAAAAAGAAGGAAATCCTGCCATTTGTGACAACATGGATGGATCTTGAGGGCATATGTGCCACATTTTTAAAAATCCATGTCTTGGCTATTGTAAATAATGCTGCATTGAACACTGCGGTGCAGATACATTTTCAAGATAGTGATTTTGTTTCCTTTGGATAAATACCAAGAAGTGGAACTGCTGGGTTATATGGTAGTTCTAGTTTTTAATTTTTTTTTTTAATTTTTTTTTTTTTTTTTTGGCTGTGTTGGGTCTTTCGTTTCTGTGCGAGGGCTTTCTCTAGTTGCGGCAAGCGGGGGCCACTCTTCATCGCGGTGCGCGGGCCTCTCACTATCGCGGCCTCTCTTGTTGGGGAGCACAGGCTCCAGACGCACAGGCTCAGTAATTGTGGCTCACAGGCCTAGTTGCTCCGCGGCATGTGGGATCTTCCCAGACCAGGGCTCGAACCCGTGTCCCGTGCATTGGCAGGCAGATTCTCAACCACTGCACCACCAGGGAAGCCCTAGTTTTAATTTTTTGAGGACCCTCCATAGTGTTTTCCATGGTAGCTGCACTGGTTTGCATTCCCTCCAGCAGTACATAAAGGTTCCCTTTTCTCCACATCCTTGCCAACACTTGTTATTTCTTGTCTTTTTGGTAATGGCCATTCTTACAGGTGTGAGGTGATATTTTATTGTGGTTTTGATTTGCATTTCCCTGATGATTGGTGATGTTGAGCACCTTTTCCTGTACCTGTTGGCCATTTATATGTCTTTTTTGGAGAACTGTCTATTCAGAGCCTCTCCCCATTTTTTAATTGGGTTGTTTGTTTGCTTCTCTATTAAGTTGTATAAGGGTTTCTTTTTTTAATATATTGTGGATTGTAAATCAACTATACTCCAATATAAAATAAAAACATAAACAGAATCTGCACATATCCTTACTTGGTCCCTCCAGTCCCAGAAGCAGAGGGGTTCCCCACATCTGGGGTCTTAATGTGATTCCTTCCTCACTCTTCAGGGTCTTCATCCTCCAATGATCTCATCTTCTACACCAGAGGCTCTCAGCGTTGCTTGCACATGGGAATCACCCATTCATCTGCAACAACGCTGATGCCTGGGTCCTTCCCAGCGCCCCACATCCTAACTTAGCTGTTCCAGGGGTGCCTGGGCTGTAGGACTCTACTGCACGGCCAACTGTTAAGGATCCATCCCCCAGCCCAGGAGCACAGATTCACAGCCTGGGTGCCAAAATGGCCTAGAGACATATGTGCGCGTGTGTGTGCTTCTGTGTAGCTCAAATCCACAGAACATACAATTTACCATTTCGACCATTTTTAAGTGTATAGTTCTGTGGCATCAAATCCATTCACATTTCTCTGAGTGGATATACACGTCTTACGAAAGGAGTAACCACGCTATTTTTTAAATGTTTATAAATCAGGGACATTTCACCAAAAAATGCACGTGTCTGGAACCTGGCAACAGAAAGTTAACACGACACAGTCCAGCCACAGTCCCCTGGGACAGCATGACAGCTGCCCCTGCAAGCAGAGCCTGTGTCTCAGGGCTGCCGGCGTCTCCCCACTCCCGCCACTGCTGCCCCCAAAGTTACTCCCAGCCTGGTTCCCACAGACAGGCATTACCTTAGCCCAGCAACAGGCTCAAGCCTCCTCAACCCTGAAAACACCCTCTGTCTTCTGATCCCACTTCTCTTTCCAGCATCCTCCTCTGTCGCTTTCCCTTCTCTCCGTCACCTCCCATTCACTCCCCAAAGCCCTGAAATCCAGCTTTCTCCCTTCCTCTACACTGAGCCCACCCTAGCAAAGATCACTGCCCTCACGTCACCAAACCCCAGGGACATGGTGTCATCGCCCCTAGTTCCCTGTGCGGCACTGGATGGTCTCGGATGCTGCGTCCTTCTGGAAATCCTGTGTTCCCCTCCCCACTCTCTCCCCTCTTCCCTCCTCCTCACCCAGGCTTCCATCCTTGGCCCACAGTGAGGGAAGACTCACCGCGACCCACCGGCTGGCAAATCCAAACAGCGGGTTCCTCGGGACTCCACGAGAGTCTGAGAGACAGGTTTTGAGTTCCCGTCTCTGTCACTTAGGAACTGTGATTTGGGGTCAAGTATTCAGCCTAAGCCCCAATATCTTCACCTAAAAAATGGGGATAATAATTCCCACTCCAAAACACCGTAGGAGTACGTAAGAGGAGGCGTACAAAGCCGGAGACTAGAGCATCACTTTCTGTGGTGATGGAAAGGGTCCACACCTGTGCTGCCCAATATGGAGGCCACGAGCTCCATGTGGCTCCTGAGTACTTGAAAGGTACCTAGTGTGACTGAAGAATTAAACTTTTAATTTTATTTAATGTTAATTAATTATAAATTTAATAGTTACATGGGGCCCGTGGCTCCCTATTGGATGGACAAACGCTAAACCAGCATCAGTAAACACAGCTATTATTACTGTCACTAGGAACGAAGGGAACAATAACAATAAACTCCTCCAGCTCAAACTTCCCACCTGAGGCTCAGGCTCTGCAGGAACAGACCTCAGTCAGGTCGAGAGCTGGTCCCGTTAGAGAATCCTATGCTCGGGACAGTGACCAAAATTCATCCGGGGACGCGGTAAACATTCAGGGACTGTTCTGTCCAGCTATTCGCACCTGGTGAGGAGGCACGCCGCGGCCACTGTCTCCGGGACACTCAGGACGGCATCGTCACTTCAGTCGGGTGGAGGCCCCAGCTGCAGGGCACCCCTCTGGGGCCTGAGCCTGAGAAGTGGGTTCCTCCCACCTGGAGGAGCACCAGGGACCCAGCAGGTAGGTTCTCACATCCTGCACCTATTAACAGCCCTCTGTGACTCACCCTCATCCTGTGACACCCACAGTCCAAGTGCCCGTGGACACCTCCACGTGGTTTCCCCTCGGGCCATCACCGGCTCTGAACTGAGCCCCGTGTCTCCAGCCCCTTCGCCAAAGCCCAGGCCCCTTCCTACCCCATCCTCCCAAATGACAGCCTGAGCCGTCTTAGACAACTCCCCAAGCCCAAACTGAGCTGCTTGCAACCCAAATAGCTTCTCACACTGCTAAAAGAAACCTTGGAAATCATCTTCTGCCATCCTCTGATTTTATAAATTAAGAAACCAAATGAGGTCAAGAGAAGGTGTATTTTCAGGGTCTCTAGAGAAACAGAACCAATAGGATGTGTGTGTGCGTGTGCGTGTGTGTGCGTGTGTGTGTGTGGAGAGCGAGGGAGAGGGAGATTTATTTCAATGAATTGGCTCATATAATCCTGGAGGCTGGCAAATCCAAACTCTGCAGGGTAGACCAGCAGGCTGGAGAAGAGCGGCTGCAGCAATAAATCCCAAGGCCATCTGCAGGCAGAATTCTTTCTTGCTGTGGTGGAAGGGTGTGGTGGGGAGAGCGGACGGGACCCTCTTTTCTTCTGTCCAGGCCTTCAACTGACTGGATGAGGCCCACTCACATTAGGGAAGGCAAGCAGCTTCACCCGAAGTCCACTCATTTAAATGTCAGTCTGATTCAGAAACACCCTCACAGAAACATCCAGAATGATGCTTGACCAAGTATTTGCGCACCATGGCCCAGCCGAGTGCACACACAAAATTAACCATCATAGAGGGTAACTGACTTGACCAAGGTCACTGAGTTAAAATCCAGGGAAAATCTAAGATAAGCTTTTAAAACTACAAGAATATAATTTCCTCCATTGTTATAAGTATTTTAAAACACAAGAAGCAAATTTAGATAAAAACCATTTTATCTGGCACAACAGGCAGTGCTACTTATTATTAACATGTACAATCATAATAACAATGTAACACGCAGCTAACATTTACTGAGTTACCGAGGACCGCACTCTGTGCTGTCTGCTTTATATACACTGTCACATTCAATCATCACACAAACCTATGACACTATGGTGTAATTTTGCATCAACTCTGGGTTTTATTTTCACACAAATAAAATTGTGTGAAATGTGTGTAGCATGTGTATAGCCAGATTCAAGGATGCAGTTGAATTGGGATGATTTATTTTCTGTCTAAAAATCAAAACCACTATGTTAGGCACCAATATCTGGGAAAGCCCCTCTATCCTTCTGAACACGGAAGTCCAGTACTCTTAGGTTGCTGGTGTCAATATCAACTATGAGAGGTTGACTATGCATCAGCTCTTTGGAATCTCCTCCCGACCCAGGGCATTCCTCAGCCATTCCAAAGCAAACCAAAGCTGCACACTTGCTAATCCGGGTTTATCCCGTTATTTCAGACAACACAGTCAATACCCAAGTCCACAACCCCTTATCCACAATCCTGAATACCAAAAGGTGTCAAAACTAAAGGTTGTTTTCATAATTCATTTGACAGCAAAATGTTACCTAAACTGATAGGAAGCTATATATAGTGTTTTTTCAATATCCCACTTAGTGAGAATGTTTTATTTCAGAAACATTAATGTATTTGATTGCAGGATGGTGCCTCAGACCCTAGGAGGAATGCCATGCTCTATATGGTAGAGGCACAAACCAGAAATCTGAAAAAGATGCAAATCCCTGCGTATATTTGGCCCCAAGGGTTTTAAAGAAAGTATTAAGGACCTACACTATCCTCATTTTACAAATGAGGCCACCAAGGTTCAAAAAGAACCCAAATATAGCTTCATTAGATGTCAAAGCGGTATGGGGATTCTTAACCACTGTCCCATATCTGTAAGGCACTCCCACCCTCAATGACAGAATGTGAGCTGCAAAGCTTTAAGTGACATTGGAAACCATTAACTCTGTTTTGCAGACCAGGAGTTAGATGCAATACATTTGGTCTCATCAAAACCAGATGCAGAGGGACCTCCCTGGTGGCACAGTGGTTAAGAGTCCGCCGGCCAATACAGGGGACACAGGTTCGAGCCCTGGTCTGGGAAGATCCCACATGCCGCAGAGCAACTAAGCCCGTGAGCCACAACTACTGAGCCTGCGCTCTAGAGCCCACGAGCCACAACTACTGAAGCCCGCACGCCTAGAGCCCGTGCTCCACAACAAGAGAAGCCATAGCAGTGAGAAGCCCTTGCACTGCAATGAAGAGTAGTCCCTGCTTACCGCAACTAGAGAAAGCCTGCGCGCAGCAACGAAGACCCAACGCAGCCAATAAATAAATAAATAAAATTTTTAAAAAACAAAAACAGATGCAGAGCTCTCCTAAAGATCCCTTTGGTTTATACTAGAAAGAAACCAAAATTTCCCCCAAAAGAAATTAAGGGAGGGACATATTTGGATTCTGATTTTTCCCTAAGAGATTTTCAACGATATGAGATTTCAAAAACCACTGCTAATTCAGCACCTTTCCCCTGACTTAATCTTCTGAACCTCTTTCCCTCCTTTCTAAGCAGAATGAAGACACCATTCAGAATCCAGCAAAGTGCACGTGATTACACTCAGCCATCAGCATCAAGTCAAGGGCACCACGTAGCAGAAACAGCCCCGGATGAGTGCAAGCCTCTGTCCCACGGAATAATGAAAAGGGAAAGCCAAACTCTGTTGTCAGGTCCACTGAACTTGGGGCTGGAAACGGGAAAAGAAACAAAGTGGGTCAGAGGCCAGGCAGGCAAGAGAGTGGAGAGAGATGGAGAGAGCCCGGGACAAAGCAAGAGTCCAAACCATGGCCGCCTTGTGAGGGCGCCATCCAGGGCCCTGCAGCCCATCCTGCACGCGCTGAGATCCAAGGACCAGCAAGCAGTCTCTCAGCTGTAGTCACGGGTGCACGAATACCGCAGCTTCATTCACTGATACCAGTTGGCTCTCCCCTTCTTATTCATTGCCTTTCGCTGTAAATGCTTTCCATCATTTGGAGTGGCCACCTTGAAAGCCCTCCATCGCACACGTGGCTTCTGGTTGCTGTCTTGGACAGCATAGCTGAGGATGACGACCACTGCATGTGAATAAGCGTGTGTGTAGCGGGGGATTAGACTGAGCCCAAGTGACAGTTACGGGGTATCTGAGAGAAGCTGGGCATCTGTGGAGGGCTGAAGAGGTGGGATCTCCACGTGAGCGATCTCAGGGCCTCCTGGGAAAATACACCCTAAAGGACGTGAGAGTGGAGGCCCTCATACTCCAGTCAGTGAGGCAGGAGGGGGAACCTGGGCCCTCATGCAGCCCACAACTCAGAGTGTCCTCTGTCCAGCCCATGGCCTCTGCCCAAGTTCTCGGTAGAAAGATTATTAAGCTACAGGATGACTAAACCCTAAAAGAAAGGCCTTGTTATACAGCATCAGGAGCTCAACAAAGTCCCCCTAGGTAATCCCTGCAGCCAAGAGACACCAAACCCACTCCCTGCTGCCTCTGCCGCCACCCAGGCACCAGTGCCGAGAAAGTCCAGGGGGGTGTCCTGCACCGGACGTCTGTGGGGTGGGAACAGAGTTTCCCACCCACCGTTATAGCCTCCGCCCAGACTCAGGGCCTGGGCAGCAGGACCCACGGCTGCAGCCAGCCGGGAGCAGGGCTGAGCAGGAAGGCCCCCTGCCACTCACGAGACCCTCCCTGGGAGGACTGAGCAGGACCAGGTGACAGCCATGGCTCTCTGGAGGAAGGGACAAGGCCAGGTGTGCCAGCAGACCCTGACCGCTGTGTCCCTGCTCATCTCAGGTCAGGCACCTGTATCACCCCAACTCCCAGGAGGGCACGCAGGAGACAAAGGAGCGACAGTGCATTACCTGCGATGCCCACGACCCTCTGTGAGCGGGCAGAGCACACGCTCTGCACCCACGTCCCTGCCTCACCCACCTGGGGAGACTGCAGGACCCCCCGCACCCGGCTTTTCAGGTGGGGCTCACTTGATTCGGCTCACTCCCCTCTGATTTGTTTTTTAAGATGACTTTTCTTATGGTAACATATATGTAACATAAAACGTACCATTTTAACCATTTTCCAGGGCACAGTTCTGTGGCATTGAGTAAACTCACACACCACCATCCACCTCCAGAACTCTTTCATCTTCTCCAACTGAAACTCTGTACCCATTAAACACCAACTCACCACCTCCCCTCCCCCCAGCCCCTTAACCCCACAGTCTACTTTCTGTGTCTACGAGTTTGACTCCTTCCCATACCTCATATAAGTGGATCATACAGTCTTTTTTGTGACTGGCTTATTCCACTTATTGGAATGTCCTCAAGGTTCATCCATGCTGTAGCGTGTCCGGATCTGCTTCCTTTTCAAGGCTGAACAATATTCCATTGTATGGATGGACCACATTTTGTTTATCTATTCATCCGTCAATAAACATTGGGTTGCTTCCACCTTGTGGCTTTTGTGAATAGTGCTGCCATGAACATGGGTGTACAAATATCTGTTTGAGTCCTTGTTTTCAATTCTTTTGGGAATATACCCAGAAGAGGAATTGCTGGATCATACGGTAGTTTTGTTTAATGTTTTGAGGAACTGCCATACTGTTTTCCATAGCAGCTGGACCATTTTACCAACTGTGCACAAGGGTTCCAATTTCTCCACATTCTCACCAGCACTTGTTTTTGTTTTTGTTTCTATGATAACTATCCTAATGGATGTGAAGTGGCATCTCACTGTGATTGGATTGGCATTTCTCTCGTCATTAGTGATGTTGAGCATTCCTCTGATTGTGACTCTTGACTGCTTCTGAGGGCCCCCAGAACCCTTTCCACTTCACTGTCTTCATGACCCTGGACTCTCCTTAACCTGTGGGACCTTCCGTTCTTGCCCATCTAAATGTTCTAATTACTTGGTCCAGATGCAGCAGATATTCACCCTGGCCATCAAAACCGGCACCTTCTGTCACAGCCAAGACTGATCAGAATGCATCAGAATCCTTTCCCGACCCCAAGAAGAGATGAGATCGAATCCTCAGGGCAGGCAAAGAAAGGCCGGGCACTGGGAACCAGTCCCCTGGCTTGCTCCTTCCTTCCAGGTAGACAGAGAACCAGACCTATTTGTACCCAGTTGACCTTGTGATGATGCCCTCGGGGGCCAGACGAGCCTGGGACCCTGACACTGGCATCTGCAAGATCCCTGAGGCGGGCCAGACAGATGCTCACAGAGCCAGATTTCTTGAAGCAGCAGGGCCACCGACGACAGCTAGAAAAATGCAAGTGACACAAGTGGTCACCAGGCGGGAGGCCCATTGGCAAGTGCCACTCAGGGCACCCTGCACTTGTCCATAAAAGAACACCATCAGGCAGGGCAACTTTCCCGGAGCTCCAGGGAAACAATCCTGAGTGGCTTTACTTGTTTATTCCATTTCTTTTTAATTTTTTTATCAAGGTATAACCTGCATACAGTAACATGCACCCCTTTGCGTGTGTAGTTCAGCAAGTTTTGACAAACACATACAGCATGCGTGTGATTATTACCGCAACCAATACATAGAACCATTCCACCACTCCCAAGATTTCCCCCTGCTCTTACACTCAACTCTCCCCTACACCCCAGCTCCTGGAAACCACTCATCTATCTTCTGTTTCTATAGTTTCACCTTTTCCAGAGTATCTTATGAACAGAATCATACAAGATGTAGCCTTTTGAGACTTTCTTTCATTTTGCATAATTGGAGACTGATCCATACGGTTTCATGCATCCATAGTTTATTTCTTTTTTAATTTTTATTTTTTAATTGTGGCAAAATACACATAACATAAAATTTACCATTTTAACCACGCTTAAGTGCACAGCTCAATGGCATTAAGTATATTCACACTGTCGTGCAACCATCTTTGGTAACTTTACTTTTGAAGGCTGGCCTCACTAAATGCTTACGTTTGAACTTTAATTCCACTCAAGGTCCCTTGAGAACAATGTGAAAGTCTGACAGCACATTTTGTTGGCGAGACCACGAGTAAGTCAAGATACGTCCAGGCTGCCAGCAAAGCCCTGGCCCCTGCCTGCTGCCCCACTATTTTTAGAGCCACTTTCACTCTTAAGAGTGTCCTGGTTTGGACGATAAGCTTTGGTCACACTTTGCCACAGGGAAAGAGTTTCTTTCTGACATTCCTGGTGAAAGACCAATTTTTTTCCTAAATGTTTAAATAAAAACCTTGTGGTCTATCAAGTTACAACTGTCCGAATTACAGATACATTTACCTTTGACCCAACAATCTCATTTCTGAGATTTTATCCTAAAGATAGAGACACCTGCAAAGGCGCATAAAATATCACAGCAGTGTTTGCAGAAAAAAAACATCAGAAACCGGGCTTCCCTGGTGGCGCAGTGGTTGAGAATCTGCCTGCCAATGCAGAGGACACGGGTTCGAGCCCTGGTCTGGGAAGATCCCACATGCCGCGGAGCAGCTGGGCCCGTGAGCCACAATTACTGAGCCTGCGCGTCTGGAGCGTGTGCTCCGCAACGGGAGAGGCCGCCATAGTGAGAGGCCCGCGCACCGCGATGAAGAGTGGCCCCCGCTTGCCGCAACTAGAGAAAGCCCTCGCACAGAAACGAAGACCCAACACAGCCATAAATAAATAAATAAACAAATACTTAAAAAAAAAAAATCAGAAACCATCCAAGTGGCTGTCCATAGAAGCAGGTCACATAAACGATGGTCCATCTACCTCCCCCTCCCCCAAAGAATTAATGTGCAGCTGTAGAAGAAACGGAGAAGCTCTCTGTATTCTGATATGGACGGAGCTCTAGGACACACCCTTAAGTGAAGAAAGCAAGGAAGAACAGTATGTATGAAGGGCTACCTTTTGTGTAAGAAGGTGAGGGGGGAGACAATATATCTGTACATTTGCTTGCATATGCATAAAGGAACACTCCCAGAGACCCTAACTAACCTGTCTATCTATGGGGTGAGGGGTGGGATGAGAATGGAGGTGGCAGTAAGGTCTCTAAACGTCTTTTAAAATGTTTTCAACAGTCTAAGTGTATTACTGGTTAAAAAAATAATTAAATAAATTTAAGAAGCCGGAGTGTAAAATGTTCCCTGGGAAAAGAACTGCTCCATTTGATGGCATGGACTCTTTATTATAATCAAATTATTTCCAATATCCACAAAATCAATAAAACAATCAACGTACCCTTCAAACACTGAACGTACCCCAAAGCCCTCAAATTATCTAGATGGTGATGTCCTTTTCAAAATTCATCGTGTAGTCTGGCGAAGCATGAGAAAGTTCCTTCTGATGATGTGCTTTTAAATTTAAACCTGGGGCTTCCCTGGTGGCGCAGTGGTTGAGAATCTGCCTGCCAATGCAGGGGACACGGGTTCGAGCCCTGGTCTGGGAAGATCCCACATGCCGCGGAACAACTAGGCCCGTGAGCCACAACTACTGAGCCTGCGCGTCTGGAGCTTGTGCTCCGCAACAAGAGAGGCCGCGATAGTGAGAGGCCCGCGCGCCGTGATGAAGAGTGGCCCCTGTTCGCCGCAATTAGAGAAAGCCCTCACACAGAAACGAAGACCCAACACAGCCAAAAATAAATTAATTAATTAATTTTTTAAAAAAATTTAAACCTGTCATCACAAAAGAAAAGGCATGCCTCCTTAGTTCTCTTCTGGATGCCATGTTCAATTCTTTTGAGGGAGGAATGTTTCTTGATGATTGGAATCGCTTTAAAGCCAAAAAAAGTCGCTAGTGCCCCTGACAATGACCTGGGCAGATGGTGCAGGGTTCGAGTGGCCAGTCATGACAGAGAGGAGGCTGGAGGGCCAGGCACGGAGCCCACTGGGTCACGGGGCCAAGGATGTGCTGCTGTCTTACAACCAAAGGACATGATCACGAGTAATTACACGCCACAGGACACACACTCCTGTAATTCTTCTGAGTCTCTATTTTAAAACAGACTATACTCACAACCTTCATATCACAGTAATTTCCAACAGACACGAGCAATCACTCTCTCAGTCGAGTTCCAATACGAGAACGACATAATTCTAAGTGCACAAGAATGCTGTAAGAATTCACACAAGCCCAGGTATACGATTTCTACATCCTAATGAGAAAACAAAGATATACATGATGCTCCCTTTCCCACTCTTCCTCTTGCAGATGATGTTATTTAAGCTCTTCTGTGTTGCCTAATCCAACAAAGTTTGCATTCCTGAGTTGGCTTCCTTGGATATTGTATGCTATTCACTAAGCAAAACTGGATCTACAAAGTGAGGGGTCAGGGCCCCATCTAGTTCATCCTTGTCTGAACTGTTTTATGAAACTAGGAAAATCCCTCTGATGCAAGTTCTTTAAACTATGGGGAAAGTTTTCACCAGCAGACATTTGCCTGTTTCACTAAACTTTCTATGTTCTTAGCATACTCTAATAAATGTCAAGTGCAAGAAGAATGCTTAAAGAAAAGAAAGAGCACATGTGACAAGAGAAATGTAGTCGAGAAAATACAGTTTTTGAACTTGGCAGAGAAATTCTATTTCATGGAGCAATGTCACCACACTTTGTGCAACTGTGATTTAGAAGTCATTTTCCTATCTTCTTGACCATTGCTGGTCTATGAATCTCTTGCAGAGGGCTGTGCTGGTCTGAGAAAGAGATAGAAAATGGATTATAACCCACATCAAAGTGTGTTGCTGAGAGAGGTCAGTTTTGTAAATTAGTATTTTTTCTTTTTTTAAATTTTTTTTGGCCACGCAGCGTGACATGCGTGATCTTAGTTCCCCGACCAGGGATTGAACCTGTGCCCCCTGCAGTGGAAGCGCAGAGCTAAAAGAACAGCTCTAACCACTAGACCACCAGGGAATTCCCTGTAAATTTTTAAACTGAAAACAGTAAACAGGCAAAAATGATAACTTTCTGAATGCATAATGTTTGAATTTCCCATTAATAAAATAAGTAAAGCCTGAACTCCGCCAGCTCAGAAACTGAATTAGCACAGTACTGTTTTGTTTAATTCTCTTTTTCTCTGCCTGCTTCCCAGTGAAGAGAAACACTTCTGTCTCATTTTGATTATAAAAAAGGCTTTCATCTCTTACCTGATAATACCGCGAAGTAACATTATGATGGCGGATGAACATGCGAGGCTGTTAACAGGCTATAAATGCCTATAACTCACACAGTTCTGTTGGGTCGAGTAACTGATGAAGAGAGAGCAAGTAAACATAGCTCGCCTCTTACCAAATCGGTTATATTCTAAAAGTTTAGGGATAAGTAAATTGTCGGGCACTAAGAAAACATTATCCCATAAAAAATACAATAGTGTTTCCTCTAAACTGTAAAGTAAGTGTTTACATTACAGTAGTGTTTAATTTAAATTTTTAATTAAAAAATATTATAGTGTTTAAGTGTCCAGGTGAATTCCCCAGAGTCGATTTAACTCATGAATGACTGATTATAATAAGCGCTTAAGTCCTGGTCATTAAGACTTTCCTTTCCTTCTCCTAAGAAGAGTGTGAGCCTTGGACAAGACTTTTAGAAACACATAAAGGTTCTCTGCTTTCCTCTGGGCTCACTTTGTAAGTCCACCTCCAACTCTCCACTTCTAGAACTGTCCTACACCTCCCACCATGGCCTCCCACCAGGCCTGTCCATTTTCCCCAAACTGGTCCGCGTTCCAAATGGCCCATCTGTCAAACTTCTTAATCCCAGTGCCAGGAACCTGATTCACAGAACCTTGGAGCTGGAGGGACACAGAGGTCCTCTGATCCACTCCCCGCCTGCCGCCCCGTCGCCACCCTACGCTCCTGGAAGTAATCCAGACCAATGTAAGAATGCCTAACTGCATCATAATCTATCCAAAGACATTTGCATGCAGTAAAAGTTGGCCAGTAACCCAAAGGATTACATAATGTACAGAATTCCAGGAAGCGTTAAGCAGTAAACATGAAAACATCTAAGCCATGTACCTGAAGATATTTTGAACCCAGGACACCCACAAGAGCAGGCTGACACCATCTTAGGTCTGCCCCCAGGGTCAACCCTTCTAAGCTGGCACTGCTTTTCACAGCTTCTAGCCTCCTCCACTCGTGGACTCACGGGCCCTCTAAGAGCTTCCACAGAACCTCTGGAAGGATGGGGCCAGGGCAGGGAGGTGGGGGCGGGGCAGCCACGTGCACTTAATTCTGCAGTTTATGGCGGCGGCTGGGCAGGGGGCCGCGAGGGAGTGCTGCTTCTGTCACTGGAGCTGAAAGAACAGCTCTAGCAGCTGAAAGGGACCTCCCTAAGCTAAAACTCCTCCTCTCTTAAAACTGGTCTAAGCGAAGGCCAGTTGGGTTGAAATATCTTAAAACAGCACTTTGGGCAATTTTAAACGGAAAAGCGATATGGTAATGAGATTGATCGATCATAAATTTCTTAATCCCACTGTGAGAAAAATATATACAGCGGTACATAAAACTCATCATCTCGTCACCCTTCCTCCAGCCTGGACCCCACCTGACTCTGCACCTACATTCCCGAACCTGGGGTCACGGACGGCTCTCTCCTCTCCCTCACTCCTCAGACCCAATTCACAAGCAGAGGACGGTAAAGCTGAGGTAATCTGTACCCGCGGCACCAAGTTCAAAACATGGAAGGATCCACCACCTGGTGCTGGTGAAATCCACACCCCTTACTCCATCCCTTCCCCCAACTACCTATCTGTCCTGGAAGAGCCAATTACTTCCTTCCAGAGTTAGTGTACGCACGTTCTTTGTTTACAATCCGGGTTAGCACGGTATGCAAACAGTTTACACCTCTCTCCTCCCACCCACTCCCACTCTCCTGGAAGCTGGTCCTTCCAGCCCACACAAAGCTGCCTTTTTTCTATGTAACAGCTGATCGTTTTCCATTGCATCTACGAACCTAATTTAATCATCCTTCACCAGCAGTCATTCAGATTACTTCCAATCTTCTGCCATTATTACAATGCTCTGCTGATTTTAACTTCTAAATGTTTCTCATATCCACTCTCTCTAGGATCCTCCTATTATAGATGCTTTCACTGACTCTACCCTGTACCTCACCATCCCTCCCCTGGACTGCCGCCATAGCCGGGTAACTGACCCCCCTTGATCTGAACCCTCCCCCCACTATCCTTCCTCCAAAATTCACCACAATCTACTGAACTACAATTCTGTCCATGTCTATCCCAAGCTTAAAACTCCTCAACAGCTGCCACAATGTACTTAGTGAAGGCCAAGTTCACTAGCACCTTACACAAGGCCTCCTCCAATGTTTACCCAGTGCAGTCGTATCAACGTAGTAATGTCACACTGTCTGTATCGTCAGACGACATCAGGCTGCTCTGTACCCTCTGCCTTTGGCCATGCTGTGCCCTCATCCTGGAACACGCTCCCATCTTATCTCAACAGCCTTTCAGACGGCTCTACCGCCCCTTCCCCAGAAGACGTCCCTGAGCCTCAGGATGGACAATGAACTTCCACAGCTGCCTGAACCTACTTCAACTTTCCCTTGTACAACTCCCAGTGAAGTCACACCATAGAACGCTCTCCCGCTCTGCTGTAAACTCAGGACGGAAAGAATCCCGCACCTCTCCAACTGAAATACGGCAGGCACTTAAATGTTCATTGCAAGGAACCAGTACGGAAAAAAGAGAGAAGCTGAGTTTCAAAATGGCAAAGGTACAGCAGAAATTAACACAACATTGTAAATCAACTATACTTCAATAAAAAATAAATTTTAAACAATGGCGCAGGTGATCAAGATGTTACTGTGCCTCAGTTTTCCCACCACAGAAATGAGAGATTACAGTATTTTCCCCATGTAGTTGTGGTAAAGCCTAAATGAGGTAATATGCACCGAATACTTAAAACAGTGCCAACATATGGAAAGCACTCAGCAGATGTTATTGTAGTGTGAGGAAGGAGAATAAGGACTGGGGAAAAGACCTTCCAGTTGGCTGACCAGCTGTGACCACGGTCGTCTGAAGAGCTTTCCTACAGTGTAAAGGCAAGGCTGGAAGGGACGGCCGTGATGCTGGCCCGGGGACCGGAAACTCCCGCTGAGAAACCAGCCTGAAGACTCACTGTGGAGTGCTGGAGGGGAGCCCGGAGACTGAAAGGACCACGAGGGTCCCACGGACCACACGTGCGCCTCTGTGGCCCAGGCCGGGAGGGAAGCGAGCCAACAGGGGGAGCGGCCAGAAACTGCCCAGGAGGAGGGTCAGGTCTTCAGGTGGGGCCTGAGCATCAGGGAGGAAGGAGAACTAAGAATGGCTCTGAGTCAGCTTTTAGAATCGAGACACTTAAATAAATGTCATACCTTGATGACTCTGGCCACCAGGGTTGGAAAGGGCTGTGGCTAAAATTCCAACCCACTCAACACGGACAATTTCAATGAAGTCCTGCTGCCAATCCAGTCGGGCTGCCTATGGAGTTAAGGGCGGAAGAGTGTTAATTGTTCCAGAATTCCGTCAGCACTGCAGTTTCCTGGGCTCCATCACATGCCCCATATGGAACTTCATTTTCTTCTTTAATGACTGAAGGATTATCACTCTGTCCTCTCATTTCCTCCAGGGAAGCAAAGGCTCCAGATGGGCCAACCCCCGTTACGTGATTTTCCAAGAGCAATGCATATTTGCTTTGTATACATAGCTCTGCCATTTATTATTCATTCTACCGACTATCTAATCTATTAATGTGCTGAGCTTTCTTTATGAATCATGAATTAGCTATGTGGCATTTTGGTGAACAGTAAAACTGTCCAGGAGTGACATGGGGAGAGTCTTTTTTTTTTTTAACATCTTTATTGGAGTATAATTGCTTTACAATAATGTGTTAGTTTCTGCTGTATAACAAAGTGAATCAGCTATACATATACATATATCCCCGCATCTCCTCCCTCTTGTGTCTCCCTCCCACCCTCCCTATCCCTCTCCTCTAGGTGGTCACAAAGCACCGAGCTGATCTCCCTGTGCTACGTGGCTGCTTATGGGGAGAGTCTTGTTAGAAATCTCCTTTTGCTACAAGTCTAAGGAAATAATACAAATCTGACAAAGAGTAACCACAATTTTTAAGACTGTCAGTTCTAAAGGAACCCCGGAACTGTATGTTTTCATCATTCATGTGTTCATTCATTTAACAAATGTTTATTAGGAACCTACTAAACAAGCTCTGTAGGAGGTACTAAGGAAAAGGAAAAAGGGATGTAATTCTGTATCTCACAGCTCCTTCAACACCCACTCATGCACCTAGGAGGAGACAAGCAAAATGACAAAGTAGGTCATAAGGAATCAACCTTAGTGTTCACGATTTTTAAAAACTGAAGCCATTTCACAATTCAATTCTCCTAACAGAAAATCAGTGCAAATCAGTGGCCTGCAGACTAAATTCAGATAGGGTTTGTTTGGCCAAAACCGTTTTGGTGTTTTTCAAAGGTGGGTCAGTTTTTAAAAACAAAATCAAGAGAGTCACAGAATTAATTTTTCTTTTAAATATTTCTAATTTCTCTTGGAAGACACATGAAAATATCTAGCAACGCTGGAGGCACATTCCCTCAAAACAAAAGTCCTCCAAAGCGGAGACACAGCTGTCCCGTTAGATGTGCCCCGCCCGCTCCAGGACATGCCCCGGTCCATCACCTCTCAGTCTGGACATGCCCTGTCAGGTAGCACTCACCAGCCCCAAGAGTGCTCTGCACCCACACAGGGATCAGAGATGGAGAATAAAAGACAGACTAAGAGGGAAGCCTGACTCAAGAAAACTAGGGGGGAAAAGAATTCTTTGAGCCAGTGAAGAACAGTCCTACGTGTTAAACATGCAAATACACCACACCCAGCACACTTTAGATAAAACATTTTATAAAACTGCAGCTACGGAAGGCATCTATTTTCACTCTCTGCCCAAGTGTAACCACTGTTTACACTTAGCAATACCATTCCCATCACGTACTAGACAGCAGAGAGCACCGTAATTCCAGTCCCTTTCTAAGGCTAAAGTCCTTAAAATCAGATACCAAAATAGTAGATATTTCTCACCTTCCTTCTTCCCTATCAACCTAGCAAGGACTCCAGCCTCTACTTTTCACTTTCCTTAGTCATTTTTCTCATGACTGTCCAGGACTGTGCTAAAATAAAAAATACAAATTTTCTCCCCATTCATTTTCAACACTTCGAAATGACTTATTATCAGCGTCACTAATAATCAGGAACGGCAAACTAAATTTACAATTAGAAACCCTGGTCACGGACTTCCCTGGTGACACAGTGGTTAAGAATCCACCTGCCAAAGCAGGGGACACAGTATGAGCCCTGGTCCGGGAAGATCCCACATGCCATGGAACAACTAAGCCCATGCGCCACACCTACTGAGCCCACATGCCACAACTACTGAAGCCCGTGCGCCTAGAGCCCGTGCTCTGCAACAAGAGAAACTACCGCATTGAGAAGCCCGCACACCACAATGAAGAGTAGCCCCCGCTCGACGCAACTAGAGAAAGCTCACGCACACCAGTGGAGCTGGAAGCTTCGCGCAGAAGCAACGAAGACCCAACGCAGCCAAAAATAAATATAATTAATTAATTAAAAAGAAAAGAAACGCTGGTCACAAAATCCCAGGGCTAAAATGTAGCGAAACAGGAAGGAACACTGCAATTAAGATACAGCCACTTTGAAGAGCAATTTGGCAACAATCAACAAAGCTGAAGATGCACATGGCCCAGGACCCAGCAGTGGGACCCAGCGTGTGCTCTGAGTGGTGACTCCTGACATTCCTTTACTATGACCCTCAGTAAGAAATATATTTGACATCACAACCCAGTGCACCCACATAAATACACATCTAACTAAAAGAAAAGCCTAACAAAACCTACCCACATAATGTGCAGTGCATTTTGATATTATTTATATAACATATAACATAATGAATCTTTATTAGTTTTTAATGTGGGTTGCAATCCATTAAATCGATTTCATGACACATAAATGTGTGACAGTTTGAAAAGTGCTCAAAGAGGATACCTTTGAGTGTTAGAGGATACCTATCCCCTGTGTCTATGGACTTATCCATCAGAAATCCTGTTGCATTACTTTTGCTAAGACCGAAAATGTTTAAATAATCTCAATGTCCATCAAAGCAGATGGGAAAAATAAAATTTCATGTTCATATCACAGAACAGTGAAAACTGAGTAAACTAAATCCAGGTCTTCATTTTGATAAAGCTTAAAATTAATGTTACATTTTCTTCTAAAAAAAAGCAAGTTATCAATACATATGCAGAGTGTATATAGACTTAAAACACCAAAAAATGAGCTATATATTTCTTTGGATACACACACACATAGTAAAGGGATAACACCACACAAGGAAAGGAGTCACACTTACTTCTGCACAGAAGTTTTCTTGGGGAGAGACGCATAGGGAAGGGATTAAGGTAGGGGTGTGAAGCTGTAGCTGCATCTGAAACATTTCTTTAAAAAAAAAAAAAAAAAAAAAACTTCAGCAAATGCAAAAAAGCAGCATCTCTTAAACGTGGATGTTCATACAAAGTGAATTATTTTCTGTATTTTTGTATGTTTGAAAAGATTCACAAAATTTAAAACTAGTTTATAGAGTTACCTTTTCAAGGTGCACACTTCTCCCATAAGACAGGAAATGAACATCAAAGGATGCAAAGGTGATTCTCTAATGCCTGCAGCTCTTAGAATGTGGGGTGTCCGTGGGAGGTGTGCACTACACTGTGGACCAGAAGGTAAGACTAACCTACGTGGTTGTGCTTCTGCAATTTTTGACAACTGAACACGTTAAAACACTAAGATCATTTGGGATTTTTAAACATCGAAATGTTCTGCTCCCAAACACATACTGCTTATTCTGAAGCTCTGGTGGTTGAAATGCTGCCTGGTGCTGCATAGGCATGATTTTAGCTGACTCCTCGCAAGGCCACCTGCTAAAATAACGCAGAAGGACTCTGTGGGGACCAATTACTCCATGGATTAATAATGCTGACTATCTCTGTGGTGGAGGGACCTGGAAAAACAGAGCGTCGCTGCATCAGAGAAGCCAGCCATTACCGTGCCTGTGACGCTGTGCTCGGAGGGCTGGTGTCCCCCACGCCCCCGCCATAGCCGCACCTGCAGACACATTCTCACACCCTCCAGAGGCAGCTTTCTTTATGCACATCTAAGATGCTGAGATTTTTTTCAAAAGCGGTTTGATCTAAGCAAATATTTCTTTCTCTGCAGTAGTCGCTCCAAACGTACAGTTTTAACACCCTCTGACTCAATCCTGTCTATACCTTGTGAAATTCGGAAGTTCTCGTTAAAGTCACAATTCATAGGTGGGACTTCACCCTTGGCTATTAACGCCTGGCAGCAGTGCTACCATGACTGGTCCACTGTGGCTGTTTGAGTGCAGCCCACGGACTTCATCCATTACTTTATTGACAAGAGAAGCTTTGCTATCGCAGAAAGAACATGGCAAACGGGATAAGAACACCTAAATCTGTGTCCCATTTTGGTGTCGCGGAAGCTTTCAGACCTCGGGCAGGTCCCTTTGCCGTTTGGGACCGCAGTTTCTGTCTCTATTTTCTCACATGTTTAAATGAGAACTAAATGCGCTGAAGCACCTGGGAAGTTCCATATAAAACAGAGGCAGCACGAAAACATGAGGTGGAGCTGTTACTAGAGGTAAAAGCAATACATGTAATGTCTGCACCCCATTATATAATGCAAATAAACACCCGGGAATACTATTTCGGTACACTGCAGCCCATTCAATTTTTCTATAGCGCTTTTTGCTAAAATCCTAATGGGTTTCATGTTTCTCTCAACTATTAATTTGAATTTTTTATTACAATTTCTTTCTCAGCTTGAGAGAACAGACACCCAGTTCATTTCTTTTTCTTTTCTTTCTTTAGGCCACACCTTGCGGCATGTGGGATTTTAGTTCCCCGACCAGGGATCGAACCCGTGCCCCCTGCAGTGGAAGCTCTGAGTCCTAATCACTGGGCCGCCGGGGAAGTCCCCCCCAGCTTATTTCTTCACATCTAACACACTTGTATTCCTATCACATGTTCAACATGCACCTGTTTATAATGGGGGGAGGAAGGCATTTGCTGAAATTGTCTATTCATCTAACACCTGTTAGGATGGGTACTGTCAAAAAAATAAATAAATAAAACCAACAGACAAGTATTGGTGAGGATGTGGAGAAATCGGAACCCTGTCGGTAGGAATGTAAAATGGGGCAGCCTCTATGGCAAACAGTATGGAGGTTCCTCATCAGATTGAAAATAGAACTCGCATATGATCCAGCAAGCCCACTTCCGCATATTTATCCAAAAGAACTGAAAGCAGGATCCTGATGATTAGCGCCCCATGTTCACTGCAGCACTATTCACAAGAGCCAAGACGCAGAAGCAACCTAAGTGTCTATCAATGGATGAATGGACAAAGAAAATGTGGTGTGTATATATACAATGGAATGTCATTCAGCCTTTAAAGAAAGGAAATTCTGCACCATGCGACAACATGGATGAACCTTAAGGACATAATGATCATTGAAATAAGCCAGTCACAGAAGAATAAATACCACGGATTATGGGACATTTGCATTTTCTCTATGTTAATTTGTATTTCCCAATTTATCAACAAAGAATATTTTTATAATTGGAGGTTTTATAATCTGAACTTTTAAGTTTTAGCAGAATTGTGGGAGAGGAGAGTCAGTGAAAGCAATTGCAATGGACTTAAATAGAATGTCTAGATTTCACTTCCTTCTCACTTCCATGGTTTCTGATGAGAAATTCAATGTCATTCTAACTGCTTTTCCTCTATAGATAAGATGTCATTTCTCTAATGTTACTTTCAAGATTTTTTGTCTGGTTTTCAAAAGTTTGACTAGGATATATTCTGGTGTGGATTTACTTGGATTATTCTATTTAGCATTCCTTAGGCTTCTTGAATTTGTAGGTTTATGTCTGACAAATTTAGGAAGTTTTCAGCCATTACTTCTTTAAGTACTTTTTCAGCCCACCCTCTCTTTTTTTTTCCTTTCTTTCCAGGACTCTGATGACACAATTGTTAGATCTTTTGTTAATGTCCCACAGGTCCCTGAGGCTCTGCTAATTTTTTTTAATCTATTTTCTCTCTGTTGTTTAGACTGGATAATTTCTATTATTCCATCTTCCATTTCCCTGATTTTTCATTCTTCTGTTGATGCATCCACTCTACTGTTGAGCCCATCCACTGTTGTTTTATTTCAGTTACATGTTTCAGTTCTAAAATCTCCATTTTGTTCTTTTTTATATCTTCTATGTCTTTGTTGAGACTTTATTTTTTTCATTCATTTTAAGTGTGTTTGTAATTGCTCTTTGAAACACTGTGTTTATTGAGATGTAATTCACATGCCATAAAATTCATCACCACTAAATAATTCCAGAACTTTGTATCACTCGAAAATGAAACACCATGCCCTTAGCAATCACTCCCCATGCTCCTTTCTCCCTAATCCCCAGAAACCATTAATCCACTTTCTGTCTCTGTAGAGTAGTCTGAACTGTACATATCATATAAATGGAATCAAACAATATGTGGCCTTGTGTGACTGGTTTCTTTCACTTAACGTAATGTTTTCAAATTTTATCCATGTTGTAGCATGAATCACTACTTCATTCTTTTTCACGGCTTAATAATATTCCATTATATGGACATAAGACATTTTGTTTATCCAATCATACTGCTTCCACTTTTTAGTTATTATGAATAACGCTGCTGTGAACATCCATGTACAGACTTTTTTGTGGACATATGTTTTCAATTCTCTTGGGTATATACCTCGAGCAGAATTACTGGATCACATGGTAACACTGTATTTAACTTTCTGAGGGACTGCCAGACTGCTTTACAAACTGGCTGTAACATTTTACATCCCTACCACCATGTATGAGGGTTGCAGTTTCTCCACATCTTCGCCAATGGTTCTTATTGTCTGTCTGTTTGATTATAGCCATCCTGGTGGGTGTGAAGTGGTATCTCATTGCGGTTTGGGTTTGCATTTCCCTAACGACATTAACCACCTTCATGTGTTGTTGAAGCATATTTGATGACGGCTGCTTTAAAATGTTTGTCAGATAATTCTAACATCTGTGTCATCTCAGCGTGGCATCTGTTGTCTTTTTTCTTCTGGTTTGAGATCTTCTTGGTTCTTGGTATGACAAATGCTTTTTTACTGAAATCTGGACATTTCAGGTATTATGATATGAGAACCTCCTATTTAAACCTTCTGGCATTGCTCTGGCAGAAAAGGATGAGGGGAGGGACACTGCCTCATTACTTTACTGACCGGTGGAGCTGGAAGTCCAGGTTCCCCACATGGCCCCCAATTAACCATGGAAGGGTGTGTGGCCTTATTACCACTAAGGGTGGGAAAAGTCATGACACCCCACTAGGCCTCCTCTGACACCACCACACTGGGGACGGGAAGGGGGTCTTGTTACTGCCAAGTGGGGGCAGAATCCCAGGCTCCTTACCCAGAGCCACCGCCCTGGCAGAGATGTCAGGGCACCTCATTACTGGCTCACAAGGGAAAGTCTAGGTTCCCTACCAGGTCTTTGCTGGCATGGGTGGGAATGGGGCCACAACTTTTTCTATGGTGTTTGACTAGAGCAGAGTGGTTACTGTCTAAGAGTTTTCTGTCTTGCGAACCTGCTTCTTTCACGGCCCTTTGGTGAGAGAAACCAGGCACTGAGGGGTGAGGGAGAGCTTTTGATCTCTGCCCATGACTGTTCTGGGTTACTGGCTTCTTCTGCCCCAAGTCTGGGATAGATTAGGCAAGAAGAAAACCCAGAAAACTCACCACGGTGTCATTCCTCAAGGTCCCTAGCTGGCCCGCCTCCTCCTCTCCACCTTTGAGACCCACCTCACGTTTGTTTTATGTATAAAGTACAAAGTTGTTAGTTGCATTTGAGACGAACAGGGGAAAGTATGCCTACAACATCTCCCCAGAGACAGAAGCCCAGCTTGTCTTTTTAAACAAAAAAACTTTTTTAAATTTTTCAATTACATCTTAAACGTAGAAATAGTTTTAAAGTGAAAAATGCACATCCTTATCCTTCTGAAACGTAAGCCACTAAAATTAATTTAACCTTTTTGACAAGGTTCAACAATAAAACATCCACAGTTATACGTTTATTTTTTCCACAGGACTCGTTTCGCGTTTACTACGTGATAAGCGCTCTTCCGTCACATTAAACGGGTCCTGTTGACCCGATTTGGGAAGTTCCTGTGATAGCCTGCTCCTTTTTCTATTTCTCACTCTTGTCAGTGTGGCTGCCTCCAGAGAGTCCCCACACCTTTTAATCCGCTACTTCTAACAGTGTGCAGGCTGAGAAATCAGACAGTCAGTTCTTTCGGAGATATTTTTAAACCGTAGTAAACAGACTAAGAATAATAGACTCTCCACTTTAACAGCAAATTTGCCAACATCTACTTGGGCTACTCCGACGTCCTTCCGGCTCAGTTTCCTCATCATATCCCAGTTAGCTGAAATTGGGCGACAAATGGTCTCCAATAACATGAAGTGCTGCTGTATATATAACTTTCATTTCACCTTCCTCAAGATCAGATCAAGCAAGCAGAAGCCTGCAGGAAAACAGGAGACCCAGGCCAAGTACAGACCAACAGGGAAATGTTCTCCTGGTGCCTATGACAAACCCACTACCCAGGAAGGACGCCTGAGTTCACAGGCAAGTTGGAAACTGAGGACGCCAAACTACCGGGATAATTAAGCACGAGGAACAAGTTAAATGCAGATACCTAATAAGCACTTTGAAATTTTTCTTACTTCATTACTGTTTGAGTATAACCAAAACTGACACTTCTAACATAACGGTCCTAGCACCTGTTGGTTTCAGGAAATGTGCTGTGCTCAGGGAACACGTCCCAGAGGCATGTTTTTCCAAGATGCTGAGGCTAATAATTGCTTAAAGGCTGACATCAGGGCTCAGTCTCACACCTTCTCCCACATGCATATCACAAAATACAGAACACGACGTTCCTGAACTCCATGGCATTCAGAATCAGCGCCTGACATCAGACTGCAGACCTCATGCCCATCTACGCTCCTGAGAGAGAATACTTGGTCCCAAGAGAGACTGTAAGTTCTAAACTCACCTCTGTGATCTTGTAAAGTTATCTGAGTATTTTCCTCATCTAACATAAGGAAAATATCCCCTGCATTACTGAGTTTTGATGAACTCTACAGAGAAAAGCCACAGTACAAAAGAGACATAAATATTTAATGAATGCAGGGACTTCCCTGGTGGCTCAGTGGTTAAGAATCCGCCTGCCAATGCAGGGGACACGGGTTTGATCCCTGGTCTGGGAAGATCCCATGTACTGCAGAGCAACTAAGCCAGTGTGCCACAACTACTGAGCCCGTGTGCTGCAACTACTAAGCCTGTGCTCTAGGCCCATGAGCCATAACTACTGAGCCTGCGCACCACAACTACTGAAGCCTGCGTGCTCTAGGGCCCACGTGCTGCAACTACTGAAGCCCGCGCACCTAGATCCCGTGCTCCACAACAAGAGAAGCCACCGCAGTGAGAAGCCCGCGCACCGCAACGAAGAGTAGCCCCTGCTCACCGCAACTAGAGAAAGCCCGCGCGCAGCAACAAAGACCCAACGCAGCCCCCCCAAAATATATATATTCAATGAATTCCAAATATCGTGACTGTTATTGATTTTTATTATTACAAGGAAAAGACGGCCTCTCTATGAAGGGACAGGATACCAGATACTACCCTCAAGTTACCGCCACCTGTAAACCAAAGTACTGAGTTGATTTTTGGTCTAGACAACTCAGTGTCTCTGAATCCAGAGTTCTTTGTGTGATGTGGTACAGTTTTTAGCACATGTGGAAAGGCAGTTGCAGAGCCCAGGTCTTGAAAGTTACCTGCATCTTCTCTGGGGTGGTGAGCAGAGAAGGTCACTTCCCCTCTGTCCCCACCAGCTCTAACCAGTCTCCTCATGACTGCCGCCCACACTCCCTCACCCAATGCCTCGCTCTCCCTTTAATATTCTCGGTCATGGTGTCTGGTTTGTTGGTGTTGGGTTTTCTTCTTTTTCTAGCCGTACACAATCCCCTAGACTCTGGGTCTTTATTCTATATGTTTTCTACCCACCAGTCCCTCTCCTTTCGGTGCAATCCTCCTGACCTTTCAAATCTCCAGTCCTACTGGAGTCCACTGTCTTTGAAAAGGGAGACTTTGGTAGTTAAACTACAAGTCTTGGTGGGGAGACTCCAGGTCTTGGTGGGATGCTCCATTCAAAGGTGGGAACCCACCCTTGAAGCAGGGGTGGGGCAGAAAGAAAACCACAGGAGCACTGGTGCTGCAGCCACACCGAGCTGACGTGGAAGACATCCAACCTGTGGAGAGAGAGAACCCCAGGGGGGCTGGGAGTGGAGGTGGCAAAGGCTGGTGAGAACTGTGGCAGAGATGGTCTAGTCCTGGAATCAAGAACACTCATCAATGCCCGGAGCACAGCAAGGCGTCCAGGCTCCCGTGGCTTCCCCAGGCAGGAAGGGAGCATGCCCCCCATGCCTGTGCAGGTCATCTTAAGGCAGCGGACTGGGCTGCAGTAGGCACTTGTCTGTCAGTGTCAGGCCAAGCGGGTGGTGGAAGTGTGGCTGGGATGAGAGAGTGACAGAGTGCCAGCTACGACCTGACCACAGGTGCAGGCAGACAGGGATGATGGGGACATGGGGTCTGGAGGGAGGGAGGTAAGAAATGACTGGCTTGGAAACTAAGCCCACACTGCAGCAGTGAGAACCATCTCGTACAGGAGCATCAGTTTTCCCGGACACAGACACCTAGAAAACCATCATGTATGTGGGTCACCCTGAGCCCCTCAGTCATATCAGAGTCTTTTTGTGGCAGCATCATCAGGCTATTTATAGTGAGCAGTTACAGACAGCCTAAGTGGGCCACCACATTCCTACCTGGCTGGCTCTGGCTGGTGTGGGGTAACGCTAACAAGATAAAGGCTTTCTTTAAATGCCATGCTACACAAAAGCCTTCTCTAGATACTTAAAAGTCTCCCTTTCGTTTGTATTTATATTTTATTTTTAAAGGCAATTTAATTATTCATGGGATGCAGTCTCCATAATGTGAGCTACATTGTAGGAAACTTCACAAAAACTGTTCAATGCCCGGCAGGAGGCAGGCACGTGGACATAACATGGGGGAAGGAGACGGTGTCGGGGGGGATGGGGGGCACAGTCTTTGGACCCAAGCAGACCAGAGTCAGAATCGCACGGCTGCACATAAACCATCACATAGGGAAAGTCAGCCTCTCAAACCTCAGTTTTCTTACCTGTAACACCAGGATCTATCAACTGACTTTAGAGCCCTTTTGTATATAAAGTGCCTTATGAATTCGGGTACCTGGCGATGCTCAGGAAATGGTAGCTGTTTTAGGGACAGTCAACAGGGCACATGAGAAATAAAGTCAGGGTTATGAAGAGACGTCTGGATATACTCCACCACCCTCGAGGAACACTTCCAGAGACAACTCAGCCCCCTGTGTGGGTCCCTCGTGCTAGGACCCTACTCTGCTCACTCCTACCTAAACCTGATCTCTCCCTCCCTCTCCTCACACATCCGCTCCTCCAAACCATCACACATACACGTCTGCGTCTGTGGCTCGTGGTCCTGGAAGGCCACTCCCCAACCCAGGCGCCAAATATCTACCTGCTCAAAATCATTCCTGTGCTTCCTGGCCCTACTCAAACGAGATCTGCTGTCTTCAAGGAGATGCCCAGCCCGATACCTCCCCACCCAGAATCTCTCAGCACTGGCCACCTGCCATGGTGGTCACAGTGAGAACGCCAATGCACTCATGAGCATCCCCTCCTCCTGATCCAGTCCAGGTATGTTCATTTAGAACACGCTGCCAAAGGCTTTGGATGCACGGGATAACGGGAGAGAAACTAACGGAAGGCAGCAATGTGATTTTTGGTTTTCAGGACAGAAAGCTTGAGCAGCCTGTATCATCTGCAATGCTTTGAAATTAAGAAGTGCAGTGGTTAAGAATCCGCCTGCCAATGCAGGGGACAACATTCGATCCCTGGTCCGGGAAGATCCCACATGCCGTGGAGCAACTAAGCCCATGTGCCGCAACTACTGAGTCCGTGTGCTGCAACTACTGAAGCCCGTGTGCCTAGAGCCCATGCTCCACAACAAGAGAAGCCACCGCAATGAGAAGCCCACGCACCGCAATGAAGAGTAGCCCCAGCTCGCCGCAACTAGAGAAAGCCCGCGCGCAGCAATGAAGACCCAACGTAGCAAAAAAAAAAAAAAGAAATGACTCACTGGGATCTTAACTCAGACGTGTCAGCACTCACAGTGTGAAGCCAGGAAACAAGCTTTCACTGTCACATTCACGGAACTACACTGAAGACAAGCCACTGGGAATTTGAGTCAAGATTACACATTTTTCTGCAGAACTTATTGGCAAATGGCACAAAAATTCATCCACATTGTTAGCAAAAATGAATGCCCTCTGAAAGTTCTTTCTTCCCCTGAAATTTCAAGGAAATGGGTAAAACAAATAGACCGCTCTCTACCAATAAAACTTAAATGTCACTTTGTCATATATTAAAATTTTACTTGTACCGGCATATTTCTGGACTCTCCATTCTGTCTCACTCTAGTAGCCTTTATGGTATGTTTTCTTCTCTGATAAGGGAAGTCTCAACTCTACCTTCAAAATTTTTTTGACTTTAAAAAGAGTGCTGGCACTTTCAGCTGTCTATTTGGAACAAAATAATTTTCTTACACCATATGTAAAAATAAATTACAGATAAAGTAAAGGCTAGATGCCAAAAATAAACTAATAAACTCTTAAGAGAAAATCTAGGGGACTATGTGTACAACCTAAAGATGTGTGGAGCCTTATCTCCCTCTGAAAACAAAGAAACATAAAAGATGTATTTTGCTATATGAACATTTAAAACTTTTATAGAGCAAAAGCTATCGTAAGCAAGGTGTACATAAAAACAATAGATCTGGAAAAAATATTTGCAATAAAATGTTTAAAATAAAGTGCTAATATCAATAACATGTAGAAAGCCCTCTTAGAAATAGATACAAAAAAGAAAAATAATTCAATAGAAATATGTGCAAAAACATATGAATAGGAAATTTACAGAAAAGCCACGCTCCAAAAGACCAAACATATGAAAAACTACTCAAATGCGCTCTTTCCATTCAGACTAGCAAAAATTATAAAGATGATTAACACCTATCGCTAACAGAAATGTCAAAAAAAGACACTCTCATAAATTGCTGGTGGCAGTGTAATTGTTACAGAAATTTTGGAAGCAATCCAGCAATGTCTATTGCTAAAAATACACTGATGAGATGCCAACTACTGTAACATTTTCTTAAAAAAAAAATAGTGCAAAAGAAGAGATGTACAAATACGTTTACTGCACTGCTATTCCTAACGGCAAAAAAGGAAACAAAATGAATGTTTGTTAATAGGGTAACCATTGAATAAATAAAGATGGGTCCATACCCATACCATGGACTATAGCCATAAATAGAATGAATGGGAACTATACTAGTGGAGTCAGAGGTACTTCTATGCGGCTTTGTTAAACAGAGAAATTAACACAGAAAAGTGTGTTTAATATGACACCAGTTAATAAAGCAAACGATTACCCCCAAATCCTTATATATTCATATGTTTATATGTTCATATATGGTTATCTGGGCAAAGAGGAAAGCACAGGAGGATACACACCAGGTAATTCACATGGGTTATTTAGGGTGACAGAGGGAAAATAAGTGAAAACAGAAAAAAAAAAAAATCCCAAAGAACACCCAATGTGTATATGATCTCATATATATATATTTCTTTAAAAAGAAAATTTTAAAAAAGAGATTGGATTAGATCTGTATCTAGCAATTTGCAGGGATATACACCAATTGCTGTTAAATTAAAAGAACAAATTGCATAATAATGTGTAAAAAAAAATTCTGTTTGAATAAAGACAAAATATCACTATATTTATAAATAAGCTTACCTATTTGTTGGAGCAAGGAGAAAGATTTGGAAAGCTATACACCAGGCTATTAACAGTGATTATCTCAGGAAGGTTGTGTTGGTTCAGAAAGAACATTAGATCAGTAACTTTGCCCATATATGATCTTTGTACAGAATTGCTTCAGTTATTAAAGCAAATGTGTTTTACTTCTATAACTAAAAATAAATACAGAAATTTTGTTTTCTACAAAAGGAAAAACAAGTGTAACAGTGACAGGGAATAAGAAGTGCTTCATGGAATTCTTTTTCGAATTCCATCCTAGAATTTACCACCGGTGCACACCCACATAAAAGTTGCATTACCTGCTTGTGCTGCACATACACACTCCATCACTACACCCTGCCCTTCAATAAACACCACTCCACCCTAGCCAGTAGCAGAGGCTCTATCAACTATTATCATTTGCTTGTCGATATTATCTCCAGGTCAGATCCTTCATCTTGGTTTCCTAATCACGGTGCCTGGGTTTAATTTTTTTTAATTAAGAGAATGTACTCAACAGACTAGGAATGGAGGGAAACTACCTTAACGTAGTAAAGGCCATATATGAAAAGCCCACAGCGAACATCACACTCAGTGGTGAAAGAATGAAAGCTTTCCTTCAAAATTAAGGATAATACAAGGATGCCTGTTTTCACCAATTCTATTCAACATAGTACTGGAAGTCCTAGATAGAACGATTAGGCAAGGAAGAGAAACAAAGCATCCAAATCAGAAAGGAAAATGTAAAATTATCTCTGTTTTCAGACAACATGCTCTTATATGTAGAAAACCCCAAAGATTCCAGACACAAAACAAGCAAACAAACAAAAAAGACCTGTTAGAATGAACAAGTTCAGCAAAGATGCAGAATTCAAAGTCACACAAAAACCAGTTGCATTTCTGTACACTAACAATGAACAATCAGAAAAGAAAGTTAAGAAAACAATTCCATTTACAATCGCATCAAAAAATAAAATAAAATACTTAAATATTAACTTGACCAAGGAGGCAAAAGACTTGTTCATAAAAACTGCAAAATGATGCTGAACAAAATTAAAGAAGACACAAATGAATGGAAAGACATCCCATGTTCATGGACTGGAAGACAATATTGTTAAGATGCCAATACTACTGGAAGCAATCTACGGATTTAATCAATCCCTATCAAAATCCCAGGGACATTTTTTGCAGAAAACAGAAAACTCCATCCTAAAATTCATATGGAATCCCAAAGATGAATCCCAAAGATGACAATAGCCAAAATGATCTTCAAAAAGAAGAACAAAGTTGGAGGTCTCACACTTCCCAATTTCAACACTTATTACAAGGTACAGTAATCAAAACAGCGTGTGACAGGCATAAAGACCATATGGATCAACGTAACAGAATGTAGAGTCCAGAAATAAACCTTTGCATATATGGTGAAATGATTTCTGACAAGAGTACAAGACCATTCGATGGGGGAAAGACCATCTCTTCAACAAATGGTGCTGGGAAAACTGGATATCCACAGCCTAAATAATGAAGTTGGACCCTTACCTTAAACCATATACAAAAATTGATTTGAAATAGATCAAAGACATAAACCTAAGACCTAAAACTATAAAACAGAAGACAACACTGGAGATAGCTTCATGATATTGGTCTTAGCAAGAATTTCTTGAATATGACACCAAAAGCAAGGCAACAGGGTAGATAAATTGTACTACATTAAAATTTAAAACTTCTGTGCATCAAAGAACACAACCAATAAAGTGAAAAGGTAACCTATAGAATGGGAGAAAATACTTGCAAATCATATATCTGATAAGGGGTTAATATCCAGAATATCTAAAGAACTCCTACAATTCAACAACAAAAAATAATCCAATCTAAAAATGGGCAATGGATTTGAATAGACATTTCTCCAAAGAAGATAAACAAATGGCCAACAAGCATACGAAAAGATGCTCAACATCACTAGTCATGAGGGAAATGAAAATCAAACCTATGAGATATCATCTCACACTCATCAGGATGGCTACTGTCAAAACAAAATAACTGTTGACAAGGATGTGGAGAAGTTGGAACCCTTGTGCACTGTTGATGGGAAAGTAAAATGGAACATCTGCTATGGAAAAGAGTGTAGCAGTTCCTCAAGAAATTAAAAATAGAGTTAACATATGACACAGCAATTCCACTTCTGGGTATGTGTCTAAAAGAATTGAAAGTAGGGTCTCAAAGAGACATTTGCATACCCATGTTTACTACAGCATTATTCACAATAGTCAAAAGGTGGAAGCAACCCAAGTGTCCATCAATGGATGAACAGATTAAAAAAATGTGTATACATACAATGGAATATCATTCAGTCTCAAAAAGGAAGGAGAGAGGAGCTTCAAGACGGCCGAAGAATAAGACGTGGAGATCACCTTCCTCCCCACAAATACGTCAGAAATACATCTACATGTGGAACAACTCTTACAGAACACCTACTGAATGCTGGCAGAAGACCTCAGACCTCCCAAAAGGCAAGAAACTCCCCACGTACCTGGGTAGGGCAAAAGAAAAAAGAAAAAACAGAGACAAAAGAATAGGGAGGGGACCTGCACCAGTGGGAGGGAGCTGTGAAGGAGGAAAGGTTTCCACACACTAGGAAGCCCCTTCGCGGGGGGAGACTGCGGGTGGTGGAGGGGGGAGCTTTGGAGCTATGGAGGAGAGCGCAGCCACAGGGGTGAGGAGAGCAAAGCGGAGAGATTCCCGCACAGAGGATCGGTGCCAACCAGCACTCACCAGCCCAAGAGGCTTGTCTGCTCACATGCCAGGGAGGGCAGGGGCTGGGAGCTGAGGCTCGGGCTTCGGAGGTCGGATCCCAGGGAGAGGACTGGGGTTGGCGGCGTGAACACAGCCTGCAAGGGGCTAGTGCGCCACAGCTAGCCGGGAGGGAGTCTGGGAAAAAGTCTGTACCTGCCGAAGAGGCAAGAGACCATTGTTTCGGGGTGCACGAGGAGAGGGATTAAGAGCACCACTTAAAGGAGCTCCAGAGACTGGCGCGAGCCGCGGCTATCAGCGCGGACCCCAGAGACGGGCATGAGACGCTAAGGCTGCTGCTGCTGCCACCAAGAAGCCTGTGTGCGAGCACAGGCCACTATCCACACCGCCCCTCCCAGAAGCCTGTGCAGACCCCCACCGCCAGGGTCCTGTGATCCAGGGACAACTTCCCCGGAAGAACACAGGGCGCACCTCAGGCTGGTGCAACGTCACACTGGCCCCTGCCGTCGCAGGCTCGCCCCACATTCCATACCCCTCCCTCCCCACGGCCTGAGTGAGCCAGAGCCCCTGAATCAGCTGCTCCTTTAACCCCGTCCTGTGTGAGCGCAGAACAGACGCCCTCAGCGACCTACACGCAGAGGCGGGGCCACATCCAAAGCTGAACCCCGGGAGTTGTGCGAACAAAGAAGAGAAAGGGAAATCTCCCCCAGCAGCCTCAGGAGCAGCAGATTAAATCTCACAATCAACCTGATGCACCCTGCATCTGTGGAATACCTGAATAGACAACAAATCATCCCAAATTGAGGAGGCAGACTTTGAGAGCAACAATTTATATATTTTTTTCCCTTTTTCTCTTTCTGTGAGTGTGTATGTGTATGCTTCTGTGTATGATTTTGTCTGTATAGCTTTGCTTTTACCATTTGTCCTGGGTTCTGTCTGTCCTTTTTTTTTTTTTTTTTTTTTTAGTATAGTTTTTAGCGCTTGTTATCATTGGTGGATTTGTTTCTTGGTTTGGTTGCTCTCTTCTTTCTTTCTCTTTTTTTTTTTAATTACTTTTTAAAAATTTTTTTAATAATTATTTTTCATTTTTTATATTAATAACTTTTTTATTTTATTTTATTTTATTTTATTTTATTTTATTTTAACTTCTTCTTTCTTTCTTTTTTTTCTCCCTTTTGGTGCTCCAGCCAGCCGTCAGGGCTGTACCTCTGAGGTGGGAGAGACAGTTCAGGACATTGGTCCACGAGAGACCTCCCAGCTCCACGTAATATCAAATGGCGAAAATCTCCCAGAGATTTCCATCTCAACGCCAAGACCCAGCTCCACTCAATGACCAGCAAGCTCCAGTACTGGAAACCCTATGCCAAACAACTAGCAAGACAAGAACACAATCCCACCCATTAGCAGAGAGACTGCCTAAAATCATAATAAGGTCACAGACACCCCAAAACACACCACCAGACACGGAACTGCCCACCAGAAAGACAAGATCGAGCCTCATCCACCAGAACTCAGGCACTAGTCTCCTCCACCAGGAAGCCTACACAACTCACTGAACCAGCCTTACCCACTGGGTGCAGACACCAAAAACAATGGGAATTAAGAACCTGCAGCCTGCGAAAAGGAGACCCCAAACACAGTAAGTTAAGCAAAATGAGAAGACAGAGAAACACACAGCAGATGAAGGAGCAAGGTAAAAACCCACCAGACCTAACAAATGAAGAGGAAATAGGCAGTCTGCCTGAAAAAGAATTCAGAGTAATGATAGTAAGATGATCCAAAATCTTGGAAATAGAATGGAGAATATACAAGAAACGTTTAACAAGGACCTAGAAGAACTAAAGAGCAAACAAACAGTGACAAACAACACAATAAATGAAATTAAAAATTTTCTAGAACGGATCAATAGCAGAATAACTGAGGCAGAAAAATCTCAGAGACCTCTGGGACAACATTAAACGCACCAACATTCGAATTATAGGGGTCCCAGAAGAAGAAGAGAAAAAGAAAGGGACTGAGAAAATATTTGAAGAGATTATAGTAGAAAACTTCCCTAATATGGGAAAGGAAATAGTTAATCAAGTCCAGGAAGCACAGAGAGTCCCATACAGAATAAATCCAAGGAGAAACACGCCAAGACACATATTAATCAAACTATCAAAAATTAAACACAAAGAAAAAATATTAAAAGCAGCAAAGGAAAAACAACAAATAACATACAAGGGAATCCCCATAAGGTTAACAGCTGATCTTTCAGCAGAAACTCTGCAAGCCAGAAGGGAGTGGGAGGACATATTGAAAGTGATGAAGGGGAAAAACCTACAGCCAAGATTACTCTACCCAGCAAGGATCTCATTCAGATTTGATGGCGAAAATAAAACCTTTACAGACAAGCAAAAGCTAAGAGAATTCAGCACCACCAAACCAGCTTTACAACAAATACTAAAGGAAATTCTCTAGGCAGGAAACACAAGAGAAGGAAAAGACCTACAATAACAAACCCAAAACAATTAAGAATGGTAATAGGAACTTACATATCGATAATTACCTTAAATGTAAATGGATTAAATGCTCCCACCAAAAGACAGACTGGCTGAATGGATACAAAAACAAGACCCGTATATATGCTGTCTACAAGAGACCCACTTCAGACCCAAGGACACATACAGACTGAAAGTGAGGGGATGCAAAAAGATATTCCATGCAAATGGAAGTCAAAAGAAAGCAGGAGTAGCAATTCTCATATCAGACAAAATAGACTTTAAAACAAAGACTATTACAAGACACAAAGAAGGACACTAATAATGATCAAGAGATCAATCCAAGAAGAAGATATAAAAATTGTAAATATTTATGCACCCAACATAGGAGCACCTCAATACATAAGGCAAATACTAACAGCCATAAAAGGGAAAATCAACAGTAACACAATCATAGTAGGGGACTTTAACACCCCACTTTCACCAATGAAGCGATCATCGAAAATGAAAATAAATAAGGAAACACAAGCTTTAAGTGATACATTAAACAAGATGGACTTAATTGATATTTACAGGACATTCCATCCAAAAACAACAGAATACACTTTCTTCTCAAGTGCTCATGGAACATTCTCCAGGATAGATCGTATCTTGGGTCACAAATCAAGCCTTGGTAAATTTAAGAACACTGAAATCATATCAAGTATCTTTTCCGACCACAATGCTATAAGACTAGATATCAATTACAGGAAAAAAATCGGTAAAAAATACAAACACATGGAGGCTAAACAATATACTACTTAATAACCAAGAGATAACTGAAGAAATCAAAGAGGAAATCAAAAACTACCTAGAAACAAATGACAATGAAAACAAGACGACCCAAAACCTATGGGATGCAGCAAAAGCAGTTCTAAGAGGGAAGTTTATAGCAATACAAACCTACCTTAAGAAACAAGAAACATCTCAAATAAACAACCTAACCTTACACCTAAAGCATTACAGAAAGAAGAACAAAAAAACCCCAAAGGTAGCAGAAGGAAAGAAATCATGAAGATCAGATTAGAAATAAATGAAAAAGAAATGAAGGAAACTATAGCAAAGATCAATAAAACTAAAAGCTGGTTCTTTGAGAAGATAAACAAAATTGATAAACCATTAGCCAGACTCAACAAGAAAAAAAGGGAGAAGACTCAAATCAATAGAATTAGAAATGAAAAAGGAGAAGTAACAACTGACACTGCAGAAATACAAAGGATCATGAGAGATTATTACAAGCAACTGTATGCCAATAAAATGGACAACCTGGAAGAAATGGACAAATTCTTAGAGATGCACAACCTTCCGAGACTGAATCAAGAAGAAATAGAAAATATGAACAGACCAATCACAAGCACTGAAATTGAAACTGTGATTAAAAATCTTCCAACAAACAAAACCCCAGGACCAGATGGCTTCAAAGGCGAATTCTATCAAACATTTAGAGAGGAGCTAACAACTATACTTCTCAAACTCTTCCAAAATATAGCAGAGGGAGGAACACTCCCAAACTCATTTGACGAGGCCACCATCACCCTGATACCAAAACCAGACAAAGATGTGAAAAAGAAAGAAAACTACAGGCCAATATCACTGATGAACATAGATGCAAAAATCCTCAACAAAATACTAGCAAACAGAACCCAACAGCACATTAAAAGGATCATACACCATGATCAAATGGGGTTTATCCCAGGGATGCAAGGAATCTTCAATATACACAAATCAATCATTGTGCTACACCATATTAACAAATTGAAGGAGAAAAACCATATGATCATCTCAATAGATGCAGAGAAAGCTTTCGACAAAATTCAACACCCATTTATGATAAAAACCCTCCAGAAAGTAGGCATAGAGGGAATTTACCTCAACATAATAAAGGCCATAGATGACAAACCCACAGCCAACATCGTCCTCAATGGTGAAAAACTGAAACCATTTCCACTAAGATCAGGAACAAGACAAGGTTGCCCACTCTCACCACTATTATTCAACATAGTTTTGGAAGTTTTAGCCACAGCAATCACAGAAGAAAAAGAAATAAAAGGAATCCAAATTGGAAAAGAAGAAGTAAAGCTGTCACTGTTTGCAGATGACATGGTACTACACATAGAGAATCCTAAAGATGCTACCAGAAAACTACTAGAGCTAATCAATGAATGTGGTAAAGTAGCAGGATACAAAATTAATGCACAGAAATCTCTTGCATTCCTATACACTAATGATGAAAAAATCTGAAAGAGAAATTAAGAAAACACTCCCATTTACCACTGCAACAAAAAGAATAAAATATCTAGCAATAAACCTACCTAAGGAGACAAAAGACCTGTATGCAGAAAATTATAAGACACTGATGAAAGAAATTAAAGATGATACAAATAGATGGAGAGATATACCATGTTCTTGGATTAGAAGAATCAACATTGTGAAAATGACTATACTACCCAAAACAATCTACAGATTCAATGCAATCCCTATCAAACTACCACTGGCATTTTTTACAGAACTAGAACAAAACATTTCACAATTTGTATGGAAACACAAAAGACCCCGAATAGCCAAAGCAATCTTGAGAAAGAAAAACGGAGCTGGAGGAATCAGGCTCCCTGACTTCAGACTGTACTACAAAGCTACAGTAATCAAGACAGTATGGTACTGGCACAAAAACAGAAATATAGATCAATGGAACAGGATAGAAAGCCCAGAGATAAACCCACACACATATGGTCACCTTATCTTTGATAAAGGAGGCAGGAATATACAGTGGAGAAAAGACAGCCTCTTCAATAAGTGGTGCTGGGAAAATCAGACAGCTACATGTAAAAGAATGAAATTAGAACACTCCCTAACACCATACACAAAAATAAACTCAAAATGGATTAAAGACCCAAATGTAAGGTCAGACACTATTAAACTCTTAGAGGAAAACATAGGCAGAACACTCCATGACATAAATCACAGCAAGATCCTTTTTGACCCACCTCCTAGAGAAATGGAAATAAAAACACAAATAAACAAATGGGACCTAATGAAACTTAAAAGCTTTTGCACAGCAAAGGAAACCACAAACAAGATGAAAAGACAACCTTCAGAATGGGAGAACATATTTGCAAACGAAGCAATGGACAAAGGATTAATCTCCAAGATTTACAAGCAGCTCATGCAGCTCAATATCAAAAAAACAAACAACCCAATCCAAAAATGGGCAGAAAACCTAAACAGACATTTCTCCAAAGAAGATATACAGATTGCCAACAAACCTATGAAAGAATGCTCAACGTCAGTAATCATTAGAGAAATGCAAATCAAAACTACAATGAGATATCATCTCACACCAGTCAGAATGGCCATCATCAAAAAACCTACAAACAATAAATGCTGGAGAGGGTGTGGAGAAAAGGGAAGCCTCTTGCCCTGTTGGTGGGAATGTAAATTGATACAGCCACTACGGAGAACAGTATGGAGGTTCCTTAAAATACTAAAAATAGAACTACCATAGGACCCAGCAATCCCACTACTGGGCATATACCCTGAGAAAACCATAATTCAAAAAGAGTCATGTACCACGGTGTTCATTGCAGCTCTATTTACAATAGCCAGGACATGGAAGCAACCTAAGTGTCCATCAACAGATGAATGGATAAAGAAGATGTGGCACATATATACAATGGAATATTACTCAGCCATAAAAAGAAATGAAATGGAGGTATTTGTAATGAGGTGGATGGAGTTAGAGTCTGTCATACAGAGTGAAGTAAGTCAGAAAGAGAAAAACAAATACCGTATGCTAACACATATATATGGAATCTTAAAAAAAAAAAAAAAAAGGTCATGAAGAACCTAGGGGCAAGACGGGAATAAAGATGCAAGCCTACTAGATAATGGACTTGAGGATATGGGGAGGGGGAAGGGTAAGCTGGGACAAAGTGAGAGAATGGCATGGACATATATACACTACCAAATGTAAAATAGATAGCTAGTGGGAAGCAGCCGCATAGCACAGGGAGATCAGCTCGGTGCTTTGGGACCACCTAGAGGGGTGGGATAGGGAGGGTGGGAGGGAGAGAGACGCAAGAGGGAAGAGATATGGGGATATATGTATATGTATAACTGATTCACTTTGTTATAAAGCAGAAACTAACACACCATTGTAAAGCAATTATACTCCAATAAAGATGTTAAAAAATAAAATAAAGCATTTAGTGATTGGGAATGAAAAAAAAAAGGAAGAAAATTTTGACATAGTCTGCAACATGGATGAACCTTGAGGACATTATACTAAGTTAAATAAGCCAGGTATTGAAAGGCAAATACTGTATGATTTCACTTGTATGAGATGTCTAGATTAGCCACATTCATAGAGACAGAAAGTAGAATGGTGGTTGCCAGAGGCTGGAGGGAGGGGGAAATGGAGCGCTGTTGTCTAATGGGGATAGAGTTTCAGCTTTGCAAGATGAAAAGAGTTCTAGAGATTGGTTGCATGACAGTGTGAATGTACTTAACACTACTGAACAGTGCACTTAAAAATGGTCAAGATGGTAAATTCTATGTTATGTGTATTTTACCACAATTTAAAAATTTTAAAACATTAAGAGAATGGGATATTGTAATTAAAAGATAACAAGGTGAGTGAGGTATTGGTTAGAAGTTGGGCTAGAAACTGAGAGAGGCTGGGAAAACCCAAAAGCACACGAAAATCCAGGGCCCCCAGGCAGGAGAGTAGGTCCCATTTGGAATAACCGAGATGCACATTAAACTGATGCCCAAATCGTATGCAACAGAAAAACATTCCTGCTGCTCAACGTCAAAGCCTGGTCATACTCAGTGGATGGGAGAAGGGACGTCAATATTCCATCCTGGGGAACGTCAGCCTTCCCATAAAATAGGGAGAAGAGCCCTGTCCTATGCAGCAAAGATTGAAAAACAAGTTGTTTGCGTAATTTTTTAAAAAAGTTTGAACATACATATCCTACTACCTTGTTGGGAAAATTAATAAAGTAGTCTTGTTCAGGCTTCAGAGGCAGACGCAGGCCTCTGCCCGACCTGTGACCCTGCCTGGACTGCACGCCTGCTTGCACACCTAACGATTGCTGCTAGCAAGTCAAGCGGCACTTACCATAAGAAAGGGAGTGGGTCTTGGAATTTCCTGAGCCCTGGGGACCTGGCTAGTCCCCCAGGGTCTGGAAAATCTTGTGACTCACCTGGTGAAATTAACAGCATTGTTACAATTGAACCAGAGCTGCATTTTTGCATGCAAACTGATAATATCAGTTTGCGGCCTGGAATAATAAACGGAAGCCCCCAGGACTCCATTCTGAAATCTCACCTCTGGGGTGGACGCACCGCCCAGGACCAACTGGGGCTCCAGCGTGCTGTTACTCGGGACTTCCCAGCTACTGTTTGGATCTGGAAGTAGGGGTCGGCCCAGTTCGGTGATGTATACCTTGTTATGTTTCTCTCATAATCTTATTCCTTTCTTTCTAATGATTGTATATTAAAATTAAGTTAAACCACCTTTCATTAAAGAGTTGACTAAAGCTGTTTATTTGTGTGAGATGAGTGCTTATTTTGCCAGCTAATCCAACAATCCTTAAAACCGAAAGCAAGCTTTCAGCAAAACATACCTACACATGTTCTCTTTTATATGCTTTAAAATATACATATAACCTATAAGGTGAAAGAAAAATGAAGCTCAGAGATGTTAAGTGACTTCCAAGATTTACAAGTTGGTTGCCCAAAGGGATAGTGGGGAGGAGATCCACCCCCCCACCAACCTGTACTCGGAACCTGCACTGAGTTTGTGATGTAAAAGCTCCAGCTGGGGCAGTGGACAGTGGCGTCTGTCATAATATAGAGTCAAGCGTAGGCCCAGGAAAAGTTGGTCCCTTTCCTCCCCACCACACCTGTGATACGAGCAATGGCTGACATTATCACAGTGAAAGCTACGTGTCTACCATGGTGCTCTGAAATAAGTTGCCAACAAAGTCATAAAGCCTCCTCTGACATTTAAACAGATGGGAAGCAGCAATTTTATGAGATTATAGAAATAAGCAATTTTGAGATGAGGAAAAAAATCTTAGGAACCAGTAAGACTAATTTCTCACCTTACAGAGGAATCCCACCCACAGATTCTCTGGCAGGTAGGAACACTTCTAATTGTAGGGAATGTCACTACCTAACGAAACAAGCCCATTCTATTTTGAACAGCCCTGAAGAATTATGAAATGCCTTCCTATACAGAACCAAAAACTGCCTCCCTGTAACTTCTCCCTCTTGACCTGAGCCTTATCTTCTTAAAATAGAGAGATGATTTCAAATGATTTAGGAAACTGACGATCATTTGAAAACACTCCTACCCACCATGCAGTAACACATTACTTGCTTAGAGGTAAACGTAAGCCACACAAGCCAGTAAGTAAACAGTTGTTTAGCGAGTCCTTGGGCACAAATTTCCAGCTCTGAAAAAGCTTAAATCCCGGACAACAGGGCAACAGTACAATTATTTTGTTAAAGAAAATTAGTTAACATCATGCTCAATAATTTTGATTGCATAAATATGCTGTGAAAATGATCTGTCATCTTTGAACAAGAAAAAGATGGCCTGTAAATTCTGTTTGAATGTCTAAAGAAAATTTCCCTCCACGCATAAACAATATACTTAAAACTAACCGTAGTCTCAACCAACCCACGGAAATTTAGAGTTGCCAAGAATCATAAATTGTCCCTATCTCCCATTACCCTACACAAGTTAATATTCGAAAGTTGTCTTTAAATCCTGTGTAAAAATTTAACCATGTGGCCAATACATGCCATTTGCTAAAAAAAAAGTAATAGGTTCTAGTTCTTTCTTGAAAAAACAGTGGCATACGTACAATTATTTATTATTTTCCATTCTCTGATGAAAGATACAAAAAGTAAAATTAAACAAAAAACTGACTTCTCATCTTTTCCTTAAATAGAACATTTAAACTGTCAATTAACTAACAGTGTCAAGACCCAGGAGGTGTTGGTGATACTAGTGCTGCGGCACCAGATTCTTTACATGTGAAGAATATACTTTGAAAATGTTTTTAAGTAGGAGGCTGCTTGAGGTCCACAAGAAGAGCTCACTCATAACTTGTTTCCATCAACAGTCACAAACAGTTTTTTGCAAAGCCCAAAAGATCTCTTGTAACTTTGGTAGATACTTGGAAGACTCCTTTTCTAAGTGAATAAATCACTCACAAACACACTGGATGTTAACTTTTGTGGTACTTCATCAAAATAAAATTATAAAATTACATGGACAAAATTCTTTCCTCCACAGTACCTTCTATAAAATCAACACTGGCCCATGCATCCCAAAGCAACAGTCTGGCCCCTGATCCTGAATTCAGTTCAGGATATATAACCATCAATAAGCAGCTACCAAGCAGAGCGCCAGGACTTTGAAAGCATCCCTGGCTTTCGAGAAGCAGACATTCCTTTCAGCCATATTCCTTAATGCCCAAAACATAAAATTCCAGTGAAATTTTAATTAACAAATTCAAGGCTCAATTAGGATGCTCACGTAAAGTAATATAAAACCTTATGTAAGCCACAGTAATGAGAGTGAACTCAATCACAATAAAGAAACATTTAGTTAAATAAAAATATTTTTATTATTGCCTATTCAGAGATGTATATAAGTGGCAAACGCAATTAAATATCCCCATAAAATGAAAACTAACTGTAAACAGCCCCAGCATACTTCTTTGCTTAACATCCTATAGCTCCAATTAATTTTATTCCCCCAAATAGTCGCTCACAACCTACTCACATAAATTTTTCTCCATCTCAGAAGAAGTTGGCTCCTTTGGCTGTATCAGCGTCCCAGGCAAAAAGGACCATGCGAGTCATACTTGCCCAAGGGCTTCAGTTTTGGACACTGGATACGTGGCTTCATCCAGGGGCCTGTTAGAAATGCAGACTCTTAGACTCTACCCCAGACCTGATGAATCAGACCCTACATTTTCACAAGCTCCCCAAGTGATTTCCAAGCATATTACAGTTGGAGCAGCACTGCTACAGACCAACCAGGGGGTCTCAAAAGGTGGTCCCAGGACCAGCAGCATCATGAAATGGGAAATGCAAGTTCTCGATCCCCACATGCAACTCAATATAAAAAAAACAAAACACCTAATCAAAAAAATGGACAGAAGACCTGAACAGACATTTTTCCAAAGAACACATACAGATGGCCAACAGGCATATGAAAAGACTCTCAACATCCTTAATTATTAGAGAAATGCAGATCCAAACAACAAGATATCACCTCACACTTGTCAGAATGGCTATCATCAAAACATGTACAAATAATAAATTCTGGAGAGGATGTGGAGAAAAGAGAACCCTTGCACACTGTTGGTGGGAATGTTGGTGCAGCCACTGTGGAAAATAGTATGAGGTTCCCCTAAAAGCTAAAAATAGGACTACTACATGACCCAGCAATTCCACTCTGGGTATATATCCAAAGAAAATGAAAATACTAAGTCAAAAAGATACATGCACCTTGTGTTTATAGCAGCATTATTTACAACACCCAAAACATAGAAGCAATCCGGGTGCCCATCAACAGACAAATGGAAAAGGAAGATGTGGTATATATATATATATACACACACACACACAATGGAATACTACTCAGCCTTACAAAAGAATGAAATACTACCATTTGCAGCAACATGGACAGACCTAAAGAATATTATGCTTAGTGAAATAAAGCAGACAAATACTGTATGAAATCACTTACATGTGGAGTCTAAAAATAATACAAATGAATGTATATGCAAAACGGAACAGACTCACAGATACAGAAAACTCAGTAGTGGTTACCAAAGGGGGAGAGGGAAGGGTGGAGGGACAAGTTGGGGGTATGGGATTAACAGATACAAACTACTATGTATAAAATAGATAAGCAACAAGGATATATTGTACAGCACAGGGAATTACAGCCATTATCTTATAATTATGTAACAATGGAGTATAAGCTGCAAAAATACTGAATCACTAATGCTGTACACCTGAAACTAATATAATATTGTGAATCAACTATACTTCAATTTAAAAAAAAAACCCCTGGAGGTGGGGTCCAGCAATTCATGTTTTTACAAGCCCTCCAGGTGAAGGACCAGATAGTAAATTTAGTCTTTGTGGCCATATGGTCTCTGTCGCAAGCACTAAATCACGCAGCCGTAGCACTAAAGCAGCCGTGTACAAAACATAAACAAATGAGCTTGGCTGTGTTCCAATAAATCTTTACTTAACGGACTCTGGAATTTGAATTGTATATAATTTTCACGTGTCATGAAATATTCTTCTCTTGATTTTTAAAAATCATTTAAAAATGTAAAACCATTCTGAGCTCACGGTCCATACAAAGCCAAGTGGTGACCGAAACTGACCCGTGGGCTCTAGTTCACCAGCCCCTGCTTTAGAGGTGAGATGATTCTCCCCAGTTGCCACTGCCCTCCTTTCCTGGCCCACAGGGGTCCTTAAGGTCACGCCCCCAGGATTGATGCAAATCAGAGCACTAAAGCAAACTAGCCTCTCAGTAAAACAGCAACATTTCAAACACATCCTATAATTTTGTAGAAACAGCCTTGCTGAGGAGGGGATAGCAATTCCCATACTAATAACGCTCAGGAAATAAAGTAAGATTCTGCTGAGAAAGTATAATAAGACTTGTGAGCTTTTTAAAACTTAATTATAAATGTTCAAGGGAGGGAGAAAAGCAAATGAAGCAATCCAAAGGTGTCCGCGATCGGGAGTCCAGCCCATCTTTCTAATCTTACTGATCTTATCTACTACCTCTTCCTAAAACCCCCTGTGCCCCAAATGAATGCAACCGCTCTCTGTTCCCAAACTCCTGTCTGAGGATGCCCACAGATCTCTCCCACTCTCTCCGCATTAGGAAGGCCCTGCTCCCCCAGCCCCATGTGTCCAAAACCTGCTCATTCCTTGCTGTCTGGCACAAACACAAGTCCTCCAAGGAGCACCCCCAATCTTCCAGCTACAATGAATCCCTCTGCAGTCTGTCCTTGTGTTTCTATTCTCCTGATTATCACATTCTATTCCTTATTTGTAGATTTTTTTTATACCCTGCACTAAATTATAAGCTTCTTGAGTATAGGAATATCTCACTCATATTTCTTCAACACATTTAGTCCCCTAGCACAGGGACACAGTAATGGTGACTTGCATATTTTCTGAAATGATTTTTATTTCGTGAAAACAATATAAAATTACTATAGAAACAGCAGCAGCAGCTACCATTATTGATACTTCAGTTATCGTCAACCTTATAACAAAACTTCCTTTCAGGTAGGAATCCTTGTGGCTCACGGGACCCACATCCCGCTCGGGTGGTTCTTGGCACTCAGGAAAGGACACTGAACTTTAGTAAGATCTTGCCACAGCCTTCAAGGGAAAATGCAGAGGGATCATTCTTTGATACACTGTGGGTTAGAGACCATCTTCTTCCACAAATCCTTGCGTTAATCCCAACTCAACCCAACCATTGTGCAGTGGATGGAGAGGCAAAGACATCGTATGTGGGAAATCCAGCTACTTTCATCAGGTCCAGATAAGCATGGACTTTATGAAGACTTTTCATAATCTCAGAATGCAGTGATGGAATGAAGTGACAATAACGTACAGAAAACACAAAGTAAAAAACAAAAAAAAATTATTTATTCCGACTGGTGGCTAATCGAAGAGCCATGATTTGTTAGGGCATTAGTATTTCCTAGGTCCTAGCTGAAAAAGAAGGAAGGGAGCGAGGGAGGGAGAAGGGAGGGAAGGAGAAGGGAGGGAAGGAGGGAGGGAGGGAAGGCGGGAGGGAGGGAGGGAGGGAGGAAGGAAGAAAGGAAGGAAGGAAGGGAGGGAGGAAGAGTGAGGGAGGGAGGTTGGTTAACTAAGGCTAAGGGTAAAATGACAGGCTTGAATATCAAGAAGGTATCTTAATTTACCTTGAGACCCACTTTGCAAAGTTCATAAGTAAGTTACACAATGACTCAATATAAGAGCAGCAAAGTGGATACTCAGGCAGGAGGAGAGGCAATCAGTCACGCGAGGCACATGGCAAATGCAGCCCCGATGGGAAGGAGAAATTCAGTAAGGGCAGTAATATAAGTGAGAGTAGCCCGAAACTTTCTAAACAAGAGGGAAATGAGCAGCCTGACCTACGAAAACATGTGTTTTCTTTAGCGGAGCTGATTCAAATAGGCATGGAGTTCCTTTTCCGCTGCCTCCTATAATAAACCACATAACCCATGAGCAGACAGCAATAGGAAAAATATATACGGCAAAACTCATAGGCTGGCCTCAGGACAGAACTTAAGGGGAAATGATTACCTGTATGAATAAAATGGCTTGTGCAGTTTTCATTATAGTTGTATATTCGTAATGCACTTATAACTAATAACTAACTAAAATAAATAAATATGTTCCTCAGTGGGGCAATTTTAAACACAGTTATATTGCAGTCTTTATAACCATGAATAATCATGGACAGATGGATGGCCATTATTATTAGAGTGATTCTGTTTGTTTTCATTTTATAGAAAACCCTGAGGAATAGGCTGGGAGAACTCTGACAAATCTGAGACACATGGTGGATTGAAAAGGGGCTTACTCTCTATGGGGGATGCTTCTTACGCCCTATAAGCCTGGGTTTCCTCATGTAAAATGTAGTTAATATTAACACCTACCTCACAGGTATGTCGTAAGCACCAAATGAGATGAGAGATGACAAAGGTGCCTTGGAATGGTAAAGCTCTCTACAAAGAGAGGCGTTTCCACGTGGGAATAGTTCACATGGAATGAATGAAGGGCAACAATTTAAAACTGTTGACTAATTTCTGTAAATGCTATTCCATTTAAACTAAGTGATAATATCTGAATTTCGAATTGTTTGAGAAAATTGCTGATTATTCTTTACAGCAACCTCCCAAAAACTGAAACATTTTCTGGTTACATAAATGATCCGCCTAAAGGCAAAATGCCAGAACATGAGACACAGCAGGTGATGCTACTGGATATAATCAGGGAACACTTAAAATGCCAGTCAAGCCATCTCCTCAAAACCCAGCCGCGACCTCCTTATGATCCACTGTAGGACTGCGTTTGTGAATTACCACCGCGTACAAAAGTCCTATTCCCTTGTACCCTCAACCCCACTCCTCAGCCTGTGCCTGTGCACACATGTGTATACACACACACACACACACACACACACACACACACACACACAGAGAGAAATGCCAGGAAAAGGAAAAGCAGTTCTAGCTAGGCTAGTTAATTTAAAGCATCTTCAACCTGCAAGTTATTTCTAGCTTTCTGAGTCTTCCAATCAATAAAATGTCAATAACAGAACTTTTTCTTAGAGCTGATACTTGTAGATGAACATGGTAATATTAAAGTACACAAACATGACTCTCAAAGGATGGTAACGCTGCTACAGAAGCTCCTTTCCACTCTCAGTGGCTGTGTGCTAAACGCACCACTGAATCAATCATCAGGCATGACGTAGAGCAGGCTTTCAAAGCACTACGAGACCAGCACACACACTTCCTAAAGATGTACGTCTCCTAAGTGAGTGGTGTTTTCAGTAAATACCATGCCAGCCCGGACCTCAGTGACAAGCTGTGTGATTCAGCCTATTCAGACCACTCAGGAGACCTATGTAATCATGAGTTTCAACTTTCAAACAAACATAGAATTCATTTTTCAAACAAATATAGAAAGAGAACTAAGTAATCATGAGTTTTGATTTACAAACACAGAAAGATACTTACAATTTTTGTGGCATAAATAAACAATGTTATATCGGACATAAGAAAAGAAAGCAATAGAACAGAACTAATGACTCAGAAATAAACCTCATTATATATAAAAATGTAATATGTGACAAAGAATCCATCAGCAGGAAGGAAAACATTATTTAATAAATGGTTTGGCAAGTACTAGCTAGTAATTTGTGTGTGTGTGCATGTACACACACACACGCACATTCACACACATATATGGATGTATATATACAAGTTTTACACACAAATATATCTGTAACAAATATTTGTTATGTGGATGTGCAAAATTTAGGCACCCCATTCTAGATATACAAAATTAATTTGACACCATTTTATACTAAAAAATATAAAAATAAATCAAAATTGAAAATATCTCAGGCTCTACAGGTGACACCTTCTATGCTTAGAAACTACAAAGGAAAAGAGGCACAGGCGCCTACATAAAAATGTAACACCACTGCGTGTTTAAAAAAAAAAGACTAGGAAAAATATTTTTGCTAAATATGAGTTTCTGTAGGTAAATTGATAAAAGAAGCATTAACTCAAGAAATAAGCAAGTCATAGATAAAAAGCCCTCTTGAGTGTCCTGTAGAAAAGCTCCTCAGTTGGGCATCTTCCGCCCTTAGGACCCAGGCTATGCTTTCCCTTCCAGCCTTATCTCTTGCAGCCAGGACTCCTGCCACACCAAACTACTTAAAGCTACTTACTGACGATCTCCAGGTGAGTCAAAGCTTCCAAAAGCCCTATGTCTTTGTGCTTTCACTGTACTGGAGTGGCCACGCTCCTTATTCTCTCCCACCTGAAAATTCATCTTTCAAAACAGCTCAAGCCTCACCTGCACCAGGACACCTGCCAATGCCTACCTGTATCCCCATATGCTGACCTGCCCTGTCCAGCACTGTCCAGAAGGGCTTTCTATGGTGATGAAGATGTCCCATATCTGTGCTGTCCAGCATGGCAGCCACTAGCCACATGTGGCTATGGAGCACTTCTCAGTAGCCAGTACAACTGAGAAAGTTTATTTTAATTTTATTTTTAATTTTACTTCCATTTAAATGTCTATATTGGGTGGTGGCTCCCCATATTAGACAGCACAGCCATCTAGACTGAGGCCTTCAGGAGTTCCCTAACTTTGTCTTATTTATCTCTGTATCCCCATCATCAGCCCAATGCCAGGTACATGAGCGGAAACTTCGTAAATGTTTTTGAAATGAATAATTTTAGGTGTCAATTATGAACCAAACACTCTGAGTACATTCAATGTATTATCTACCTGACCCTTAAGACAACAGTATGAAATACCACTTTATAACCTCTGTTTTACCAATGAGGAAATGAAGGAACTAAGAGGGCTGAGCAAGGTGCGGACTAAATGTGTCCCCTCTCCTGCCACATTCATATCTTGAAGCCCTAACCCCAATGTGATGGTATTTGGAGATGAGGCTGTTGGAGGTGATTAGGCTTAGATGAGGTCATGAGGGTGGGGCTCCCATGATGGGATTAGTGCCCTTCTAAGAAAAGGAAGAGACTGAGCTCTCCCTCTCTCTCTCCATCATGTGAGGACACAGCAAGAAGGGGGCCGTCTGCAAGCCAAGAAGAGAGTCCTCTCCAGGGAAATGAAACTGCTGGTGCCTTGATCCTGGACTTCCCAGCCTCTAGACTGTGAGAAGTCAATGTTTGTTGTGTAAGCAGCCCCCGGTCTATGGTATTTTGCTGTAGCAGCCCAAGCTGACCAAGACAAGTAACTTGCCCCAATCACACAGCTAGTAAATTTGGGAAGGGATTCTAAGCAATAAGCCAAAGGAATGATTGTGGATATTATGTTTATTTCACTATGCTTCCAAGCTTTTTGTGATACAGGTGTGGTAACTTTCTAATTTACATTTCTTTCTTAAGTATCTTTATATTAACTTTTTTGTATTAAAGTATAACATACATACAGAAAAGTGAATTAGACAGTTAAATGAGACAACACAAAGTGAATCCCAAAGAACTACCACCCAAATCAGAACCGGCACTCTGGAAGCCTCCTCCAGTGCCCTCCCACACTCCCCCAACCATCTTCCCTACAGACAAGCTCTCCTCTGACATTTTACACAACAGATTTGTCTTGCCTATTTTTGACCTTGATAACAAGTGAACTCATACACTGTGTACTCTTGTCTGTCTGGCTTCATTCACTCAACACTGTGAGGTGTGTCCCTGTCATTGTGTTCAGCAGCAGCTCTACTGATTACCATACAGGATTCCACTGTAAGAATACACCACAGGCTGCTCGTCTGTTCTCTTACTGAAGGACACCTGGGGCTATTAAGAATAATGGTGCCATCCACTTAATCTTTCTAAACTCTAGTTTTCATGTCTTTAAAATGGAGATATGATTTACACCAAAGTGTCATTGAAAGTATTGATCAGGATAACACACAAGGCGGGCAAGGAGGGTGAAGGGAGTCAAAAGGTACACACTTCCAGTTACAAAATAAACAAGTCATGGGAATGTAATGTATAGCATGGTGACTATGACTATAGTTAACAATACTATATTGTGTACTTGAAAGTCACCAAGAGGGTAGATCTAAAGAGTTCACATCACAAGGAAAAACATTCTGTAATTGTGTATGGTGACTTATTGTGGTAATCATTTTTCAGTATATACAAATGTCAAATCATTATGTTGTACACCTGAAACTAATATAATGTTATATGTTAATTACACCTCAATTTTTTTAAAAAGATAACACAAAATACTGAGCATGTAAGAGGGAGTAAATACATGGTAGCTCTTATTCAATTAAAAAAAAAAAGAATAATGGTGCCACGAACATCCTGGTATGTCTTCTGATGCACGTATGTGACACTTCTGTTGGTTATATTCCTAAGAAAGGAATTATTGGACTATAGGACTTGCAAATATTTAAATTTTGACTAACAGTTTTACAAATTGGTGTACCCATTTACACTCCCACCAGAGTATGAGAGTTCTAATAACCTCCAATGTTGTTAATACTGATATTTTTGTCTTTTTAATTCTAGTATTTGTGGGGTATGTTTACTGGTACTTCATTGTGGTCTTGTTGCATTTTCCTGAGGACTAATGGGATTGAATATCTTTTCTTTATTTATTGGCCCTTTGGATACTCTTTTTTTGTGAAGGATATGTCAAGTCTTTTGCCTACATTTCTACTGAGTTGTTGTTACTGCTTTTTAAATGTTTCGTTATTTAAACATCTGGATATAAGATCTTCATCACCTGCGTTTTTACAAATATCTTCTCTCACTCTGTGGCTTGCCATTTCAAACTCAATCATCTTTTCCTAATAAGCATAATTTCCTCATTTTAATGTAGTCCTATATTTTCTAAAGAGACTGATAGTGACTTTTTAATATCATATAATGAAATTTCTACTTTTAGTTATGTCATTTTTTTCTTTATAGCTGTCTTTTTTAGTTACCTATATATTTAGAATAGCTACCATTCTCTCTTTACCTCTAGCAATGATCCTTATCTCTAGGTCTACTTAGAAATAGTGATATAGTCACACTAGCTTTCTTTTGGTTAATGTTTTCATGGTATACATTTTCAGCCATAATTGTTCAAACACTGCACCTTTCTCCCTACTACCTTCCCTCATTTTCTGGGACTCTAAATACACGTACACTAGATTGTATTACCATGTCTCTTATGCTCCTTTCTGTTTGGCATTTTTTTCTAATTGCTTTTAATTTCCATGCCTCAGCCTGGAGATTATTTTAATCTATTTTCTAATTCACTATTTCTCTCTTTAGCTGTATCTAATCTGCACTTATGCCTACTGTTGAGTTCTTAATTGCAGTTAATTTTTTAGATCTAGTTTTTTTATACTTTCTTATAGTTTCCAGTTCTACTCTTTTATAGTTCTAGCTCCAGTCCAATTCTCCAACTTATGCCTGAATATAGTAATCACAATTATTTTAAAGTCTGCGTTTGATAACTCCAATAACAGGGTAACCCCAATACATGTTCCATTTCTTTTGTCTGTTTTGTCTCTTGGTGTTCAGTCAATTTTGTGTTTTTTTATACTTAATTTTTTTTTAATTGAAGGCTAGAAACTATGCATGAAAACTGTTAAAGATAACTTGAGACTCTGAAGAATGTTACCTTTCTCCAGAAGGGATTTTACTTTTGCTTCTGGCAGGCAGTTACGGTAGGGAAGATTGCTTAATTTAATAAGGGATTGTGCTAGGCTTCTGTCTTTGCAAGGGCTGGCCTATTTCCAGCTCAATCATATTCCTAGATTATAAGCTTAAGGTATTCCAAATAAAAGCATGATGTGTTTATTAGAGCCCCTCTTTTTTTGGTGGGCTCTGAACTGCATTTTTATTCTCTGCCACCCATGAGTCTTCTAGAAGCTTTGCTCAGCTTGAACAAGCATATGCTTCAAGGGGAAATGTAGTGCCAACAGTCAGGCTCACTCCTCTGGGATCTTGGATCCACAGCCCTTATGTGCATTGATAGCTCTCCAGTGCACTTTGAAAATAGTCATTTTTTAAATTATTATTGAGGTGAAATTCACATAAAATGAAATGAACTGTTTTAAAGTAAACAATTTAGTGTCATTCAGTACATTCACAATGTTGTGCAACCACCACCTCTATCTACTTCAAAAACATTTCCATGTGTGCAAGAGGAAATCTCATACCCATTAACCAGTAACCTCATTGCCCCCTCCCCCAGCCCCTGGAAACCACTAATCTGCTATTTCTATGGATTTACCTATTGTGGATATTTCATACAAATGGAATCATAAAATATGTGACTTTCTGTGTCTGGCTTCTTTTGCTTAGCATAATGTTTTTGAAATTCATACACACTGCAGCATGTATCAGTACTTCATTCCTTTTTATGGTTGAATAATACTCCATATTACATATATATCATAACTTGTTTATCTATTCATCTGCTGGACACTTGAATTGTTTTCACCTTTTGGCTGTTGTTAATAGCACCACTCCGAATATGCATGTACAAACACAGGTTTTTGTTTTGTTTGGGCTTTTTTTTTTTTAGTTTTTCTATTTTCAGCAGGTGAATTCTTTTACAACAAATCAGTCCACCATTGCCAGAAGAACTCAAATTTAAATTTATACTTGAAAAAATACAATATAGAAAAAATTGATCCTGAACTAGTTACTAACTGGAAGGCTTATTCTTTAGAGTATAAAACAAATACTCAACTTCAAATAATTTGACAAACATTTGGAAACTGCTTTGTTGGTGCTTTTTTAAGACTATAAACTTTCCTTAGGGCTAAATACGGAAACAATTAGTAGTGTAAAGACCAACTCAGCCCTAGATACATATGCTATACAAATTAAAATATGAACATTCCCTTTTACACAAAAAATAAAAAAATAATCTTAAGTAGTTCCCCCTTTATTTCTCAAGCTAAAAATGCCTAGTTTTCAGCTATATGTTACTCCTACATTTAAAAAGTACTACAGTGGCTATAAGGACATTGACATTTAAAAATTAACATTTGACAGAAAAGAAATAACATCTTAACACAAGGAATATTAATTGGGCACAAGTAACCTAGATTCCCAGCCCAACTGAGAAGCTTATGCATAAGAATGATGAAAGCTAAATGTAAACTTTATAAAAGACTATAAAGTTTAAGAGGAATATGAAATAGAACTATGAAAACAGACTTGCCCAACAAAGAAGAGAAAGATGGTTCTAAGACTGTGCCAGATGACTTTGGTTAATTCCTGAAATGTCTAGAAATGTGAAAGTAGAATAAAGAAATTACAAGTGTAGAAATCTGATTTCACAGCTTATCTCATTACTCTACACCCACACTATTGAAACAAGTGCCAGGTTCATTTGAAAAACACAATATTAAACTATGATCACTTACATGGATTCCCATTTTAAAGTAAATAAAATTATCTCAGCTGTTTTTCAACATCTTAAACTGAAAGTTTTAGTAGCCCAAGAAACCCACTGCTTATTTAGTCTCTAGTGAGAAAGGTAACAGGGATTAAGCAAAACCCTTGGCCTTTTTGTGGCTCTCTGTGCCTCGATTTCTCCAATAATAAATTCCTTTTTATTTCTGGAACTGAAGACCCCATACAGGATGTTTGGGAGAATCTCGCAGTTGTGTACTACATATGCTAGTAAGAAAGAGAAATGAGCAAAATTATTTTTAATATAAAATGTCAGTGTTTTTGTTTCCTCCAGACTATATCCCCTAAAAACTCTAATCTTCTTTGTGATATACCAACTACTGGTTTTAAAAAGGGTAAGGGGCTTCCCTGGTGGCGCAGTGGTTAGGAATCCGCCTATCAATGCAGGGGACACAGGTTCGAGCCCTGGTTCAGGAAGACCCCACAGGCTGCAGAGCAGCTAGGCCCGTGCGCCACAACTACTGAGCCTGCGCTCTAGAGCCCGCGCGCCTAGAGCCGGTGCTCCAAGACGAGAGAGGCCACCGCAATGAGAGGCCCACGCACAGCAATGAAGAGTAGCCCCCGCTCGCCGCAACTAAAAAGAAAGCCCACGCACAGCAACGAAGACTCAACGCAGCCAAAAATAAATTAATTAATTAATTAATTATTTTTTTTAAAAAAAGGGTAAGAAAACATTCTTATTGTTCTGACTAATATCACAAAAACCAGAGGATAGAGATATCCTTCTTTTACTAAATCCTTTAGGAAAACATAAATACATTTTTAATGAAGTCAGTCATATGTTTAACAGTAAATCAAGCTTTAATTTTCATATTATCAGAAGGGGGCGTGCACACAGGGTTGGATTAGGGAAACATCCTTATTCCTGGGGATACGGGACCACTGGATAAACAGGGAGGTGTGGGTCAGTGGTTAGGCATCCACCAAAGTTGCTCTTCTTTTAAAGGAATAAGGTGGCTAAGGCCCCGGGCCATCCCAACTCAATGTCTTCTCCCCAGAACACAGTCCAAGCCCTTGCCTTCTGTCCTAGGGATTAGCCGACCCAAGTACTGGCCCCATAGGCCACAGGAGCCTCCTCTGCCCCTCAGTCGGAAGCCAAACCCTGCAGCCACGGAGAAGGCAGCTGCCTCCTGCACCCAGGCTCACTCTAGGCTGCTCTCCCAGGGCACGCGGCATCCGCCTTCACTGCCCCGAACAGCCAGAACATGCAGCTTGGCACCATGATGATGTGAGCTTGGGAGTCCATCCAGTGGCTTGACTGCTTTCCTCCTCCTGGGCACCCACTCTGTTCCTCTGGTCTAAAGCCACAAGAATCTGATCCCCTCAATTCTCCTTCAACTCAAACTCTGCTCCTATTCCGCCCCCACTCCTTTAACAGCCCCCCTTACGGGGAAATATATGTATCTATATATCATATAGATATAGAAAGTCATGTCATATTCTTATAGCACAAAGGAGCGAACTAGAACTACCAAGCAGGTGAAGCCGCATGCCACTCTGAAATAGTAACAGGTGGGCCCCCTCTTCCTTCTCCACTCTTCCCTCCGGCACAGGGTCCCCACTCAGGCCGCCGGGCGTTCGGCACCATCTCCTCTGGATCGGTGTCCCAGAAGAAAGCAGAGACAACCGGCTCAATCCTTGGCCTTCGGGTTACCAAAGCCTCTGGGGCCACAGGTGGACATCTGATGAGGGAAAGATTAGCCCAGCACTCGGCACGCCCCCTCCACTGACGCTGCGGGGCGGGACAGAGTCTCAGCACGGAGGGAGGCGAAGGGAAAGCCAGGCGTGGGTCGGTACCCTAGTCCCCAGGACAGGGCTCTCTCCCTTTGCGCGGGCCACACTGGGCACCCAAGGCCTCCAGCAGCAGCTCATCAAAAGGCACGGGCGCCAAGGAGAGAGAGAAAGCCACACCACCACTTTCTCAGCTGTGAGTCAGACATCCCTAAAGACTCCTAGAGATAACAAGCGCATTTGGAGGCAAAAACTAGGTCAGGACAGAAGTCAGAGAAATCATTTTTATCTCCAAGTAAAACGCGTAGCCAAGGGAAACCCATATTACAATTGTAAAAGGGAAAAAACATCACCTCTCAAGTTGACTTTCAGGCTCGCAAGCAGGGCTGGGGCTGACACGGGGGCCGTGTGCCCCACCTGCTTTCCTGCCAACGGCACAGAATCAGGGAACAGCACACCACCTGACAAAGTCTCCCTCGGGGGCTTAAGGAACACAGGGGGAAGCAATGCCGAGTTGGAGCAGCTCTCTTTATTTCCCTAGTACAAAATCCGGCCTCAGCAATCATGTCTGGTCTTGAGGCACTGCCCAGAAGAAAAGCAAATGCAATTATAAGCACGTCAACTCGGCCTCAGCATCCAAACATTTGGAACGTTACAAGAGGTCATCGGAGAATAATCTGGAAATTTACACAAAGGGCTTGCCAGGAACAGCATAAAATTCAATAAGCTAATCATACGGAGACAGCATGTGATCATTATTGCCGTCAGTAGAGTTGCTTATACAACTCCCTAAATCTCTTCAAGAGAACTTGAAGAGTATTTTAAAACCAAAACTTGAAGTATTTTAAAACCAAATACAGAGCAAGTGTTGATGAGGACGCAGAGCACCTGGAACGATCACACACTGTCAGTGGGAGGATAAGTTGGTACCACCACTTTCAAAACCTGTTTGGCAGTCTCTCCTAAAACTAAACCCTACAACTCAGCAATTTCACTCCTGAGTATATATGAAGAGAAATGAGTACAAAAAATTATGTACAGAAATGTTCATAACAGTTATTATCCATAATAGCCATAAAAACTGCAAATGATCCAAATGTCCCTCAACAGCAGAATGGATAAAGTGCACAGTATCCGTACAATAGAATATCTCACAGCAACGAAGAAAAAACTCCGAATGTCACATGCTACAGACAAAATGCGCAGCTGAAGAAGTCAGACACAGGAGAACAAACCCTGTGATTCCCTTTACACAAAGCTCAAGCAAGGGCAAAAAGCTTCTATGGTGACAGAACAGTGTTACCTTGGAGTGTGGAAGGGTTCGGCAGGAGCACACCCACTGGAGTCCTGGAAATATTCTACACCTTGATGTGGACTGTGGTTACACAGACATACATACGTGCAAATTCACTGCGCTGTACATTTAAGATTGGCGTATGTAAGTTATAACTCAATACAAAAGTAAACTTTAAGAAAAGCAAATCACGTAACACATTCACCACAAGGATGGCCTGTGATTGTCAGCATTAAACAGCCCCTGTATCCTTACGGTACAATGGTGAGTGAAACAGAAGGGATCCTTCTCTTTAGAAGCATAAACTGGAAAACAAACACAGGAACACTAACACAGAAAACCAATTAATGAGTACACAGACAGAGAAAACACACAAAAACAGGATGCGATAGTGGAGCGACATGGAATAAACACCAACAGTCAATACCTCCATCAGGGACAACGTCAGGCTGACTTTCGTGCGCAATTAATCTATCGTTTACAGGCATGTGTGACAGATTTATTTCATTTTCCAGCAAGCATCTTAACTTAATCATGGTATTTGGTAGAATCTGGGGTCTAATTCTGTTAATTCCACTCCTGGGAAGTGTCATCTGATAATATAAAATGTGCACTCATAAAAGCCTTCAGTGTTTGCTGCGGTTAAAATTTACATCGATAAATTCCCACGTCATTAGTCCAACTGACTAACAACCATCCAGGCCTGAAGTCAAGGGATCATGAGTTGCTTTCTGCCAGAGAATCCCCGGATAAATAAGCTGCATCTCCCAGAACCGTGGCCATCAGCATCTGGGAAACATCTCCCGTGAGGGGCAGCACAGGGAATGGACGTAGTAAGATCCTTAAATGACTCATTACCTGAACCCTGGCTTCCTCATTTGCTGTGTGGTGGAAAATAGGGCACCTCTTTAGAGAGTTACTGCAACAGTAAAAACAAGGTAACAGTCATTGGATGGCGGACGCCATGTGGGCGGCCAGCAGGTCTATTCTGTTTCATCTCTGTGTGCCCAGCCCAATCACACAGCAGAAATACCATAAACACGTGTTTGTGCTGGTTAATCTTGTGTGTCACCTTGGCTGGGCTACGGTGCCCAGATGTTTGGCCAAATACAAGTCAGTCTAGATGTTGCTGTAAAGGCCTTTCTTAGATGTGATTAACATTTATAATCAGTGATTTTAAGTAAAGCAGTAATGTGGGTGGGCCTCACCCAATCAGTTGAAGGCCTTCAGGGCAAAGAATGAGGTTTCCCAACAAGGAAGGAATTCTGTCTCAAGACTGCAACATAGAAACCCTGCCGGAGTTTCCAGCCTGACAGCCTGCCCTACAGATTTCAGACCTGCCAGTCCCCTCCCCGCTATCCTGAGCCAATCCCATGAAATAAGTAAATCAGTCAAAAGAGAGAGAGGGAGGGAGAGAGAAGACATACTCACACACACACACACACACACACACACACACACACACACACACACACACATCCTGCTAGCTCATTTCTCTGCAGAACGCTGACTAATACATACATGAGTAATGAGTAAAAATGAGTAAACATAAAGCGCCCAGAACCAAAAGGAGTTTACAGTAAACACACAAAACCATGTTACAGCCTTACCTCCTTCCGCTTTACTTGGTTAATTTCCCACTGTGCTGAAGACATGCACTGATTTGTGTGTATCTCATACTGTAAGTATTAAAACCAGCTACAATGTACGTATTGCCTGCTTACTAGGAGTCGAGCACTGTACTGACCAGATTGTTTCATTTTAAACCGCAGACCAACGGCATGAAAGGAGCTGATATCCCTGTTTTACAGGAGAGGACGTAGCACAGACTGTTGGTTCTCTATTGCCACACCAACACTACAGAACGAAACCCCAGATCCCAGTGGCTTGTGACCCCATTCATCGTCCAGGGCACATGTCTGCACGTTCACTGAGGCACCGGGTCCAGGTGGGTTCCGGGTCTGTTCCGGGTCTCACTCTGGGGCCACGGCCATGGGGGTGGCAACTCCAGGGCACTTCTTCTCAGTGAGGACCCCCTGAGCTTGAGCCCAGCACACAGCCCGTTCAAGCCTCCACCTGCGTCCCCTCCACCTGCGTCCCCTTCGCTGATGTTCAGACTCACCAGCCAAGGCAAGTCACATGGCGAATCACACGGCCACGCCCACTATCAAGGCCAGGAGGAGTGTACTAGGCGCCACGGCCACAGTGTGAAGTATGATGCCATAACAGGGGGCGAGAAAGGGGACTCAAGTATTCAATCTACCATGAATACCTTGTCCAAAGTCACAGAACAGCCAGTTAAAACCAGGACCAGGTCCACTGGACTCCAGGTCTGCCTACCTGACTGTTCTAATTCTTCTAAAACAAACAGCTATAAAAAGGCAGTGAGTCTCAGCCCCACCAGCAGGAGTTACTGCAATTACCTTTATACTTTTTTCAGTCAACTACAGCCCCCGAGGCGCACCCCACCCCAATCCCGTAAGTACCTTATGGTTCCTAACAAGAGTGCCCCCCCGCCAGGGGCACTGGAGTTAACACTGGCCACCGTTAACTGTGTCCAACCAATTTAAGATGTTCCAGATCCCACTTCACTACAGTCGATGTTCCAGGTGGAATTCTACCAGGGGGAACAAAGCAGGTACTCAAAAACCAACAGTTGAACTAAACTAAAAATCGCTGGTCTTATTAAAACCTATGAATGCCTGAGGGACTAAAATAATCTTAGATATGTGAGATGTTCTTCTTAGTGAAGTTGCCAACCATTTCTCTGTACATTGAGTTCTATGCACTTCCACTCTACCTTTGGTTCATATGAAAACAGAGAGACCTAACACTGAATCTCACCAGGAAGGAAACCAGAAGTGCTATGGAGAACCGTGCCTGGCTCCCATTCCTGGCCCCAAAGGGAGAGAGCCAGGCAGGCGAGGCTCCACCCACCACCCAATATTCTCCGTGTTCTACGCCAACCCACCCAGCCCTCAGTCTGCCTTCAGGCTAAATGATGAGAAAACTGCCGGTCAGTTACACCTGGACAACCACATTTTAGTGGATAAAACACCAAGCCAGTTTTCTCCAAGACAATCTTCTATTTCATACATAATTTCAGTTATAAACGCACCTATTTTTACTACATCAGGCTAAACAAGTTATTCTAAAGAAGAAAAATGAAAGATCACAGCCCATAAACATTTATTTTTTTCTTGGAAAGGTTCGCATAGAAAAAAAGAGGCGGCTCATGGCTGAGCTGGACCTTCGCAATCTCAGTGCATCCTGGGTGATGCTGTGTCCCCTCCACCCCCTGCCCTGCTCCATCCTCGCTGCATCTGCTTCCCCCTCCTCCACCCCACCCTCCCCTCCACAGCTCACCAGACATTTCTTCATAAGCTCTGTCAGAGCACAGAACTCTCCTCCTCAAAGCACACGATGGCTCCCAAAAAGGTACACGCTCCACGGCAGTGCCCTCACCTCCCCAGCGGCCAGATCCTGCGCTTCTCCTCCAGACTCAGCTCCCACTGTGACCGCCTTCGTAGCCCAAACAGCTGGCACACACCTGGCACCCAGAAGGTACCCAAGTGTTTGTTGTCGAGTGAATAAATGTGAGTCTCCAGACTCATTTCCTACTAAGTAGAGCTCTCTCCCATCACCTATATTTACCAAATTCTCCCACTGCTCCCCAAGTGCAGTATGGACTCTCTCTCTCCACACCTCCGCTCATGCTGGGCTGAATCTCAGCCTGGAAGGACCATTCCATCTATTTTCTACTCATCAAAATCCTTATTTCAGGCCAAGCTCAAATGTCAAGTTTCAGGACTTCTCAGATTTTTCTCTTGAAATCATTTTATCTCTGTTCGGAACTGATTTCCTATTCCTAGTGCTTTGTATTATTGTTTATCTGTCTGTCTCTCCATTACAGAGAACTTAAAAGTAGAGCCTTAAAAAAATACATCTTTGTATCTTCCTTGTGCTGATTTAGCACAATATTTTTCAGACAGTAATACATAAAAAATATTTATTATGTAAAATCTCAGGCTGCTGCAAAATTCATAAATTATTCTTCTATTTGCATCAACTAAAAAATAATTTTATGCTACACATGCTGCACATTTAAGTAGAAGAAAATCTCATGACTATAAACACTATAACACCTAGTTATATCCCACAAGTATGACAAAATCTCGATTATCTGGTACCTTCCTGCCCCCAATATCTTAGTAAAACAAGAATCTAATAAACCAACAAAGATCAAAATCCCATTTACATCCACATTGCAAAAACAAACGAACGAATATACAACAAACAGCACACACAAAACTAAAAAGGCCTTAATGGTCTTCGGAAATCATATTCTAGATCTACTGTTATTTTATCAACTACACAACTTCACTGATACAAGTCTCTCACATCAGATTCTGTTTTTCATTACAGATTGTACTATGATTTTTCAGTATATTTTTGTAAACATGATTTGTAGGGGGTTACTAGACGAAATTTCAAATACTGAAAAGATGGCTGACAAACTATTTTCATGAACGAGGTTAATTCAGAATGCATTAATCAAGTACAAAAGTCAAGTCTCGAACTAATTTTTTTTTAAGTAACTTAGAAAAAGAAACCAGTGAGACAATAAGATGGCTGCCACTGGCTTCCACACCATCTGTGACTGAGTTTACGTGATTAAAACATGAAGGAGAATTTACCTAATTAAAATTAAGTACAAGTTGTCTTATTTGATTAGTTCTCTCCTTCACACTCCTGGGCCCCGTAACTAAATGCCCTGGTGACGGCTCTTCTACACAGCTGTCATTTTAATGGAAATAGATTTCAGTAAATTCAACAAATTTCTGTCCACCACCAATTCTTAATCCATGTCAATCCCATTTAACAACCAGAAGAGCCATTATAAATTTGTCAGCACTTTAATTTCCCTAAATGCATTTAATTGATTTTTCATTACTCATTAGGTATTAACATCATCTTCTCTTAATAACAAAGTACAACAAAATTAACCATCATAAAAGCTCACTATTTTTAAAGCCGTACCTTTTAGAAACAGATTAGATGGGGATTTGTGTGTTCAATAGCTAATTTGACTGTTATTATGAAGAACATAATAACGAGAGGCTGAAGAGAATTCCCACCTTGGGGAGGGAGGGGGAAGGGGGGAGCATCAGATGTGGCAGAAAACAGCAAACAGAGCAAGACTGTTAACCCCCCCAGAGCAACGCAGCATCAAACTAAATATTAATGCGTGCCGTTTTTATTAGGCATCCAGAGTATCAAGATCCTGGTGACGGATAACAATGTCAAGGTGGTCTTATCTTTAAGTCTTTAATTCCCGCAGTCATACCTACTTTCTTTTGGTTTCACAATAACAATGACCACCCACCACAGGAAAAGCTAACACCTCCTACGTGTTTCCTAGAAGCAAGATATTGTTCTCAGTGCTTTGCATCCATTGTTCCATTTCATACTCACAAGACCTCGCCACAGAAGTGCTCTATTCCCCCAGTGTGTAAATGAGGCAACCAAGGAGCAGAGGTGAGGTCACTTACCCAAGGCCCCAGGTTTGTCAACAGTGGAACCGGATTCAAAACCGACCTGTGGACTCAGACCCAGGTCCTATCGAAAAGGTAGTTTCCCCCAAAGTGTGAGGGGCCCTCAGTGTGGGACAAACAAGACCCACCCCAGAGAGAAATGGGAGGCCCAGGGGGTCACGCAGATGGCAGTTACGATTTTGAAAACGTAGTGCTAGATATTTAGAAAATGTTTAAATAGCTTAAAAGTAGCTGATGCTTAGTATTTCTTCATGAAGGACAACTAAATGTTAGTTTGTAAAACATTTAAATTGACTATATGTTCACCCACGTGTTCTAGTATCAAACACAGTTTCATTTGTCCAATGAAAATATGAGTCTTATATAAAACAGAAAATACAGGAACTTAACCAGGAATTCATTAATTGTTTAGTCATTAAATGAGTAGACCCAGAATCAATATATTTCAAATTCTTTCCTTAAGGAACCTTCAGTTCCATTGACTTCTGCAAAGTTAGGGATGGTCAACAGCTTCTTACGTCAGAATAATTAAGCACAACATTCCAATTCTGGGTACAATGCAAAAATGATCCAAAAGTGCCTTACTTGACCCAAACCATTCCAGGACCCAGAGGCAATCCAGGCCTCTCTCATCTCCCTGTCCTCTCATCATTAGAAAAAGAACCTGGGGCTTCCCTTGTGGCACAGTGGTTGAGAATCCGTCTGCCAATGCAGGGGACATGGGTTCGAGTCCTGGTCCAGGAAGATCCCACATGCTGCAGAGCAACTAAGCCCGTGTGCCACAACTACTGAGCGTGTGCTCTAGAGCCACAAGCCACAACTACTGAGCCCGCGAGCCACAACTACTGAAGCCCGCCCGCCTAGAGCCCGTGCTCCACAAGAGAAGCCACCACAATGAGAAGCCCACACACGACAATGAAGAGTAGCACCCACTCACTGCAATTAGAGAAAGCCCACACACAGCAACGAAGACCCAATGCAGCCAAAAATAAATAAGTAAAATAAATTTATTAAAAAAAAAAGAATCTGAGATAAGGAGGAGGAATGAAATTATTTCCTTTATAGTACAGTATATAATGGAACCGGTCTTACTAATGGAACACATCTTGCCTGAGAAGACAAATTTGGTGCTGGTTTATCTTTCTGAGCAGAAAGCGATGCAAGTACCCTTTTTTGAAAACCAAACAAACAAAAAAAACAAAAACGGCCATCAGGTAGAGATCTCATCTACTTCTCCACTAATTCCCACTAATCTTAAAGTGATTTCCACACTTTTTCCATTCTTTTTCAGTGCCCAAAGTATAAGAATTACTTTGAGATAATCCAAAGATAGTTCCCTGGCTGAGGGCTACTGGGCACTGCTGCAAGTGATTGAAACTGGGAGACCAGATGGCCACAACCCTCCCCTTCAGGCAGGACAAGCACTGACCACAGGCATGGTGCCACAGAGCAAAGGGCACACTAGCTTAGCCCCACGTCCCCACAGAGGGGCTGCAGCAGCTCCCTCCCCTTTATTCTCTATGCATGTGGGCTTAGACTTTTGTCTCCACATTTCTAGAATGAAATGAATCCACAAAAGCAAAATAAATTCTACTGGAGTTTTTACCTTGGTCAGAGACATCTGTACCCAAGAGCTAAAGGATACTGCTTGCTTGCAGGGTAACTCTCAAAGCTTTTCAAGCAAAAGGGGGGAAAAGCAAATACAGAAAGCGAATGAAAGCTAAACAAAAAATATATGAGTCTGGTCAACATGGCATGGACTCTTCTCTCTGTGCCCCTTCCACCTAAGTACAACTATAAACCCTGGAAAGAAAGCAAGAGTCAACCCAGGCAGAATTCTGAAAGGTGGAAGGCAGAGGAAGGTAGATGGTTAGGGACCCTAGGACTGAAGGAACAACAGAGCAGCAGGGTGCCTTAGGATCTCCTGCCCAAAAGCAGAAGGCAGCCCAGGCCTGGCATTTCCTGATTCTCCACCTAGCAACAGAAGGCAGCCCAGGTAGGCGCATCCCTCCCCTAAATCGAAAGGGAGTGCTGCTGACCACACCACGTGAGCCAAGCAAGGGGGACTGATGGGAACCCCTGCTGACAGTAAGTGGCCAGTGGAAGCCTCTTCCTGCCAGTCAAGTGAGAATACCAACCTCCACAGAGAAACATAGGGGGAAGGGGGAGGTGGCTCCAACAAGGGCAATTCCACCACAAAAGTACCTGGAATACCCCCAAGATTCCCCTCTCCACCTAGAGGGATCAGGGAGCCAGGCAGCACAGGTTAGAGGGACCTTCCCCACAACAATATCGAGCCTCTGTTTCCATGGACTGGAGACTCCCTCCCCCGTCAAGAGACACTGGGCATCTGGGCAATACCAGTAATGTCAATCTCAACACAACAAACAGCCAGGCACAGGAAGAGACACTGTCCCTACGAGCCAGAGATACTCTTCCCCCATCTAGAGGTGCAAGGGGGCCTGGCCTGAGGCCAGGAAGCTACTTCCGCCCCCTCACGCAGCACCAGCAGGGACCAATGTGAGCCCCAGTGGCACCAGATACATTAAGCAGGCTTCAAAATTAAATTACCAATGAAACCACAGCCCACAAAAGTAGGTCAGGATCTGTGTTCTAAACCTAAACAGTATGACTGCCTTCCAGAATAAAAGATTTAAATAGAAGTTAGAAACTCCTAACATAATAGCCAAAATGTCCAGAATACAATGGAAAAAATCACTCATCAGACCAAGAACCAAGAAAATCACAACTTGGGTGATAAAAAACTGTCAACTGGCACCAACCAACAGTGAGATAAATAAGATGTTGGGATTATCTGACAAGGATTTTAAAGCAGCCATGATAAAAATGCTTCAACAAGCAACTAAAATTTTTCTTAAATGAACTGAAAAATATAATAACAGAAATAAAAATCTCAGTGGATGGGCTCAGTAATAAAGTGGGGATGACAGAGGAAAGAATCAGCGAACATACGGACAGAACAATAAAATTTACCCAGTCTGAACAACAGAGAGAAAAATAAACTGAAAAAAAAAATTAACAGAGCCTCAAGCACCTGTGGGACAATAAGAAAAGGTCCAACAATCGTATTTTTTGGAGTCCTAGAAGAACAGGAGAAAGAGAGTGGACTGAAAGAGTATTTTAAGAAATAATGGCTGAAAACATCCCAAATTTGGTGAAAGACATAAATTTACAGAATCGAAAAACCAATGATTTCCCAAGAAGATAAACTCAAAGAAATCCACACCAAAACACATCATAAACTTCTCAAAACTGAATACCAAGAAAAATCTTGAAAGTAGCTAGAGAGAAACAATAGATTACCTATAAGGAAACACCAATTTGGATACTCATCTGAAACCATGGAGGCCAGAAAAAAGTGTTGAAAGAAAAAAACTGTCAACTGCAAATTCTTTATCCAGCAAAACTATCCTTCGGGACATTCTCACATGAAGGAAAACTAAAACAACGCGTTGCTAGAAGACCTACCCTTAAAGACTGGCTAAAGGAAGTTCTTCAAATACAGAGAAGTCATGAAGTCATAAAAAAAAAAAAAAAGGAATCTGAGATGAAATGGACCAGTTCTTCAAAAACCACAAACTACCACAACTCAACCAATACAAAAGAGAGAATCTAAATAGCTCTTTAACTATTGAAGAATTTAATTCATAAGGTAAAAACCTCCCCAAAAAGGGATCACCAGGCCCAGATGGTTTCACTGGAGAATTCTACCAAATGTTTAAAGAATTAACACTGATTTTATACAATCTCTTCCAAAAAATAGAAATTGAGGGAACAACTCTCAGCTCATTTTAAGAGGTCAGTATTATCCTGTTACCAAAACCAGACAATGACAGTACAAAAAAGAAAAAATAATACAGACCAATATCTCTTGTGAATTTAGTCACAGAAATCATCAAAAAAAATTAGCAAACTGAATCCAACAGTGTATAGAAAGAATTATACACCATAACCAAGTAGGATTTATTCCAGGTGTACAAAGCTGATCTGACATTTGAAAAATCAATCAATGTAATCCACTATATAAACAGACAAAAGAAGAAAAATCATATAAATTGATGCAAAAAAAACCATTTGACAAAATCCAACACCCATTCATGACAAAAACTCTCAGCATGTTAGAAGCAAAGAGAAACTTCCTCAAACTGATAATGAGTACCTACAAAAAATCTACAGCAAACATCATACTTAACGGTGAAAACCTAGATGCCTTCCCTCTAAGATCAGGAAGAAGTCAAGGAGGTCTGCTCTCAGCACTTTTACTCAACATAGTAGTTGAAGTTCTAGCCAGCTCAATATGGCAAGAAAAGGAAATAAATCTGGATTGGAGAGGAAAAAATAAAACTCTCCCAATTTACATATTTACATATGACATGATTTACTATGTAGAAATTCCCAAGGAAACTCCAAAAAAAAAAAAAAAACCTCTTGGAAATAAATTCAACAAAGCTAGAAGCAAGATCAACACACAAATATCAGTTGCATTTCTATATGCTAACAGAGAGCTTGTAGTAACCAAAATTAAAAACACAATACCATTTATAATCTCTCCAGAGCAAATGAAATATTTAGGTATGTACCTAACAAAACGTGTATGGGATTTTTATGCTGAAAATTACAAAATGCTGGTGAAAGAAATCAAAGAAGATCTAAGTAAATAAAGAGATATATCATTTTCATGGGCTGGAAGACTCAACATAGTAAAGATGTCAATTCTCCCCAAATTGATCTAATGCAACTACCATCAAAACCCTAACAAGTTTTTTTTTGTAGACATAAATAAGCTTATTCTAAAATTTTCATTAAAAGGCATAAGATCTACCATAGCTAAAGCAATCTTAGAAAAAAAAAGAATAATATAATAGGAGGAATCACTCTACTGGTTATCAAGACTTACTATACTGCTACAGTAATCGAGACCGTATGATATCAGCAGAGGAACACAAACATCCATCAAAGGAACAGAGTAAAACACAAAAATACATCCAGAAATAGACACAAAAATATGTCCAGCAGGGACCTGACAAGAGTGCACAGGCAGACCTCAGAGATATTGCAGATTCAGTTCCAGACCACTGCAATAAAGCAAATATCACAATAAAGCGAGTCACACATATTTTTTGGTTTCCCAGTGCATAGAAAAGTTATGTTCACACTATACTGTAGTCTACAGCGTGAATAGCATTAGTTCTAAAAACAGTGTATATACCTTAATTTCAAAATACTTTATTGCTAAAAAATCATCTGACAATGCAGGACTGATATAAAGCTTCAATCTGTAAAAAACACAGTATCTGTAAAGCACAATAAAGCAAAGTGCAATAAGACAAGGTATGCCTGTAAAAGCAATTTGACGGAGGAAGGGTAGCCTTTTCAACAAATGATGCTGGAATAATTGGACATCCATAGGCAGAAAAATAAACTTTAACCTAAACCTCACATCTTATACCAAAATTAAGTTAAGATGGACCATAGGTTTAAATGTGAAACATAAAACTATAAGAGTTTCCTTTTTTAAAAAATAAAATAAAATCTTTGGGGTCTAGGGCTAGGCAGAGTTCTTAGGCTTAAACTAAAAGCACAGTCACATAGGAGGAAAAACTGATAAATTGGACTTTATCAAAATTAAAACATTTGTTCTGTGAAAGACTCTGTTAAAAGGATAACAAGATAAGCTACATGTCTGTGATTTGCAAACCACATATTTGAAAATGAATTAGTATCTAGAATATGTAAAGAACTCCCCAAAGTCCATGGTAAGAAAACAACAAGCCACAATTTTAAAATGGGCAAGAGACCTGAACAGACTTTTCTCCAAAGAGGAAATAAAAGATGGCAAACAAGCACATGAAAAGATGCTCAACATCATTCACAATAAGGGAAATGCAAATTAAAACCACAATGAGATATCACAACACATTTATCAGAATGGCTAAAATGGAAAATAGTGACAATACCAAATGCTGCTGAGAATGCAAAGAAACTGAATCATTCATACCTTGCTGGTGGGAATGTAAACCAGCCATGCTGTGACACAGCTGGGTAGTTTAAAAAAAAAAAAAAATTAAATATGCAATTACCATACAACCCAGAAATTGTACTCTTGGGCATTTATCTCAGTGAAATGAAAACTGACATTCACAGAAAAACCTGTACATGAATGTTATGGGCTGACTTGAGTTCTACCTATTTCTAAATTCATATGTTGAAGTTCTAACCCCCAACGTCTCAATATATGACTATATTTGGAGATGGTGTCCTTAAAGAGATAATTAAGGTTACATTAAGTTATTGGGGTGGGCCTTAATCCAATGTGACTGCTGCTCTTATAAGAAGAGAAATTTGGACACAGATACACACAGAGGGAAGACCATGTGATGACACAGGGAGAAGATGGAAATCTACAAGCCAAAGAGAGAGAAAGAAGAAACCAACCCCACCAACACCTTGATCTCAGACTTCTAACTTCCAGAATTACAATAAAATAAATTTCTGTTGTTTAAGCCATCCAGTCTGTGGTACTTTGTTATGGTAGCCTAGCAAATGAATACGATGAACATTCACCTTTATTTGTAATAGTCCCAAAATGAAAACTACCTAGGCACCTTTTAAACAAACTGTTGTGTATCAACACCATGGAACACTACTGAGCAGTATAAAGGAACAACCTACTGATACAACAATCTGGATTAATAAGCAGGGAATTAAGCTGAGTGAAAAAAAAGCCAACCCTAAAAGGTTACATACTGTATGATTACATTATGTGTCTTGAAATAACAAAATTATGGAAATGGAGAACAGATTAATGGTCGCCAAGCGTTAAGGATGATGGGGGCGGGGGGGGGCAGTGAGTGGTTATAAAAGGTCAACATGAGGGATCCTTGTGGTGACGGGACTTCAGAATCTTGACTGTGGTCGCGATACATGAATCTACACATTTGATAAAATTTCACAGAACTGGACAGACACAAATAAATACAGGTGAAAGTGGAGAAATCTGAACCAGATCAGGGGGCTGCACCAATGCCAACGTCTTGGTTGGGATGTTGTACTATAGCTTTGCAAGACGTTATCATTGAGGAAAACTGGATAAAGGGTACATAAGATCTCTATTATTTCTTACAACTGCCTGTGAGTCTACAATCATCTCAAACTAAAAAGCTAAATCATGCCAAGAGGAAATGTGTTTATTGCCCAGAGAAGTAAAACTAGACATTACCCCGCTGGACCAGGGTGGGTGTGGTAAGGATTAAAGAAGTGTGAATAAAGGGAATCTGAACTCTTCACCAAAGAAAAGGTGTACATCTTCATAAAGTCTATATTATTTTATTACTATTCTCCATAACCAACCACATAGTAGGCAAAGACAGGCGTATACCTCATTTTATTGCACTTTGCTCTATTGTGCTTCAGAGATACTACATTTTTCACAAAGTGAAGGTTTGTGGCAACCCTGCATCAAGCAAGTCTATCGGCGCCATTTTCCCAACAGCATTATTTTTTATTTAAGGTATGCGCATTGTCTTTACCTCCACAGTGATTTCTATTTTGCGTTTTTATTTGGAGTGATAAATCCCTTCGAGGCATTTCAGCCAAAGAGGGAAGTTCTGGTACAACCGTGGATTAACATGCTAATGAGCGCCACGTCCCCAGCTGGCACGGCATCAGCTGGTACTTTCTAAACTGCATCATTTGTTTTCCTTGGAGAGCCAATGCCTGCCATCAGTAGAAATGAAGGAGTTGGCCATGCACAACGCTTTGCATTGTGTCCAGAAGAATAACACACTGTCTTCGGTGTCATGCTCAGGAAGGAGGACAAGTCACCGGGTGACGAGAAGGGCTCTGGCCCCAAATAACAACCCGGGATGCCTTGGGATGGCAAAAGTGAGACAGAGAAAAGTGTTGAAGCTTTGATAGTGCTTCTGGTCATATCTCTTACTACTCATCTGTAGAACTCAGTAGAACCTAGTCAGTTTGGCTTATTCATCACTCCCCAGACCAGGGCAGGCAACCTACACTGGGGCCCCATGCTCTGCTGTCATGGTCTGGAAATTGTCAATAGTTTTTTAACGAGAGACCCCACCTTTTTATTTTGCCCTCGGTCCTGCTAACTATATAGCTGTTCCTGCTTCAAACACATCTTATACTACCCCCTCACCTCCCTTCCCCACAAAACTTACAGAACATTCTTACGGAATGCCTCCCACTTCATCACTGCCTCTCAGAATCCTACCAGTTACCTGAATATCAAATAAAAATCACAGCTCTTCCCTGACCATCTCAGCCTACTGTCTTGTATCACTTATTACCTATAAAATTATTCCAGTACTCAATCATACGCTGCAGTGCGACACTGCTGATAACACGTTGATTACATTTTCTTTTGTCATCTCCTTTTTCACATGTTTTTGTCCTGGATCCAAGACAGAGTAAAGTCAGTGGGGGCAGAGAACACGGTCTCACACGGCCCTGTCTGATGGAAATGACTCCGGTGGTTAGAAATGTTCTGTATGCCTGTTGTCTCACAGGGTAACCACAGCTATTGTAGCCGTAATCACCTGAAATGTGTCTGGTGCAGCTAAGGAACTGAATGTTTTATTGTGTTTAACTTTAATTCATTTAAATTTGAATTTACACGTGCGCTAGTGGCTAGTGTCTTGGACAGTACAAGTCCAATGCTGCTATGTAGCTTCCTGGTACACAGACGTTGTTTTGATTTGATTTTTCAAGAACTTAACACTCACCTTCATGGACCTATAGAAGGTCAATCAACTTTTTTAAGGAAAGAAGTTTTCAGTGAGTTATATACTAAATCTCCCTGCTGCTTAAACTATTCCTGGTAGGTATACACAGTCTATTAATATTATTTAATCTAAAGGAATGAATGTAACGCTCTAACTGCTTGAATTAATACTGGGGAGTTATGTGGTTTCAAATTTAAGATATCTGTGTATAATTTTTTTGGATTACAGACCTCTTCAAAATATCTTTCTGTGTCCTAAAACTTTAACAGAAGCACAGCTCATTATTGCACAAATGAGAAAAGAAACAAGCCAAATAAAACCCATGAAATATTGCCTAGGACTCTTAGCTCAGCACAGTAAAATGCTCTTCTGATGGGGCTGCAGCCTCAGAGACCCATGAACCACATACTCGGGGGATCCCACTGTATTTCAGATCTGAGAGGTACGAGAACCTCGCTGGGACCACCTCCACATACAGATATGAGCTTCTTTCTCCTTCCTCCTTTGTTTTTCTAAACACACCTTGGCCCACGCGAGGCTGGCCTTCAGCCGCTGCGCATGGGTGATTTCTAGGAGAGCCAAAACTGACAGATGGATTTCGAGCTCTTTGAAATGCTTCCATACTGCTCTTGACCTTTTCTCTGTTTTAAACTGTTCTGTCTTAGGAACTTCCTTTATTGCTACAGGACTCTGGCCTCCAAAACTGATATTAATCATAAACTAACCAATTCGCTCATCTCTCCACGTATCCAAGAATTTTTGTATTTAAATGTTAAGCTAGTTAAAAACCCAAATGGCTCCAAGTTTCTATACATAGGGCGTACAATGTCCCAGGCTCCAAGAGTTTTTTTTATTCTTAAGTAAAGTATGTCCTCCCCTTTACTAGAATCTGTCATACAAGCAGACCCCAGTTTCACCTCAGCCTGTCTCTATCAGACACTTACACGCCAAAAATGCATGTCAGAACCAGCCTCAAAAGGGACTGGCACAGCATTCCTATGTAGTAATCACATGTTCTTGAACCCTCAGCTGTACTTTTACAAGTCTTTGTTCTAGTGGGGCTGTATTAGTCAGCTGAAGTCACCATAACAAAATATCAGACTGGGGAGCTTCAACACCAGAAAGGTATTTTCTCACAGCTCTGGAGGTTGGGAAGTTCAAGATCAATGCACCAGACAATTTGGTTTCTGTTAAGAGCTCTCCTCCTGACTTGCAGATGGGCCTCCTTCTCACTGTGTCCTCACAAGCCAGATAGGGAGAACAAGCTCTCTGGCGCCTCTTTTTATAAGGGCACTAATCCCATCATGAGGACCCCATCCTCATGATCTCATCTAAACCTCACTACCTCCCAAAGGCCCCATTTTCAAATACCATCACACTGGGGGGTTTGAGCTTTCAACAAATTAATTGGGGGGGAGGGGGGGAATGAACAATTCAGTCCATAGAAGGGACGGTAATAAAGAGGGAAGTTAAATAGTGAAGAGTGGCCCCAAAGAAGCAAATGATACAACCCTAAAAGCTCTCGACAACCTCTCACTCTACATGCTTTCTCCCCATTGCTGAAAAACAAAGTGTGACTTACTTGCTATAAGTGCAAAATCCCAAGTCTTGAGCAAAGGCAAAATGATGTCTCTCTGGATCCTCGCTTCACAATAAATTTCTTTGAGTCATAAAAATTTGCAAATCTGCACATGGCAGAAACTATGCCTCACAACTCAAGGATAAAAATAATTATAATCATGTTCTATTCACATGGAAAGTCTGTTTAGCCTGTCTTCTCATTTAGCCAGCTGTAGCTTTAAAAGCCATTTGGAGGGTATCTCCATACGCATACAGTCTCTCTCCGATGTTCCTGAAATCGAAGCTCCTCTAGGGAACCAGCAAAACACAGAGTCTCGGGAAGCCCTGTGCTTCATGGGGCGCTTCTATTCCTATATTTCAGATAGAGGTTCAGAATTCCTCATTATCAAAACCAAAACCATAGAAAAATTACCAGGCACCCCAACGCTAATAGAAATGGATATAATGAACTTGTAACTCAGCTCACACCAGGCAGCAACACGACTCTTCTAATCACAGATCAAATTAGTTGACGAGTGGCTTTGCCTTTGACTCTCAGGAAGAGATGACCATTCTGATTGTTTCCTTTGGTCACTTCCAATCTGTATCTGCCCTATGCCATTCCCTGTATTAAAATGTGCACAGAAGGGATCCTGGAAGATCTCAAAGTACCACGTGACCAAGAATCATTTTCTTCCTGCTTCTGTAGGTTCTCAGACTTAGCAAGTAGCTTTTCCAACTGGTTTTTATCTGGTTTTTTAGGATACTTGACTCTGACTCCACTCTGATACATCAATTGCAGGCTGAACATCTTCAGTGAGCCCCCTCCTTCACTGCCTAAAGAAGAAAGTCCCAACCTCCCCCCTGGCATTTAGGGACCTCCACAACCACCTGCTAACCAACCTCCTTACTGTCCTCTCCAGCCACATGGATCGCCATCATTTCCTGAGTCCACTCCAGGCTGTGTGGCCTGCAGACTTCTGCTTCTGCTGTGTTCTCCCCTGGGAATGCCCACCACGTTCAACCCCCTCCTTCACATCCACCACCCCAAGTACCCGCCCACCTAAATCCCACATGCTGAATACATGTGGTCCCTGCCAAGAAGCCTCCTCTGCTCTTCTCTAGATGGAAGTTCTCCTTCCTGTGGATTCCTACAGAACCCAGCGAGCATTCTCCGGCAGCTCATCCCTTTCTGCCTTGTAACACAGTCCTGTTCATCTCAAGACCATAAACTCCTCACTCAGGTCCCCCGACTGTCTGGACAACACCTTTTACATTGTAGATTCCTACAAAAATGAGGAGAAAAGGAAAAGAAGGCGAGAGGGGAGGGAAAGAGGTGGGTCAGGAAGGAGAGAATACCCAACCCCGTGGACACCCCCCATCCATCCACATCAGATGATTCAAAATACAATCTCAAATAAATTAACTAACGAATGAACTCAGAATCATCTTCATTCTGAAATAAAGATTAAAAAGCACAAAGCTTTCAACTAATTTGGGTAAACATTAGATATGCTTTGCTATAAAATATTAGATGTGTCTTGGATTAAAATATTTCTTTAGACTGCGCCGTTGTTCTAAAAGGATGTTCAGCAGTGTCTCTGTGCCCTTGAACTTGCTGGTCCTTCTGCCTGGAGGGCTGTCCCTTTCCTCTCAGCCTGGCAAGTGTTTCATGAGACCTCAGGGCGGCTCAAGCACCAGCTGCCCCACGAAGCCTTCACAGCCTCCACACCGCTCTGTAAATGCACAGCCCACGCATTCTCTAGTCGGGCATCATCACAGATGCTGGGAATATAAATATTAACGAGACAGCCCCTCCTCAAGGAGTCTGGGGTATGGAGTTTGAGGGGTAAATAGATACTAGGCTATGGTAAGCAGAATCATATGTGTCTAGAAGTTTGCACAGGATGCTCTGGAAACGGGACGGGAGATCCTGGTTCCAGCCCAGTGGAGAGGGTTCAGGGGTTAAGGAAGGCTTCCCAGGGGGGAAATAACACCCAAGCTGGATCTTAAAAGAGAATCAGGAACCAGCCAGACCAAATGGGACCTGCAGACAGGGGAGGGAGGCTAGAGACAAGGTTTGTTGTTATTTTTATTTATTTTGTCTTCTCCTTTGAGCACTGCACCTGTTATCTTTTTGTTCCCTTAGTCAGGAACTTACTATTTTTTTTTTTTTTTAAATGTTCTTATAGCTACTTTATTTATTTATTTATTTATATTTGGCTATGTTGGGTCTTCGGTTCGTGCGAGGGCTTTCTCTAGTTGCGGCAAGTGGGGGCCACTCTTCATCGCGGTGCGGGGACCGCTCTTCATCGCGGTGCGCGGGCCTTTCACTATCGCGGCCCCTCCCGTTGCGGGGCACAGGCTCCAGACGCGCAGGCTCAGTAGTTGTGGCTCACGGGCCCAGCTGCTCCGTGGCATGTGGGATCTTCCCAGACCAGGGCTCGAACCCGTGTCCCCTGCATTAGCAGGCAGATTCTCAACCACTGTGCCACCAGGGAAGCCCAGGAACTTACTATTGATGAACTCCCTATTATTTTTTTAAAATACCTTCCAATTCCAGGAGTCTATAATTCTGCTTTTCTCGAATGTGCATGTGAGGTTTTTTTAAACAGGTACGAAGCTTAAGGAAGGCGTCGTACACAGCACAGTACAAAGCTTGAAAGATAAGAGTACACAGTGAAAAGCAAGTTCACCTGCCACCTGGTTCCCTTCCAGGGAGGCAACAATGTGTCTTCCAAGACTTCTCGAGATGAACGTTCCTGGCTCTTAATGGAAATACTGGCCTATCTGCTTCCCATCTGCAACTTTTGCATCTGAAAAGACATTGGCTGCTTCCAGGCTCAGGTGCTCCCAGGGTTTACGAACACTCATTAGTACCAGCAAAACGTATCCCAGGTGTCCTATGACAAGTCTCTTCTCCCACAGCTTCCTTCCATGGAAAAGATGACATTAGACAAGCAAGGCAGCGGGGAGGGGGCCGCTTCAGAAGAAAAGCTGACACTTTCAGGGCTGAAAAAAAGAGAAGATTCCGGGAGACACAACAGCTTTCCTCAATGATGTAAAGGACTGTGATGGAGAAGACAGATGAGACTTTGCTCCCGTGATGTCAAAGGGCAAACGAGGACCGATGGGAGGAAGCTTCGGGCCCCATTAAGGCAGGCTGTTCTAAGAGTGTCAGGGGCTAAGATGCACTGAAATCCCCGGGGCCTTAGTCCCGGGTGATGTAGGAAAGAATCAAGCACAAAAACAAGGATGAGACCAGATGACAAAATCAATGCTACTCGGGCTTCCCTGGTGGCGCAGTGGTTGAGAATCTGCCTGCCAAAGCAGGGGACACGGGTTCGAGCCCTGGTCTGGGAAGATCCCACATGCCGCGGAGCGACTAGGCCCGTGAGTCACAAATGCTGAGCCTGCGCGTCTGGAGCCTGTGCTCCGCAACAAGAGAGGCTGCGATAGTGAGAGGCCCGCGCACCGCGATGAAGAGTGGCCCCCACCTGCTGCAACTAGAGAAACCCCTCGCACAGAAACTAAGACCCAACACAGCCATAAATAAATAAATAAATAAATAAATTTTTTAAAAAAAAAAGATTTATTATTAAAAAAAAAAAAAATCAATGCTACTCAAAGCAAGATCCATATTCCTGCTGGTAGAATGTGATCTAATTTTAGCTGGCATAAAAGGGATTTTTTTTTTTTTTTTAGAAATTCACGTTCTTTTATTTATTTATTTATTTATTTATGACTGTGTTGAGTCTTCGTTTCTGTGTGAGGGCTTTCTCTAGTTGCGGCAAGTGGGGACCTCTCTTCATCGCGGTGCGCGGGCCTCTCACCATCGCGGCCTCTCTTGTTGCGGAGCACAGGCTCCAGACGCGCAGGCTCAGTAATTGTGGCTCACGGGCCCAGTTGCTCCGTGGCATGTGGGATCTTCCCAGACCAGGGCTGGAACCCGTGTCCCCTGCATTGGCAGGCAGATTCTCAACCACTGCGCCACCAGGGAAGCCCGGGATTTTTTTAACGGTTAAATATTTTCAGGTTTATTAGAAAAACATATAACTATTAATAAAGCACTTTGTGAGCACTTACTATGTGTAAGGTACTACTGTAAGTCTTTTCCTTTTTTCTTTCATTGAATCCCCACAAAACCCCGATGAGACACATACTATTATTATCCCCCTTTTGTACTTGGGAAACAAAGATGAGGAGAGATGGCAAGCCCTGCTCCAGTCACTGAACCTGTGAAAGCTGGAGCTGGGACTAAACCCAGACAGTCTGGCTCCAGAATCCAGACTGCAACTTTACAAAATCCAGATATTATGCTTAAGATGAAGCTAAGCCAAACAGAGGATATAATCTAGAGAAAACTTAGTAATAGTGCAGGTAGCTCTCAAATATGGCAAAAATCATGAATCCAGCGCTCCAATCACTGACATTTGAAATACACTTGCTTAGATGTTTCAATACGGTCCCTTCCAACCCATCTCCTAGAATTACAACCATCAAGAGCTCCTATAACTTAGGGCATGCTATGCTTACAGAGAACAAATTAGAAGTGAAGCTGCATGGCAAAAATAAAGGATGTTCCAGGGGCAATGCCATGCTTTATAGTCTAATAAAAAGCTGCTATGCAAAGTGCATAGACACTTTGTTGCTAAGTCCTCCAAAACAAACACTGGAATGCAGGTGTGGACAAGTGTAGCCAAGACCCTAGTTAAGTACCATCAGACCATCTCTAGCATCCTGCATCCCCTCACCCAACCTCCTCCAACCTCTCCCACCCACTGCAGTCGAATATATATGCCTTCTCACACTCAAACTCCACTTAAGAGCAGAAAACACATGTACACACTAAAGGGGGGCTTTAGTGAGGTCCTGCCAGGTTTCTATTTGCTTCTCTTTGGGGCTCTTTTCCTCCTTACTACTGGTTGTTTATCATGGAAATGCTGAAAATCACAAATCAGAGCATCTTAGAGTGTAATGTTTTCCCCAGGTCTCCCCAGGCACCAGGCATCCCTCCCTCCAAGAGAAAACCTCCTGCATCCTTTCCTTTGAAATGCAAAGCCCAGCACGAAGCACAGGGCACCGTTCTGTGTTTCACAGGCCCTTGCAGCACAGACCTAAACTGAGGGAAACAGGGAAGCCTTGCAGACAAGACACGCCCGCGTTCAGGGCTCACGACAGATTTATGACAAAATTGGCTGCCCTACAACAGAGAGAGAGCAATTACCTAATAACCAGGCAGCTCACCCAAACCTGTGATGACTTGGCTACCATTAGAAAGTCAGAAATAATGAGCATCTACCTGCAAGGCTGATGCTGGCACGGAAGAGAAAATGTTAAGGTACAAATGAGCTTAAGTACTCCGGGGTAGGCAATGGTGTCTTAATTCAATCATCTCTGCAAGCCAAGTGACCCCCTAAATGCCCCTGACTTTTCCCCCTTCACTGGAAAGCCACCGACATGCGATCCTGTCTTTTCTTGCTGAAGCCTGTCACACAGAACGGGGAGCATGTGAAGAGCTACCCCCGCGGGGAAGAGCCGAAAACAAGTGAACAATGAGCCTGTCACCTCCATCATCACAAAGAATTAAAAAGAAATTAAAATAAATGGATTATACGAAGCACCCTTGGTAAACACTAATTACTTCCAAGTAGATTCTTGGTTATCAGACTTCACTATCAATTACATTTTTTCTTGGGGGAGGGGATGCCCATTTACCACTCAATATTATTTCTTTTTCTTTAATCAATCTTTCCAAATCTTTTCTTTAATCAAGGGATGTGGTGATCCCTTACCCTTTGCCCTAGACATTGACAATGCAATTGTAAAAGTAAAGGATGAGAGCCAAAGGTTGAACCAATTCTCTCTCAAAATATCTCCTGCCAAGGGAAGAGATATGGGGACATATGTATATGTATAACTGATTCACTTTGTTATAAAGCAGAAACTAACATACCATTGTAAAGCAATTATACTCCAATAAAGATGTTTAAAAAAAAAATATCTCTTGCTTTTCAGATTTCACAAGGCCTGTGCAGGGCCTTCAACCAGAATAATAACCCACAGTACCCCCTCATTAAGATGCCAAGGGCAAAATCAAAGGGATGGGTTTTCTTCATTTGATATATTCTTATTCTGTATGGGACATGACTCTCTCTCTACTTTCACTGGCCTATTTAAAGCATTTCCATCCGTGTTTCAATATCTATTTTTATTCTGCTCATAAAACAGTTATTTAGTAAAACTCTAAGTCCCAAGTAACATGCAAGGCAACAAGGAAAGAAGGTCTAGAAGGACTCAATCCATTAAGAGCACAGAGAAATATGCAATGGTCAGTAGTATGAACCAATCGTGTTAATAAAGAAATGGGCAGCATTTTATAGGGTCACAGGATTCATTCATTCTGCTGCAGTAGACAGGGGTAGGGATAAATCGGTAGGAAAGGTTTTGCAGAAGAGTAATATTTGAGCCGTGTTTTGATAGGAAAGAGAGGGTAGAAAAGCAACAAGGAGAAATGCATGAAGAAAAGTAGAGCCCCAAGAACACAGACTGTACGAGAGAAACAGCGAAGTGAGAAGATCCTTCCTAGGGTTTAGAACATGTTAAGTGTATCACGCCTTTAGGACACGCAGGTGGAGATGCCTGGCAAGGAAGTTTGAATGTCCTGAGGGAGGTAAGAAGTGGAAATAACCACCCAGGTGATGACCGAGGCCAAAGGAAGAGACGAGATTCCTTGAGGGGGGCGGCGTGAGAAAAGAGGTCCAAGGACAGACCTCAGAGGACACCCCATCATGACGCTGCAGTCACACCAGCCTTTGCTTTCTTTCCAGAGCACAGGAAGCTCATCCCACCACAGGGCCTCGGCACAGGCCGACGTGGTCTGAAATGCTTCCCCGCTTCCTTCTGCCCCACATTATTCAGGTCTCAGGCCTCAGCTTAAGAGCCTCTTCCTCAGGGGGCCCACCCTGAACCCCTTCCCCAATGCTCTGCAGTTTCCTTCAGAGGGTATCGCAAGATTGGAATGATGCAGTGGTACCTACAATCATTCGTTCAATATCTGTTCCCCACTAGACCCGCCTGCTTTGTCCTCTACGTCCCGCACGAGGTCTGGCACAGAGCAGGCTCTCAACAAATATTTCCTGAGTAAATGAGGAAGGCACTGTGGTCAGAGACTGGAAGTGACTCAAGAATTAGGAGGGTCCAGGGGGCCAAAGGGGCAAGTGCGTCAGGAGGAACGTAGTTGACAACGAGGAAGCTACCAGAGAACAAGCACAATTAAGACACCGAAGAGGCCTAGTTCTAGGCAACCTAATGGGAGAGATGAAACGTCCTAAGGCCGTAATTCAATCGCCTCAACTACATGAATCAAACCCCTTCAATCATGGCTTATTACCTACAAAATGAAGGCAAACTCCCCAGCCAGCACCCCAGGGCCTTCCTCAATCTCAGCCCCCACTGATCTCCAACTCAACCCGCCCTGTTGGCCAACGTGACTCACGCCCTGTTACTGGATACTCTGACTTCTGTGCCCTGGACCACTCCAGACAGGCTGGTTTCCCAGCTCGCTAACCTAACAAAGCCCAACAAATACTTGAAAGCCCAGGTAAAATGCCAGCTCCTCACAAAAGTCAACCTAATAATCCTAGACCGTTCTAGCCCATGGTGACCCTTCAGCTGAAGTCCTAAAGTCACTCACAAACTTCACATACTTTTTACAGTTGTATGCACTTTATCTCCCCTGATTTATCAGCAAGTTCCTTGAGAGCAAGAACCACATCTTACACTTACTTGTGTCTACTCAGAAGAGCTACAGCGACGATCTGCACACAGGCGACGCTCATTTCATCTTCAGAACCCAAAGGTGAAGCTTATTCTTAACCCAAAACTGAGCTCCTGACCTGCCCCTCCAGGCTCTACCCTGTCTCAGCCAATGGCACTCACAAATCCATCTCTTTCCCACTCGGGCCGAAGGACTGGGAGTCTTTTTGATGCCTCTCTTTCTCTCATACCTCACATCTAATCCATCAGTAAGTCCTGTGGGCCCAATCTGAAAAAGATAAGCAGAATCCGACCACCTAGCACCTCCACCACGACCACCCCGGTCCAAGCCTCTGCAATGTCCCACCTGTGTTATAGCAACCGCCTTCCACCCACCTGCTTCCAGAACAGTCTCTCTTCTGCCTCTTCTCCACAAAGCCCCCAAGTGATCCTTTCAAAATTAAGTCAGAAGATAACACTCCCCTGCTCAAAACCCTCCAGCCTCATATCACTCAGCCATAAAAAAGAATAAAATAATGCGGTTTGCAGCAACATGGATGGACCTAGAGATTATCACACTAAGCGAAGTAAGACAAAGACAAATACTGTATCATACAATATCACTTACATGTGAAATCTTAAAAAATGACACAAATGAACTTATTTACAAAACAGAAACAGACTCACAGACATAGAGAATAAACTTATGATTACCAAAGGGAAAATGGGGGGTGGGATAAATTTGGGATTTGAGATTAGCAGATACACACCACTATATATAAAATAAACAAGGACCTACTTACAGCACAGGGAACTATATTCAATATCTTGTAATAAACTATAATGGAACACAATCTGAAAAAAATAGATATATATGTATGTATAACTGAATCACTTTGCTGTACACCTGAAACATTGTCAATCAACTATAGTTCAATAAAAAAACAATTAAAATTAAAAAAAAAACCCTCCAGCCTCCTCCAATCTCACACAGTAAAGCAAAATTCCTAATGATGGCCTACAAGGCCCTGCCCAGTGTAGTCCCTACATTCCTCGACCTCACACCTAACCATCCCAGCCCCCATGCAGCCACCGTGCTCCAGATGCACCGGCCACTTTGCTGCTCCAAGTGCACAGAGACATTCGCATCTTGGGGCTGTCAGACTTGCCATTCCCTCTGTCTGGAGTGTCCTTCCCCAAGAGGTCTGCAGCCTCCCTCCTCCTCACCTTCAGGGGACCCTGTGAGGCTCTCCCTAATGACCTTATTCAAAACATGAGCTATCCCAGCACAGCCATCACCCTTCCTTCCAAACATGTTTTCACAACCCTCACCACCACGTAGCATACATATATTTCTTACTTATTTTCCTTGATTTTGGTTTGGTTTGTCCACTGCTGTATCCCCAGTGCCTGAAATAGTGCCTGGAACCAGTGAAGGACTCAATAAATATCTACTGAATATATAACAAGTCAACAGATAATTTACCTACTTTTTTGAAATATAATATTTAATATTCATCTTTAGGATTGATCCATGCAAATGTGTGCTGTACACACCTCCTGCCTGTAAACCAGGGCCATCCAGAGCGAAAGGTGAGTAAAGATGGCTAAGATGGACACACTCCTAACCTTGACCCAAAGCCCGCTCATGGTCCGCACATTACTGCCTCTCCCAAGCAAGTCTGGATCCGAGTTCAGGCACTCATCAGCTGCCCAACTTGGGAACAGCACGTTTCTTTCTGGGCTTCAGTATCCTCTTTTGGAGAACACTTAACCACCCTAAGTAGGGCACGTGGAAAAGCATCTGCACAGTAGTTGGAGCACAGGCTTCCATAAATGTTGACCATCAATGTCAGCTCCTTTCCCTCCTTTCTGTCCACAGAGGTAAATAAACACTAACAATCTCCTCCTTGTTGGCCTTCTGGTATCACTCAGGGGCCAAGAACAGTCTTCAGCCTAGTTGAGCACAAAAGTCTGTATTTTCACCAAATTTTCTCTAATGTTTACCAGATGATGTATCAAAAAAAAAAAAAAGAATCACTGCAAAGCAAGATCTTTAAAAAGCAAAATATGAATGATGCTTTTCTTAAAACACCCAAACCAAATCTATTAAGAGAAAGTCAACTATACAGAAACTTATTTATTTATTTATCTATTTATGTATGTATGTATGTATTCATTCATCCATTCATTTGTTCTTTTTTTCGTTCTTTCATCTGGAAAATATAATAACCTGAAGTCAAAATCAATCACTGATAAATTTCAGTACAGTCATTCCAAGCGGACTCTTACCTAAAAAAAAAAAAAAAGGTGCAAATGGAAAATTCTATTAGACCTTAGAATTTTAATTCTTAAATTACAAATGGGTGAAGAATCTAACAAAATGGCAAACTCTTCCAATAATTACAGCCAGTTTTGCCCAATTCCTGTACACCAGGGAAATCTGGGGCTTGTATTTAAAAAATAAAAGAACTTTTTACTTTGAAATAATTATAAATTCATAGGAAGTAGCCAAAAAAATACAAAGAGGTCCCACGGATTCTTCACCCAGTTTCCCTAATTGGAACATCTTGCTAAACTACAGGAAAATATCAAACCAGAAAATTGGTACAACCTACAAACTTAATTCAGATTTAACCAGTTTAAATGCACACATTTCTCTGTGTGTGTGTGAGCGTTGCAGTTCCACGCATTTTTCTTTATTATGGTAAAATACGCATAATGGAAAATTTACCATCTCAACCATTTTCAGGCGGCATTAAGTACACACATATTGTGTGCACCCATCACCACCAACCAAAACTTTTTTATATTCCCAGACTGAAACTCTGTACCCTTTAGGTAATAACCCCCCAATCCTCCCTCCTCCTAGTCCCTGGCAACCACCATTCTACTTTTTGTCTCTATGAATTTGACTACTGAAGGTACCTCCTATACGTGGCATCATACCTTTGTCCTCTTATTTCCGGCTTATTTCACTTAGCATAATGTCTTCAAGGTTCATCCATATTGTAGCACCTCAGAATTTCCAGCCTTTTTAAGGATGAATAATAGTCCACTGGATGGATATACGACATCCGCTTATCCATCCATTTGTCAATGGACATTTGGATTGTTTCCACCTTTTGCTTACTGTGAATAATGTTGCTGTGAACATGGGTGTACAAATATGTGTTTGAGTCTCTGCTTTCAGTTCTTTTGGATATATACCCAGAAGTGGGACTGCTGGATCATATGGTAGTTCTATTTTTAATTTGTTGAGGAACTTCATACTCTTTTCCATAATGGCTGCACCAATTTACATTCTCATCAGCAATGCACAGAGGTTCCAATTCGTCCATATGCTGGCCAACAGTTATTATTTCCTGTTATTTTAATAATAGTCATCCTAATGGGTATAAAGTCCTCATGGGTGGTTTTGATTTACTCTCCCTAATGATTAGTAATGGTGAGCATCTCTTCAATGCAATTTATAACATGTTTAGATTCGTGGAACCACAGTCTAAATCTCATCACTACAACTACGATACAGAACCGTTTGAGCACCATGGGGCTCCTCTGTGCTACCCCCCGACAGCTACACTGTCCCCCATTTCAAACCCCTGGCAACCACTAATCTGTTCTCCATCTTCATACTTCTGTTCTTTTAAGAACGCTGTATTAACAGACTATTTAACCTTTTGATATTGGCTTTTTTCATGCAACATAACTCCCTGGAGATGCATCTAAGTTGTCACATGTACTGATCCTTTTTACCACTACATCGTATTCCATGGTATGGCTATATCACAGCTGTTTAAACATTCACCCATTAAAGGACATCTGGATAGTTTTCACTTTTTCAATATTCTGAATAAAGCTGCTATGAACATTTGTGTACAGGTTTACACGTGAACGTACCTTTTCATTTCTCTGGGATATACACCCAATAGTGCAATTGCTAGTAAAGACATGTTTAGATTTACAGGAAACTACCAGGCTGGATTCCAGAGTGGCTGTAGCATTTTACATTCTGACCAGAAAATATATCAGTGATCCAGTTTTTCTGCATCTTCAGCAGCATTTGCTAGTGTCACAATTTTTTTAAATTAAGCTCACCATTTTTATCTTCAAAGTCACTATTTTTTATTTTAGCCATTCTGATAGGTGTGTAGCAATATTTTATTGTGGTTTTAATGTGCATTTCCCTGATGGCTAATGATCTGAACATCTTTTCATGTGCTTATTTGCCATCTGCGTATCCTTCTTCAGTGAAATATCCATAAAGTCTGTTCATGCTTATGTTCTCTGCCCATTTTCCAACTGGAATTTTTGTTCATTACTACTGAAGTTTTGAGAGCTCTTTATATATTCTAGATAGTGTCCATTTTTTTGATATGTAGTTTAGAAATATTTTCTCCAGTCTGGAGCTTGTCTTTTCATCCTCTTAAGAAGACCTTTTGCAGAACAAAAGTTTTAAATTGTGGCTTGTCTTTCCATTTTCTCATGTTGTTTTTTGAAAAGCAGAAGTTTTTAATTTTAGTGAAGTCTGATTTATTAAGGTTGTCATGGGTCACGCTTTTGATGTCATACCTAAGAAATCTTTTCCGTGCAAAGTCACACACAAAGGAGTTTTACAGGAGGAGTAGGAGTTTTACAGTTTTACAGTTTTACAGTTTTAATTTTAAATTTTTTACAGTTTTACAGTTTTAATTCTTAAATTTAGGTCCACGATTCACTTTGAGATAATTTTTGCATTTGATGTGAGATAAGAGTCTAAATTCACTGTTTTGCACGTAGATGTTCAATTGTTCCAGCAACATGCATTGAAAAGACTATCCTTCCCCCTCTGAAATACTTTGGCACCTCTGTCAAAAATCAATTGACCTTAAATGTGCGGGTTTATTTCTGGGCTTTTTATTCTGTTCCATTGATCTTTGTCTGTCCTTAGGCCAATACCAAATTCAGTAACATTAAGTCCTCCAACTATAATCTTTTACAAAATTCTCTTGGCTATTCTAGGTCTTTCGTCTTTCGTTTTTACAGGCATAGTTCTATAAAAATATATTAAATAAAAAGCCAAATATATAACTATAGTCTTTTCTAGAACTCCATATTTTATAAGATTTCTCTCAACAATAGACCATACTGTACTCTTAACCATGGGTGAAACAGTCATCTTTCTCTCCAGCTGTCCACCTTATCTTTTCATGTAACATAAATGCTTGAAACTTACTAAAAATAACCCCAACCACAGTAATAAAAAAAAAAAACTATACACAGGAAAACAAAATCTGGAATAAAATACTCAAAACATTATCTGGGATTATTGCTGACTAGTATGACTAACGTTCAGTTTTTCTTTTCCTTTTTATATATATTCCCAAATTTTCCAAATTATGCATGTTACGTTAAAATTTATTTTTCCTATTACAAAATCCATAGATTTTTTTCAATATTTAATTTTCCTTTTCTTCTAACCTTTGCTTTTTGGTGGAGAAATACAGTGTTATGATCTAAATTATTAGCATGGATATGTCAGAGTATTTACCATGATTCCTGGACTCTGATTTTCCATTTCACAAAATCCAAGAGAGAACAACAAACTTTATTAATGCCTTCCTTTATTCATTTACTGCTATGTTTCATAAATATTCAGGGATCAACCTTGCTATATTTATTCTGTTCTTGATAAAATTCATTTAATTTTTTCTCATTAGCCTGGAGTGATCTGTAGTAAGAAACAGCAAGGAACAGACAGGAAGGAAATGAGATTCCAATTTCACCAAGAACAAATGCTTTTTTCATAATTTTTCAGAATGGGTGTGAGCTAAGCACAATGAATACTGATTTCTTCCTTAAATCACAGTATTAACCAGAATGTGTTGAACAGAAATGTAAGACAAAGTGTTGGTGAAATAAAATTTCAGCAAAAGTTGCCTAAATGTTTAATGAAATGGTGAATAGAGTCTTCTAGTAGCTGAACCTCGGTCTTTTTTCACTATATCGGATCCTTCCTAGCACCATTTCTTTGCCTCAACCCCATGAGCTATCGCTTCAGAAATTATTAGTACAAACAACTTCAACTTCTTGCCCCCCTTGGCTCACTGACCCGAGTCAATCCATCCACCTTTACCGTCTCTGTTCTCCTCACAGGTTGTTGAGCACTGACCCTGAAAATCACTTGACCATGCTCATGGTGCCTGGATACATCCCGAGTATCAATGTCAACTGGCCACTCAATGCTAAAGGGAAATTCTCTCCTCACTTTAGAATTTCTCACTCACATCAATTTTCAACCTCTGCTGGATCATCAAGGGGCTCAACTGTTCAACGAAAATCATTTAAAACTCTCTCTTAAAACACACATAGCAATATACCTGTCGAAGAGATATGCATCTCTCAAATTTGCAACAAGGATGTTTCAAGAGTGAACTCAAACAAGGAGAGCCCCCCATCAAGGTTTCATACCACTAGTACATAAAACAATGGGCCTGGAGAAGTCTCAAGGCAACCAATGAAACAAACATTCCGGGAAGTAAACCCTGCCCTCAACGCCACGACCCTGCATTCAGGTCTAAAATGTGAACTTCCTACTTGGAATTAACAACACAGAGGAATATGAAAATGGGGGGGGGGGGGTAAGAAAAGGAAGTCTTAAATAGTAATTAAACTTTGTTTCTCACTGGTTCCAGAGATGATCTGGGGAAAAGCCCATTCTCACCTGAGTTTTCCTATCCACCACCAGGCACTTGAAGAAAATACATCATTTTGTAAGCCACAAAGCTCAATGTTTGAAAGTATTCCGAACCATTAGACTAAAGGCCATCAAAAAGTAGGTTTGATCCTCATACACATCAATGAAAACCTTTCGGAGCCACAAAGCATGCACCCTAATACACCAGCCATGACTCAAATGATTAAGTACAAACCTTGCACCATAACTAGCGAAAACACACAGACCACGCTCTATACTCAGCAGGTCAGTAGCTTCATTTCCAAGTGCAAAGGACCACATGTTGGGATGTGGTGAAACACAGGAGCCAGTACCTCTAAGGTCTGTGCTGCCTGTGAGGCAACAAGCACCAGAGCAGAGGATCAGCCAGGGCATCCGTTATCTGGACGCTAAACATACTTAATTAAATATCAGAACTGAATTACAGTTTATGACATCAACAGGTAAAATATACATGTACCCATATTACTACAGATCAGTGGGGAAGCTTCTGAGTATCTTCTTAACAGATCCCTTTACTAAAGCAACATTATCACCGCCTTAGTTACAGGATTTATAGTAATCTCACACTAAACTCACTTCGTTTAACTGAACAAGTGTCGACAAGTAATGTGAGATTTTATGCTTCCTACCATATGCCATCATTATAAGATGACATTCTCTGTTATACTTCCACTGGCTTACAAGTTATAAATAATAGATCAAATTTGCTTTTTTAGTTTCATTCAAGATGAGCCCTTAGAATGGGATACGCTAGCAAAGTTGTCTAAACACGTACCTCTCAAGTTGTTTTAGTTATAAGTTATTTTTAATAATTCTATTAATTGTGAAATAGCAACAGGCTATTTACATAAATGTTTTTAAAATAGCTTTTAAAAGTAAGATAATAATAAGCAAGGTATAAATGTTTATGTCCCAGGAAACAAAAGAAAACAAAGAGTCTGAGAAATGACGCCAGAAGATAAAAGAACAAATTAATAAATATTTACAGACAACCTATTATGTGCCAGGCATTGTTCTAGGTACCGGGGACTCAACAGGGAGCGTAGGGGATACTGTGTCGGTCATCCGCCCTCCTTCCTGATGAACCTGACTTTGTTCAGGTATTCACTTCTCCAAGGCATCCCCCCAGGAGAAGCTGGCCACACCCCCGGCTCTACGGTTCACCCTGATTGATCCAAGGGCAATTCCATTCCCATCACCAAAGACGGGTTCAGGAATGGGTCTGTGACTCAGCCTTAGTCAAAGATCCACAAAGACTGCTTCCCGGGAACCTTTTGGAAAAGACTTTCCCCTACCTTGTGGGACCTCCAGGAAGTCGTTTTCTCTTCCTCTAGACTGTGTGTTGAGTTGAGAGGCTTGGAGATGCTGCAGCCTTCTCTACGATGGCCTGAGGAAATGGAGGAGGGGAGAGCCAAGACATTCCCATGGAAATGGAGCTGGCACCTCTAGATGATGTCACATCGAATCCTACCCCACCTTCTGGCTTCCATATTTATGTGTGCTAATAAATGTCATTATTTAACTAATCTTAACTAGGTGTTCTGCACAAGCATATGAAGGCAACTCTTCAAGGACAGAGACTCTCTGCTTCAGAATTTATTATCTATGCGGGAACAAAACACTGATCCAATATCCAAGATCAGGCTCCTTAATTCTGAAGGAAGGCAAGAAGGGCCAAGAGATTAGGAAGGCTAAAACCCCCTCAGAGAAAGTCATGTTTCAGCTGTTAGCTAAACTGTTTAAATAACAGCATCTCACACAAACTATTATATATAGAATGGATAAACAACAAGGTCCTACTGTATACAGCACAGGGAACTGTATTCAATATCCTGTGATAAACCATAATAGAAAAGAATATGAAAAAGAATATATATATGTATATATGCATAACTGAGTCACTCTGCTGTATAGGAGAAATTAACACAACATTGTAAATCAACTATACTTCAATAAAATAAATTGTTTAAAAATGATTTTAAAAATAAATAACAGCATCTCAGAATAATAGTGTGTAGGCAGCTAAGAATCTGGTCCTTCCTGGCATTCTGCCACCTACGCAAGTCTCATCAATTTTTAAATTTAAAAACACTTTAAGTTTTTTAGTTTGGGTTTTAGTTGGCAAAACAAGTGATGAATAAAACAAATTCTAGAACATTACAAATAGCAAACCTACAAAATAATCACTTTAAAATTGCTATAAATCTTTTTAATGAGAATAATTCTTACTTACTTATACATTCTTAATATCTATGAACAGAAACCAATTTTTTTCATTTAAATATCACGATTGTTTTTGTTTTACAACTCAGACAAGAAGAGGTATTTCATTTGGATTCCTCCTTAAGACCTAAGTTTTTTTTTAAGTAAAACTTTGAATCTAAGCATATTCCACATACTTTTTTCCAATGTGTATGAAGAAATCAGAGTCTGTGTTGGCCCAAGGGTGAACATTTTAAAGTAGTTCAAAAACCTTATGATAACCAAAACAGACTCTGTATTGCACAGAAAACAGACACAAAACATACAGGGATCTGCTCCCTTAATTTTTTTGACACTAGTTCTTTTCAACAAAACCCTTTATCAAAAAGGAAAAAGAGCCCTTCTTCACAATGATAACCACAATTTACAGATGGACCAATGAAACTCCAGCCATTGTAAAATTACTTTTAAATTACAGCCATTGTAAAATTACTTTAAAATCACTTTCCAGTGAAAACGAACTGGAATTTAATAGCTTTGAAAGGGCTCTATGATCAATGCCAATGTGAAGTCATCTGAACAACGAGCTACCCAGTTAAACTCACTGGAAGCTTTACTCACCTAGCTTTGAGGACCTAGAAAGCCAGAGCAAGTTAAGAGAGTTAGGTCCAACTAGGGTAGCAGTTGAAGGCAGAGTCAAGATTCTAAAGAGCTCTTCAGTAGCTCTAAATATTTCTTCCCTTCGAAAAGGATCTGCGGCTGATTTGCAGAGGAGCAAATCAACGCTGTGTAAACATTACAGCTGGGTGGTTTTGAAAGAGAAGTTGCTGGCAATTGTCCTGTATTGCACTTACGTTTACCAACCTCCTCCTTTCTGCTTGCACCCAAGAGCTAAAGAGAAACCAAGAGGATCCTACACCCACTCAAGTTACAGAAGGGGGATGCCGAGAGGAATCCTAGAGATCACCCCGCCCAGTGCTTCCCAGACTCTGGTCTGAAATAAAGTTCTAACCAGTCAGCCTACAGTGAAATTAAAAAAAAAAAAAAAAAAGGATGACATATAGTGAACTCTTTATAAAGCTCAATTTACTCTGTCTCTAAAGGACCGATAGTCTGAGATTACAGCTTTCCTACCTTTCTGGAGTTAAAATATCCTTTCCTTCATGAACTCTCTATAGGCAACAAAAGCAAGGAAAGAATGACAGTGATGGTGGTAGGTGACTGAAGATTTTTTTAACTACTTCGTTGGCAAAATAAAAATTTGGAAGATTTTTCCCATAGCTCTCTAGTCCCTGAAATCCAAAAAGCTATGAATGCACTAATTTAAATCCAATTTTTCCCTTTATAAGGCCTGAGTCCTGCTAATGGATGAAACTCTAGCACGAGGAGAAATACAAGCAGTAGCAAACCGCATGGAAGGGACACCCTGGGCAGATGGAACCCAGGACCCACAGTCTAACACCAGAAGGGTCACCCTGTTCCTCCCCCTACAGCACAACCCAGAAGGATGATAGAGAGCTTCCTAGATCTCCGGCATAAACGAACAGAAAACCACCAGTATTGTCACTGCTTACTGATGACTCTGGGAGAGAGTTAAACCACCACAGAAATACAGGTTCCAAGGCAAGAAACAGATGAATTTGTCATACAGGACAACACTACCATAGGGTAGTAAATCACACATTACTATACTGCAGTGTGAATTTTCACCTGAGTAGGCTAAAACGCACATCCAAAACTGACTAGGTTCTTAATTTGAGAGAAAATGCCATCCTTCCGACAACCATTTCCTCCTCCTGTTTTCCTTAAAGCAGCCCTGTGACCCCTTCATGTCTGCTACGGGTAGACAAAAATGAATGATACGAACAGAAAGTGCTTTGAATTCCTTAGAAGTAGGTATGAAGATTATGTGGTCGCCGAATTATTTGCGGGGGTCTTTTCGGGATTCCCTTCAAAGGACTGTTACTGTCCCAGGACCCTGGAGTCGGAGCCAACAGCACACATCTTGGTTACGACAGCGGGGCAGAAGAGGCTCAGCACTGGCAATCGCTCCCCTGGTTCCCTGCACCAGGATTTCAGGAGAAAGATAAGAAGCTGCCACCGTCAGTCATGGGCGCAAAACAGCAACGACGCGGTCTAGGTGAGACATCCTCAGGACAGCTGCTGGACTCACGCTCTCCACCTGATGCAGGAACTGCCAATATGCTTCACCTGAGTATTGAAGGAAACCCCAATGCCCTGTTGAAGCGTTACCAGGGAACTTAAATACTGATACAACGTGAGTCTTCTCGTATCAACCTTTCCTCCCACTGGATATATTTTAAGCAATCCAAAGTGATGTTTGGCAGGAAAGTAGCGAACCTTTGACTTTGCATAGGAGATTTTTGCCAAGTTCTGGATAACATTTCTCCTCCTCCGAAAGCCCCTGGCACAGGCAGGAGGTCTAGAACTGTCACTCTGCATTATTGGTCAATACAGTGCCCCGCCTCCATTTTTTTCTTATAATTTTTTTCCTTAAGTTTTTAATCAATATTAAATCAAATATGAGGGGGAAAGTGGGAAGACGAGAAAGAGGTATGGTTACATACCCCAATGCGGGACAGCCACAAGCAAGTTTACTGAGTAGTAACAGAAAGAGGAGGGTTTGCTTAATACAAAGAGGCAAAGGTCTTTTAGAAGCTAAACATTTTGCCATTCTTGGCATCTGTCTTACACAAGGCTAACCAGCACATTCTTTCACCACCATTCTGCCCTCCCCCACCTACCACTGCAGGACAGTAGTTACGATTTAAGACTTTTGCTTACTTTTTCACAGACTTGCAGGGATTTAGGGATTATTTCTGTAACTTGAACGTTTGCTTCAGGTAGTAGGTGTAAAATGCTGCATTTTGATGCATTCATGATCTGTTACTGTCCTCAAAAACTTAGCGTTTTAAAATTCATTTTAAAATTTCAATCAACCCTCCATCATTAAATAGATTTTTAAAAGCAGGATGTAGCAACTTTAAAATGCAGGCCTGGAAGTCATACACAGGAGGATATCCAATCCTCCTACTATCAAATCCTATCAAATTATACAAGACAGAGAAACCTACCTGCCTAGTTCTCAACCAAAAATAAAAGCTAAATCAAAATTCTACAAGTTAAAATGAAAATTCAATAGTTTGTCCTAAAACCATTATTTGCAAACCACTGCTTAAATCTTATGTAAACTATCTTTAATATAAGAATTCTGTGCAGAGAGTTTGTAATAAATCTCAGTATTTACTTCAAACCATCTGAAAACAAACGTGAAAACCTAGCTGCAAAGCAAGAATCAGTCATGTTAGTATTTTCACACGGCACATTCCTAACCCACAGTTCTCGGCAGTGCAGAAGCACAGATGCCGCGGGGATGAATAACAGAACCATCAAAGGCCATGTGCCGAGAAGCAGGAGGTGGCCCCAGCGCTTCTTTGTTCCTGCCACACCCTTACCTGCACACTTCTACCATCATCTATGCTTACCAACTATTTCAAGTTCAGGAAAATGATGCTCCAGTCGCCTGAATTTCACCGGAAGAAAAAAAGAAAATTCACACAGCTTCAGGTGAGCTATGGATAAATTAACACTTAAGCTCAAACAGGATCAAAACAATGAGATGGTGCAGTAAACAGCACCAGTCACAGTGGCCACCGTCTCGTATGCAGGTGCAAAATGCAGCGCACACATGTGCGCCCGTGCGGACCGCAAGCATCGTCCCGCTAATCAGCATCAGAACCACCTAGCTGGGGAAGCACTCAAATGCACTCCTCGTGAAAACTTAAACATACCATCCGCGGACGCCGCTCCTCCAGTGTTTACTCCTGTAAGAAACCCCCAGAAACAATTTATGAGCTTTTGAAATGAAGAAAAGTAGGAGTTCGAAGCGCAGTTCTCCCACAGCCTCAGATGGTTTGTTTCCAGTTTTGTGTTCAAGAAAACAGTTTGGCTCATTCATCAAGGAAATCACAAGAGAAGAGCAATTACAAAGAGCATAGCAGCTGAGCATCCCGGAGACCCCGTCTTCCCTAAGATGTCCCCACTGGGAAAACCGGAGGCTCTGTTCCCGGTGACACTTCTCTTTCCAAGCCAGCCCAATCAACGGGCTAATTTGGGTTGGAACACGCTAGAAATACCACAATCCATCACACGGTACAGGAGGTTCCCCCAACAGCTGAAATCCTGACTATCACACACCACAGGGTATATTTTCTCCCAGTTTAAGACGTGCAGCCAGTGGTGGAGACTCGGTGCTGAAACAATTTGCATAACCGCGCCCAGCCTCTCATTACCAGCACTTACCCGGGAATCCAGAGTCACGCCGGGAAGCACAAACGGCTGAGAACAGCTGGGCACTCTGCCAACTGAATATGAACATTTCATATTTTCTGGGTATTTCATCATTTTAATTTGACTCTGACACATGAGTGAGGGTCTGACCCAGAGGACTGGGGAAAGAGCTAGAACCAGAGTGAAAATGGAAGGGGCTCCATTAGCTCCAAGTTCACGCCTCTAAAGCAGTGCTTCTCTAAATCACGGGCCTTTGTGACAGCCGAAGCCCCGTCTTTACCAATACTTATCAGAAATGCAGATTCCTGAATTCCAACCCAGAGCTACTCGGCCAGAATCTCAGGGGCTGGACCCTGGAAGCTATACCTGTGATTCTTACGCTTGTTACAATTTGCTTCCCAAGCTACCAACTGCTTCACAGACAGGCTGAGCCGCTAAACAGACACACTCACACGCACACACATACATATACATACATACACATGCACACTCATGCTCCTTTGCTGTATTCACTTGAAAGTTCTTTATATTTTATTTCAAATTTTAAGTGAAGACTGCAACTATGATTTCATATTCTCCAAGAGCAGCTGGGTCTATGCTAACCAAAAAATTCAGTTACTAGTAGCCGGCAACTACATAGAGGGGGGCAAAAACAAACAAATGTTTAAAATAAAAGGACAATACAATGAAAATAAACTGCTGACCACAGACTTATAACCACGGTTCTTATTTGTCCGTCAACTTCTCTCTCTCTAGGGAATCACCCAATTTTTCCCCAGAAGAGGCTGAAAATGCCCAGTGGTCCTAAAGGAACTGGCATCTTAGGTGTGAAGAATCTGAGTGGGGTGTTTTTGTTTAGTGAGTTTAAAACCCTACAACTTCTTGACCAAGCAAAATTTCAGGCCCACGCCTTTTCAATCTTTTGATTTAGTTTGGTCACCATCAAGCTACCACTGTAGGGTTTTAAAAGTCATGGTCTTTAGCCACTAATTCAATGAATATTAACTGCTCTTCTACCAATCATGACTTGTTTAAAATTTATTAAATGGTGAAAAAAAAACACCAGAGTAGCCTTTTTAAAGATTTTTGTTTTGCTCACCTGCTTGTTATTATGCTTTTCACATAAGACTGAGAGCCAAAGTCCCCTAATTCTTTGCAGGTAACCAAAAAAACTGGATTATAAGTTATAAAACAGTTTAGGCGGGCTTCCCTGGTGGTGCAGTGGTTGAGAATCCGCCTGCCAATGCAGGGGACACGGGTTCGTGCCCTGGTCTGGGAAGATCTCACATACCGCGGAGCAACTAAGCCCATGCGCCACAACTACTGAGCCTGCGCGTCTGGAGCCTGTGCTCCGCAACGGGAGAGGCCGCGACAGTGAGAGGCCCACGCACCGCAATGAAGAGTGGCCCCCGCTCGCCGCAACTAGAGAAAGCCCTCGCACAAACGAAGACCCAACGCAGCCAAAAATAAATATAAATAAATAAATTTATTAAAAAAAACAAAACAGTTTAGGCTGTATTCTCAGAAACTGGATTCAGGACTCCACGCTGCTGGTCCCGGCACACCAGTTGAGTCTCCCCCAGAAAGCTTTCTCACCTCCCTCCTACCACTCCATACCCCAAACTCCTCCTAGGAGTGCATGGGACACCACACGCTCATTCTGACACATTTACAACCTGGCACTGTCACCTTCATTATTTATCAATTTTTTATCTCACTCCAAAAGAGGGACGGAGGTAGCTTACATAAGGTCATTATAAATGCTACCACCTCAAGTAGACAATAAGCTCATATAAAGTCCAGAGCTCTCAGGTTTATTCTGGCTCAAAATATTTTACTGAACCCCTAGAATATTCCGTTGGCTCTAATTCCTGTCCTCCTACACACAGCATTGCAGGAAACACGGTTCTGTTTTTAAAGGCTATTTTAAGGAGAAATGAACACCTTTCTGCGTACCCGTCTCTGTACTGAAGACCCTGCTGTGTTGATGGTTGGCACTCTCCAGTCGTTTTGCTTAGTTCTGAGGACACAACAGAGGATTGCTTATTCCCTTCAATGCTTTCATGGAACACTCTCCATCAGACACTTTGGCTTTTAATCACTCAGAGGATAAAGTCTTAGAGAAATGAACCCAACAGAACATAAAGCCCTTATTCCATTCTATTATTGTGAAATGGAATACTAAACCAAGTTGCTGCCCTTCCTTGACCAAAAAAAAAAAGCTACAGGAACTTGAAATGTGCTTTCCAGAGATGGTGATGAACTGGCCAAGCCACCCACCATCTAACTTGAATCTCTTGGTGACCAACAGTATTCACTGGCAAGACAGCCCGCTGGAGTCAAGAGTACTGCCAGGAAACATAACACAGTGTCTTATGTGTGATGTTTGTGAACACAGTGGAACTATGTTCAATCCACAGGAGGGTTAATCCATCCCCTTCTCTAACAATTTGGTTGGCCTGCTTATAGCTAGGTTCAAGAGAGTGGGAAAGAAACACAAGATTAGTGATGACATGGACATATATACACTACCAAATGTAAAACCGATAGCTAGTGGGAAGCAGCCGCATAGCACAGGGAGATCAGCTCGGTGCTTTGTGACCACCTAGAGGGGTGGGATAGGGAGGGTGGGAGGGAGGGAGACGCAAGAGGGAAGAGATATGGGGATATATGTATATGTATAGCTGATTCACTTTGTTATAAAGCAGAAACTAACACACCATTATAAAGCAATTATACTTCAATAAAGCTGTTAAAAAAAACTTCTAGAGACAAAAAAAAGATTAGTGATGACAAATAATAAGGACTCAAGAAGTATATACTGAATAAATGAATGAAGTCAGTGCCTCAGAAACCAGAGTATCCTTCAAGCACCTCCTATACCCACATCCACCCCTTCAGGCTTTCGGTTCCACTAAGCCACCCAGACGCCGAGTTGGGCCCTGTGAGCAGTGACAATGGCAGCAGCAGAAACCTAGTAAATTACAGCAGACACTCCTCACCTGACCAATTAGTACAACCCCTGATGAGCCAGGAAGCCTGGGAATTTCAGTAGCTACAGGTGCCAAGCACTTGCCTTGACACATTCTTAAAGCCCAGAGCTCTCCCGTCTGGACATGAGCACAGCTCAAATTTTGATCTATGTGGGTTGGCCCAATAACTGGAAATCAGGTTAACCTTGTCTTCTCCATAAAATAGTGTAGGAAACAATGACCCTTATAATAAAATACCTACTATGGTTACTATGTAGTTAACATTTGTTACACTGGGAACTCACAACAGGGAGATGCTTGTAAGAAAACTTCCTGCATTTGTGAATATATAGGGGGAGAGGCGAGGCTGGTTAGGTTGCCTAAATTAATCTCCACAGATTCTCAGAAGTGGGCAAAGTGGCAGGAGAAGAAAGCCAGAGTCTCAGGGATATAATTAGTGACTCCTAACCCATGATTTCTGAACTCCAAAGAAGGACTGTATGGGGGCTGGAGCCTGAAAATCAACTTTATATTAAAGCATATCTGTTTTCAGCAGAACCTAAAACCCTTGCGGCACCTGTGAAACATTATTCTTCTGCTAAAACGAGTTCTCTTTCCCTCACTGGAAAGCCTACTCCAGGCGAACACACAGACAGGTGCACAAAGCTTACTTTGCACCCACCGCCGAGGAGCAGAAGTGCTGAGGTGGTTAGTATTAACCTCTCCTGTCCAAGGTCAAAGTCCCTCAGCCCTGGGCTATGTTAGAAGGCTTGCAAACCTTGGGGCGCACACACCTCTAATGGCACTGCGGGTTCCTGCATAATAACCCAGGGCGGAACCACAGGGCTCGATGGTGATTGTGTCCATCTCAGCAGTTTTCCAGGGGGTGAGGTGTGTTCTCAAACCAACGAATGGTAACTGAGTGGGAGGGCTGTACAGGACTTGAACTTGTTAATCAGAAAAGGGAATGAATTTTAATACGGAATCAACTATTTGTCTGGGGGACAAAACAGCCTCTGGGCTAGTTCCTGAGAGTCAAGGAAACCAATTGCTTATGTGAAGGGAGGGAAGCTGGAGGAAGGGGGAAAAGCAGAAGAGGATTTGAATTTGATGAGCCTGGGACTCTGCTTTAACTATCGGTGGATAAAGATGGGGCTTAATTATCAAAACTCTCTCCTACAAAGAACTGGAACGTGCAGAAACAGGACGCCAAGTACCATGCAAATGACTTTTATATGTTCGTAGAAAATCTTAATTTCTTCTTCTTATTGCTCACCCTCTAACGATAATTATTTAAATACATATGGTTTGAAACTATAAAACAAAACCTTAGCATCAGCAGTCCAATGGGAAATATCTATTAGTACATATTTCTTCTCTTTTCATACATGTTTAGCTTAAGTCATTTTGGATGTAAAATGGTATTCCTATTATTCAGTCAACATTATACATTTTTTCCATATTATGATCAGCTTCAAAATCACTTTCAATGACTTTAGAATTCATCCACGAGACGAGACGTGTCCCACTCCCTTAGCTTTTAAGATGTTTCCAATTTTCTGCTATTACAAATGAAACTACAGCAAACATCCTGTGTGTAGATGGTTTTCTTTTTCGTACTATCTCCTTAGGATAAATTCCCAGAACACTAAATCACTAGATATTCATGCCTTTATTGATTTGGGGATTGCCTGTCCAACTGCTTTCTGAAAATTTTACACTGACTTACAACACAACCAAAAATGTATGAGAGCATACCCTTGCCAGCCCAAGTATTGTTTTCATTGAGTTTTTCAAGTGTAGTAGATAAAAGTGGTAGCTTCTTCCACTGGCATTTATTTGATTCCACTGAAACTGACCTCTTTCCACATGTTTATCAGCTCCATTTCTTCCAAATTGTTTGCTTTTTTCCCACCTATCTACTATTTATCAACCTAGATAAGCTCTTTGTATATATAACAAACATTAATACTTGATCATATTTGCAGCCAATACACTTTCCACTCTGGCTACGTTTTGTTTTCACATCAGATGATTTCACTTTTATGTAGTGAAATCCCTGGATCACTTCTCATCCTTGAAAGTCATCTACCCTCCAGGGACCTCATGAATATCACATTCTATTTTCTTCTAGTTTTTCTGATGTTTGATTGTATTGTTGTTGGTGGTCTTACTATTTAATCACCTGGAGTGGGCATATATCTTACCAGGTGTCACCCCAAATGAATGATTTCCAAATTTCAAACCAGCTATGCCACCAATATTGTTGAATAATCCCATTCAGATTGATTAGTGTTACTTTTCTTGTCACACATGTACATTAAAGTCAAGTGTGGGGTGGGGAAGGGGATATGTGTGTGTGTGTGTGTGTGTGTGTGTGTGTGTGTGTATGGCAGAGTCTATTTCTGATTAAGTCCTTTTGTAAATGTTAGCCTCTCCCTCCTATGTTAAGGATGAAAATAAAAAAGATTTTCTTTCCCACATACTTTTGGGAGCTGGGTGTGTAGGGGGAGGAGGGTTGCCCCAAAAATCTAAGGGGGGAACCCATGGGGAGTCCTCTGGGAATCTCTGGGAACAGGGTCAGGGAAACCAGGCCCAGGCTGCCTTTCCCAACACAAGTCTCCCAAGTGGTCGCATCTCCCTTTCACACATACACTCCTCAGTCGCTGAACATACAGAAATCTGCCTCCTATCCAGATTCTTCCACACCCGGGTAAGTACAGTTGTCCATTGGTATCTGCAGGGGACTGGTTCCAGGACTCCCTTGGATACCCAAATCCGTGGATGCTCAAGTCCCTGCTATAAAGTGATGTGGTATCTGCATACAACCTAGGCACATGTTCTCGTATACTTTAAATCATCTCTAGATTACTTATGATACCTATACAATGTAATGTATGTACATAGTTGTAAATACAATGTAAATGCTATGTATGTAGTTGCAGGCGTGGCAAATTCAAGTTCCACTTTTTGAAATTTTCTGGAATTTTTTTCCCCAAATATTTTCAACCCACAGTTGGTTGAATCCCCAGTTAGTTGAATCTGAGGATGCAGAACCTGTGGGTACCAAGGGCCTGCTGGACTGAGTGCCCATGACGTGCCAGGCACTGTTCTGGGCTCAGCAAAAACAACATGGACAAAGCTCCAAGACTCCTGACTTCTGAAGACTATTCCCAAAGATCATACTTTGGCCTTGATATAATAGCAGCTACTGCCTGCCAACTGCCTATTAAGTGCCGGGGAGTTTTCAATTTATGAACACAAACACACCCATTTAATTTACTCTTCAAAGCAGCCCTTGGGCTGGCTGTTCTCATTTTAGAATAAGAGAAACTGAGGCTCAGAAAAGCTAGTAAGGGGCAGAACTGTACCCACACAGGCCTGTCTGGCCTCCTAGTCTCCCAACTACACGCAGAACAATAATCTTGTAGGGCTTTATGTGGATGTGCAGGCTGTCCGCGATTAATTCTCCCGCACGATTCTGACCATCATTTATCCAACAGGCAATTAATCTTCACAATCTCACACACACTTTAGCAGTCCAAATGCACTCCACTCCCCCGCCTACTACTTCTCATTTTATACACCATCCCCACGCCGGGGGACGCTTCCTCTGTTCACGCCAGGGCACTGGGGAAACTAACCTCCCCCACCCGTCAGGGCCAGCGGAGTCACTCCATCAAGGGGCACCACCCCTGATCGGCCCCATCCATGAGCGGCAGAGGCTCAACCATCTCTGTCCGCTGGCTCTCTGGGCCTGATGAGATTCCCTAACAGACTGATTCTTGGATAAGAACAGCCTTTGTAACTGACAGAACTAGCAAGGCACCTGCCACGGGCCAGGAGGGTTCCTGCTGTGAGGCTAGACTAGAGCAGTCCAGCAGGGAGCTACACAGGCAGACACAAAACGTGAGCGAATGCCGGTCACACCTCACCCCATGCATAACGACAACGTCTGCAAAGACAGTGCGCGTGGGGAGTGGGGGGGGGGGATTTCACATATAGATTTAGTGCGTTTCTCTAAAAGCAGCACCAAAAGAACTTGTCCCAATTCCTCCAGTGTCCAGCACACAGAGAGAAGCAGTGAGAAGAGAGGACAGAGGAGGGAGGAGACAGACCACAAACCTTCACTTCCAGCTGAAGGGCTAGGCCCAGTACGCATCTATCTCAAGGTAAAATGGGGAGCCAGGTAGCGCGGTGTTAGGATGCGCTCTGCTGCCTGCTTTCTCCTTAGGACTGAAGGCAAGACAGCCCAGCCCCGATCTAGTTTCCCTGCTGTTCTAATTACACTGGGTCTCTCCAATGCCTTCACATGCGGTGTCTGAAAATGTCAAGACCTAGTTCCCAGTCCAAATCTCTCCTTCCAACCTCTCAGCTCAAGTGATGGTACCCACTGAGTCCTCAGATGTTCTCTGCTCACGTCTTTTCAGACACTATCCTTTTAGGAGGAAGAAAATCAAATTCCTGGATTCCCACAAAAAGCCAACAAAGGGCTGCCTGCTAGGAATGCTGACTCACTTCTCCTCTAACAAACCAGTTGTTTGCTTGTTTCACAGAAAATGAAGACAGTTACTTGGAAAGAAGAAACAACAGTATTTGTTTAAGGGAGGAGGACCCTCAGTAAAATCTAGAAATATTATTTTGATTATATCTCCAAATGGGAGCTTTCCTTACAGATGGCAGAACACTGTAGCAAATAGCAGTTAAGCAAATTCTAAATCCATCTTGTCAAAGATATCTGCCGCTTTGTCTAACTGATCACAACTACATACAATTTAAATCCCTCCCCCTAATTCCACCTCCCCCCCAGGCTCAAGGTTTTGCAACAAAAGTAGGCAGAATGAAGTTTATTGATCAGCAAGGTTCATTCTGATATAAAAACCCCCAGTCTGTCTCCCGTCAAGTTTCAGGGGAAGCAAGTGATCAGGAAGGCTTGCGCTCCTTCCCCCATCTGACCAGCAGGCTGTTTTCCTACAGAAACGTTTTTCTTGGGCAACACACGCATCTCCCATACTAGATCTCTTCTCTCTGTATGATGTTTCTCTGCGAAGCTCCGTAAATAAACAGTCTTTCTTAAATCAGTTACAGGATGATTTACCCCATGCCTTTAAAAAGTCAAGATGTTTTATGAAAATCAAGCTTTACCTCGGTAGTTAACAGTAGCTACTTGTCCTCCGTATTACAGCGAGCAGTGCTAACTCATAAACGCCTTAATTACTATAGTTTGGAAGCCAGCATGCGGCTCACGGACTCCGCGTCCTAGAAAGCGAAGCCTCGCACAGACAGGCCCAGCTTACACATGGGTCTACAAACACGTTTGTCCACAGAAAGGACTATACTGCAGGGATGAGGCCCTCAAGCAGTCCCCCAAGTCCTTTCGTTCATTATGTCTCCGAAGAATCCAGCCATGCCAGACGAGCCTGGGGACTGTCTGCAGACGGTCCAGCCCAGGACAATGCCGCCGGCAGCTCACAGGCCTCACCCAAGCCTTGCAGGCCTGACAACGGAAGCAGGGCAGGGCAGGGCGGGGTGAGGTCCACCCTGGTTCCAACCCCACTGGGCCTCAGATTCTTGTAAGGTACAATGGAGACAGCGACACCTAATTCAGAGGGTCGGCGTAAAGGGCACATGTGACAGCTGCACAGGGCTTAGCTCTGCACTTGAGCCTGATAAAGGCGCCCAAAATGACACCTTAAAAAATCACCTCCCATTATCTACTTCCCCCTCCCCCAAAAGTAGCCTGTTCCCTTGTCCTTGCTGCCCGTTGATGCCGGTTCAAAGCCCCCTTGCTCCTGGCGCCCTACCCCTCCCGACAGGCGGTGTCTTAACCTTCTCCCCCCTTCTCCCTTCCCTCCCCCATCCGAATGCGGCTTAGTTCAGGGAATGAGCCCTGGAGATGGAAAGGGAGGATCTGGCGTCAACGGCAGCTTGTTTGTTTTTTTTTTTTTCAGTTCAGAAGCAAAGGGAAGTTTTATCCTTTAATCAAAGAACGCAGAGGACTGAACTCACGCTCTAGAGCACACGCTCTCCAACTGCAGCCTTCCCACCTCCTCCTCTAGCAAAGCTCATCCTCTGTCTGAACCTGCCCTCACCCACGGTCCTTTTCCAACTGAATCTTACTCATTCTTTAAAACTCTGCAGAAACCTCCACCCCCGCACACCCACGAGGTAGGGGTTCCCGCCTCACACTCCCAGAACCCTCTGTCTGCCTCAGAGAAACTCACACATTGTATCTGAAAGGATCTGTCCCCCTCGCTAGCTGCTGAGGTTGAGACGGGGAGAGGGTGGGCACACGTGATGATTTTGTTTTTAATCTCCAGTGCAGCAAATCTTCAAAGTGCATTTGACGTTGCTGGGATGATAATAAGGTCCCTCCTGTCCTACCGACCAGGGAGGTAGGCGGATGAGGAGAGAGAGGAAGGAGGGCTGGGATAAAGCAGATACAAGCTGAAGCGAGCACATGAAAGCACTTGGCCAGCTACTAATTGCTATGCAAATGTTAGTCTTAATTTTATTTTATACAGCAGGTCAGTGAAAAAGGCAGGTCCGCAATTCAGTGTTGCTGCCGTTGCCATGGGTTTAATTTCTGAGCTACAACCCTAGTATAACTGACCTGGTATAAATGTAAAAAAGAACACAAGGTAGAAAAGGCCCTGGATCCCTGGATAACTTCATTTGAGAATCCTTCCTGTAAAAGAATTTCAATCTTGGGGAAGATGCGCGTGCCCTGCCTCCCAGGGAAGTGGCTCAACCTCACGTGATGGCTTCCTTCTTCTCGTTCTTTTATTAGGTCGGATCATCTGACATCCAGAGCACGGAGCTGCCCTGCACAGTGCTGAGTGCTGCGGCTATAATCATCTATACTGGGGCTTTTTAATGGTATTAACACAGCAGGGGCCACGTGTGGCTTTGTTCTCCACAGTGTCCTTAGCACCCAGCCCAGGGCCTGGCATGTACCAGAAGCTCGAAGGTATTTACGGAAATGATGGATGGATGGATGGATGGATGGACGGACGGATGGACTGACTGATGACGACTAACACTGGAAATACCAAAGTGAAATGATAAGGTTAGACTGTGCAAACTTGAACTTAAGGAGGCATCTCCTCCGCCCCATGTGTGTATGTTCTCTTTCCCTGAACACATTCTTAGGTACTGGTCATCAAAGCTCCACCAACAAGCCCTTCGCTGTTATTTCCACATCACCACTTCAAGTGTATTTTCATTCCTTCCTTATTTATGTAAAAACTTGAAAAGGGCCGTTCTGTAGTTTGACTTCCAAAACTATTATCTGCTTCCCACTTTCCCAAAAGGCAGCCTGTTCCCTGGTTCTTGCTGCCTCCTGGTACTGGTCTAAAGCCCTCTCGCTTCCCGGTTACCACCACCCACCCACCCACCCCCAACGTATTTAATGCTTTACCTTCTCTTTCAAGAGCCAACTTTGTTCTGGTCTGGATCTCTCTCCCATTCCCCACGTGACAGCTTCCAAAAAACTATCTCTGATCTTTAATCCCTCCAGAAAACCCACAGACCGTATGACTTTAATCTTCTGGATTTTTAAAAAAGAAGAATCATTCATTGGAAGGTCAAATTTCTAAGTTTAAGAAGGCTTGCCTTTGTCTCTCAGAACTATTATCTTCCCAGATTTTCTCAGATGGTACAGCATTCCCTAGAAGAAACTGCGGATTCGGTACCCAGGATGGCTCTTTGAAACAGCATTAATTGCTAAAAAGTAAATTGAACCTTGTCTCAATACCCTCAACAACCAAGGTCCTCCCTTCCCAGGGGAGCCAGGCAGAGGGCAACCAGCCTCCTCGGGAAATGTCCACAGCTCCTTACAGAGTGGGCGGCTAATGGGCTCAGAGGCTGATTCAGTGGCTGAGAAGTTGGGTTCTGGAGCCAGGATGCCTGGTTCAACTTCAGCTACGCCTCCTGTTATCTGTGCGGCTCTAGGCAAGCGACTCTCAGCTTCCCCATCAATAAAACGGGCTCAGTGACAACATCCACCCGATAAGTTCACGGTGAGAACTAGGAACTTTGGAGAACATGAGCCCCGGGGACAGCACCCAGCCCAGCCCAGCCCAGCCAGCACTCCACACAGGACACAGTCTCTCTCTGCATAAGCGCCGCTTTCAGTTTTGAGGTTTGTTTCGTGTTCTTTCATTGCTGTTGCTGTTGTTTGGTATTTTTCACTCTACCCCTCTCGTTCCATTTTAATATGGACTGCAGTTGAGGATATATTTGCAACTTCACAAAAACCACAGCAAAAAGCCGACCAAGGTGCTAAACAGTACTCTTCTGGGGGGGAGGACTCCCTGGCCAGTGAAAGCAGTTGTTTTATAAATCCTCCTTAGGCTATTTCCAGATTAGCCGGCTAGCCCATAAATGCACCTGACATTCTGTAACCAAATTTGTCAAAGAGATCTCCCCAGGTAAGTGGCAGAGCTCCAAAGCCAGGCGGCAGGTGCACAGAAGCGCGGACCTCAGCACGCTTGGCGGCGCAGTGAGGGAAGCAGCTCGCTTCCAGCTCCCAGCTGACGGTGTGACTGCTGGGGCTTCCCATGGGCTTCCTACCTGCCGCCAGCCCCGGCTCCTGGCGGCTCTCCCTGCTCAGCCAGGGCCGGCCCTTGGAGAAGCCCGGTCCAGGCAACCGTCAGGTGCAGCCTCAGGATGCAGCAGACTCGGCACCCGTTTCACTGAGCTGGCCTGAGTTTGGGCCCCACGAGTGCTAGAGAAGGCTCCCTGGATATCTGGGACTTTGGGACACACGCGGTCACCCATTTACTCAAAGCAGCATCCCATGTGCCTTTGCGAGGCAGCCAACTTCACCCTAGAGCACACAAAGGCTTTTCAGGGGCGCTCGTTTTAAGGGAATCGGTTTATAGATCCTTATCTCCTATATGTACTTTTCCCCCAAATCCTGCTGCTGGGAGTATCTTTCCTCCTCGCATCTGCCTGTCTTGCAGTTTTTAAGGAAAGCACACCCTTCACACACCCTGAATCTTTCTCTAGGGCGTTGATTCAGGCTTTAAACTCTTCAGGTGACAATGGGACAATTCCAAATACTGGTACAGAGATAAAGACTGGGGTGTCAGTCAGACTCTTACCAGGGAAAACAGAATCCGCTTTAAGTATCTGTCACAGAGGGCATTAATGCAGGGAATTGGTCACGCAAATGCACGAAGAGGTGAGAAACCCGCTGGGAACCAGGGAGCCAGACGGAGGAGCAAGTGCCGGGAGTCAGCGCCAGCCCCCCAGTGTGACCAGAGCCCCGGGGGGCAGCAACCCCAGGAAGAAGCCGGGACCCCCGGGAGCCTGGCCCGGCCCGGCCAGTAGGAGCTGGAGCCACCAGGGGACTCAGCTGCTTCTGGAGACACCACCGAAGTTCAAGGTCAGGGGCCGGTGAACTCTGGCTCCTCCCACTCCACAGCCCCCCACTGAGAGTCTATCAAATCTCCTGGCTTTTTATTCCATTGGCTAGATTGGAAAGAGCGACACCACCAGTTTTATTTTAAATTATCCGTATTCCCAATAACCTAGGGATTATTTTGCAACTCTTTAAACTTGTGATGAAATTTTTCGATGTTAACTTTAAAAAGCGAGACGGTGTACGCGATTTTTCAAAACTCTTTTAGGAGGTACCTGAGCAAAAAGTTTAAAGACCTCTGTGCTCTGAAATTGTAAGATAAGCCATCCCCCCTGCTGAAGGTTCACAGACTAAGGAGGCCGAGGGGAGGAAGGAGGGACTGAACCCACGCTCACCGACCCCCTCCTCTTCCTGCTTCACGCACAGGGGGTCCCTACACACACCCAGGAGGCAGGTACTGTTCTCTCTACTTTACAGACGTGGAAACAGGGTCTCGGATGTTCACTGAACTGCCTGAGGTCAAGTTTGTAAGTGACAGAAGGAAGATTCAAAACCAAACTTGTTTAATTCTACGATTTCTTGTGTGGGGAAATCACTCCCTGACGTCAAAAGCCCAGAAGCGATGTTATAAAATGCGTCCTAGAGCAGCATTTCCCAAACTGTGATGTGCCTACAAACCGCCTGGGAGCCTGGTGAGATGCAGATGCTGATTCTGGAGGTCTGAGGTGGGAGCCCGAGAGTCTTCATTTCTAAAAGGGTCCCACGTCTGGGGACCACACTTTTGAACAGCAGGACCGTTGAGCAGTGGGCACTAAGCTTTCTTGAGTGGACGCCCCCAAACGGTAAGACACTTCGAGCATACATCCCCCAACATGTGTGAACTTGTTCATTTATAAATTGTACATACCTGTATTCTGACCAGTAACTAATATAAGAAGACTTACTACTACCCAGTTAGGAGAAGATACAGTGTTACAATCACAGCTCTAAATCCGCATTTCAGATAATCCTGGTGATTTTGAATTTCTGGCCAACTTCTTGTCCAATAGGATTAGGCTATCATTTTATCTTTTACTTGGCTAAGGAAATTCTCATACAAGGAGCAGCAGAAACCGTATCAATTCTGCCATTTTCTGGATGTTCATTTGCACTTTCACTGGCTACTACGATAGTCAGTTTCTAGGTTAATTTAGTTAAAACCAGATAATGTGATTTGTAAATCTACTTCACCCTGCAAAGGGGACAGAGGTGTGAAGTTGTCGCTCTTTCCTTCCAGGCGTGACCTCCCATCACGCCCTCCGGACACCTCAGTTCAGAGCATTACAGGTGACCAAGCGAAGCTGCCTGTGTCCGTCCTTAGAGCAAAACATAATAAGGCTTAGTTTCTGCCTCATTCTCCAACCACAAAGGAATTTCAGGAGCCTCCCCATGGCACTCACTCAGGACACAGCCCACTTTGCAAACTGCCATCCTAGCGAAGAGGACTGTGTGTCCCGAAGGAACATAAAGAACAGAGATCACCTTCCCGGTCAGCATGCCACTGTTTTCATGATCAAACCCGTTTTCAGATCGTTTAACAAATGCATAATGAGAAGGAAACATTTTATATGGGATTTTTGCAGCTCTTTAAACTTGCATCCCCACCACACACACACTTTAACTTTTCCTTCCCTCTCCCACTTCTTTACCTTAAATCTCTTCCAACCACATCCAGAGGAAGCATTAGAAACAGCAAAACTAGAGGTGTTACAACACAGAATCAGACCTATTTCAGGTAATCAGATGCTGGCCGTCCAGAGGAAATCTGGCAGGGAAGTTTTTTTCCAAAGAATTTAGAAATTCTGTAAATTTTATGTTGCTCAGAATCAAACACGATTTTAGCCTTTCAAAATATTTCGAGCCCTGGAAGACCATTAACTTCCCTTTTGGCAAGCCGCTGAGAACAAAGTCCCCAAGTACCGTCCCAGCTACCCTCATTCACCTGGTCATCTAACAGATAGTTAACCGGGGTCTCCTGTGTGCCAGACCCCACTCCAGGGGGTGAGAGAGAAGCGGAGAACCAGACCTCCTCCCAGAGCCTACGTTCCAGCCGGGGAGACAGACGAACAAGTGAGTATGCGGCACCGTGATGGTGCTCTGAGGAAGAGAACTCGGGAGGAAGAGGGCAGAGAATGCCGGGCGTGGCCAGGAAGGCCCTTCCGAGGGCCACGCGGGGGCAGCCGGCACGCGGCGTAGGAGCAGACCACAGGCCACGCACGGGGCCGGAAGCATGCGAGCGAGCGGAGGGGTGGCCCAGGCGAACCTGGCTCAGGAAGAGGATGAACGGCAAGGCGGGCAGGTGGCGCATTAGGAGCCAGGGGGCGAAGGAGGAAGGGCGTGGGGTTTGTTCTGCGAGGATGGAGAGCAAGTGGAGACCTGCGAGCAGGGAGCGATGTCATCTGCAGCGGGTGTCAAAGGCTCCCTCTGGCTGCTGGTGGGAGAACAGGCGTGGGGGGCAAGAGTGGAGACAAGACACGCCCCAGTACCACCTCCTCTGGGAAGCGGCTCCCAAGGCCCACAGGCGGGCGCTGGGTCCTCCTCAGGTGCTCTACCTGCTCTGGGTGCCTCCCACGGCCCAGGTGTGGGAGCTGACACTTCCTAAATAAACATTCGTTTCTCTATCTGATGCTCTTTTTGTAATTTTGTACATTTTTTAAGAAGGGCCTCCAGAACTGCATACACTTCAAGCCCCAGGTGAAAGCCCCCTCCACCTGTACCTGAACTGCTTACTCACCTGTCTCTGTCTCCTCCTAGACTCCAGGTTTCTGGAAGGCAAGGACCATGTCATATTTATCTTTGCATCCACGACGTCTGCATAGTACCCAATACATAATAATCACCCAATAAATACCTCCTGAACTATTTAACATAATATACGTGTCTATATGTGTATGTGTATATATATATATATACACATACACATACACACATACTGGGTTGGCCAAAACGTTTGTTCAGGTTTTCCCAAAGATGTTACGGAAAAATGCAAACGAACTTTTTGGTCAACCCAAAATACATACACACAGACACACACATATACATATGACAACGTTTTTGAAACAAGTACTCCAATCTCCTTTTTTCTGTAGATCAGATACCCTAAAGCTTCAGGTACACATGGTCATTCAAGATGAACTCCATCAATGTCAATGTACAAATGCGTGTGCTTACACGATGGCATTAAAAAATACGATTTAGACTCAGAATCACTAGCCTTGCATTTAAACTATGCAAACGCTGTGGGTTTTTTATTCTTCGTAGGTCCAGTCCAGACACCTTTCCTCACCTTTCTCTACTTCCTCTACCAACACATGTAGAGGTTTTCTCTGGAACAGGAATATACCTCACGGCTAAGACACAGGAAAAAACGCAGCAATAGAAACAGCCCTCAGAGACACCTCACAGCTCTCACAGAACAAACAAGCTTCAGGCAAGAATAAGCCTTCATCCTTTTCAGAATATACTTTAACTTGCAAATAAATAAATGATCATTCGCGTTTAATAGCGATTCCTCTCCTCTCTGGCAACTTAAGAGACATACTCAGCTGCACACAAAAAAGGGAAATTTTCATCTAGAAATAAATGAAACCATGGTAAATAGGTAACTGAATATTCTGAATACAAAAATCAAGGTAAATCTTCTCTTCCCAGTGGTCTCATGTGAATAGAAAACAAATATTTATAATAAGGACAGGTATGATAATGAAATTTTAACACCCAGCAGGAGGCTTTAATTTTAATGGATCTTTGTGCTTTAATTTTAACGGATCTGAGTTTTTGCTGTAAAATGAATCAACTGTCTAAAGACCAACCTCGGGGGTGGTTTAGAGACATCCTTAAAAAATGCAGCACAAAGAATGAAAGTTCTCTGTAGCAAAATTAAACTTCATTTTCACAAGTCTCTTCTCCCTTCTACTGCTTGACACTTTAATGTTAGGCATACCCTCTGGGCAATTTATGTTTTTAACACTGTTCTTCTAAATAGAGCTGATCACAAGCCACTGCTGCTGGGAACTCTGCACAATATTGCAAAGTTCCAGGCTGAATGTGGACAGAGGGTCCCCGGTGAGACCGACAGGAGTGCCTGGCCCGATGGGGTGGCCTCCAGCCAACGAGCAAGGATGTCCTCTCTCCTGAGCTTGCAGCCAAGGCCAGGGCACAGCAAGAGACCCACGCATCTTCCATGCTGAACCTGGACCCCGAGAAAACAAGCACTGGCTGCACTCTACCTGGGTCCAAAAACTGGGATGGGGTCCTGTACAGCGGGGACTTACCCTGTCTTGATGTTAGGCTGGCAGTTACACTTTTGTCTGCCTCTGGGTCTGGGGTTTGCGGACAAGTTATAAGGCCTCCTTCACATCCCTTCTTTGTCCCTCTTTGTCTGAAGGGACTGTCAGAACCTTCACTCAAATCTTAAGCCAACAGGCAGGGGACCGTGTGCAGGCTCTGGCTAAAACCTCTTGCCTGGTGGGCGTCCGTCCAATCGGCTCCTGCCGGACAGAAGGGGGATGCTGTTCTGTTCCTACCGCCGGCTTCAACGACCATAAAAAGATGAATTCCTCCCCAGATGGGTTTTTTAAACACCTGAGGTTTCTATAGAGTGAGTCCTCCTGGTTTTCTCCTTATCTCTACCCCTGCCCCCCGCCCGACTCTGGGCCTCACATTCCAGATGCAACATACTGACGGCTGCCCCCCTGAAGCCCTGGTGATAAACCAGGCCTGCAAGTTGTCTCCTGAATTTGGAGGAGTGGAGGGAGGGAGGACTCAGATGGTTAAAGATTTCTGATGCAGAAAAACTCAGGGCGGGTTTCACAAAGGGCCGAGAACTTGAGCTGGATCTTGTAAAAGAAAACTCAAAGGCAGAGAGGAGAGAGAGCAAATGGCGTCCGGACAGAGGACCACGGCGAGCACACAGGGAGAGGCAACAGGAGCCGCGTTTAGAGAATCGGCAGGGAAACGGGGCTGGAGCAAAAGGTTCATAGAGGGAAACAGTGACAGGGAAACCGGGAAGAGCTTTTCCCAACAGAACCCGCACTGCTGGGTCCACGAGGCAGGCCCTCTGTCGCTCTCATTCCTTCCATCTGCGCCAGGGGCCGACGGCAGTGCGACCGCTAAGCTGAGTTTCTCTTTCCTCTAAGGATTCCGTATCATGCCTGCTCGCCTTCCTGTTCTAGGTCTGTGCTGAGTTTACTTTTTGGTACAGCTGTTTGCTTGTAGCGTACTCCTCTGTGGCTCTGGACCAAGTGGGCTTTTCTGAACTTCTGCCGTGTTTTTGCCTGTTCAGCTTTCCAAACAAGCTGCTATTAGAGTCCAAAGCTTCTCCCTTTTGGAGAGCCAGGTGTCCTCTTTTTACTGCCCTAACACTCTCTTTGGATCTTTGGAATGACTTTCACCAGCTCTGGAAGCACATTTTCCATTTAGCTAGACGTGAACATACGAGAGGGGTTCAGAGAAAACAAATAAAACGCTCCTCTCTCCAGGAACACGTTTCCGTGCAGTCAGCCAACAAATGCGTATTAATGGTGTACTTTGTTACAGGGTCTGTGCTAGACACCAGACACATTAGCAATGTTCTCCAAAACACGCTACGCAATAATCAAACAATTTATCTTATGGATTAATTAATAAAAACAAACTTGTTACCAAAAAAAAAAAAAAAAAAAAAGACATGCAGCAAAAGCCAAAAAGAAAAGAGGCCAATAGTGAAAAATCACTGCCACCTCCCCACCTCCCACTTAGTCTCCAACCCCCTCTTGTTCAAAATCGTCATTTTTTTACATCCTTATGGGCTGTTACTTGAGTGGGGATCTTGTAAATTTTTCTAGTGAAAACAGGAAATATAGGCTATTCATCAAGCCCAGAGAATCTCAACTTGGGCACAATGGACCTTTGGGGTCAGAAAATTCTTTTCGGGGGACTGTCCCGTGCATTACAGAACGATAAGCAGCATCCCTGGCCCATTAGATCCCAACAGCAGCTGTGACAACCAGGAATGTGCCCAGACAGTGCCAAACGTCCCCTGGGAGAGACGGCAAAATCACCTCCATTGAGATCTAGCCCATTAAGGCCAAAATAATTCTTTCATCAATAGCGGGGAGATCGGTGGAGACGGAAGGGCTAGGAGACTGTAAAATGGTAATTCATAGGCTTGCTCACTGGAAGACTCTTCCGACTAATATAATTTTCTTTTAAACTTGTTAGTTGCACTGCGTCTCCTGTCTTGTCATCGCTCTGGAAATGATGGGGAATTGATGAGGAACTGGTAGGTGGTTTTCAACAGACCCGTTATTGAAAATATTTCCTAAATATTCCTCTCTTTTCCTGCCATACTAGACGCCATTAACTGAGTACACTTCAATTCTTTTGACTATTAGAGTTCTTATAGTACCTAAAATTATTTTTCAGTACACCCGTCGTCAAATGGTACCGCAAATATAAAACTCCAATATCAAACCAATACTGATGGACCCCCAAACATACTAACTGCAAGTGATTTAGAAAGGATGGAGAAAGCAGTGTCTACAAGTCCCACCTCCGTGCTCCCCCTGTGAACTTCCTTTAAACCAATCTTTTGATATTGTTTACATATTGGGCTATCTTGTTAGATTGTAAATTCTTGGAAGGCAAAAACCTAATTTTAGGGCTTCCCTGGTGGCGCAGTGGTTGAGAATCTGCCTGCCAATGCAGGGGACGCGGGTTCGAGCCCTGGTCTGGGAAGATCCCACATGCCGCGGAGCAACTCGGCCCGTGAGCCACAGTTACTGAGACGGCGCGTCTGGAGCCTGTGCTCGGCAATGAGAGGCCGCGATAGTGAGAGGCCCGCGCACCGCGATGAGGAGTGGCCCCCGCTTGCCGCAACTAGAGAAAGCCCTCGCACAGAAACGAAGACCCAACAAAGCCATACATACATACATACATACATAAAAAGAATGTAAGCAGAGAAGAATAGCATTAAAAAAATTAAAAATTAAAAAAAAAAAAGAATAAATAAAATATCACAGTCGTTAAACATATTCAACTGTCTAAAAAAAAAACAAAAAAAAAACAAAAAACCTAATTTTATTCCTTTTTATGTTCTCAGCATCTGGTGCAGGAAATATTACAAGTCAGACATTCCATAAACACTTACGCACCTAAACTAAAAAAGAAGTATGTACTAGGAAATACTGATAAAACACGGAACCATGGCGTGTGTGAAGAGCCCCGTATTTCTGCTAAGGAATCCAGGTGTTAGCCTGTAGGTAAATACATGGAGTGGTCAGACAGCACGAGGGCTTAGCCTGGCAGAGGCAGGGGGCCCCAGTAAATGCCTGCCCACCAGTGGGGCAGGCCTAGCTCTGCTCTTCCCTCCCTCTCTCCGCCCGAGGCCAAGCTTTGCCAACTATGAACGCCCAGCTGCTTGGAGCCACACGAGGCCCAGCTGGCCTTAGAGAGCGTAACTCCAAGGTGGCAGCCTTCTCCAAGGCTGCAGCCTGGGTTCCGCGGATGGTGCCCCGGGGGAGATGGGCCAGGCAGGTGCTGAAACAGCCAAGGATAAAAGGAAGTCTGCAGAGATGCTTACAAGAGTTACGGAGGGAGGACTTCGGCCATGTCGGGGAGGAAAGGAGGCCTGCCCTGCAAAACCACCTACCAGTTCCTCATCAATTCCCTATCATGTGCCAGAGCAATGACAAGACAGGAGACGCAGTGCAAATAACAAAGGAGGAGAGCCACAAGATAGAAAGATGTCTTGAAAGTCCCAAAAGTTACTTACTGGCCTCTGGAACCTAATCTACGCCTGAGAGCCCACAGAGCGCCTCTCCTGACTCCCCCGTGGCTGACTCCCCCGTGGCAGGGCGTCCTTTTCTTCCAGACCACTCACTGTCCGCTGTCCCTCCTCCCTCCCGGAGCTCCTACGCCCCCGTCCCTTCCCTCTGAGATGGGCAATTCCACCCTCATCCCCACCTTCTCCTCTGCACTAAATCCAACAAGGAGAACCAAAGTGCCACCAGCAAATTCAAGTGATGCTGACCTTATCAGCAGAAACTCCAAACCGCTCATGCTTATTTCAATATATTTCCACTTTACAAAGAAAGTCACCTTAGGTGACCGTCTGGCAGGCTTCTCTCACATCCTAAATACAGGGCAGTGCCACGGCTCAACCAGGACCTAAGAGGGGCACGAACTCGTCCACACCATTCCCACCTCAGACAACGGGAACCACAAACAACAAATCGGGCCCTCTGTGCTTTGCTGGGACAGAATTTCCATTCACCAAATATTTCCTGAGCCCCCTTACACGTAAGGCCTTTTGTCTAGTAACGCTGGGAGTGAATGAGACATGGTTCACGCCCCTGAAGCAGCACAGCGTCCAGTAAGGAAGGAGCACGTGCTCGTGAATGCCTGTAAAGGAAGGGAAGGGGCGGCATCACCCACAGGGTACTGATGCTACAGAGCGAGGGGCCTCACAGACTATCCTTTTCCTGAGGTCTGCCTTTCAGGAAGACGATGAGTCCTAATACCCTCCTCCTATTAAAACTCATCGGTTTTGTGAAGTGTGCATTTTCCTAATAACTGAAAGACTGCTTTGTTGTCTGAATGCAGAACAAGAACCGCTTCTACATGAAGCAGAAGAAAACATGAGTTCTTCTGAGAAGTGGTCTATTAAAAATCCCTCATCGGTGGCATATTATTTGCACATTTATAATAATAGTCTGTGGAGATTAACCCGCCTGGATAATTTAATTTCTTCTGAAGAGAAAAACGGAAAACAGACCTAAAATATTTAAAGGACACGTACAGCTTCTGCCTTGATGGACTCAGAGTGCATCTGTATGTTCTGGGGGATGTTAAGACGCTTGAGTGAGCCAAAATGCATCTCAGAATTTATAATTAGCCAGGTGTTTCCGATCTAATTCTTTCATGCATTTTGGTTATCACACAGCATTACTATTCCTTTAAATTAAACTCGGAAGAGAAAGCTGCCCTGGATTGGCAGACCTCGGAAACTCAGTTGAGATTTCCCCGTGGTCTTCCTTCAAGTGGCACCCACACAGGCTTAAGAGTGTCGGTTCATTAACAAACCAGTTCAGATGTGTGCGGTTGTGTAAACGCCTAACCGTGCTCCTTGGTGCCAAAGCATACGCTGAGCAGCCCACTCCCAAGCAGGGCTCTCTTTAAGACAGGCAGGCCCCATTTTATCGCATTTCGCTTTACTGTGCTTTGCAAACAACTGTGTTTTTTACAAATTGAAGGTTTGCAGCAACCCTGCATCGAGCAAACCTACCAGCACCATTTTTCCAACAGCATTGCTCACTGCATGTCTCTGGGTCACATCCTGGTCAATCTCGCAATATTTCAAAGGTTTACTTTATTATCATATTTGTTATGGTGATCTGTGATCAGTGACTTTTGATGTTACTGCTGCAAAAAGATTACCACTCCACGAAGACTCATGATGGTTAGCATTATTTTAGTAATAAAGTGTTCTTTAATTAAGGTATGGACATTGTAATTTTTTTTTAGACATAACGCTATTGCACACTTCACAGACTACTGTATAGTGTAAACATAACTTTTATATGCACCGGGAAACTAAAAACGCCCTGTGGCTCGCTTTACTATGATATTCCGTTGATTGCAGGGGTCTGGAACCAAACCCCCAGCATCTCCGAGGTGTGCCTGTATGCCCTATTCCGAGAGAGGAGTTTTAAAAAAAAACTGCGTATATGTTTTTTTTTAAAAAGTAAGTTTAGCCAGTCTAGAAATGTCAACTTCTTCAAGGAGACTTTCAAACAAGGCCTGCTCTGGAAAGGAAAAGCACAGGCCCTGTAACATTATTGGGTGCTCTCCCTCGTAACCTCACCGGGTCCTAACGGATCCACAGGACAGGCGCCACCCCATCTCAAGGTAAGGACACTGTGACCCAAGTCAGGTCACACACTCCAGAATGCCAGAGCCTGGACACGAGCCAGAGGGTCACCAAATTCCACATCATCCTGTGTGCTCACTTGCTGATGACCTGTCCGGTCCTGAATGGCCAAGATAAGTGGTCTATATAAAGAAGATGTGGTATATTTATACAATAGAATACTACTCAGCCATAAAAACAGAATAAAATAATGCCATTTGCAGCAGCATGGATGGACCTAGAGATTAACATACTAAGTGAAGTAAGTCAGACAGAGAAAGACAAATTTATCTATATGTGGAATCTAAAAAGATGATACAAATGAGCTTATTTACAAAACAGAAACAGACTCACAAACATAGAGGTCAAACTTATGGTTGCCAAAGGGGAAAGATGGGGGAGGAGGGATATGTTAGGAATTTGGGAGTAACATATACACACTACTATATGTAAAATAAATAAACAACAAAGACCTACTGTATAGCACAGGGAACTCTACTCAATATTTTGTAATAACCTATAAGGAAAAGGAATCTGAAAAAGATAGATATATATGTATGAATAACTGAATCACTTTGCTATACACCAGAAACTAACACAACATTGTAAATCAACTATACTTCAATTTAAAAAAAAAAAAAAAAAAAGCATAAAGAGGAACCTAACTTAGGAGGGACTCCAGTGCAAAGCCAGTGCTTCCACTGAGTAAGTTATATGTCATGAATAAAGGATTTTTTTCTCTTTCCCGTTTCTTAAAAGAAGTATGTCTTGCCATGGTCTCTCGATATGTCTCTGCTCTGGAAAGAAGGACTGCGTAAGTCTTCCTGTCCTCCAATGGGGATGAAAGAGAAAGGACACCCCCCCGCAAAGCCACATGCTTCCAAGTTGCCTCATTCATTCCACAAACATTCACTGAGTGCCCAGCATGTGTCAGGTGTTCAGTGGTCCAGGTGCCAGGAAGAAAGCAGTGAATAAACAGGATGCCAGCCCTCATGGAGCGCACATTCTGGTGACGAGCTGGACCTACAGGAGCAAGATTAGAAAATGCACAGACCCCCACTTCCCTCCCCCATGTGCCAAGGCCGCTCCCCAATCCACACGGGGTGACAACAACTTTTGAAAAGGCCGTTCAGCCTATCCTGGCATCTAGAGGGATGTCCCCATCTTAGCACCTGGACATTAAACACACATAGCCTTTTTAACAATCAGGATGCTAAATAAAATAAATAACAACCATAAAAATATGAGGACAAATTAAATACAAAACCCTTTTCAGGCAAAAGCAGATCTTAAAAAGCCATTTAGTTCATTCTCCTATTGTTAAACAGAACCAAACTAAACCTTCAAAAGAAGAACTAGAAATGGATCTCCAAATGACCTCTCTACACAAAGTCCCAAGCTTCTGCCCCAGGAAATCACTGCCAACTGGCTGAGGTCAGTGCAGGCTCTCAGTGTTTCTAAAAGGGGGAAAGAAGGGGCTGGAAATATACATTGTATGAAAAATGTGCAAGTTAAAGCCATGTCATAAAACATTTGAATAACCCATTCATTTTTAATTCTTCTGCAATTTCTGCGATCATTTTAAATACGATGAACTCATCTGACATAATGTGAGTATCACAGGAACTTTTCCAAGACTCCTGTTGTAATTCATCACTAACTGGACGCCTGTTCAAATTTACACAGTTCCCTGCTATCTGCCTCTAATAGCCGGCGTGAAGCCATTTCATTTGCCTACTGGCGGGCTTACCCATTAATTACCAAAGATGACACAGTGCCAGTGGGATCCAGGCCCGTGTGCGTGCCCCGATGACCCAGTTGAATAAAGTCTGGCCTCGCATCCAACAGAACACAGGTTTAATTCCTAGCTCGAGGGGCTGGATGACAGTATGTCTTAACAGTTTGAGAGAGTGGTGCAGGGAAAACTGAGCTGTATTATGCACCGTTTAAAAACAAACAATAAAAAAGTCTAAGTGATTTCTCATCATCTCAATGGGATCGTCCATGGACTTTTTATTCACTCTTCCTCCCTCACCCCCAACAACCAATTTCCTAAAATTCGGGGCTCTGGGTCTATGGATTTAAATATTGAAATGTGGCCTGTCTCTACTTCTATGTTTTCTGCCTAAGGAAAAGATGGATTAGGAAAAAGATTAACCTCACTATCCCTGAAATAATGGATTCTGAGACCCTGGTGCTTCTAATCTACCCCTGAGGATCATTTTAAAGCAGAAAATAAAGCCCACGCACTGCTGAGTTTCTTCACATGCTCAGAATCTGAGTATGTTTCAGTCCTATTTGACATTTAGATATTTCAGAATCACAGGACCTTCTTTGGTTGGAAAAAAATATATAGTCTTTAAAAACCCCTAAGGTCTTTAGGAAACAAATTATAACCAACAATTCCCTCACGTCTCATTACAGGGTGCAAATTTCTATCTAGGATTCCTCTGGCCTTGTTCAGCTGGTGCTCTCTAATAATAGAATTATCTGCTCCATTTTAAAGCAGTTCTGTCTACGATGCTATCATGCTTCATACGACGGGGGATGAGGAAGGCTAGTCTGGAACATACAGAATTTGAGAGACGAGAAAGACTTTCAGGAGTGGATCCAGGTGGGTGTCCAGCGAGGCAGTAGAGCCCAATGGTTAAGGGTGCAGCCGGCTGCAAGGTCCAGCTCCAACCCTCACCACTTCCGAGCTGGAGGGTAATGTCAGCACCCACCTCAGAGCGTTCAAGAAGCAAACGAGACAATGAGTGTTACGGGCTCACACAGCACTGAAGCAAGAGAGCACTCACTAGATGGTAGACAGAGCTGGCACTGAAACACTGCAAAGCCATGCCATTCAGCAATGCGTGATGTACATGGCACTATGCACCTAACCTAACACCCTTCACCATATGAGAACCCACTAACCACCGCCTTTTAAAAAGCTACTCTTTATGTCTACATTACTCCTGCTGCAGCGTACCTACATCTTTACATAATCAGCAGAAAGGATCTCTTATTAAAAGTAATGAAAACAATTATTGGGATCACAGAGTGATAAAATATGTCAACCCCAAATTTATGAAGATTAATGACAATGAGAGAGCTGGCTTGTTCTTAAATACCATTGTTTCATTTTAACATTTATGAAGCTAGTGTTTTCACAAACCTTTTCTAGTAGCAAATATCATTCTCCCTATGAAAGGTAAGGAAAAATGGAACACGAAATTACTAGCTCAATACCACAGATACCAAATATTAGACCCAAAACATCTCCATATTCTCAGTCTTTCCTTGGTATTCCGAAGGCAAAGAAAAAAAATCAGACATAAAGATACAAAGTGAAACAGACAGCTAAACAATTATCCATGAGGGAATTAATCCATGTAAACCTCCCTAATCCTCTTTCCCCTTTTCCTTCTGCCCCTAAACTCATCTTTTTTAAATCCACATCATTTCTCTCTTCAAAACACAAATCATGTAGGCGCGGCAGGGGTGGGTGAGAGAGGTTTCAGAGGTAAATAATACCAGGGCCTCTTCCCATAAATCACATAAATGGTTCTCTTAATTGATCATGTAGGGACTTCCCTGGCGGTCCAGTGGTTAAGACTCCACGCTTCCACTGCAGGGGGCACGGGTTTGATCCCTGGTCGGGAAATTAAGATCCCGCATGCCACGTGGCACGGCCAAACCATAAATAATTAAATAACTGATCATGTATTCCTCTACTTCTGTATTCAGAGGATCAAACCCCGCCCCCTTGTACACACACACACACACACACACAGGAGAGAAATGCAGGCCGTGGCAGGGGTAAGGGAAATAAACACCAACGTTCACTGGAGTTCTAACTGTTCTCTGAGATCTCTTTGTCGTTATTCTTAAGGGAAAGGGGTATCCTCCAGGGGAGGAAGAGATGGATAAATGATACAGTAACAAAACGTGTTTATCATTCCCCAAAGAGAAGCCCCTTGGATTTCCCTCTAATCAATTCTGTCATCAGCACCCAAGAAAGCAAGAGCTCTTTCCCAGGCCGTATATTTGGTTTCTATGGCCTGGCATCTTTTCCATCTCCCATTCCCTTCCCTCTCATGAGTCATCGACGTCCCCGTGGCTACTGCCCCCCACCCCCCCCACAGTACCCCCGGTGCCGCCACCATCCTGACCACCCCTACAGTCACCACGACCTCCACCCATGACCCCAGCTACTGAGACCACCACCACCATCACCTACCCGCACTACACTGTTTTCTCCCATATCTGTTATTTTTTTTAATCTCAGTAATACATCAGTCATCAGTCACATTCTCCACCTGCAGCCCTATCTCTGGACCCAACATACTGGTGCATCTCTCTTACCCTGTATTTATCAATCAATATCCACCCATTAACAACAACATAACAGCTTTTTGTCTCATCAGAAGATTAATTACAAAAATTCATCAGTAGGGAAGAGCCAGCCATTACAGACACACTCAACATTTTGAAAGCAACTCCTTTTTACCGGGGAAAAACTCAAGTTTAAATAGTCCTTAAGGGACTTCCCTGGTGCCGCAGTGGTTAAGAATCCGCCTGCCAATGCAGGGAACACGGGTTCGAGCCCTGGTCTGGGAAGATCCCACATGCCGCAGAGCAACTAAGCCCGTGCACCACAACTACTGAGCCTGCGCTCTAGAGCCCGCGAGCCACAACTACTGAGCCCACATGCCACAACTACTGAAGCCTGCGCACCTAGAGCCCGTGCTCTGCAATGAGAAGTCACTGCAATGGAAGCCCACGCATCGCAACGAAGAGTAGCCCCCGCTCACCACAACTAGAGAAAGCCCGTGTGCAGCAACGAAGACCCAACGCAACCATAAATAAATAAATAAACAACAACAAAAAAAACGATGCTTTTAAATAAATAAATAAATAAATAGTCCTTAAGAACAAGAACGTTACAGAGGTGGTGATCTACAGAATAAAACCACTTTAGAAGTGCTGGGAATCTGAAAGTACACACTATCACTCAATTGCAGGAACTGCGTCATTAATTTGGTTTAAAACATGGTTTAGGCTTTCCCTCCCTAGTTTTACCCCTAGAAAATGCAGGCCAGCCCTCTGGCCTCCAAACCTACAGAAGCTACTGCCCCTCTGATAAGTGTCTTTCAATCAATCCAAGTGTCCAATCAAAGCCATACCCCAAACTATTATTTCTCTCTCGTCCTCAAGGACCAGAACTTAATTTAAAAAAAAAAGGGCTTCCCTGGTGGCGCAGTGGTTGAGAGTCTGCCTGCCGGTGCATGGGACATGGGTTCGAGCCCTGGTCTGGGAAGATCCCACATGCCGCGGAGCAACTAGGCCTGTGAGCCACAACTACTGAGCCTGCGCGTCTGGAGCCCGTGCTCCGCAACAAGAGAGGCCGCGATAGTGAAGAGGTCCGCGCACCGCGATGAAGAGTGGCCCCCGCTTGCCGCAACTAGAGAAAGCCCTCGCACAGAAACGAAGACTCAACACAGCCAAAAATAAAAAATATAAAAAGAAATAAAAGATAAAAAAAAAAAAAAACTCCCTTCCTTAGACTCTGTCCTGAAAGCAAAGCCAGCCTGGCTGTTGTTCAGGTTGTAAACTGCGCAAGACCACCACATTCAAGGGGGCGCCAACCACATCATTTTAAAAATTGTATTTTTATTACCACTTTGATGACTTAAAGATGGGTAATTTATTTATCTTACAAGTTTCCAGCATATGGCAATAAAGTGTCTTGTTCTAAAAATCTGTACAGTCCAACCGTTCTCCATCAGATGGACGCAAAAGGTCTGTGGAAGGGATGCCTTTGTCTAACTTGCACAGAATGCCCCACGGACAAGCAGAAGCCCCCAGAAAAGCTTCTCTCAAATGTCTCAAATGTTTTAAACTGTCCATGGTCTCGGCTGTTCACTAAAGCTTCTACGCAGCATTTAATAAACTCTGCACTGCAGTAACTTTTTCCCTCCCAATCTGGTCTTTTTCTCTCAAGAAGCACATCCTCTAATCAAGGCAAGCCCCTAAATACGACCGCATCCTCTTGTTCTATTTCCGTCAACTGATATCGCTAAACACATGTTAACAATCACACCATAACCTTTTGTTGCAGGAGAAGATTAATCACCACCAGGAAGGAGATCTCTTTATATACACACTTCTCAAATTTAAAATCATTAACAAAACACATTGCTTGAACTTGAGTTGCAGTCAACGTCTGAATATAATCCTCACATCTTAAAAAAAGCAAAATTGAATTAAGCTTTCGTATGAGAATTCATTTTTATTTGCTTGCATCATTAATAATATGTACCCAAAATTACCACTAGCTATTTACTTTGACTACCAAGAAGTATCATACAACATTTAAGAGGCAACTATGAGCCCCAGTCAAATGGAATCATAAATTGAACAGAAATCCACATAGACTCACCTTGACCCCCAGAAAACAAGTTTTACTGCCATTGGTGACAATTTGCCCTAGTTGACAATCCAGGTGTAGAAACCTTAAAAAGAGAAGGCACAGGAAAATTCAGAAGAAAGGAGCAAGATTCAGGGAAACATAAACAGGTACTTCATTACACTACTACTTCTCAATGAAAAATAAAGTTAGCACAGGAGTTCTTGAATCTAGGCAGTAATTGTGCCACAAATAAGTTCTTCATAATGGGAGTTGTTTCAATAAACTCACTATTTTTCCATTGGCTGTGTCTAGGATTTTAGAGATACTTAATCTTATATTCAGATTAATCCTCAATGGATTACATGACTTCAATTTTCTATTTTAATCCCTCAAGTAGTTAATGATCTGAAAACTGATTCTTAAATACACCATATAAATGAAGTATCTTAGGAACTTAAGACTTGGCTTTTATCAGGGGAAGAATACGGCTGATACATGAATAATCATGTCCATTTTGTAGATCTTAATTTTCTTAAATTGCACCAAATTTATACTTGTTATGCTTCTTACTTTCCTATAATTCAGAAGAAATAAAAAGCCAGAGCAACTGTAAATCCTACATTAACAATATTAATATTAATTAAATCCTTAATAAAACTGTATTTCAAAATAAATCAGCAAAAATTACTTTCTCCTCTAAATTGTCCAGCAAGGAGATTAGTTGCTCAGTGGTAGAAAAGGGACAAATTTTCCTCCCAAATGCTACTGCAATAGATACCACAGAAGGCCTGCTAGTATTAGGTTGAGTCATATAAAATTACTATAGCCAACCATTTTTTACCTGCAAAAATAACAATTTTATCATTTTTCCAAGCGAGGAAATAGACAGAATTGGAAAACCCAGAGATTATGAAACAATTAAATCTCCAAAACTACCTATCGCTGTGCGCACGTCATTTTCTGAGCAGCAGCAGGGGTTTGGGTATTAATGTTTCCATTCCAACCCAACACATCTTCAGGGCACCTGAAAGACAATGAATGAATTGCCTCCAGCATTTGGAAGGGCTTGAGAATACCTTTTCCACTCTTTCTTCCCGCCAGGTCCCTATTTACTGCCAACTCCCTCTAGGCTTCCTCCTTGAAACAATAAAGAGTCTTTTCCAAGAGCATAAATGTGGCAGAGAGAAAAGCTGAGGGCTAGAAGGCAAAGAGGTGAGAGGAAGAACGCAGATCTCTAAGAAGGGCAGGAGCAAGAGTGAGGACCGTGGCTGTGTCTCTATAACCTCAACACAGTCAATCGGATGAAGAAAATTAGACCCTAAGTTGTGATTATCTCAACACTTGGCTTGTCCCCTCTGGCTGCCTGCGAGTCTGAATCTCCCAAGGAACAAATTTCTAGGAGGCACTCGATTGCAGAAGAGTCGGGGACAGCATTCTCTCAAAGATCTTATATATTATATTGATGCCATACTCAGCAGCGAGCTGTTACACCCAATTTGAGGAAATCGCCATACTTTTCAACTTGTAAGCTTTTTAAGCCCTTCCTACATTCGTTACATGTGTGTGAGGTGAGTGGTGTTATCAAGGTTTTTGTAAATATTCACTATGTTTTTCTATTTAGCTTAATTCCAACAATTTTGTACTTTAATAAAATGTTGTAAACAATGCAAAAACAACAACAACAACAACAAAGTGAGTGAGGAGCAAGGTGCAGGGGGCAGATGGATGAAGGAGTCAGATGCAGGGGAAGAAAGCGGAAGGGCTGCCAGTCCTTATATGGTGGGCGGGGGGGGGGGGGGTTGGGGGCAGAGATTACACCACACCGAGAAAATCAAACAGCTCCAAGTCCAGATGGGATGAAGGAGAGGTTTACTTCTGTCTAACGTACTTAGGAACCCATCTATCTGAGGACCTTCCCTAACCACCACTCCCACCCATCCCCCCACCGTTACAAGCACCACCAGCAGCACAGCAAACACCACCACAACCAGATCCCCTGCTACCGATGCAACATGGGGCGCGCCCAACGCTACTGGGACTAACACCAACAGCGCAGAGGCCATGTGCGTGCCCTGGATACAAAAGTCTACATGTCCACAAAATGCGTTTTCTTCTGAGATGGAACAGGAAGGGCTTGAATAATTGTCCCTCCTGCCAGGAGACCAGTTAAATGAGCCGCCTACCCTAAATTGTTCTGCTTTTTTTGTATGAACATGCAGCCAGTTGCAAAATAAACTTTTTGATCTCTTTTTATACCATTCATCTATTTCTCATTCCCCATTTTTAAAATTAATTATCTGAAGATAATATTTTGAATATATTAGGTTAAATAAAATATATTAAAATTAATTCCATCTGTTTCTTTTTTCCTTGTTAATGTGGTTACTAGAAAAGTTAAAATTACATCGTGGCTCACAGTGTATTTCTATTAGACAGCACTACTCTATAAAGTACAGCCTGTCTCTTCCTTACTAAGAAATCTGTGAAGATGCGCTTAATGTTTCCCAATGTTAAGAGAGCCGTGGACACCAAAGCCTGCACTGCGGTGACATACAGCATGGGCCTGCTGGACGTACACACTTTGCTCACACGTTAAAAGCTCACAGAATGTTGCTTTCAAAGTTCGACCAATCCACTAGAGTTTCCTCCTCTAATATCAGTTGTTGCTTCACATGTAACCACCAACCTTTCTGAGGTTTCTGATCTTCCAGTCTAGATATTTTACTGAATTCTGAGGCAGCAGCCCTGTGGGCTAAGACAGGGTCAGGACTAGGATGAGACAAAGCATGTGCCTCAGGCACGAAATTTAAGAGGAACCAAAACACTCCGTAATCAAGATGAATAAATTTTTAAATAACAGCTTTACTGATATGTAACTCACATACCATAAAATGCACCATTTTACAGGGTGCAATTCAGTGGTTTTAATATACTCACAAAATTGTACAACCATTGTCACTATCAAATTTGAAAACATTTTCATTACCCCACAAAGAAACTCCATCCCAATTAGCAGATACCCCCCCCCCATTCTCCCAACGCCCAGCCTCTGACAACCACTAATCTATTTTGTCTCTATAAATCTGCCTATTCCGGATATTTGATGTAAATGTAACCACACAATGTGTGGCCTTTTATGTCTGGCTTCTTCCACTTAAAATGTTTCCAAAGTTCACACATGTCAGTACTTCATTCCTTTTTCTGAATGAATAATATTCTACTGTACGAATATGCCACGTTTTATCCATTCATCAGTTGATAGATGGCTGAATTGTTTCCAGTTTTTGGCTATTATGTACAAATTGGTGTACAGTTTTTATATGGATATATTTTCAACTCTCTTAGGTATATGCTTAGGAATGGAATTGCTGGGTTATATTATAACCCTATGTTTATAATTTGAGTAACTAGCAACGATTTTCCGAAGTGTAACATTTCACAGTCCCACCAGCAATGTATCAGGGTTCCAATCTTCACCAACACTTGGTATTTTATTTTTTATGTTAGCCATCTTAGTCGGTGTGTAGTGATTTCTCATTGTACTTTTGATTTGTATCTCCCTAATAACTAATGCTGACCATCTTTTAATAGGTTTATTTGTCATTAGTATATCTTCTTTGGAGAAATATCAACTTGAAGCCTTCAATTTTTAATTGGGTTATTTATATTATTGAGTTGCAACCATTCTTAATACATTTTGGATACAAGTTCTTATTAGATACATAATTTGTAAAAATTTGCTCCCCTTCTATGGACTATCTTGTTCTTGATGATACTCTCTAAAACACAAAAGTTTTTAATTTTTATGAAGCCCAACTTATATATGCTTTCTTTTGTTACTTATGCTTTTGGTATCATATTTAAGAAACCACTGCCTACTCCAAGAGCATGAAAATTTACTTCTATGTTTTCTTCTAAAGGTCTTTTTATTTTAGCTTCGACATTCAAATCAGTGATCCATTTTGAGTTAATTTTTGTATATAGTGCGAAGGTGCAACTTCATTCTTCTGCATGTGGACGTAGTTACTCCAGCACCATTTGTTAAAAAGACTATTCTTTCTCTTTGAATTGTCTTATCACCCTTGTTGAAAAATCATAAATCTAAGCGTTTATTTCTGGACTCTCAATTTTATACCACTGATCTATAAAAGGCTATACTTATGCCAGTACCACACCATCTAATCACTGTAGTTTTGTAATAAGTTTTAAAATCAGGAAGTGTGAGTCCTTCAACCTTGTTCTCCTTTTTCAGGATTGCTTTGGCTATTCTGTGTCCCTTGCATTTCCATATGAGTTTTAGGATCAGTCTGCTAAAAGAGCAGCTGGGATTACATTGAGTCTGTAGGTCAATTTGGGAAGCATTGCCATCTTAACAGTATTGTCTTTCAGTCCATGAATAGGGGATGTCTTTCCATTTATTTAGCTTATCTTTACTTTCTTTCAATGATGTTTTGTAGTTTTCAGTGTAGAAGTCTTGCATGTACTTTATTCTATTAATATGGTGTATTACACTGATTTTCATATATTAAGCCACCCTTGCATTCCTTAGAGAAATCCCACTTGGTCATGATGTATAAACCTTTCTATATGTTGCTGGGTTTGGTTTGCTAGTATTTTGTTGCAAATTTTTGTATCTAGATTCATAAGGAATACTGGCCTGTGCTTTCTTATGTTTTTTTCTTCTGGTTTTAGTATCAAAATATTAATGGCCTCAAAAAACGAGTTGGGAAATGTTCCCTCCTTTTCCATTTTCTGGAAGAGATTGTGCTAAATTGTTATTAATTCTTCACTGATATAATTTACCAGTGAAGTCATCTTAGTCTGGGATTTTCTTTGCAGGAAACTTTTACTAATTCAATTTCTTTACGTGTAACAGGTCACTTCAGATTTTCTATTTCTTCTTGGGTCAGTTGGGTAGTCTGTGTCTTCCTAGGAGTTTATCCATTTCATCTAGGTTATCTAATCTGTTGACATAAAGTTATTCATAATATTCCCTTATGGTCATTTTTATTTCTCTGCCGTGGGTAGTATATAAAACTCCCTCTTTCATTCCTGGTTTTGGTAATTGAGCCTTCCTTCTTTTTCTATTGGTTAGTCAGGTAAGGGTTTGTCAATTTTGTTGATCTTTTAAAAGGATTAATTTTAGGTTTTATCGATTTTCTCTGTTGTTTTTCTATTCTCTAGTTCACTTACTTCTACTCTGGTCTTTATTATTTCCTTCCTTCTGCTTGCTTAGGGTTCAGTTTGCTCTTCTTTTTCTACTTTCATAAGGTGAAAGATTAGGTTACTGATTTGTGATCCTTCTTTTTGTGTTAATATAGGCATTCTTAACGATAAATATCCCTCTAAGCACTGATTTACCGGCATCCCGTAAGTTTTAGTATGTTTTGTTTTCATTCACCTCAAAGCATTTTCTAATTTCCCTTGTGATCTCTTCTTTGACCCACTGGTTATTAAAGAGAATATTATTTAATTTCCACATTTTATGAATTTCTGAAATTTCCTTCTGCTACTGATTTCTAATATCACTCCAGTATGATAAAAAAAAAATCCTTGTGTGATTTCAATGCTTTTAAAGTTATTGAAACATGATCTATGGCCTAATATATGTTCTATGGCCTAATATATTCTATTCTGAAGAATTTTCTATGTGCACCTGAAAACAATGTGTATTCTACTATGGTTGGGTGGGCTGTTCTTTGGATGTCTCTTAGTTCTAGCTGGTTTATAATGTTGTTCAGGTCTTTTATTTCCTTGTTGATCTTCTGCCTAGTTGCCTAGCTAAACTTCTGCCTAGTTTTGACTTGTTATTGAAAGCAGGATATTGAAATCTCCAACTATTATTGTTGTATTTTCTATTTCTCCCATCAATTCTGTCAGTTTTTGCTTCATGTATTTTGGGAAACTGTTGTTAGATGCACATATGTTTGTAATTGTTATGTCTTCCTGACGGACTGACCCTTTTATCAATATATAATGACCTTCTTTGTCTCTTGTGATAATTTTTTACTCAAAATCTATTTTGTCTAATATTAGTATAGCCACTCCCAGCACTCTTTTGGTTACTATTTGCATGGTATACCTTATTCTATTCTTTTACTTTCAAACTATTTGTGTTTGAATATAAAATGGGTCTGCTGTAGTGAGAATATAGTCAGATCATGTTTATTTAATTCATTCTGCCCATCTCTGACTTTTTACTGGCATGTTTAGTTCATTTACATTTAATGTAATTACTGATAGTATTTACATTTGCCATTTTACTCTGTTTTCTGAATGTCTTATGTCTTTTTGTCCCTCTATTCCTCCATTACTGCCTTCTTTTGTGTTAAATAGATATTTTTCTATAGCATTTTAATTCCCTTGTTGTTTCCTTTATATGTCTTAGTTATTTTCTTAGTAGTCTATACTGCCTTGATATTTACATAATCAGTTACTTTTACTGATACTCTTTATTTCTTCCATGGATTTGAGTTACTGTCTAGTGTTCTTTTATTACAACCTGAAAGTTCCCCTTTAATATTTCTTATAGGGCAAGTCTGGTAGTGACAAATTCTCTGTTTTTGTTTTCCTGAGATGTCTTATTTTTTTCTCCTTTGTTGAAGGATAGTTTTGCTGGATATAGCAAAACTATATGGATGGTGGTTCTTTCAGCACTTTGAAAGAACTAGCTTCAGGCTTCCATGATTCCTGATGAGAAGTCAGGTGTTAATCTTATTGAGGGCTCCTCATACATAGTAATTCATTCTCTCTTGCTGCTTTCTTTGTTTTGGCTTTTAACAGCTTGACTGTTGTGTGTCTGGCTGTAGAGCTCTGCATTTATCCTGAAATGTACTGACCTTCTTGGATGTGCAGATTAATCTTTTAAATTAAATTTGGCAAGTTTTGGGCCATTGTCTCTTCAAGTATTCTTTCTCTCTCTTTTCTCCTTCTGGGACTTCCATTATGCCTATGTTGGTACTCACAATGAATAATCTGAAGTCCTGTTCATTTTTCTTCATTCATTTGGCTTTCTGTTCCTCAAATTGTATAATTTCAATTGACCTACTTTCAAGTTCACTGATTCTTTCTTCTGCCAATTCAAAACCATTTTTCAGCCCCCATTATTGTACTTTTCAACTCCAGAATTTCTATTTGGTTCTTTTAAAATTACTTCTATCCCTTTATTTATATTCTCTATTTGGTGAGACATCGTTCTCATCCTTTAATTCTTTAGACATGACTTCCTTTCATTCTTTGAACACATTTATGATTGCTGACTTAAAACATTTGTCTAATAAGTCCAACATCTGAACTTTTTCAGGGACATTTTTAATTGTTTTCTCCCTGTGACTTGGTCATACATTCCTGTTTCTTTGTGTATTGCGATTGTGTGTTGAAATTCGATTTAAAATAATATAATATGGCAACTCCAGAAATCAGATTCCGCCACTCCAACCAAAGGTTTATTGTTGTTGCTGTTTGCTTTTGTTATTCCTAATGCTATCTGTCCATTTCCTGGACTAATTCTATAAAGTCTATTTTCTTTACCATGTGCAGCCACTTAAGTCTCTGCCTTCATTAGTCAGCTAATGATGGGACAGAGATTTCCTTAAATGCTTTGAACCAGTATGTCTCACAGCCTTTGCTGTGGGCTCCGTGTGTATGCTGACATGGGCTTTCTATGCCCTGATGACAGTTTACAACTCTGTCTATTCTTCCTGCTTGTGTACAGCCTCAATGTCAGCCAGAGGTGATAGATTAAGGCCTTCTCAAGTCTTACTTAGGCATATGTACAGACTTGAATATGCATATGGGCCTTCTAGATTCTAAGGAATATGTCAAAGTTTTTCACAGCCCTCTACAGATATCTCTTTTCCCAATTATTCCTTTTCAGCTTTTTGGTCAACCTCTTGTTAACCCCAACCGGTGTAGCCGCCTTAGGAAGCTGTGCTGTTAAACAACTGCCACTGATCGTTTCTAACAAATCCCCTAAGGGTGTTTACAAAGAATGAGTTCTGAGTCAGGAGAAATAAAAACAAGTTCTGAGCTTTTCAGGGAGCTGCCAGACAGGTCATACAGTGACAGTTTTCTAAGAATGGGGCATTTGAAGAGCTCTGAACCTACTCTGTCCCCTCCAGTAGCTTTTACCTTTCAAAACTACCATGGTGCTGGGAAGAGGTAATGGGAATAAATTTAAATGCCACAAAGGTCACTATTCTTACCACAATTCAGTCTTTTTTCTTGAATAAACACCCCCTGGATTGTTGCAAGTCTTTGATCAATTTCCAGAGTTCTATAATAGTTTATTTTGACAATTTTTGCCTCACTCAGTGAAATTTTCTTCTCACTGCTGTTTTGGAAAAGAGAATTTACACAATGTCCTTACTCCAACATTCCAGAGGTGGTTCCAAGATAAATGATATTTTTAAAACATAAAAATTAATGCAAAAAAAAAATCCATGGTGAACAAAATATCAAAATTTTAAATTAAAACACAACCAGTAACATGATCAGTCATGCTATGACACACTGGAGCCTTACCCAAAAGGAAAAATCAGATACTGATCTTGTCTTTCTTAAATTTTTGATATTTTGTTTACAAATTTTTGCACTAATTTTAATTTTTTAACCATATTAAAATATTATTTATTTTATTGCGTAGATTTTTAGTACCCCCTTAAATTTTGTGCTTGAGGCAACTGCCTGACAAGTATCCTTCTAGTCCCAACCTTGGAGATGGGTGATTTTCAGATCATATATCTCCTTTCTTTTTTTCATGCTCCAAACTGAGATATTAGTTCTACCTCACATTTATATTCCATTACCATATCTTGGGTTGTCATCAAAATGATAATTCTAAAATCTAGCAGAAAAAATTCAGTATGAAGTTTGGGGGTAGAGCACAAAGCAGTTACTTATATTAGACTAACCTCTTAAAACTGCTAGTAGAAGCAAATTAGCTCTCTCGGTATTAAACTCATTACTAGCTACCAGTTAAACTAATATAAATTTTTTTATTACTTGCTAGAGTCTTTAGGAAATTAAATGTAATTTTTGGCATGTCTGCCATACATACTTCCTAAAATATTATGCAACACTAATACAAAATGCATCAAGCTTAGAAATATTCACTTCAATCAAAATTATTCTCTTGCATGATTTCAGTTCTCAAATTGGCTTCCCCTGAAAATAAACTGATAGAAATATAAGAATTAGGTACAAAAATATGTTTGGCTTAATATGTGGCAACATTTCCAACCTGAGAAGACAATTATTTGTGTGTAAAGAAAGACTGCCTGTCTTCAGAAGCTATTTTGAGTAATTTCAAACAGCCTAGTACAAAGATAATTAATTCTGGATGATTTGAGATTACTCCTCTTATACTGTCATTTAACAGAGATAGTGCTCATATTAAGTTTTTAGGTTAGTCCTTTGCAGTAAGTCTAGTCAAGTGTGAAAATTTAACTTCCCTATTAAGTGTTCATTATTTTCTTCTGCTGTTTTATTGCCATTTCTTGTAATACACGGCTCTATATTCCACAATACTTTTGAAAAGCGTTTAAAATCACTATATCAATATTAGCCTGTGTCTGGACAAATTTATTTGTCTGATTACAGTCTTTATAGAAGCTAATACACTATGTTGGCTTTCCATTTCTGCGGGTGAGTCAAAGTTCCCAAAGTCAGCATCAACCTGTCATTAATACTGGCTTAGCCCCCATCACATACACTGCTGGCTCACCTTTAAGGACTATGCATACACACTGCTTTGTTTTTCTAAGGGAACTGAACCTACTGGTGCAATGGGTCTGTAGGTGCACACAGAGTGGCAAGACTAATAAGGAGAAGTCTTGAAGGGTCATACAACCTACCCCCTACAGCAGCTGTCCCCAGCCTTTTTGGCACCAGGGACCAGTTTTGTGGAGGACAGTTTTTCCACGGATGGGGAGGGGCAGGTAGGGGGTGGTTCAGGCGGTAATGCGAGCGATGGGGAGCGGGAGATGAAGCTTCACTCGCTCGCCCGCCACTCACCTCCTGCCGTGCAGCTGGTTCCTAACAGGCCTCGGACTGCTGGGGACCCCTGCCCTACAGGACAGGGAAAGTACATCTACCTGAAGGACAATACTCAATCTTATGTTAAAAAAAAATCACTCAACAGATTGAGTTAACAATCTCTTCTCCTTCTATCTAGTCTAAACTCTGGTAATAAAACATGAAATAGAAATAGAAATAAGAAAAGAAACAAAAATAATCATCACCTACAGATGATATGACTGTCTACCTAGAAAATTCAAGAAAAATAACCAAAAAGAGGTTAGAATTGATAAGAGCTTGAAAAGTGCCCAGTTACACGATTATATCTTAAAATCAACAGCTTTCTAAATATAAATTACTGGTTATATATATGCTACAATCTGAATGTTTGAGTCCCCCCAAAATTCGTATGTTGAAAACCTAATGCCCAAGGTGATGGTATTAGGATGTGGGGCCTTTGGGAGGTGACTGGGTCATGAGGGCAGAACCCTCATGAATGAGATTAGTACCTTAATAAACGGAGCCCCAGAGAGCTTCTTGCTTGCCCCTTCCACCAAGTGAGGACAGAGCAAAAAGGTGCCATCTGTGAACCAAAAAGCAGGCCCTTACCAAATCTGCTGGCAACATGATCCTGGACTTCCCAGCCTCCAGAACAGTGAGAATAAATATCTGTTGTTTATAAGCCACCAGTCTGATGTATATTGTTTTTTTGTTTTGTTTTGTTTTTTGTTTTGTTTTGTTTTTGATGTATATTGTTATAGCAGCCCAAAAGCGCTAAGACAATGTAATATGACCGCTATGCATAATATATATAACCGACTGATTATATAACAATAGCCAACGAGAAGAGGGCTCATTCACAAAAGTTAAAGAAGAGTATAACATACCCAGGAATAACCTTAAATCCCCCATTTTCCAAACATGGTAGGGCATGTGAAAGAAGCCTGCAAAGAGAGAAACCACACAAAGCAACGACAGGCACAGAGAAGAGGCAAGGACACCAATCTCCTATGTATGCCACCTTCCTAATGCCACCTGCCAATCTCCTACGTATGCCACCTTCCTATGCCACCTGCCAATCTCCTAAGTATGCCACCTTCCTAATGCCACCTGCCAATCTCCTACACATGCCACATTCCTAATGCCACCTGCAATCTCCTATACACGCCACCCTCCTAATGCCACCTGCTTTTGTGCTCATTCAGGCTGCTGTTATGCGCCAACCTGCTAGCAAACAACCCAGAGAATCGTAATCTGTAAGAAAGATTTCTTTGTCTGTGTCAGGGATAGAAATGGTTATAGGCCAATAGCTTGACAAGGTAAACAGCCATGTGTCCTGCCCCCAGCCCGTCCCCCATGCACCCCGGAAGGCTATGCCTTTCTCCAGCAGACAGCTCCTGGCTGCTGCTCCCCGCTGGCCTCTCACCTTTTCCACTGAGGGATCCGTGACCACCTGCTACCAGGCCCGCACATGTGCTTTCTGGTTAGCACACGCAGGGCAGCCATCCAGGCACAGAGGAGCCTCGTCAACCAATGAGCAAACTCCCCTCCCCAAACCCCAACCAACCCGAACACCTTCAGGCCACGGGGTTCTCGCCGGCTCAGTCTCACGCCAGGAGTTGCTCTAGGTTCCTGACATCTTGATATTCCCCAAGAAAGAGTAGTGTGGTTCCCACTGCTGGCATCCTTTATTCACCACAGTTCTATCTGTTCCTAGGGGACGACAGGGAATCCGGGCTGAAATAAGGCTTTCCTGTTGGCCCCTTTCCTACAGCAAGCCAGTGGGAACCACCCACGGAGACACCCAACCTTCCCCCCTACTCCTGGTTTATGTAATGGTCTGGACTGGATTCCAGTTGCCCTGAGAGGCCCTCAGCTGTACCTGATCCCAAACCAACACACCACCTAAAGCCCAAGAGTAACACCATCGCTCGCTGACACAGCCTCACGTCGCTGGAGAGGAGGGTCCCAGGGCAGGTCCAAGAAGCCACCGCAGGAGAATTGGGAGGGGTGGGCTGCACCGGCCCCCTCTGCACCGGCCGTGCCCCAGCGAGGGCAACACTCTGCCCGGACATCCACACGGCTCCCTCCTCCTCTCCTTCGGGGCTCTACTCAGCATCCACTCTCGGGGAGGCCTTCGCTGACCTACGTGTCCCAGCAACACTCACTCCCCACCCTACGCTCCTTCTCCTCCTTCTCTGATTTCCTGTTCTCCATAGCGCTCTCCCGACCTGATACGGTACACATTTTACATAAGTTTGTCCATGACACTGTAAGCTCCTCTGGGGCACAGTTTTTGTCTGTTGTGTTCACTGCTCTAAAATACCTAATGTCTAGAACAGCGCTTGGCACAAACAGACACTGAAAAGTATCCGCTGGATGTTATTAAAGAAAAACAAAGCTAGATGCTAGTTAAAGGCAGTAAAGACAGAATTTATTCAGTATATACTGCAAGAGGGAAAAGAGACTTCAGTATAAAACTCGGCTCAACTTCAATCCACGAGGAGGCAGCCAGGTGTTTTAAAGGAAGAACAAAAGAGCACAGACAGGGCTAAGGCAGAGTCACAGAAGTGGGCAATTACCAAAAGCAGGTAGTGATTGGTCATCCTCAACGATGTTGTGCGTCAGTTTGTCCTAGTCTCCTAGAGACGGGAGACACAGGCCCTATCCTTCCTGATTACATGTCAAAGGAACGGCTTTCAGGTCCTTGAGAAGGATACTCCTGGGTGGTAGGAGATACGTATACATCTCAAAGGAACAGAGAATGCATCGTAATTGTACTGTTTTTCTACTAAATGCTGAATAAAAGGGAAATCGGGCCCCTCCTCAGGTGTTGGCTGGAACAAAGGGTAAATCCTTTTGGCTGACTTGAGCTTTTCCAAACAGAAACTCAAGGCGGGGATGGGTCATCCCAGGGGCGTGACCTCAGGGGGCTGGAAGCCAAGTTAGAGTTTTCTCAAGTCTCCTGGGGGGCCGGGGGACAACACTACACGGACAGGATTGTGTTAAAAGCTGCAGTTCCTGTAGGCCAAGGTTGAGGCCTAGTCAAGAGGAGGGCTCAGAGGAGTCTGACTAAAGTTTGGTCAAGGGGAGTGACTTTGTAAATGGGTGGGTGGGTGGGTGGATGAGTGGGTGGATGGGTGGGTGGGTGGGTAGGTGGGTGGATAGATGGATAGGTGGGTGGGTGGAGGGGGTATAAGGACCGGTGGGAAAGGGGTCAAGATGGTAAGATCTGAAGCATCCAAATTCAGATATGAAGTAGAAATTGCTTCAGAGAAAAAGGGAAAATCCTCCACTCTTTTCAATAACCCCCTCTCCAACATTCCTGCGGCAGACATAATACGACTCCCATTTACCCATAAAACTGCTAACGGGAACAAGTCAATAGTTTATCCTAGCCCTTCCCAGCCTGCACTTGTTTCCTGCAAGATATTTTCCAGGCCTGAGTTTGCTCCCTGTTTAGAATTCATATTGAAGACAGATCCTAAGGAGTTTACAGGAAGGTCTCCTATGGAGCTGATGCTATCTGTTCCTATTAACTTTTTATTAATGAAGCATCTTTTGGTAGTTCATTTCTTTCTCCCTTTCCCCTCGGCAGCGGTCTCTGAGATGTGGAAGGGCTTTAACCCACTTTCCTCCCTTCCCCGCCCCCGTCTCAGCTTCTCTCTGCCTCTGGCTCGGCTCGGATGCAAAAAAGTCCCAGTTTGTGTGAGATCACAAGGCACAGCTGATTCACCAGGTAACCACCTGAGCCCTGGGTAATAGCAGTTTGCATTTTCTCAGCAGCTCAACTACAGTATTGGCCAGATTTCTTTTTTTGTCTTTTCATGAGACTACAGACGTTAAAATAAGAAAAAGCATTTTTCAAAGTTAACATTTGAACATAATCAGGAGACAGCAGATTCAGGGTTTATGGAGCCTTACATTTTTATGACGGGACGCGGGAGGGGGCAGAGAGTGTCCTCCTTATTTTAAAAAAATCCAAAATTACAAATACAAACTTCTGTGACCATGTGAGCACATTGCTAGTGGCCCTCCCAGGGGCTTGGACGAAGCCGGAGTGAGGGGCCCTGAAGCTTAAGATTCATTAGCTTCCCAGTCAACGCGCCTCTGCTGGGAGATACAAAAGACTAGAGAGGTTTATACCGCAGCATTAAAATCTCTAGAAACCCGCTAAGCATAACAGTCTTCTCTTACATCAATCCTCTAGACGCTATTCTTATCTCTCTTTCACAAACCTCCGTCCCTGCTGTTCCCTCTAATTTGGCCACAGCAATTCATTATAAAAGCGCATGGGCTGGGCTGGGGCTGTGCATCCTTCCCCTGTTTTGGCTTTAACAATCCAGTACTGTGTCAATTATGTAATAGCCAAAACAGAGAGTTTAACGCAATAGTCGTAGCACTTACGTAAGCCTTCACAAACCATCCCTAAGATCTGCCCCCAGATTTGGGTATTTGGAATTACATGAAGTAGACAGAAAACACTGATTCAGCAGCCACGTCTATTTCCGACCTTAAAGACAATAAAAGCTGTTTTGCACTTAATTTGCTAGTCTATATTAACATAATGAGTTTTGAATTTGATGGAACAAACAATCTTTAATAAGACATGATTGTCTTTTCACGTAAACAAAAAGGAATATCCTGACACCGCTACTCAACTTCACTGTTACCTGTGCACAAAGAAATGTCCCACTCAGGACTCTGTGACATAGTCTATATGGAATCATGGGTCCCCAATAAACATCAACTATTCCCTGCAGGTTTAAAAAAAATTGAGAAAGATATACAAAATACAAAAGTGTACATGCTATAATTCTTCAACACATCTTCTTTTCAATACCATTCTCTCTCCATATTTCTAACCACTTATTTTTTACTTTCCTTAAACCACTGGAGCCACACCTTAGGCTACAAAGTGACAAATTGAAAAAAACAATGCTATCCTATGGGTCTCACCCCTGGCTACACATTAGAATCACAAGGGAGTTTTTTAACATTACAAATGTCACAGCATCACCAAAAACCAATTGGAACAGATTCCTGAGATGTGGGACACAAGAGGAGGTGCCCAGACCTCAGTATATCTGATATTTCTACTTCTGTCTTGTTCTTCTCTGAAAAAAAACCCATAAATACAAGTAGAGATATTAAAGGTTATTTAAATCTTTAATAACTGGCAGTTCATAATTACAAAGTTTCCATCAGCTATAAGAAATAAAATCATTCACTAGTTTAAAACCCATAAAGGATATCTGTGGGATCTTTTTTATTACTATCAATAAGTAGTCAAAGAATTTTCACCAAGTTTCTTAACAGCCCTTACAAAACTTACTCTGTTTTTTTAATGTTTTACAATTGTACCTAATGAGGTCAAAGAAACGGCCCTATATCATCTTAAAGGGTGTCTCCAGCTAAGACCGTGCTTATCTTCCAGTAAAGTTTTGGTTTAAAGCAGAAATTATGGCTCTGACTTATCTTCACCCTCTCTTCTTAGGTGCTCTGGTAATCCCTTTTATAACTTTAACAATGAGCAAATATTTTTTAAAAGCACTTATATAACACAGAGTACAGGCGCCTTTGGTATCCTGCCAAGAGTACTTCTTTCCGTGTTTGTATTTAAAATAGAATGGTAGTAACATCACTTATGTGCCTTAAATTCCTTCTGTGCACAGGCTCAGAATGAAAAAATGGATGTAGCAAACCGCTTCACTGCTTTACCATTATAAAGCTCAAAGGAAATAACACATTCGTACTAAATTAAGAGGAAGACACAGAACAAATTATCCAAAGCCGGGGGTGTGGGGCGGGGAGGGATTCGGTTGAACTCACCTACCAGCCCTTCTAAAACAGAGAATGTTTAACCTGGCAGCACGCGAAGGTGCCGGATGAGCTGCAATACCTCAGCGCGAGCAGGTGATGCAGGCAGGAGAGAACGAGGGCTGTGAAGACCGAGAAGCCAAAATAAACACTGCGCTGCCCGGAGCCCCCGCGGCAATCACTCCCCGACTCCGCGCGGGTTCCCAGAACGCCGGCAGCGGAGCCCAGCCCGCCCCTGTGCACAACTGAGAAGAGGATTCGCTCACCTGGGTGGGAAAGAGCCAAGGAAGATGTCCAAGAAGCCAGCACTGCCCTTCAACAGACTCTCATCCCGGACCGGCTTCCCACACGCCTCCTCCGCCTCCTCCGCCTCCAGCTCGAGTTTTCTATTTGGCCACAGGTCTGGCTCCTCCGAGGAGGTCCGCAAAGCGGGGGCGACAAACTTGCCGGGAGAAGCCGGCAGAGGTGGCGCAGGCGGAGGGGGCAGGGACGCCCCCGCGCGCGGAGCCGGCTCCCCAGCCGGGTCCCCGCCGCCCGCCCACGCCCCGCGCTCACCTCGCGCCGGCACCGCCCAGGCCGCCGCCCCCGCTCCGAGCGCGCGGCGGCCGCGGTGCCGACGGCCGGGAACCCGCCGACCGGACGCCGAGGCGCCCCCCGGCCGCAGCGGCCGCTCCTCCGGCCGCCTCGCCCGGACAAAGAGAAGCGGCGGCGGCGCGGGCGGCGGCGAAGCCCGGGCCTCCGAGAGCGCCGCGCAGCCCGCGCGCCTCGCCGGCGAGGTGCGGGCGGCGCTGACAGCGGCCGGGCGGCGAGCGGGCCCGCGCGGGAGGGCGGCGCGGGGCGGAGAGGCGCGCACCCTCTCCCGGCCTCCCCGAGACGCACACGCCGGGACCCGAGCCCCGCGCCCCGCAGCCGTGCCGGGGAGCCGCAGCGCCCTCTGCCGGCCGCGGGGCCGCCGTGCGCGCGCCGTCCCGCTCCGGCTCCGGCGGTGGGATTCCTGGTGCACGAGGAGCCCAAAGATGACCTGTGGAAAGGTTTGCGGAAAAGGCAGACGTTTCTTTCTAGAACCAGGTTTATTTCTGTGTTTAATAAGCACCAAATGTGCCTAACACCGGTCGAGGGGTTCTAGAGGACCTCTTAGGAATAAGTATATTAATTTATGTCTCAAAGAAGTGCTCCCGGCTTCCTTAAGCAGTGCACGTGGAAGGTAAGCGAGATCAGAAAAGTTCCGCTGCCTCCGATTCAAATGTCAATGGAATAAGCTTTTGCCGTTATAAAAATGAAATGTGGGTGCTGGTCCTCGCACTATTTAGGTGGGTTTTTTTTAAGGGCGGTGGGGAGGTCTTTTTCCAAAGTACCATGTTAAGCAATATTTTACAGCAGTTAATTTTTGAAACATTGCTGGACTACTTAGTGAAGGGAAATCACACCACTGTCTTTTAAAAATATTCTAACAGCTCTCCCTTCTCCTCTGGAAGAATCTAGGGCAGATTTCAAGCTTTTCCTGTCACTTTCAGCTGTTAATAAACAGTCTGATCCTCTGGTATTAAAAAGTCCAGTCCAATCCAAGTCAAAACTTCCGCCTCATTCCACCTAAGCCTACCCCACTCCCCTCTCGCCACCCAGCAGCTCCCAGCAGGACCCAAGCTCAGAGGCCTGCATGGGGAAGGGAGAGGCCTTTTCCTGCCTTGTTCTACATCCCGGGCTAGCTCTGTGCAGACTGGCTCATCCAGAATGGCACACTGGGGAGCCTGCCCACCTGGTCCTGGCTTCCGAGTCAGCTTCTCCACTGGTGGTGCATCTCTGCAGGGGTCACGTGCCCAGGCAGGCAGACCCAGGTGCCTTCCGCCCTGTCCATCCAGGTCATGGCCACAGCAGCAGGCCCTCCTCATTCCCCAGTCACAGGTAGCTAGCTCTGACCAGCCTCGCTCTTCAAAGCTTGTCTCGTAGGAGTTAGGAGTCTCTGGGTGCATGTATGTCCCCAAACTCCGGGTGATCCATGCCAAGCTCTCCAAGTAGTTCTCCAGAAGCCTTTCTTTGGATGAAGGGGCTGGTCCTGCCCCCTCTCCCTCACAGCACCCTGTAATTCTTGCTACCTGCCTCCTCCCTGATCACTCTCTCCTCTGCCTAAACCCTTACTCATCAAATCCTACAAAGATGGCCCAATGCCTCTATTTAAAATGTGAAGACACCTCTCTCTGTGGTGACCATGGCGTGTTCTTCTCAAATCTCGAGAGGATAGCTAACTGATGGCCTCCAGCCATCACATCTTTGGATCCACCGCGGTGCTCACACCCAGGTCACACATCCCCCCCAGCTGTTCCCTGCCCATGGCTGAGCACGGTGGCAGCACTGGGGCTGGGCCATTTCGCAGGACCCATTTACTGGGCAGCCTTTGTTCTGAAAATTCCCATTGTCCTGACAAGACCTTCTCAGAACTGGCCCCACTCTATAAATGTGCAATATCTGGTCATTTTTATTCAATCTGACAACATCCATCTTTTCATCTGTAAATATACCTCATTTAATTACTTAATAATTATTATGTAATTATAGCCATTATTTGTATAATTGAACCTACTTCTGCCATATAATTGTGAGCTTTCTACTGGTCCTGCTTTTTTTTGGATCTTTTCTGCCTCCCTTAGATGACTGAGGGAAAATTTCCATTGTTTTATATTTCCTGTTACAGAAATTATACATTCTGTATTTTCTTCCAGTAATTATTCTTAAACTTCTAACATGTATAGGTAACTGGAAAGTCTAATTTTTTATATCTCTGTGCTTCTCCTGAACAATAAAGGACTTTTGAGCACTTAAACTTCAATTGTCCCCTGCCCATCTTACATGACATCATGCAAAATTTTATTTGATTTTTTTCCTCTGCAAATTAGACAGTGTTATTATTATTCTATAGTCAATGTTTGCTTACCATTCCTTCTTGCATCTCAGATCTTCCTTCTGGAATCAATATCCTTCTTTCTGCAATACATCATCAAAAATTCCTTTGTGAATGCTTTTTGGTGATAAACACTCTCCAGTTTGGTTTCCTAAAGATGTCCTGATTTCATTTCCATCTTTGCACGATAATTACCCAGGTCTACAGTTCTAGGTTAACAATTACGTTCTCTTTGGGCTTCTGTCGCTGCTGCTGTGACGTCAGCTGCCAGTTTTAGTTGTTACCCCTTCAGGGGCGACCCATCTCCTCTGTCTGCTTTTACCATCTTCTCACCGTCTCTGTTGTTTTGCAGTTTGCTTCTCTATGTCTAGGTGTGGATTTCATTTTACTTCTCTTTTTTGTGGTTTATTGTGCTTCCTGCATCTAAGAATGCTTGTCTTTTACCAGTTTTAGAAAATTCTCCAGCACTATCTTCTAATATTGATTTCCCCCATTCTATCCTTCTGAATTCCAATCAAATGCATATTATACTTTCTTATTCTATCCTATGTGTCTCAGTGTGTTTTGCTTATTTTCCATTTCTTATTCTCTTTGGTTCTCTCTCTCTCTCTCTGTCTCTCTCTCTCTCTCTCTCTCTCTGTCTCTCGCTCTCCTGCCAGGTCTTTTTGAAGGACCTTTTATGGAATGCATCTCAGAAATGTCCTTCGGAGATGAAAGGGAGAATCTCTTTATCCACTAACTTCCATTTCCTATTGGTCAACGGTGGTGCCATAAGTCGTAACTCACCCACCCTTCCAGAGCATGCAGGTGTGAGCGATGAGGAGTTCCCACAGGTACTCCATGCTGTGACATCAGATGTTTCTTCAGGGAAGAGAACAAGAGATCCCCAGGACAGACTCAAAGTGAGGTTCTGCCTGGTTCTACTGAAGAGAAGCTGGTCTAAGCCTCTTGAAATTGGTTGCTGCAGCAGCGGCTGGAGCAAATGGTGGGACCAGGGGGATTTACAGAGGTCCACAAGCAGTGGCCAGCACAGATACTGACTGCGTGCTTTACTGCAGGTTTAAGTGTCTGAGTCAGAAGTTACTGTTTTCTTAGAACGACCAGTCCTCCCATGTATCTGGAAAGAGAACAATCACACTGGTCTCTGTGCACGTGCCTGTGGAGTGGCCTGGAGAAATCTCACGATATGAAGAGAAAAGCACCGAGTGTGTCAGAAATCAGAAGGTATGACGTTGGCCGTGTAATCTAAGCAGCTCACTGAGCTTCTGTGAGCCCTGGTTTCTCCATCTATAAGGGGGGATAATAACAAATGCATTACTTACCTTATAGGACAGGAATCAAAGTGGTAACAAATATAAAAGCATTTTATAAGCTGCAAAATGCCCTAACAATATAATTTATGATAATTGTAAACATTAAGGCTTATTTTGGTGTCCTGGCTACTCTCTGCACCCCAGGCCCCAAGCCAAAACTATACCAAGTTCTGGGCTTTTGGTAAGAAAAAAATTGATGTGAGATAAATGCTTGAGAGAAGGAAAGAAAACAATAAAGCAGCTATGATGGCAGTTTTTAAAATGAAGCAGATATGTTGCAGTGGTATGCTTTGTCACCTAAAATGTAACTAGGGGCAGGGATGTGGAAAAACTGGACCCTTGTGCACTATTGGTGGGGATGTAAAATGGGGCAGCTGCTATAGAAAACATATGGCAGTTCCTCAAAAAAACAATAGAATTACAATATGATTTAGCAACTGTACTTCTAGATATATACCCAAAGAATTGAAAACAGAGACTCAAAGAGATATCTGTACACCCCTGTTCATAGGAACAGTATTCACAATAGCAAAAAGGTGGCAACAACCCAAGTATCCACTGACAGATAAATGGATAAACAAAGTGTGGTATGTACACATAATGGTATGTTATTCAGCTTTAAAAAGAAAGGAAATTCTGATATATGTAACAACATGGATACACACTACTATATGTAAAATAGATGATCAACAAGGACCTACTGTATAGCACAGGGAACTCTACCCAATATTCTGTAATAACCTAGATGTGAAAAGAATCTGAAAAAGAATATATATATATAACTGAATCACTTTGCTGAACACCTGAGACTAACACAACATTGTTAATCAACTATACTCCAAAGTAAAATAAAAATTAAATTTAAAAAAATGCAACAACATGGATGAACCCTGAGGACAATATGCTAAGTGAAATAAGCCAGACACAAAAGGACAAATATTATAAGAGTCCACTTACATGAGGTACCTAGAGCAGTCAAATTCATCAAGACAGAAAGTAGAGTGGTGGTTGGGATTTCCCTGGTGGCGCAGTGGTTAAGAATCTGCCTGCCAGGGCAGGGGACACGGGTTTGAGCCCTGGTCCGGGAAGATCCCACATGCCGCGGAGCAACTAAGCCCGTGCGCCACAACTACTGAGCCTGCACTCTAGAGCCCGCAAGCCACAACTACTGAGCCCACGTGCCACAACTACTGAAGCCCACGCGCCTAGAGCCCATGCCCCACAACAAGAGAAGCCACCGCAGTGAGAAGCCAGCACACAGCAACGAAAAGTAGCCCCCGCTCGCCGCAACTAGAGAAAGCCCGCGCGCAGCAACAAAGACCCAATGCAGCCAAAATAAATTAATTTAAAAAAAAAAAAAGGAAGTAGAATGGTGGTTGCCAGGGGCTGGAGGAGAGGGGGTGAGAAGTTATTGTTTAACGGGGACAGAGTTTCAGTTTTGCAAGATGGAAAGAGCTCTGGAGACGGATGGTGGTGACGGCTGCACAATGGTGGGAATATATGCCTCGGAACTGTACACTTAAAATGGTTAAGATGGCACATTTTATGTTATGTATATTTTACCACAATTTTTAGCACATGTAACCAACAATCAAAATAATATAGGAAGCAAAGGATGGTTTTCATAACAACTACAGCCTCTGCCTCAAGGATCAGTGGGATCCTCCCTGCCTCCTTCCCGGGCCAGGTGACCCAAGACTGCCAGGCTCTGGGGCCTGTCCTGTGTAAGGCTCGGGTGGCGCGTGTGGACGTTCCCCATCCAGTGACAGGGAGCCACACCTCCCCAGTCTGAACACTGCCCGGCTTCCAGGCGAGCGGACCACACGAAGCCCGAAAGCATGTTTCTCCTAAGCCCTGGGCCCCGCACAGGAGACTCTGGAATCCCAGCTACTCCTCATGCCTCTACTGCGGCTCTGGGCCCACCAACCTGGCTTCGGGGAGAGCGGAAAGCCTTTCACCCAGAGCAGGGAAAGCAGAGCTGGAAGACGAGAGGACCAAAGGCAGACTTCTCAGGCTTCTGACGGTGTCGCTGGGAGCTGGACTTAACTGTCCGTCTTTCCTTCCTCAACATGTTCATTGAACACCGGTTTCAGCTATTAAATACTGTCAGCACCACCTCCAATGTAGATTACATGGTTGGTTCCTGTTCTTGAAACCTGGCTCTAATGTCCAAGAGTTTAAAGATCTTTTTTTCTCCTGAAGTTTGATTATGGTTTAGAGTACTGTAGTTAATAGCCTAAAAGACCCTGGCACAAACTGGGTTGACTGGGTTTTGCCTAAAATATGCACACTGTCTTTCCCTGTTTGCCCTGAAGGCCAGTCTTTCCTCCAATTTGAGGCTGCTCAAATGATACAAGTGGTACAAAAATCATAATTTCTGTCCCTAGACCTAAGATAAATTCCCCCAGGCAATTATATTTGACATGGCTGAAACATCGGTAGAATAAGAATGGCTGCAATCCTCTTGATGCTACTTGAATTTTAATGCATTATGACTCTCTTGACAATGTGACGTTAGTTTAGGGCTATAACTAAAATACTGCATATTGAAAGACATGTTCTTTGCTTCCCTTTGCTTATTTTGTGTACTTACAGTGAAATAAGCTTCAGTTATTATGGCAAAGCCTATTGAAAAATGTATACATAGATTTTAACACTATAGCCTACAAAGAATCTTTTTCAGGAAATCTGATGCAGTCAAACCAGTTTTCCCAGATTCCCTAATTGTTCCCTAATTGTTATTTTATGCTATAGTGTCTAAAAACCAAATCACAGAAGACGTTGCAAGAGGCTTTTTCTAGGAGAATGGAAATCGCCTAGCATTTTACCTAGGATCTCAGAAAGTCATTTCTCTGGAGAGCAGTGAATACTGACCCAAAAAATCAGACATGGTTACAAAATTTGCACAATACTGGTACACAAAGTACTTATATTCCTCCAGGCCGCCCATATCTTGACCAGTTTGCTCCAAGAAAGGTCTTTTCCTCTTTCACCAGGTGTTCATTCCTCCACAGGCGCTTACTGGGCACCTGCTTCACCCCAGTGCAATGTGAGGACCCGGCTGACCCGGTCCCTCCTCTCAGGGAATTTACCTTCTGCATAATGACAGCTGGAGCGAGGACTGCGGAAGAAGTAAATGGGATGACGTGATGGAAACTTGGAGGGGGTGGGTCTCCACTTTGGACATGAGAGTGTCCTCCACTGGTACTGTGTACGCCTGGCTGTGCCTCTGGTTGCAGGGCTCAGAGGGAAGGAAAGTGACAAAGTGCCCAGGTAGGAAAGAACTTCTAACTACATCTTTGTATTCATGACCTTTTTTCTAATTTTAACAACTAATTTTGAGGTGTTTTTTTTTTTTTATTTCAGGGGGTTTTTTAGCTTTTATTTTCCCAAAATTGAATTATTGGGTTAGAGAATATTAGCTAATGACTACATATATATATAACAAATTATATATGTGTGTATGTGTATATATTGTATACAGGTGTTTGTATATACTTATATCAAATATTTGTGTGGCATATATATATCATATATGCCACACAACATATATATATATACACATAAATAAACAGAGAGATCCAAATAAAAAGGCTGCACCAATTTATACTCCTATCATGAATGTACAAGAAAAGCTATTTCACATTTCTTTTAATCTCCTTTAAAATGCTTGCAAATTTGATAAATATAAATAGTATCCAAGTTCTTTCCTTTTTCTTTATTATATTTTTAAATATAATATTGGAAAATACAGAAGAATATATGTGACATGTGCATATGTTACAGAACAAAATAACACAGGTGAGCCCATAACTCAGCCAATAACTTGCATCCATCCTGAAGAACTCCTCTATCCTCTTGCCTCTTCCTCACTCCATCCCCAGGAGAACGTGTATCCTGTATTTTATGCCCATTATTCTCTTATCTTTCTTTTAAAATAATTTTATCATATATGTATATTATAACTGAATAATGTTTAGTGAATTTGGTTTTTTAGCCTTATAAAACTGATATCATACCTAATGGGGTTCTGCAACTTGCTAGTTCACTCAACATTATGTTTCTAAGATTCATCTATGTCATGGCACATAATTTAAGTTCATTTGTTTTTCACTGCTATATAATATCCATCATTTTCCTGTTGGGTTGTTTTCAGTTTTTTTTAAAATTATAAATCCATATGAACATCTCATAAAAATCATCTTGTGTATCAAAAAGCATTCAAGATAATGCTAAATATTTTTGCAGTGTGCCCACGGAAACATCAGCTGTACCAATGTACATTTCCACCAGCAATATATACCATTTATCCTCATTCTCTCCAACACTTGACATGGTCAGACTTCTTCGCTGGTGGCAAGCAATTGTTGTGGGTATAAATTAACATCATACTGTGGCCTGACTTGATATTGCCCTGATTACTAATGAAATAGAACATGTCTTCTCACGGTCATGTGCCATACGTATCTCCTCTTCTGTGAAACACCAGTCCACCTCTTCTGCACATTTTTTCATTTCTATTTAGTGATTTATCTTATAGATTTATAGAAGTTCATAGCATATTCTGGATTCTAATTCTTTGTTGATTGTATATATTACAAATATGTTCTCCCAGTGAATGACTTAATTTACATTTACATTACGGTATTTTTTGAAGAAGTCTTAATTTTAAAATAGTCAAGGGACTTCCCTGGTGGCACAGGGCTACAAAGTTATAAGTCTTTATATCAGCTAGAGCAAGTTCATCTACCTTATCCTTCTTGACTCTTTAGAATGAACCTGTCAATTTTAATGAAGGTTCCATTCAGATTTTCTTTGGAATTTGGAGAGAATAAACAACTTCATGATGCTGAGTATTCCTTTCCAACAACATGAATATTATTCCATTTGCTTGGGTGTTCTTTAATGTCCTCCAATAAGACCTTATGATATTCTGCATATAGATCTTGCACATCTTTTGTTAAAAGTATTCCTAGTGTAGCAGGTTGCCAATCGTCTCCAAAACTCCATCCCTCTCTTCCTGGGCACACAGCCACCCAAAGAGATTCTGCTCACCCCAGGAGTGATGGTACAGCCTCCAGGTAGCGCCTACTGACAGAATCACTGCTTTCCCTGGACTCAGCTTTTCCTCACCTTGTGCTGACCACAACACTGATGTGCAAGTGGCCCAGTTCTGATGATTCAGATGAGTACAGTACTCTCGGGAATGACCTAGCAACAAAGTGAAAGGAACCTAGGTCTCTGGATGACCTGTTGAAGCACAGCTGTCTGCCAGCCTAGACCAACCACACTAGAAACTTCTCTTTTATTTAAGCCGTGCTATTCAGGGGTATTCGTTAGGTTGTGCTATCTTTTTTACACACTGTTAGATTCTGTTTAGTAATGTTTTATCTGGAATTTTTATATCTACGCTTAAGAGTGAGATTGAACTGCAGTTTTCCTTTATTCTTGTGTTCTTTCCTTGTTTTGATGCCCTAAAGTGCATTAAGAATATTTCCATTCTTTCCGTCCTCTGGAGGAATTTACATAAGATGAAATAATTTGTTTCTAGAAAATTTAGTTGAACTCATCTGTAAAACCATCTGGATTTCATGTAGTTCTTGTTGGGAAGAATTTTTACTGTGAGTGATTTCATTTTAACACTTTCTTTATAAGTAAGTAATGAGTGCTACCTCAATGCAGTTTTAATTTCCGTTTTATATTACTAATAGAGTTGCTCATCTTTCCATATGTCTATTAACTGTGGGTTTCCTATTTTGTGGGTTGCCAGTTTATTTCTTTTTCCCATTGTGATCATTTAGATTAATTCAGCTTCCGCTCCCAGTGTGGATGGAGTACCTTTCTCCACCCCAATGATGTTGGGCTTGGCCATATGACTTGCTTTGGCCAATAGAACAACAGCAGACATGACACAAGCAAAAGGCTTTAATTATGCTTGCTCAGACTGGTGTATCTCTTGCACTAGTGCTGTCACCATGACAACCAGCCCTGGGTAATCACTGGCCTTAGACTGATGAGCACACTTGGAACAGACCTGTACCCAAACTGCATCCTGGAGCCAAGCCCAGCAAACTTGGAGCCTGAAGAAGCAGAGTCACCCAGCTCAGTACAATCTAAGTCAGCCAAATAGCAGGCTTGTGTGAGAATAAATGCTGTTGTTAAAAGCCAGTGAGTTTTAAGGGGACTTGTTATGCAGTAATATTGTAATAATAGCTGACTAACACATCTATTTATCTATCAGGGTGTTAGAGAATTTCTTATCATTTTTTGTAATTATTAGCTTATATAATTTTAATATATAACTTAAATTAATATTCACATAATTTATATAATTATTAGTTTATTGCTGTAACTATCCCCCCCACACTAGAGTTTGTCTTGTATTTTGATGGTGTTTCTTAATTTTACACATAGGGAAATTTTACTCATTTTTAGTTAAGTTTGTACATTTTTTTTCCCCTGTTGCTCTTCTACTCCTTTTGAAACTAAACAGTCTTTCCCAATTCTGAGATTTAATAAATAATCAATTCCATTTTCTGTTTTACAAAACTTTAAAAGTGTGTAATTCTCTAATCTATCTGGAATAAGAGAGGTGTATTAATCATTCCTAGATCCTCTTATTTTTTTTCCTGAGTTCAGTGTGATATATCTGGGACCCCTAAAAATTAATCCCAATTCTAACTGGAAAAATGTTTAAATTGAAAACTCATTAAGATTATATAATAGTCACCCTTTTAGCTAACAGCTTTGTTTTTGCTTTAAATTTTTAATTAAATTGGCATACCAATTTAACTATCCCAATTACTTTGTGTTTAACCAAGCTGAAATTACACTTTCATTTGCTGTCCAGTTCCTCTAGAGAATTCAAATTCACCACAATCTTCTAGTAACCCACAGCTTGTACCTTATTAACCAAAATAATTCAATTACTCCCAAAATTTTTTACTATTCCTAGATTATCTTACAATCCTCTTATCTATACAAGTTGAAATTGAAGGAGGCATATTGCACTGTTAGAAGGACTAGAAAAACGCTGTGTGAATAGCATCACTGTATTGAAGGTATCCTGCTGTGAGTGAAGGTGTGTCCCTTGGTGGAGCCTTCCCGGATTCTCTAAGGGGAATTTGCTGCTGTTCTCCCTGTGGTCCCGTAGCACAGTGTGTATGGGACTTGCATTGCAACGTACTTTTGTTTACATGTTTGTTCACCCCATTTGACTGTGAGTCCCCCATTGGCAGTTACTCATTTCTAGTTGTCTAGCACCCATCTTGGTACTTGGCTCATAGAAGATGCTCAGTACCTACTGGTTGATTGATCAGCTGATTGGAAAGTTGCACTGGGTGATAGTAAAGTGATGGTGGGCAGCCTATTTGGGTAGCTTCCTTTCTCTTTCCTTTCTGTGAGACCACGACCAATACATAATTCATTTAAACTCTTATACCAGGTCATTCTTTCATATCTCCCACTCTAGGTAGTTATTGGAGTGCCCAAACACCACACAGGAGATAGGAAAGTGGGGATTAAAAAATTCTCCCCAGTTTCTATAACTAAGTTATTCTAGCACCATGATATACTGGAAGGAGCACTGAACTAGGGGTGGGGAGAGACTTAGGGTCCAAGTCCAGCTCTTCCCCTTAATACCCAGCTTAGAACAGGTCACTTCATTCCCCGGGGCTGCAATTTTGCCATCTGCAAACTGAAATGTGCCACTGCATTGCACAATCTGTTAGGTCCTTAGGACTTTAGCTCTGTACAGAACTACTCAGGATGAGAGTCATTCATCAGACAGCCACACTGCATAGTGGAAGGACATGGGGCTTTGGAGTCAGGTGGTTGGGGCATTGTATCCAAACTGTCAGTTACTAGATTAACAACCTTGGGCAAGTTATTTAGCTTCACTGAGGCTCAGTTTTCTGTGGGACGTATAATACCTCTCTTGCAAAGCTGCTGTGAAATTTAAATGAGATGAGGCAGATGAAGCCTGTGGCACCGCGCTTAGACTGCAGTAGAGTCTAGACAGGAACCTCAGTTGTGTTCGTCACACCCCTTTCCTTGCACACAGAGGAGGCTCATCTTTCACCTTTCACTGATGCTCACATACGCTACGCACGCACACACACACACACACACGGTGGAATAGTTAAAGACAGCAGAAGTCCAATTTTAATGACTTTTTTCCCATGGTTCTGGTACCATCATTGCCAAAAAGAGAGGCTATCTTACAGGCAGTGATTTAATGGTTAAATGTTAAATTCTTGATGTCTTACAATCATTAAATAAATATTCCCTAGGTAATTCCCCCTATGTCCGATAAAATGAAAAATCACCAGATATATGGAACTTGGAAACTGGAGTTATTAGGTTCTTTAAATCCTGGACAAAGATACCATTAAAGTGTGGGGCCCTTCCAATAACTTTTTAATTATAAAGAATATTTCACACACAGTAAGCAATATTACAAGATGGCACAATAAAACAGTATTACCAACAGTTCCAAATGTTATGTTTCTGCTGTACTTTACATCTTAGGTCTGGATACTAAGGTTTGTGATTGCTTGTTTTGAAACAAAACCCATCTACCTACAAGGCAATTCACTTTGGAATCGGTTACTCAAAGTTGCAGCAGGCTTCAAAGCCCAGAGGGAGAACACTGATGATTCAACTATCCCCTCAAATTGGGTTTTGAAATTCGTGATTTGGGAGCGCTCTCTTCACTGACTTTGAGGGAGCGCTAACACCTGGTCTGCCCAGCAGAGGGCAACAGGACCCGAGGAAAAGCAGCAAGAGTATCAGCCGGGTTTTATTTTTTTTTTTTTTTTTTTTTTTTTTTTTTTTTTTTAAACATCTTTATTGAAGTATAATTGCCTTACAATAGTGTGTTAGCTTCTGCTTTATAACAAAGTGAATCAGTTATACATATACAATATGTTCCCATTTCTCTTCCCTCTTGCATCTCCCTCCCTCCCACCCTCCCCATCCCACCCCTCTAGGTGGTCACAAAGCACCGAGCTGATCTCCCTGTGCTATGTGGCTGCTTCCCACTAGCTATCTATTTTACATTTGGTAGTGTATGTATGTCCATGACACTCTCTTACCCTGTCCCATCTCACCCCACCCCCTCCCCATATCCTCAAGTCCATTCTCTAGTAGGTCTGTGTCTTTATTCCCGTCTTGCCACTAGGTTCTTCATGGCCTTTTTTTTTTTTTCCTTAGATTCCGTATATATGTGTTAGCATACTGTATTTGTTTTTCTCTTTCTGACTTACTTCACTCTGTATGACAGACTCTAACTCCATCCACCTCATTACAAATACCTCCATTTCATTTCTTTTTATGGCTGAGTAATATTCCATTGTATATATGTGCCACATCTTCTTTATCCATTCATCTGTCGATGGACATTTAGGTTGCTTCCAGGTCCTGGCTATTGTAAATAGAGCTGCAATGAACATTGTGGTACATGACACTTTTTGACCTATGGTTTTCTCAGGGTATATACCCAGTAGTGGGATTGCTGGGTCGTATGGTAGTTCTATTTGTAGTTTTTTAAGGAACCTCCATACTGTTCTCCATAGTGGCTGTATCAATTTACATTCCCACCAACAGTGCAAGAGTGTTCCCTTTCCTCCACACCCTCTCCAGCATTTATTGTTTCTAGATTTTTTGATGATGGCCATTCTGACCGGTGTGAGATGATATCTCATTGTAGTTTTGATTTGCATTTCTCTAATGATTAATGATGTTGAGCATTCTTTCATGTGTCTGTAGGCCATCTGTATATCTTCTTTGGAGAAATGTCTATTTAGGTCTTCTGCCCATTTTTGGATTGGGTTGTTCGTTTTTTTGTTATTGAGCTGCATGAGCTGCTTGTAAATCTTGGAGATTAATCCTTTGTCAGTTGCTTCATTTGCAAATATTTTCTCCCATTCTGATGGTTGTCTTTTGGTCTTGTTTATGGTTTCCTTTGCTGTGCAAAAGCTTTTAAGTTTCATTAGGTCCCATTTGTTTATTTGTGTTCTTATTTCCATTTCTCTGGGAGCTGGGTCAAAAAGAATCTTGCTGTGATGTATGTCATAGAGTGTTCTGCCTATGTTTTCCTCTAAGAGTTTGATAGTGTCTGGCCTTACACTTAGGTCTTTAATCCATTTGGAGTTTATTTTTGTGCATGGTGTCAGGGAGTGTTCTAATTTCATACTTTTACATGTAGCTGTCCAATTTTCCCAGCACCACTTATTGAAGAGGCTGTCTTTTCTCCACTGTATATGCTTGCCTCCTTTATCAAAGATAAGGTGACCATATGTGTGTGTGTTTATCTCTGGGCTTTCTATCCTGTTCCATTGATCTATATTTCTGTTTTTGTGCCAGTACCAAACTGTCTTGATTACTGAAGCTTTGTAGTATAGTCTGAAGTCAGGGAGCCTGATTCCCCCAGCTCCATTTTTCGTTCTCAAGATTGCTTTGGCTATTCGGGGTCTTTTGTGTTTCCATACAAATTGTGAAATTTTTTGTTCTAGTTCTGTGAAAAATGCCAGTGGTAGTTTGATAGGGATTGCATTGAATCTGTAGATTGCTTTGGGTAGTAGAGTCATTTTCACAATGTTGATTCTTCCAATCCAGGAACATGGTATATCTCTCCATCTATTTGTATCGTCTTTAATTTCTTTCATCAGTGTCTTATAATTTTCTGCATACAGGTCTTTTGTCTCCTTAGGTAGGTTTATTCCTAGATATCTTATTCTTTTTGTTGCAATGGTAAACGGGAGTGTTTTCTTAATTTCACTTTCAGATTTTTCGTCATTAGTGTATAGAAATGCAAGCGATTTCTGTGCATTAATTTTGTATCCTGCTACTTTACCAAATTCATTGATTAGCTCTAGGAGTTTTCTGGTAGCATCTTTAGGATTCTCTATGTATAGTATCATGTCATCTGCAAATAGTGACAGCTTTACTTCTTCTTTTCCGATTTGGATTCCTTTTATTTCTTTGTCTTCTCTGATTGCTGTGGCTAACACTTCCAAAACTATGTTGAATAACAGTGGTGAGAGTGGGCAACCTTGTCTTGTTCCTGATCTTAGTGGAAATGGTTTCAGTTTTTCACCATTGAGGACAATGTTAGCTGTGGGTTTGTCATATATGGCCTTTATTATGTTGAGGAAAGTTCCCTCTATGCCTACTTTCTGCAGGGCTTTTATCATAAATGGCTGTTGAATTTTGTCGAAAGCTTTCTCTGCATCTATTGAGATAATCATATGGTTTTTCTCCTTCAATTTGTTAATATGGTGTATCACATTGATTGATTTGCGTATATTGAAGAATCCTTGCATTCCTGGGATAAACCCCACTTGGTCATGGTGTATGATCCTTTTAATGTGCTGTTGGATTCTGTTTGCGAGTATTTTGTTGAGGATTTTTGCATCTATGTTCATCAGTGATATTGGCCTGTAGTTTTCTTTCTTTGTGACATCTTTGTCTGGTTTTGGTATCAGGGTGATGGTGGCCTCGTAGAATGAGTTTGGGAGTGTTCCTCCCTCTGCAATATTTTGGAAGAGTTTGAGAAGGATAGGTGTTAGCTCTTCTCTAAATGTTTGATAGAATTCACCTGTGAAGCCATCTGGTCCTGGGCTTTTGTTTGTTGGAAGGTTTTTAATCACAGTTTCAATTTCAGTGCTTGTGATTGGTCTGTTCATATTTTCTATTTCTTCCTGGTTCAGTCTCGGCAGTTTGTGCATTTCTAAGAATCTGTCCATTTCTTCCAGGTTGTCCATTTTATTGGCATAGAGTTGCTTGTAGTAATCTCTCATGATCTTTTGTATTTCTGCAGTGTCAGTGGTTATTTCTCCTTTTTCATTTCTAATTCTATTGATCTGAGTCTTCTCCCTTTTTCTCTTGATGAGTCTGGCTAATGGTTTATCAATTTTGTTTATCTTCTCAAAGAACCAGCTTTTAGTTTCATTGATTTTTGCTATTGTTTCCTTCATTTCTTTTTCATTTATTTCTGACCTGATCTTTATAATTTCTTTCCTTCTGCTGTCAGCCGGGTTTTAAACTCAGGCTCCCCAGGAGGGGCCACCCAAGGCCAGGGCCAAGGAGGATGACACTCTTCCCGGCCACGAGGAGCACCAGGGCCAGTGTGGAATGGAAAGATGGGTGCCTTGTCCAAAAGCACCTCAAGTCCACTCCCCTGGACTGCTCTTGCCCGGAGACTGTGGGGACGCCCCCCTCCATTCACACACAGCTCTTTGGATGTCACCTTCTCAAGGAGGCCCTCCCCAGCTAAAACAGCATCCCCTTCCCCCTCTAAGTGGGACCTGACCCTGGAACCAGCTTTATTTTTCCTCCGAGCACTTACCGCCAACACCTGATGTATTATATTAGTCTGCACTTACTAGAATGTCCATGGGAGCAGGAATTTTCTCGAGTTTTTGGTCCATGACTGTATCCCCAGCTTCTGGAACGGTGCCCAGAATGTGTAAACACTGGACTGTTGAAATGAGGATATGTCTTGACAACCACTGATGAGACAAAAGTAAAAACCAAAGAATATCAGTGCGGCAGGGGTCCGAGTTGCAGTTTGTCCCCGCTTGGGGGCCACAGTGGAACTCAGCGCCCAGTACCTCCAGGGAGAAGCTGCAGGGGGACCTGGAGATGGAGCACGTGGAAGTGGGGGACACCACTCCCAGCTGTTGCGCGTCCAGCCTCCGCGTGCTCGTGGTGTCGGTCAAGTTCAAGGGGAAGCCGCTGCTTCAGAGACACCAGCTTGTGAACACCTGCCCAGCAGAAGAGCTCCTGCACGTCCATGCCTTTGAGCAGAAAACCCTGACCCCAGAGCAGTGGGCCCGTGAGCAGCAGAAATAAGGGACACAGACCTGCACACCTATTAAATTATGGATCAGGGCCAAAAAAAAAAAAGAGCAAAATAAAACAAAACAAAACCAAAGAATAACCAGGGCAAGGCCTGCAGGGCATACCTGTCAGATCAGCAGATGGGATGGGAAAGACTATCCCTTTACCTGTATGCAGATTTGCTCTGAAAGCAGAACGCCGACTGTGCATAGAACCATCGTATTTTCCCATCACCTAATCTGTGATACTTTTACAACATCCTTGGAGAGTGACTGCTTCACTCCTTTTACAGGTGAAATAAATAAAGCCCAGAGAGTACAGAATCTTATACAAGATTCCAAAGTCACACAACTCCCGTGGCAGAGCCAAATCAAGAAGACCAGAACTCAAGCAAGACTGACGTTTATCCTCCTGCTCTTTCCGAGATCGCGCTGTTCCAAACATGGGGTCTGCAGTCTGACCTTTTCATTCTATCCCAGGGTCAGGAAGATAAACTTAGTGGCCCAGCGCCTTGGGAATTGATTCAGCTTGTTTGCAGAGACCAGTCAGCTTTGCCTTGGATTCTGTTCATGGTCAACGTATCAATAATCTTTTTTTTTAAATAAATTTATTTATGTTTATTTATTTATTATTTTTGGCTGTGTTGGGTCTTCGTTGCTGTGCGCGGGCTTCCTCTAGTTGCGGCGAGCGGGGTCTACTCTTCGTTGCGGTGCGCGGGCTTCTCATTGCGGTGGCTTCTCTTGTTGTGGAGCACGGGCTCCAGAGCACGTGGGCTTCAGTAGATGCAGCAGGTGGGCTCAGTAGTTGTGGCCCGTGGGCTCTTGAGCGCAGGCTCAGTAGTTGTGGCTTACGGGCTTACTTGCTCTGCGGCATGTGGGATCTTCCCAGACCAGGGCTCCAACCTGGGTCCCCTGCATTGGCAGGTGGATTCTTAACCACTGCGCCACCAGGGAAGCCCAATAAGTCTTTATTAATAAGCCCAAGCATATGACATTTCTGAGCAACTGCATATTGAATGTCAAGGGAAAAGATAAGGGGAGTGCATTGTGTGTTGTGAAATATTGCAATAGGCAGGCATATTACAAGTTATGTGATTCTAAGCATTGCTTCATAAATGATCCTTGATCTCTGGCCCCTGTGGAGTTCATTATCTGGCCCTGAGCTGGCACTTATTCCAGCCCATATACTGTAGCTATCTAGCCACAACTATGTTGCACACGAGGCTTTCCTTTGTGGTGAACTTTAATATTCAGCTGAAGAGACACTCTTATTCCTCTAATTGTGTTTTTCTAATTAAATTGCAAATTGTAATTGTTTCTTCCTCTTGAAAGATCTTAGACTTCATCATTGAGTTCCTATGCTCACATATCATCTTAACTATTTTTAAGACATTGGCATGACTAAATAACCAAATAGACCTTGCCCCATAGATAACTTTTGGATAAATATAAAATTTCCTCTTTGACAATAATCTTCTCACCACGTGACTCTCTAACAGTGTCTGATGTATAATTATTACAAAAGGGACAAGAATAATACATCAGTGTAAATAAACAAAATGACATGTATTGTACCCATATCTATGAACCACTATATTTCTCCTTTCCTGATCTTTAAAATGGAAGAAGTTCCATTTGACTCTGCTCTACTTAAAGGAAGATTATGAAGATTAATTGAACACTCTTGGAAAAAACAAAAATATTATAGAATAAATTTTGGCGAGCAAAGTTACCAAGTTAATAATAAATTTTTTTACAACATAGCTATCTCATAACAGTTTGATAAAGATGATGAGATTTGTAGAGCACAGAATTTTAAAACTGGAGGAGATTCCAAAGATGATCTGGCTCAAATTCATTTTACAGAGGAATAAACAAAAATGCAGAAATAGCAAATTTGAGACACTGTTTTAAAGATTTCCTTTGATAGACTAAGATTATAAGTTATGTTTAGAGAGGGAATGAAACTTCCTATTTAACTCTAGAGTACAGCACAATAGTGAGACACTAGCATCTCTTTGAGGGGCTCTGGGGCTCTATTTACAGCCACTTCTTTATTCTTCATAGATCAGGCTTCCCGGATCCTTCACGATCCTGCTAAATTTTAAATTGTCAGTGTCCTTCTCAAAATGACTAAACTTAGATCCTCAATCCTATTCTCACCATTATAGGGAACTGTGGGGTTGGTACCACCTTGAAACCCAGATGGATGTAATTAATGCAAACCAAAAGCACGTCCATTTTTGGAACACCCGCCTAAGCTAAAACCGCTACCTAGGCTTCTCCTATGAAACTGCTTTAAACTGGGGCACAGCTGTTCTTTTTGTCTGCTCGGGAGCCATCTCTCCTGCTTCTGCAACAGCACCCCACGTTTGCTTTGGGGAGTTACCACTCTAACCATCTGAGAGAATCTTGGAGGGACTGTCAATACAGATGGCCTGCCCTCCCCTGCCCAAGAGGTGGGTATGTGAGTCAAGCTAGACCAACCAGCTGCCCTCTCTCCAGGCAAGGATCTTGACTCAGAAGGAGCTTTGAAGAAGAAGGAGGAGGAGTGGGGGGAGGGGGAGGGGGAGAGGGAGGAGGAGGAGAAAGCAGGACCTGACTGGTTTGAGTGGGTGTGCTGAAATGATACTGTCCGTCTGTCAGTCACTTCTAGTTTCCTAGATCTTCAAAGTTATTCTGGTTTGGGAGCTTCCAGATCTTGATTCTTCAGGCTTTCCTTCGATTCTATGAGTACCCCCTGCATCTTTTGTTAAAACAAAGTCAGTTTCTGTTGCTATTAACCGAAATCTCTACCTGGTACACCTGGCCTCCAGGCTATTTTCCGGTTTCTTTCCTTGTGTGTTTTCTGCCCCTCATCCTCTTCTATCAGAGATGGAAGCTTGTCTGCCCTGTTCATTGCTGGATCTCTAGAACCGAGAATTATGTCCGTAACATGGGAAACTCTCAAGAAATATATGTTGGATAAGTGACTGATAGACAATTCCCTAAATAATCCAGTTGTCAAATCTGAGTACCTTGGGATGATAAACTGAACAAAAAAAAGTTTTGTTGTTGTTTTCGTTTTTGTTTTTAATTTTTTGGCCGAGTGGCACGTGGGATCTTATTTCTGCGACCAGGTATCAAACCCGCACCCGCCACAGTGGAAGCGCAGAGTCTTAACCGCTGAACTGCTAGGGAATCCCCAAGGGTTTTTGGTTTTGGTTTTTTTTTTTTAATAAAGGTCTATTACTTTATTAACCTGAGCTCATAAAAGAAATGGGGAAAAATGTCTATAAGAGAATACGTAAGACCTGATCCTCACTAACTCAATGCAAGCCCTGTTTTCTGCCAAATTAGCCTCAGAATTGAGCAGCTGGGCAAAGGGTGGCGAGGACCCTGTGACAGAGTGGATGGTTCAACTCCTTCTGCCTCGGGGGAACGGAGCCCCGGGGGAACGGAGCCCCGGGGAAGGACTGCAGCTGCTGTGGCCACAATCACCCCCTCCCCCAACCGCCAGCCCAACAAGCCAGGGAGAAAAGCAAGCAGCTGAGTGGAAATGATCCGTGGAGAAATGGCTCTGCATTTCTGCACTTGCTGTGTGATCCATGATAAGTTTCATGTGGGCCTAAGACTGGTCTTGGTTTAAAAAGAATGAGGAGAAGCAGCAAGAAAGGGAGGAGTTGTGCCAATAGGATTATTGTGGCCAGTGTTTGCTGCTGAAGATAATTAGGTGAATACTGAAGACTTCGGCACAAGAAGAGGATGCTCCCAGACTTGCCACCCCTAGGTAGGATATAAACAAAGTTCGAATTATTGTTGCTTCGGAGGCCTTTAATAAACTATGGAGGGGATATGAAGTAAAGCCCTGTATTACAGAAGAAGTGTCAATTGGTTCTTACACCTCACAGAGACCTTATCAGAGATGCTTCTTAATAATGGCTAACGTGGGGGGCTTCCCTGGTGGCGCAGTGGTTGAGAATCTGCCTGCCAATGCAGGGGACACGGGTTCGAGCCCTGGTCTGGGAAGATCCCACATGCCACGGAGCAACTGGGCCCGTGAGCCACAACTACTGAGCCTGCGCGTCTGGAGCCTGTGCTCCGCAACAAGAGAGGCCACGATAGTGAGAGGCCCGCGCACCGCGATGAAGAGTGGCCCCCGCTTGCCGCAACTAGAGAAAGCCCTCGCACAGAAACGAAGACCCAACACAGCCAAAAATAATAAATAAATAAATAAATAAAAATTTTTTTAAAAATGGCTAATGTGAAATGAGTGTCTGTTGCGTGCCAGACCAGATGCTGACTGTGCTAAGTGATTTGCACGCATTTTCTTGTGTGATTGCACAATCTTCTGCGGTAGATACTGCTGTAATCTCCCATTTACAGATCAGGAAACTGAAGTTTAGAGAAGTTAACAACTTGCTCAAGGCCACACAGGTACTAAGATTTCAACTGGATAGCAAGGGATGCTAGTCTGGAGAGAGGGAAATAGAATCGGATAAAGGAGAGAGGCCAGCAAGATCCCTGTATCTGCCCCATTGTGGGTGTGAAAGAGAAATTTCAGGAAAAGATGAGGCAAGGAGAAAACCAGAGGGGAGCGTAACGGTATTCAGACGGCCCAGTTTTAATGGGGACCTGAGTGTGTCCTGAGCCCTCCCAGGGGGCCACTGCTCAGTGCTCACCCCCCTCCCTCTCTGTACTGTTCCTTCCAAACCATTCCTCGTCCACCCTCACCCAACACCATCTGCAGTCCCTTTGTAGCAACTAATCCCACGGAGAGATTTGCAGGAGTGATTTCCACTGGTGTCTCACTAAAAAATAATGAGAAGTGTTTTTCTCACCTTCCTCTCAGAAAGCAATCGTGGCTTTGAGTCTTGGAAACTTGCATTTATTCTTGACCCAGAGAAGAAAGAACAGGTCTTTTAAGTGCCCTAAGGTTTGCGGAAGAGGGGGCGTGACCCTTCCAGCCCCAGGAAGAGTTGGATCCTCTAAAGAGAGGGTCTCAAAACACTGCCCCCTGGCATCCCCAAGGCCATTTCAGTGGATACAAGAGGTCAAAACTATTTTCAAAATAATATGATTTTATTTGCCTTTTTCCCTTTCATTCTCTCACCGGTGTACCTGGAGTTGTACCTAATGTGTGACATCACAACAGATTGGATGCAGAAGCAGATATGAGAATCCAGCTGTCTTCTATCAAGCCAGATATTAAAGTGATTTACAAAAATGTAAAACAAAACAACACCATTCTTCTCATTAATATTTTTTTGCATTGGAAAATGTCTAAAGCTGACCTTGAGGACAGTTGCATCTGGCCCTAACTTTTTTGCTACAGGAAGAAACAATAATTTGGAGACAAAACAAAACATTTACCTTCAGGAAAAGAATTCTTTTCATTCGTGTCTTCCTCCAAAAAGTCATACAATTTATGACTAGGTTACCCTGTTTGCGTTGTTGCTGTTTTGTTTTGCTTTGGTCACTTTTCCTCCCTTCTGAGCCTCCCCAGTCTTTTAATCCAGCTTACTCTGGGACAGAATGAATCACTGAAACACAGGTGTCAGGCCACCAGACAGCAGCCCTAGTCAACGACTGCCCCCAAAGTGTGACAACTTATTAATCAGTAGGGTTATCAGTACATTTTACCTTCAAGAATCTAAAATATCACTGCCCGTCCATTTCATGGCTGGTGGAGACTCCCTGGTATCTGCTTACGTTCTTCAGATAAGAGCTGTTTATGGGCAGGGCCCCAAGCTAATGCAGCCCCACCAGCCGCCACAAGGCCTTGTGAAGTACCTGGCACACAGAGGCACTCAGTAAATGTGGAGTAAATATAGTTGGATTGGACTGCAAAACCCTTGGCCCTGCCAATCCAGGAATAACCAGAGAGACCTGATGAGGTGTGACATATCGCCAAGTCAACCAAGCAACCCCAGCTGGTACCCCAACTTCTGCTGGCCCTCCTCATGGACCCCCAGTCAATCCCTTTGCCTGTGGGAGCCCCACAACTGCCCTGCCCTACCTTCCTCCCTCCAACCAGACCGTGAGGAGATAGGAGGCCAGAGAGTGGATGGGAGTACCCAGAGAGGCCTCCACCAACATTGACACGGCTCATCCTGGCCTATTTGTATCCAGAACTGAATAGTCCTGCAGTGATTGTCTATCACTTATAAATGTTAATGTGTACATAACCACTTTACCAAAAAAAAAAAAAATCAACTAAAATGTTTCTAATTCTGATCAATATTGAAACTTGAATTTTTAGAGTTATAATCAGTGAGTTATACTCTAAACTATTGAGTGTGCTCACTTTTATTGAATGTAATCTATATACTTGTCACATTAATGGTTACGTGGAGTTTTTTTATACTGATGTACTATTGTTTGCTTAACATTTGCTGTGCATTGGTTACTTGGGTCACTCCAATTTTTCACTACCATGAATTGTGCTATGATAAACATATTTGTGCAAATTGCCTTTTTTTGTGTCTTTTAGTATTCCTTAGACTCTATTTCCACAGGCTATACTCCTAGTAATAAGATTACCAGGGCAGGGCTTCCCTGGTGGCGCAGTGGTTGAGAATCCGCCTGCCAATGCAGGGGACACGGGTTCGAGCCCTGGTCTGGGAGGATCCCACATGCCGCGGAGCAACTGGGCCCGTGAGCCACAACTACTGAGCCTGCGCGTCTGGAGCCTGTGCTCCGCAACAAGAGAGGCCACGATGGTGAGAGGCCCGCGCACCACAATGAAGAGTGGCCCCCGCTCGCCGCAACTAGAGAAAGCCCTCGCACAGAAACGAAGACCCAACACAGAAAAAAAAAAAAAAAAAAAAAAAAAAAAAAATTAATAAAAAAAAAAAAAAAAAGATTACCAGGGCAAAAGAATGAATGGATACACACACACATATGTATCGCCATGTTGCTTTACAGAAAGATGACAACAAATCATTGGTTTCAATTTGGCAACAATTTTTCAGGCAAGAGTTTTTAAAATCTTACTTTAAAAAGGTTGAGGTCTTAGAATTTAAGGATTGGAATGGAAGACTCTTTAGAGGTCATTTTGGCCAGCTCCCCAGTGAGTGCAAAGATGCTCTCGTCATCACAATTCGTTTTGTCACAATCTGTCATGATAGGTAGTGGTTGAAGTATAAGAAGAAAATCCAGCCTCACACAAATATGTAATTGTAATAGGATGAGTATTTCAATAATCTTTTAAAATGTGTTGTTATTTTCTTTGATACAACACCAAAACACAATAAATGGCTAGTTGCAATGTAAATAGAATTTGAAACTGTATCAGTTGAAATGTTCATACTCTGTTACATTAAATTCACTGGTCTATCTTGCACTTCAAATGACACTTTTACTCAGGCATGATTTTATAGCATCATGCATTGGTCAGTTGAAAATTTTTGGTTCACTAGTAATAGGGATATTTCAAATGTAGACACATTTATTGTATAATCAAAAATCACACTGGCCCAGGACCAAACGACTTCGCTGGAGAATTCTACCAAACATTTAAAGAAGAATTAACACCTAACATCTCAGACTCTTGCAAAAAGTTGAAAAGGAGAGAACACTTCCTAACTAATTTTACAAGGCCAGCAATACCTTGATAATAAAATCAGATAAAGATACTATAGCAAAAGAAAACTACAGATTAATATCTCTGAAAAATATGCAAAAATCCTCAACAAAATACTAACAAGGCAACTTCAACAACACTTTTAAAAGATTATACACCATGATCAGGTGGGATTTATTCCTGGAATACAAGGATAGTAAAATCAGTCACTGTAATGCACCACGTTAACAGGATGAAGGACAAAAACCACACAATCATCTCAATTGATACAGAAAGTGTTTGACAAAATTCAATTCACTTTCATGATAAAAACACTCAACACACTAGAAAGAGAAAATTACCTCAACATAATAAAGGCCACATGTGAAAATCCTACAGGTAATGTCATACTCAATAGTGGAAAACTGAAAGCTTTTGCTCTAAGATCAGGAAGAAGACAAGGATGTCTACCCTTTCCACTTCATCTAAACTAGAAAGGAAGAAGTAAAATCATCTCTGTTTGCAGATGACATGATCTTATTTGTAGGAAACCTTAAAGATTACACACACATACACCTGTTGAAATTAATAAACACATTAAGCAAAGTAGCAGGATACAAAATTGACATGCAAAAATCAGTTGCATTTCTATACACTAACAATTCTAAACACTTCTATGCACTAATGAACAACTTGAAAATGAAATTAAGAAAACAATCCTATTTACAATAGCATCAAAAAAAATGAAATATTTAGGAATAAATTTAACCAAGGAGGCAAAAGACTTGTACACTGAAAACAAAATACTGGAAGAAATTTTAAAAGACATAAATGGAAAGACATCTCATGTTAATGGATTGGATGATTTAATATTGCTAAAACGTCTGTACTACCCAAGCAATCTAGATTCAATGTAATCCCTATCAAAGTCAAAATCCTTATGAAGTGGCATTTTTTGCAGAAATAGGATAAACCATCCTAAAATTCATATGGAATCTCAAAGAATCCCAAATAGCCAAAACAATCTTGAGAAAGAAAAACAAAGCTACAGGCCTTACATGTCCTGATTTCAAAACATATTACAAAACTACAGTAATCAAAATAGCATGGTACTGACATAAAGACAGACATATAGACCAACAGGATAGACTAGAAAACCCAGAAATAAATCCTCAGATATATCATCTTTGACAACAGGGAAAGGATAGTCTCTTCAACAAATGGTGTTGGGGAAACTGGACAACCACACACACACACACACACACACACACACACACACATACAAAGTTGGATCCTTACACTATGAACAAAAATTAACTCAAAATTGATTAAAAAGCTAAATATAAGGCCTGAAACTATAACACTCCTAGAGTAAAACATAGGGGAGGGGCTTCCCTGGTGGCGCAGTGGTTGAGAATCTGCCTGCTAATGCAGGGGACGCAGGTTCGAGCCCTGGTCTGGGAAGATCCCACATGCCGTGGAGCAACTAGGCCCGTGGGCCACAACTACTGAGCCTGTGTGTCTGGAGCCTGTGCTCCACAGCAAGAGAGGCCACGATACTGAGAGGCCCACGCACCGCGATGAAGAGTGGCCCCCGCTTGCCACAACTAGAGAAAGCCCTCGCACAGAAACGAACACCTAACACAGCCAAAAATAAATAAAATAAAAAACATTATCTCTTAAAAAAAAAAAAATAGGGGAAAAGCTTCATAACATTGGACTTGGCAAGGATTTCTTGGATATAAAACAAAGAGCAAAAATAGATAAATGGGACTACATCAAACTTTAAAACTCCTGTGTATTTTTTAATTAAAAATATTAATTGAAGTACAGTTGACTTATAATGTTATATTAGTTTCAGGTGTACAGTACAGTGATTCAGATATATAAATATATAGATATATACTCTTTTTCAAATTCTTTTCCATTCTAGGTTATTACAAGATATTGAATATAGTTCCCTGTGTAAAACTCCTCTGTGTTAAGGGAAACAATATGAAATATTCTGGTATTCAAATACCCAGGATTGAATAACAATAATTTGACAGTTAATCATTCTTTAAGTAAAATTGTTGTTCTGTGGTGGGAGGGGGCAGGGAGTGGCTAGTTGAGCTCACATCTCAAACAACTGAATGAGCACTTTTCCTTACACACGTAACCATCATACAGCAGAAGTACTTTAAATATGCTTCCATTTCATAACAGAGAATGTTGAAAAGACAGGTACTCAAGGGCTGACATTTAATAAACCTAATTTTTCTGCTTCCATAAGGACATTCTTATATTTTTTAAGATTTTTTTTTGATGTGGACCATTTTTAAAGTCTTTATTGAATTTGTTACAATATTGCTTCTGTTTTATGTTTTGGTTTTTTGGCCACAAGGCATGTGGGATCTTATCTCCCCCACCAGGGATTGAATCTGCACCCCCTGCATTGGAAGGCGAAGTCTTAACCACTGGACTGCCAGGGAAGTCCTTAAGGACATTCTTAAGTGAAACAGGGAGCACATGGTGGTGAGGAGCACAATGGCTACTGGTGTGGATTGGTACCACTGCTGCACTTCAGAGACTGAGCTGGTCAATCACTGCTGATCTACAATCGAATAACCACAGCCCTTTCCAGTTTACAAAGTCAATGTTTCTGTTATTCCCATTTAATGCTGACAATACCACTTATCGTTATCTGCCATTTACAGACCAGAAACTGAGGGATAAGAGCTTGAGAAACTTCCCCAAAGTCTTCAAGTTGTCAACTGGCAGTGCCAGCTCTTCTGACATAAAATCCCATGCTGTTTTCACTAGGAAACACCACCTCTCACCACCACCCATCATTGACTTGACCCCCAGAGCCATACATGGTACCAAGCCATGAAGTAAACGAGTCTGTCTCAGGGTCTCCTCACTTCTTTGTCCCCCTTTCTTGACGCTGTGGGTGCTCAACCATCCAGAGGTCTACCCTGTCCCCACCCATCCTTATGCTCCTCTCCTGCAGCCTCTTTGCGTCTGCCTCCATCAAAACAGTATTAGTACCTGACATTTGTTCTGTGCATTTGAGTTTTATGAGGCATTTCCCCATGCATCATCTCCTTTGGATTTTGATCTTCAAACTACTTTGCGAAATAGTTTTTCATTCTCCCGTTCTGCAAGGAAAATGAGGCTCTATGAGGTGGGAATTTGCCCAAGTTCACATAGCTCACCTTTCTTGTGCCTCCTTTTCTTAAGATCTTTCCAACCTCTAATAGATTTATTTATAAGGAGGTTTACATGATGGATAGCTTCTTTACATGTTCCTTCCAAGAACTATTAGCTTTATGAAAGGAAGTTTAAAAAAAAAAAAAAAACAACACTTGTATCTATGAAATGACTCCCTAACCTTGAGACTCTTAAACGTCATCGTTTGTGCCTCTCCAGGAGAACGACTACATGTAGAACTGAAACTGGGCCATGGAGAAACAGAAATGACCATAAATTTGCAAGTGAGGGTGTAATGGGTATACATTTTTGCAAATTGTAATAAGTAAATATAACTATTTACATTTGGAAGTGATAGTATCATCCACTGTGTTCCTTTCCTCTCACAGGACATCTCAACAAGGCATCCTCCTCTGAAGCCACAAACCACAAGAACAATATAACAGATGTGTTCAGATTGGATACACACAAGAGTATTAGCAGAAGTTAGTTGAATAGCATTTAATGATCGTGTTCTTTTAACAGCCACAGACCATTCTGTAGGATAACTAAATGCCCAATTAGAGTAAACCACAAAGAGTTAAAAGGAAAAAGCATAGGAGCCTAAACCTGGGAAGCCCTGCTTTGAAGTTCTTTTACAAGAGTATGGCAAGGGGAGGGAGTACTTTAAACTGAGGAAACAGGAAGTACCTGGATAAAAAGTTTATTTCATTTCCTGGGGGGGGTGGTCTTTCCAGAAGTGCTCTTCCAGGAAACCAGGCCTTTCCCACCTAGGTGTTCAGGTTTCCTGAGAAGAAATAGATAACATCCCCCTGTCACAGTGTGGAGGATCAGCTAGTCAGTAAAAAGCTGCAGAAATCTGAGTTTGCCCCACTCGATGTGATCAGCTCGAAGGAAGAAGACTTTGAAGAAAGGGCAGGGGAGAGAAGTGGTGTCTGAGGAAGAGGCTGCAGTGCAGACTAGCCTTCTGGAGAAGTAAGCAGAGCCCGGAAGGAGAAGCAGAGGTAAGGGGCAGGTAGCTGAGGGTGTTTATGCACGGATGTGCGAGACGGGGCTCCATCCCCTGGGAAGAGCCTAACTGGGCACCGCACCCACCGCAGAGATGATGCAGAGGATGGTACCTCGGGGCGGAGGGGAGGACGTCAGTTAACACACTGAGCCCTGTGCAACTGAGACCTTCAAGTAAGCCATTCTCAGATAATTCCCTTCTGTCCGCAGCTCCACCGGAAGGACCGTGGCTGGAATGGCCAGATTTGCATGGACCACAGTGACCCCTGGTGGAGGTGCACGCCAGCTGCCACCCACTTGGGGCCGTGGGGCTGGGCAAAGGGGGGTACACTCTGAACGAGTCGCAGGATTGTGGCTTCCTTTACACACACAATTTCTCCGTCTTCCCAAACAGCAAATTATTCAGTTACGATACGCTGGCTGCGGCTCTCCATGCGCCATGCTTCCTTCTGAAGATCACTTTCCCCCATCCCTTCATGTTCAACTAGAGCGGACTTCCCGTCGCACTCGGCCTGCTCCGCCCTTCCTTCCCCTGGATGCACAGCACTCGCATGTCCTGCTTTTTTCACATCCTCCTTCGTCAGATGCCGCTTCCCCAGCTCATCGTTCTCCTTGAAGTCCCAGCTGCCTCTTCTGTTCTGATCCGAATGAACCCAACTTCGCTGGTACTTTGTCTTCGCCAGCCCCCTTCTGATGAATCCTGCCAGGTCACCACGTGGTGTGGGGATCCCACCAAACTTTTTTAGTGACTTGGTATTTGTTGAAGCTTCAAAAAGCTCTTTCAACCAAAGAGACATTGCTGGTCTTGCAAAGAGCCCTGTCCAGTCACAAGGGACGTTGAGAATGGCCAGAGTCCCCACTGATCTTTGCCAGCACGTGGCTCTGTTAGAAACTGCAGGCGCGTAAGTGCAGCCAGGCGATGGGTCAGCACTTTCCTAAAAGGGGAACATCCCCAGGAGAATGGGGAGCAAAGGCTGCCCATGCAGGAGTGCTTGTTTCTGAATGTATGTGAGACAGCATGATTCCTGAATAAACTTGGTGGTAGTATTTTGAGAGAAGTAGACGTGCCTTGAACCAATACATTTGCTTATACGTTTCTAAGAGTTAAGAGATAAAAAGAGATGCTGTTCTTCTCATCATAAATTTATTTCCATACCTATAGATATTTTTAGAGACTTTTTTGATTCAGGAACGGAGATGAATGTGGTGTTTCTTGGAAGTGTGAAGGTACAGTAAATAGCCTAATTCTGAAACATTTGGAGATTTCACAGAAGCCTTGAAATCAATGCTCTTTGAGTAATTGTAAAATAAAGTAGGAAATAGACCTGGATAAATACATAGGATAGGAAAACAAATCACTGTAGTCTAAATATGACACAGGTAATTCTTTTCAACTTCCAGTGTAAAATATACTTCAAACCAGAAAGAATGTACTGAATGAACCCAAACAATCCTCATCTTAGATGTCACAGCCATGCACTTTCTGGCAAAGTATCGGGGTGTGTAGGCAAATGTCAGCATCTGGGAGACGGGTTATGAGGTGTGTTAAAGAACTAATGGAAGCCTCAAATTTATTTTGCCCCTAAAAACGTTCGTCTTTTGGAGAATTTCTGGGAAACTACATGAGATCATTTTAAAAAATAATTCCTAGGCGTTGCCCAGTTGACAGCCAACATAAACACTGTATCCTCCGGGATCAAAGAAACTACCCCATCAAAGAAAAACTGGACAACGCCAGGAATTCAATCTTTCAAACTGTTGGATAAATGCCGCCGAAAGAAGAGGAAAGCATAGGATGTTTGGAAAGGAGGTATAGCAGAGTTTTCTTTAATGCTGAGAATTTTAAAAAGTTTTTAAAATAATAGTATAGTAGTAAAATAACAGGTATTTATTGAGCATTTTGGGTGACCCAGTGCTATTTGCTGAGACCTTTACACATACTATTTCATTTCAACCCCACCAATCTCCAATGAGGTAGGTACTATCATTATACTCCTTAGACAGCCAATGACACTGAAGCTTAAAGAGGTCATTAACTTGCCTAAGGCCACAGAGGAGTGGACGCCAGGGCCTGTACCCTCAGCCGGGCTATTTTCCTCCTTTCTGGGCTAACACTTCCTAAGCACTTGCTGTTTCCCAAGCACTCTTCTTGCAGGTGTTGACTCATGTAATGCTCACAACAACAGCCAACGAAAGATACGCTAACAATAACCCCATTTTACAGGTGAGGAAACTAGGGCACAGAGAGGCTGAGGAAGCTGCCCAAGACCACCCAGCTAGTAAGTGCCACAGTGGAACTCAGACTCAGGCAATCTGAGCCCAGAAGCCAAAATCTTCATCACTTTCTAGTACTACCTCTCATGTAGAATTAAAAAAAAATTTTTTTCCATCTGAGATATTTGGTTTCTGAGTTGCAGCCGAAACAATTAAGCCCGCCATTCAAAACATCAGGGAGAACTAATATTTTCTTTATTGGCATTAATTTCAAACCCCGGAAGGACTGGAGAAAATCTTGACAAGGAATGGCCACGGATGACTCAGTGTTTCATTATCAGCTACTGGCCATGTCAGCAGAGGTGAGCTATGGCGAATGGAAGATTTGGGGGAGGTTTCGGTCGCCAAGTCAAAGAAGTGGCGGGTCATGCCAGGAAGAAGCAAGCAGGACCTGGCGGCCAGGGCTCCAGAACTAACTACCAAACGGAGCAGAGACAGTACAGTAACCAAGTGGCCCTAGTACCTGATTCCTCCCCTCCCCCTGAAAAAGGATTACCCCCCGTGCACTTGAGAGTGTAATGTGATGCTGGTTTACTACGTGTGTCTTTCTTTTCACAGCTTTCATTGAAGATTGGATATATCTAGATCCCGGATAGATGTACCCTTGAGGGGGTGCTGGAAGAATGGTCAGGAACATGCTGTACACACATTAAAGTGTTTTTTAAATAAATAAATATCTGTGAAGTCCTCACAGCGTACAAGAACTAACTTCAGCTCTTACTGTTCCTATCAGCCAGCTGTTTGAGATGAGGAAGTGATTCCTCACGGTGGTTATAACTGTCTCCTTAAGCTTGAAAGAACTAGTCCCCTCCTTCCCAACCCCCATCCTACAATAGAAAATGAAGACAAGGGACTTCCCTGGTGGTCCAGTGGCTAAGACTCCACGATCCCAATGCAGGGGCTCCGGGTTCGATCCCTGGTCAGGGAACTAGATCCCACATGCTGCAGCTAAGAGTTCAGATGCCGCAACTAAAAGATCCCGCACAAGGCAATGAAGATCTCACGTGCTGCAACTAAGACCCGATGCAGCCAAATAAATACATAAATATTTTTTAAAAAAAGAAAGAAAGAAAATGAAGATGATATCAAAAGGCCGTTACCTAGCAGTTCTGTACTTACAAATGATGGATTACACCACCAGCTGAATGCCAGTGGAGCAGTCAGGATAGAATAGGTTAGGCTGCTGTAACAAACACCCCCCAACACACACACACACACACACACACACACACACACACACACACACACACATCTGGGGCTTAACACAATAAAGGTTTATTTGCAGCTCATACTACATGTGCAGTGTGGATTGCAGGATTTGGTGATGGGGGTGTGCCTCTCATTGTAACCATCCAGGGGCCCGGCTGCAGGGTTGCTAGAAGATCCCTCTAGGGAAATGCTTCTGTGATACCAGAAGAATGGGAACAGAATTGTGCATAAGCATTTAATATTGCCTCCTGGAAGTAACATATAACTTCCATCCACATTTCATTGGCCAACACAAGTCACACGATAAGCCTCACTTTTAAAGAGAAAATAAAATACAAACTTAGCATGCGCCCAGAGAGGAGGAAAATTGGACTCTTTATTTAGGTGCAGCCCTAATGGCTAAGACATTGAGTAAAGGAAATTTAATGTCAGAAACAGGAGCTCGTAATCATAAAAAAAAAAAAAAGGCCCCCTTTAACTGTGTGGATCTCAAACTAAAGGCCTGCTTGACGAATGACTCAAGACTGATGACAGGTAATGTTTCGGTAGGTAGGTGTGTACGAGAGGTCCAGCCAGATGGAGCTGGTGCGACCAGTGAACACAGAGACAAGGACCGGAAATCTACTGCGCAGCTACCAGTTTAAGAACTTCACAGCTGAAGCCGGAAGTCGCCAGATGCACGTAGGTCCTGCAGCCTCAGAGGAGCGGCCTATGTGGATGTTAGCAAGAGGGGAAATTGGAAACTATTTTGCCCACAGCCCTGTGACTCAGTGAAACATGTTTCTTAATGAAAGCAATCGTGTAATAGGCAAAAACTCAGTCCTGGAAGACTTTGGGATTAGGCGGCAACCTCTCCACACAGGACTTTAAGACTTTGGCCTTGATCTTTGACTCACTAAATTTCCAAAATCCCTGGTGTTTCTCTATGACAGAACACTGGGACAAAATGACCTCTCATTCCTGATAAAATTTAACTAACACTTTTTGTGAAATAAAACAACAGGCAGGACCAGGAATATGGGAAGAAAAATGGGAGCTCATCTTGAGAGGGAAATGTTCAGGGCACTGTCCATCCCCAAGGGCTTCTCCCAAAAGGAGGATATTGTCTGGAGGGCCCGGATTTCTCTGTAAAATGGGAACACTGTTGAAGCTGGCGAAGCACACTTTTAAATCTCAAAACAAGGACTTGGTTTGATAACAGAGCCAGGCAGGTTGACAGCTGAGAGTGCTAAGGTTATTAGCTGGACCCGTCTTCCTGTTGTTCAGGGCTTTCTGCTCTGCAGCTGTGAGAGGTGCAAAGCTTCTCTCGGTTACGGTGGGTACAGATCCAGCATGCTCCAGAACGGCCGAAAGACAGCACGACAGAGAGCTATAGTCTCTGACTACTCGGTGTGTTCCTCCCACAAGAAATATAGGGTTCACCTGGAACTTCCTCGAAATGCAGACTCTCAGGCCCTGCCCCAGACCTGCTAAACCAGAATCTGCATTTTAACACAGTCCCTGGGTGATATGTATGCACCCTAGTTTCAGAAGCTCTGTTCTCCAGAGTTTTAAACTACCCATGAAAGATGCCTTTGCTACCATCTTCTATTGAACAGAATTAAAAATCAAGGCCAACTTTTCCCAGCCTGCCTTCTTTCCCATCTTGTTGTCAAACAGTCAAATTGACACCAAATGCCCAGGTAATAATTCATCTGCCTCAGAGCCTTCCAAAAGAGCTGGTATTTGCATGAATGGAACTGCCCTTACTTTGGACAATTCCATTTCAGTATGTCCCTATAAAAACTGAAAGTATAATTTTTTTCTTTAAAAAACCGGTTTTAAATACTTGCTCCTATAAGCTGTACACTTATTTCTCCCAGACTATTAATTAGACACACACATCTGACCGTTTTATTTCTATCTCTTCTCCCTCCGCCAACATCTGCCAAGTACAAACAGGGATAAGTGACAGTTTACACCACATGCGCAGGTATTTCTATTTACAGGGATTCAGTGGAATGTTGTGTTTTTCATTTGCTTTGTTTGTTTTGCTTGAGACTAGCTGGGCAGTCTGGACTATGTCCTGCTTTGCTATATGCATCTGGTCTAGTTGAACATCCATATCTGAAGGCATCAGTAGAAAGCTGAGAGACACCACCCAGCGAGAAATCTCCAGTGACCTATTCTCTATTTTCTGAAAGTTTTGAACCAGCACAACATTTTTACCTTAAAATGTTAACGCTTAATATCAGAGCAGTTTAATTTGAAAATAAGGTTTTATTGTGCTAAAGGAAACATCATCATGATGTATGTGTTAATTATGTCTCCACCTGCTTTGGGAACTTAAGTGAAGCAAGTAAACAGATGTGAAACTCAAGGAGTCTGCATTTAAAAGGATATTTTGCTTTTCATTAGCATTTACTTCTCAACACAAAACTCCATTTTCTGCCCTCAAAAGATGTAGGTACAGCTGATGCAAAAGCGTATTTTAACATGATTGGTGGCAACCCAGACACTATGTTCTCTGGAGGATTTCTATGACACACTGTTCTCAAAAACCTTTAAATAATCTCTAGTAAAACAGAAGAGGGAATATTTCCAGGTGACAATAGGGCTGGAAGTGATATGACGTTTGTACGTGATGGGCTACTCATTTTTCTGAAATAAAGAATCTTGTGAAAGGAGGAATTATGACTAGTATTTACAACAGCTTTTCATAAACATCCCCAAATTCCAGGCACAAGACAAAAGGCATGACTCAGATCACAGTAGGCGTGATGGCTGGGGAAGTGGTCCTGGGGAAGATTGCTTCCCTGCTGCCTGAGAATAGCTCTGGGGAGATTTCTGTAGGAAGCTGATAATGGGCTATTTCATTCGAGGATCACCAGTAAAAATCTGGTTTTGATCAAGAGCATTTCCTTAGCTAAAAATGTCATGTTTCCAGACCTTGATTTGATGTTTTAGTAGATCACGGCTGAAAAGACTGAGGACTTGAAAAAACAATACGAATGATTGTGATTTTTAAATCTGTGCTGCCACGGGAATCCATGTGATGAGGTTATCTTGATGGGTGTGGCTTGAGTTCTCCTCGCTGTGGTTTTTAGGGGGCTGAAGGTCGTGTCTCCCTGAAATCTCTGCAGTCCCACTTGTAGGAGGCATTCCTGGGGGTGCAGGAGGCGGCGCTCACAGGAGTTTGCTTAAAAGCTCCCACTCTGAGGTCCCACCTGGTCTGAGGTGGGCTTAGGAGTCTGCATTTTTATAATATGGTTCTGGGGAGGTGAGCTTCAGAATAAGTTTAGAGAAAGGCTGACTACAACCCAGTTAATTCCCCATCTTTAAGAAAAAAATCCATGTTAAAAAAATGGAAAATAACAAGTGTTGGTGAGAATGTGGAGAAATTAGAAGCCTTGTGCACTGCTGGTGGGAATGTTGAAGGGTGCAGCTGCTGTGGAAAACAGTATGGAGGCTCCTCAAAAAATTAGACATAAAATTACCATATGATCGGACTTTCCTGGCGTCCAGTGGTTAAGACTCTGCGCTTCCACTGCAGGGGGCACGGGTTCGATCCCTGGTCGGGGAAGTTCCACATGATGCGAGGTGTGGCCAAAAAAAAAAAATTACCATATGACCCAGCAATCCCACTTCTGGGTAGACACCCAAAGAGTTGAAAGCAGGGTCTCACAGAGTGAAAGGCAGGGCCACGGTGGCAGGTCCACCCCTTCCCTTCTGCTCCTCTACTCAGTTCCCAGAGATTCCCAGCGAGGAAGCAGTAGAGCTGTCAGGCTCCCAGGATCTGCGCCTGGCTTGTTGGGATTTCCTCTATCACCTCAACCCTTCTACCCCGAGAGAGGAGTGCACAGGGCTCTGGAAAATGCAAAACAGCTTCTCCTCTCAAACAGGCTAGAGATCCATATTCCGGGATGGTCAGAGTCAATTCCAAGGTCTAGGGGGAGAGGTGGACCTCAGAGAAGTGTTTGTCCCAGGGAGCTCACACAAACTTCAAATGCAAGTTGATATTTTAAATTCATCTTTAAAAGATTTCCATGTTGGGGCTTCCCTGGTGGCGCAGTGGTTGAGAATCTGCCTGCCAATGCAGGGGACACGGGTTCGAGCCCTGGTCTGGGAGGATCCCACATGCCGCAGAGCAACTGGGCCCGTGAGCCACAATTACTGAGCCTGTGCATCTGGAGCCTGTGCTCCGCAACAAGAGAGGCCGCAATAGTGAGAGGCCCGCGCGCCGCGATGAAGAGTGGCCCCCACTTGCCGCAACTAGAGAAAGCCCTCGCACGGAAACGAAGACCCAACACAGCCATAAATAATAAATAAATAAATTTAAAAAAAAAAAGAATGCTTTAAAAAAAAAAGATTTCCATGTTATGTCACAAACACATTTTTCTTTTTTTTTTTTTTTTTTGGTCTTGGACAAAATTGACAAAAATGTCCCTATACCATAGTTCGCTTAAGTTTTACAATTACATAACACACACACACACACCCTTATACATATCCACCAAGGTACATATACATCCACATACACAGTATTAATACCACATATATATATAAACACACATATTTAATAACTACATCTTCATATATACATATTAATCTGGTTTCATATGTGTATCTATATATATGTCTATTCATGTCTATAACATCAAAGAGGTGATGGTTGGGAGTGGTCTTTGGAAGAAAACCCTGACATGTGAATGCAATGTATTTTCATTACGCATCACTGGGTGAACAGATTGGACTCATTCCTCCTCACAGAACTTACTGCAAAATGCAAAAGAGCTCACCTTCCCACAGAGCTTAAAAGGAGCCTGCTTTCCTAAAAAAAAAAAAAAATTACAAGAAAATGACTCCTAACAACAGAGGACATTCAGACAAATGTAAGTCCTGAAAAAGAAATGAATGCAATTTGACCTTACCTTCAACTGAGAATTAAACCATTAACAGTCTGGGGTAAACACATTCTAAGCAAAGACCCAAACTCTACCTACCTAGCAGCCATCTAGGAAACGTCCTCAAGTAGTGCACGTGGATCAGAAGATCTAGGCCAGTTCTGCTGCCCAAGGAGGGTTCTGAACCTGCTACTATTTGCCCAATCAGCCAGCCTTGGGTTTGCGGGACAAATCTAGTTTAGACCTTGAATCCCAGGGCAGGTTTGGAGAAGTTTAGGGACTCCTGGAGAGAGGGTAAATTCGTCTCTGTCGAATCTCTTTGTTTTAAACCGATTTCGGAGCACAGAGCCCAACTCAGCCCAGATCTCCCCTGGCCCCCATAAGAAGCACCCAGTGGACTTCCAGAACCCCCTCACGCCCCGAAGCCTTGAACCTTGACCAAACCCAGAGAAAATGACAGTGCAGCCTGGTCTTGCCGGGCGGGAGCTCCGGTGTGTGGGCTTCAAAGCCGTCCCAGAATTCAGGCCAAGGCTCCCGGGGGCTTTCATTAGACTTGGTACCCAGCTCTGCAGGATGCAGATTCTCCTGTGATGTCTACTGCAGATAAACGCTCCCAGAGGAGAGTGGACACAGGCACCGCTCTGCCGAGGCTCCACTGTGAGGCGACAGAAGGCAAGGGATGGATTCGAGAGCTACACGCTGCCGCTGTCCGGCACTGGAGTCTGAGGAGGCTTTCTTCTAAACCTTTGAGAGTTTCCTGTACTCACTGTGTAGGTTGCGTATTTGGATCTTTTTCTTAGGGAAACATATAGGACTCTTAGAGGAAACAGGACAGACATAAATATACTAACTTTTTGTTGAGGCTGTAGGTTCTGTGAACAATAGCAGCTGCCAGTATGAACAGAACAACTGAGAAATGTGTTACTCTTCTTGTATAAATATTACAAACATAATCTTTATGTTTTCTCCATATCTGTTTCCAAAGAGCTCAAAAAGCTTTTCAGATAGTTTGTAAGAGGTTCTCAACCCACCAGCTGCACCAAGATTAGTGTGGGAAACCTTGGTCCAAGGCAGCTGGAGACCCAAGCTTCCTCTACATCTTCCCCCAAGGTCACTGTCCTGCAAAATCCGGAAAAATTATCATAGATCTTTAACTGGTGCCTCTTGGATGGCGTATTGCATTTAACGACGAGGCGAAGAGAGATAAAGAGATTCTCGTGGCTGGAGTTACCTTTGGTCATAGGACCTAGATTTCCCAAGGCCTCCATCATCAAGTCCTCCCCAAAGTGGCCCATGACAATGACAAGTTTCAGTCCAAATATAACTCACCCCTCCACCTGCTCTGTAACAACTTTATTTATTTTATTTTTTGGCTGCGCTGTGTGCAGCTTGAGGGATCTTAGTTCCCCGACCAGGGATCGAACCCGGGCCCACAGCAGTGAAAGCACCGAATCCTAACCACTGGACTGCCAGGGAATTCCCCGTAACCACTTTAGAGCGAGGGCTTTCTTCTACTTTTTTCCTATTCCCCATGGTGGAGTGACCCACATAGGACAGTTACTCAGTAAAGAGTCAATTCTCAATTAAACTCACTCCACTGTAATGTTCATTTCTGTAATTCTGATGACCTGAAATCGTTCCTTAATTTGTACAAGAAGGGTAGGCAGAGAGAAAGTGAAACTGTTTGGAGGCCGCTGGGAGCTTGGGCAGGGAGCTAAGTTTGGCCTAAGAACCGCCGAATCAGGCACAAGAAATGTAGCTTTCACATTTATTTGAGCCTCTGTGCCCATTGACTATTTCAGGAAGAGCTATCAGGTGACAATGAACAGGTAAGTCCCATAAGAGGGATCTTAGAGCCCACCGGGTCAGACCATTTGCCTCCACTGAAGCCTCTCCGGTGGTGGTCACTCTTCACTGTAAGAAGATAAGCATTTCAAGGAAGCTTTACCTATAAGGATAGCCTTCTGGATATGCTACCAAAGTGGTCTTCCCCAGAAGAGAAATAAAGGAAAGGTGGAGGGCACGTGTCCTGGGGCTGGCTCCCCACAAAACAGACGGGAATGCGATGGAGATCTGGGAGCAGGACGTTTACTGGAAGGGCTCTGGGCGGACACCTGAGGGGGAGCGGGGACTGGGCAGAGGGAGAAGCAGAGCAACAGAGGCTGTAGCTAGTCTCCAGGAAGCTCTGGAGCCTGGACGGCCCTTTAGAGCTGTTCAGTCCCTCTTATGGACCGAATCGTGTCCCCCGCAACTCACATGTTGAAGCCCTAACCCCTAGAACCTTAGAATACGACTGTATTTGGAGATGGGACCTCTAAAGAGGTAATTAAGGTTAAATGGGGTCATAACGGTGGGGCTCTAATCCAATGATTGGTGTCCTTATAAGAAGAGGAAGAGACACCAGGGGTGGGTGATTAGAGAAAAGCCCATGTGAGGACACAGCAAGAAGACATCCATCTACAGGCCAGTGCTGAAACCGTGCACCTCAGATTGGGACTTGAACCCACGCGGCTGGGACTCGAACCCACGCGGCTGGGACTCGAACTCGGCCAAGACCCACAGTCTTCCAACTGAGATCACACACTTAATGAAACTCAGGTTCTTGATGTCTCATCGCAGAAAGAATTCAGCGAGAGACAAAGTGATAGGTAAGAAGTGGATTTATTTAGAGAGCGTGGGCCCTGCCCCCTTCCCTCCTGTTTCATGTTTGTAAGTCACCCAGCCTGTGGCACTTTGTTTTGGCAGCCCGAGCAGGCTGGTACACACCCCCTTGGCCAGTGCTTGGATGGGAGTGGTCCCGGGGAAGGGGTGGCCTGTTGGGTGAGGAGCTCCCTTCCCATGAGGCATTTATGTCACAGGCAGGGCTGAGCGCTGCGGGCCCTGGGCTGTGCACCACGACACTCTCTACAGCAAGGTCCCATGGCAGTCCCGTGAGCCAGGCGAAGGACTGGGGCGATTATGAGGAAAACAGTGCAGGGGATGAGGACAGTATTACAGGAATCATCTCAGTGACCTGCCATCATATCAAGCCTTTAAAATCTTGAATAAGTTTACATTCGTAAAACAGCACTTCAGAATCCAAGAGATTGTAAAGATCATCTCACCAAACCCTGTATTTAAAAGCTGGGGGCAAAGAGGCTCAGAGGAGTTGAGATTCTCCAAAGATCTGAAGGCCACTGGAAAACCCAGCTGGACCCAGGACCCTGGCTTCCCAGGGCTCTCTCCAATATGCCTGGTCCAGCTAAAACCAGTTGTATAGTCCCCACAACTATAGTGGCTCTAAATACAGGGGTTTTTTTGGGTTTTTTTGTTTCTTTTGGCTTCACCGGGTCTCAGTTGCAGCATGTGGGATCTTTGGTTGTGGCATGTGGGATCTAGTTCCCTGACCAGTGATCAAACCCAGGCCCCCTGCATTGGGAGTACGGAGTCTTAGCCACTAGACCACCAGGGAAGCCTCTCTAAATACGTTTTTTATTTATTATTTTTATTTTTTAAATTTATTTATTTATTATTTATTTTTGGCTGTGTTGGGTCTTCATTGCTGCACGTGGGCTTTCTCTAGTTGCGGTGAGAGGGGGCCACTCTTCGTTGCGGTACACGGGCTTCTCATTGCAGTGGCTTTTCTTGTTGCGGCGCACGGGCTCTAGACGCGCGCAGGCTTCAGTTGTGGCTTGCGGGCTCAGTAGTTGTGGCTCGCGGGCTGTAGAGCGCAGGCTCAGTAGTTGTGGCGCACGGGCTTAGTTGTTCCACGGCATGTGGGATCTTCCCAGACCAGGGCTCGGACCCGTGTGCCCTGCACTGGCAGGCGGATTCTTAACCACTGCGCCACCAGGGAAGTCCCCTAAATATGGTTTTTAATTAAAGGTCCCAGCTTGAAAACAAAGACAAATGTAAACTGCACTGTCGGTAAACTTGGCAGTGTGATTCACAAGCTACGACTGTGTCTCAGTGAGGAAAACCCAGGAGACCTCAGTGCTCACGGCCCAACATGCTCTGACTGGCCCAAAGAGCAGGAAATGTGGAGTGAACTGCTTTTGGTGAGTTTTCTCCAGGTGGGAGCAGGATGGAACAGATCTCTTTCTTTGCCTGTCTCGCCGCCCCCCGCCCCCGCTCCTCCCCTCCCCCCCGTCCCACCCCCCCTGCTTCCTTCCCCTCCCTCTCTATTCTATCACATTACCTGGAGTAATATCTTCAGTGATAGGATCTCACTGTTTAACCTAAGCGATTGGAGTTTCAGTCCAGAGATAACAAAACGAAAGTGCCAAATACCTAGTGGCCCTCAATAAATGTTCATTTTCTATTTTGCTGTAATATTTTCATAACACCTCCTTTATAAATAGATGGTTTTGGGACTTCCCTCGTGGCGCAGTGGTAAAGACTTCGTGCTCCCAATGCAGGGGGCCCAGGTTCGATCCCTGGTCAGGGAACTAGATCCCACACGCATGCTAAGAGTTTGCATGCCGCAACTAAGGAGCCCACGAGCCGCAACTAAGACCCAGCACAACCAAATAAAAATAAAATAAACATTTTAAAAATAAATAAATAAAATAAATAGATGGTTTTTTTTTCTTTTGTAGAGATTTGCCCAGAATAACTAAGACATCCTTACCAAATCAGTGCATCCCAAACCCTAATGTTAGAGACTCTGGCCAACTTTCAGGCTTCCTCACAGAAATTTCTCCAGAATGCGCTGACGTCAAGAGCAGGCCCAGTTGGCTGAAAGCAGCAGAAAACCACGACTCAAGTGACTTGAACAGTAATGAATGTATTTTCTCACGTAAAAGTAACTCCAGGGCCTGAGTAACCCTCTCAATGAAAGAGCATTTTCCTAGACGAAATATGAAGGGCATCACCTTACAAAGCAAAGAGCTGATAAGCTGGTAAACCAACGCTCAGGCCAAAGTTGAGGGAAAGTCTGAATCCAGAGCAACAAGGGGACTCAGCCACTTTGCCCCAGGGCAACTGCTGCACAAGCAAAGCAAGAACCCATGGGCTTGGATTCCAGGCGGGGGTCTTCCCGGAGTCCCTCCTATAGGCTGATATTCCAAAGGGCCCCCCGTCAAGGTAAGTGTGAACCAGAGATAAACCTTCCCGTTCCCCACAATCCTAGCGTACCTCGAGGAAGGCTGGGTGCTGACTACGGCTGGAAGAGAAAAGAAGAAATAGAAAAACTGCCAGGGAGGAGTCTTGGCTGCAGCCCCACCTTGGTTACCTTGGGCAGATTTGCAGGCCAGGTTCCCTTCTGGGATATCAAGCCAGGTGTGGGGTTTAAGGTGGTGTTGGCTGGTGGAGCCCCTGGGCACCTGGCAGAAGCAAGTGCAAATCCTCTAAGGAGGAAACACCTCTCTCCCAGGCCTCCGGGAAGCCTCAGATTCCATTTTTCTAGGGCAATGGCCTCTGCATAAAGACTAATGGCAAGTCAGGAAAACAAAGTTCCATGAGAAAAAACCAATAGAAACAAGAAACGGCACAGTAGACCTACACAAACTTTGAAAAACTCATCAGATGTACATTGTAAACCAACTATGCTGCAGTTTCAAGAAATAAGCAAAAGTCCAGAGGAAAGGCTACTCCACTGTTAAATAGCTCAGCAAATGAATGATTCATTCAGGGATCTTAATTCTTCCCATCTCTCCACCTTGCCCACTGTCGTCAGCAGCTTGTTTATCCTCTACTAGCTCTCCTCATGGTCACAACATGGCTGCAGCAGCTCCAGATTTCACAACCACACAACTTCCAGAGATAAGAGAAGGGAGGGTGTGTTTCCACGTAGCCTCTTTGAACAGTGAAGCAACCTTGCAGACCTCTCCGGACACTTCACGGGTCAGGATTACATCACACACCCATGGCTAAAGTAATTACAGGGGAGGGAAATGGTTGGATTAGATCAGTAATGATTCTATTTACAGGACAAGAGATGGTGAACCTACCTGAGGGCTTGTAGAGGAGGATAAATATCTGAACATAATTCAAGCTTTTACAGCAAGGTTAAAAAAATGTGTATGTGATGGGGCTGATTCACTTTGTTATAAAGCAGAAACTAACACAGCATTGTAGAGCAATTACACTCCAATAAAGATGTTAAAAAAAAGGGGGGGGAGGAGTTTTCCAAAGAAAACGAAAACACTAATTCAAAAAGATACACGCACCCCAATGTTCATAGCAGTATTATTTACAATTGCCAAAATATGGAAGCAACCTAAGTGTCCATCAACAGATAAATGGATAAAGCAGATGTGATGTATACGTACAATGAAATCATACTCAGCCACTAAAAAGGATGAAATTTTGCCATTTTCAACAAGATGGATGGACTTGGAGGCTATTATGCTTAGTGAAATAAGTCAGACAGAGGAAGACAAATACTGTATGATATCACTTATATGTGGAATCTAAGAAATAAACTAGTGAATATAACAAAAAAGAAACAGACTCACAGATATAGAGATCAAACTAGTGGTTATTGGTGGAGAGAGGGAAGGGGGAGGGGCAAGTTAGGGTAGGGGATTAAGAGATACAAACTATTAGGTATAAAATAAATAAGCTATAAGCTACAAAGATAAATTGTACAACACAAGGAATATAGCCAATATATTTATTTATTTGTTAGTTTATTTATTTTTGGCTGCGTTGGGTCTTCGTTGCTGCGCTAGGGCTTTCTCTAGTTGCGGTGAGCGGGGGCTACTCTTCGTTGTGGTGCGCGGGCTCCTCATAGCGGTGGCTTCTCTTGTTGCAGAGCACGGGCTCTAGGCGTGCAGGCTTCAGTAGTTGTGGCACGCGGGCTCAGCAGTTGTGGCTCGCGGGCTCTACAGCACAGGCTCAGTAGTTGCGGTGCATGGGCTTAGTTGCTCCGCGGCATGTGGGATCTTCCCGGACCAGGGATCAAACCCATGTCCCCTGCATTGGCAGGCGGATTCTTAACCTCTGAGCCACCAGGGAAGTCCTTATAACTACAAATGGAATATAACCTTTAAAAATTTTTTAAAATAAAATTTCCAAGTTTGTGTAAAAAAAATTCTTTTTGATTCAAACTGTAAATATATTATGCATGAACTAACATTTGCATTTACCAAAGAAAAATATTAAGTCCAGCCCACATTCAGGAGAGGGGAATTGGGCTCCACCTGTTAAAGAGAGGAGTATGAAGGATTTGTGGACATATTTTTACCACACACAGCAATTCTTTAAAACAAACACACATTTGGGGGGAGAAGTATTTTATCTCTGATATTGTTTAGAACACTGGCCCAAGTTGTTAATAAAAAGCAACCATCTTTTAGTCATTTTTATCATGTCTTTACATCCTTCACAGGCAATGCACCCCTGCTATCTGCACGTGGGACAGAACCCCACTTCCCTGCCCTTGGTATCCCATGGAATAGAAGGAAGTCACCAATGTAGAAGATACGGGGAGTTCTAGGTTGAATTGTGTCCCCAAACGTTGTTTGGAAATAGCGTTGTTGAAGGCGTAATTCGTTAAGATGAGGTCATACTGGAGTAGATGGCCCTTAATCCAATGTGACTTGTATCCTTGTAAGAAGAGGAGAGAGAGACACAGACACACAGGGAGAGTGCACTGGCTGACGGAGACCGAGATGGCAGTGAGGCGGCTGTCCGTCAAAGGATGCCAAGGACGGCCGTGACCACCAGGAGCTAAGAGAAAGGCCCTCCGCAGAAGGAACCAACCCTGCCCACACCTTGATTGCAGACTTATGGCCTCTAGAACTGTGAGGAAATAAATTTCTGTTGTTCTCAGTCTCCCAGTTTGCAGCCCTCTGTCACGGCAGCCCTGGGAAACCATAGGTCTTTGTCATCTTGGCTACTGAGCATGTGAATGGCACTCCTATTTGGGAAGCTGAAGAGAAGCTGTTCCCCTTTCCCATCCCCGGCAACTACACCACGGACGCCTCACCCAAGCGTGGCGAGTTAGAGTCTCCCTCTGAGACTCTGAACCTTGAAGAGCGACTGAGCCATCGCCCTGAGATTCTCACAGCGGCTGAGTCAATGCAGCAGCTCTGCGGCCAGTGGCCCGGGACCAGCACCCGCCCCCGGGACCAGTCCTGTGGCAACTTCTTCGCTTTGTCTTTCTTTTCTATGACTCCCCGGACTTCCTGTTGATTCTGTGAACTACCTAATGCCCTTCCAGAAAACCGCTCTCTTAAGTGAACCAGGGTCAATTTCTGTTATTTGTAACCAAGAATGCCGACTAATACACACTAGAAATTGGTTTTTGACTCAAATGCCTGTTTAGTTTGGTTTTATTTACCCATTTCTTTCCTCCCATGAGCCTTCTGCATTCATTCATTCGTTTATTCACTCATCCGTCTAACATTCACTGGTTGTCTTTTATGCCAAAGTACTAGGTGCTTGGAATACATGGCCTATAAAGACATGGCCCCGACCCTTTAAAAACCCACAGCCTGGTCCAGGGCAGAAGAGGCAAGAAAACAGATGATTATGCTACGGAGTGTAATCGCTATGATTGAGAGAGAAGGCACCTAGCTTACATGTTAGGGAAGGGCGGAAGGCGTCCTGTGGCCACTGCTCCCTGAATTGTGTCTTAAGGGATAAACTGGATGGCAAGCAGGAAGGGGAAGAGGAGGGACGTTCCATTAAGAGGAGGGAACTTAGCACATCAGGACATTAAGTTACTAAACCAGAGTTTAGTGTGTCTGTACATAACATTCTGGGTGGGGAGTGGTAAAAGTTGAAGCTATAGAAGTAGGTAGAGGTCAGTGCTGTAGGTCTCACTTAGGAATCTGGACTTTATCCTAATAGCAACATGTAACCCCTGAAGTAGAGAGAAAGCAGCCAGTTTTATATTAGAGATCGATTTTTTTTTTAGCAGCAGGGCAAAGAATCTCCCACACTGCTCCTCTCCTTGGCTGTGTCCAATCTACTCTTGAGCCCACGAAAGACATTCTTCATTTCTGTTACGGTGGTTTTTTGGGTTTGTTTTTGTTTTGTTTTTTTGGCCATACCACTCAGCTTGCGGGATCTTTGTTTTTGATTTCTAGCATTTCTTTTTGATGCTTTCTTGAAGTTTCCATCTTACTGCTTACATTACCCATCTGTTCTTGCAAGTTGTCTGCTTTTTCCAAAAGAACTCTTAAAATATTAATCATAGCTATTTGAAATGGTCTGTCCAATAATGCCCAGATCTCTGCCCTATCTGCAGAGTCTGCTTCTGATGCTTTTCAGATTGTGTTTTTGCTTGCCTTTTAAAATACCTTGCAATTTTTTGTTGAAAGTCGGACATGAGGTGTCACGTTATAGGAACTGAGCTAAATAGGCCGCTAGCCTGAGCTTTGGTATTAGTCTGGCTGAGGTTTTAGGCTGTGTTTAATCTTTTGTAGCTGCGGGTGCCAGAGGCTTCACAGTAAATAGAGTCGGCTCTTCAAGCTGTAATCCACTGTTCTTTGCTGGAGCTCTGTTGCTGGTGGCCAGGTGTGGGTGGAGGGGAAGCATTCTTATATAATCTTGTGATTAAATAGCAGTCTTTCAGTGGACCCATGTCCTTGGGCTGTGACCTGCACAAGCATTTATTAGCTTTGTTTCTCCTCCCTTAGGTGAGATAGGAAGGCTAGAGGGGGCTGGAGTCAGGGAAATGCCCGTCTCCAGGTGGGACAGGTCTTTTCCCTGACAGAGTAGGCCTTTGTTATGAGTATGCTCTAGGCATATTTCAAAAATCTTCCCCTCCCTCTGCCAGAGACATAAGGAAATCATTCTGGGCTCTTCAGCAAGAGAACCTAGTGGGGGTCCTGTAGACAAAAAAAAAAAAAAAAAAAAAAAGCATGGAGCCCCCCTTAGGTGACAGATCCCAGGAGTTTCTTACTCTCAGGCTAGTCCACACTCAGCCTCCAGCAATTTATCAAAATTGCCATTAAATGTTCCTGCCAGCATGTGTCTCTAGCGCCTTTGTCCAGCTAAGGAGACCTTGGCTGTGACTCTGGATCTGCCTGTCCCTCCAGATCACGGGATGTAGCTGCGCCCTGTGACCTCAGGCTCTGAAGGGTGCAAGATAAAGCACTGATTTTCAGCTCCTTCAGCCCTTTTTGCTCTAAGGATGAGAGTGGTGACTCCCAAGCTCTTTGCACGCTGGAGCTGAAAGCAGTCCCTCGACACGCTGCTGTTGACTGAATAAAGCAGAACCATCAGGCCTGAATGAGCACGTGTGGAGCGAATGCACCAGACGGAGAAGTCCAGGATGAAACCGGGGTCTGGCTGGGGTGAGAGCGGAACACAGTGGGAGAAGGAATACAGTGGGGAGCAGATATTTAGGGAAGGAAAACGAAAAGCTAACAAGCAAAAAAGCTCATTCATAAGGAGTTCTGCTTAGTTTTGTTCTGAATGCCTATAGATTACCTGTTCTGATTACCTGAAGGTATTTTTTTTCTTTCTTTTTTGAAACAACACAAATTTATTCACTTAAGCTCTAGAGGTCAGAAGTCTGGAATGGGTCTCACTGGGTTAAAACCAAGGTGCTAGCAGAGTTGCACTCCTGGAGCCTTTAGGGGAATAATCTGTCTCCTTGCCTTTTCCAGCTTCTAGATGCCACCTCCCTTCCTTTGTTCATGGATCCTTTCTCTGCATTCAAAGCAAGAAGTGTAGCATTGTCAAATATTTCTCTGGTTGTTACTCTCCTTCCTCCCTCTTTCACGTGTAAGGACCCTTGCGATTACATTGGGTCCATCCAGAAACTCCACACACCTGAAATGTCCCTGTGGCCATGCAAGGTAATTTATTCTCAGGTGCGAGTAGGACATGGGTCTCTTTAGCAGGGGCGCTATCCTGCCTATCACAGGAGGGAGGCACGTGTCAGGAAGCAATGATTGGATTGACCCTCTTATATACTCCAGGGAGTTCGGGGAGAGACAGAAGCCAAGAGAGGTGAAGTGATAACACTTTCCCCTCTTAGTTTTCTATCTTTATTTCCTATTCCCTCTTCCCCTTTCTCTTCTCAGTATCAAGGGTAATTCTCTTGCCCTACTTTTTCCCCTTAACCTGAAGGTTTTCTGCATAGTATTAGAAATCTATGATCAGAGTTACACGAGAAATAAACAATAATCCGTCTGGTCGGGACCAATGTGAATGCTGACAGCACAAGTTATATTTCCTTTCATTTAAAAATACCCGCGGGCACGGCTCCCCATCAGTGTCATAGAGAAGGTGGCGGCGTGACTGTCCTGTTTTCATAACCTTGGAGAGTGCAGTGGCCTGGAGGACACGGCAGTAAAAACTGGGTAATGGTGGGAGCAGCTGCCGAGTGGAAAGATAAGAGAATACATGTTATCTTCCCAGGGCACGTGCGTACCACAGGGCTTCTCCTTTATAAAATCTCCTTCTTAAACTTCAAACTGCCTTCTTAAACTCCTTCTTAAAAACGCCACTCATTTTCTGTCAGGAAAACGAAGGAGGAAAGATGGGCGGCAGCAGGGCCTGGATTTCAAGCAGGCTCCTTTCCGTATCTCTGTGAGCACAGGACTATAAAACGGCAGCTACGTTCCATGAAGAATAACACAGTTGCTCACTTTGGTTTCGGTTTTCTTATGGGTTAAGTTAGGGGGGCCCCGACTACAGGGTTTCTATGCTCTATGAGTCTCTCTGTTTTGTGAGTCTGGTTTTAAATAGGTCGATCCAGACTGCCCAAAAGTTCACCCTGGTTCTCCCTCCATTTCAGAACCGTTCTTTCTCCATTCTTAAGTAACTCTTCTAGATAAAGGACTCTTGATTCCCCTTCAGTCGTTGGCATCCATCCTGCCTTATCTCAGGCCACCTGTCACAGTCCAAGAATGTCACTTTGCCATGTGGCTGCTGATTCAACTTCAAAGCTTGTAGAGGGCTTCCCTGGTGGCGCAGTGGTTGAGAGTCTGCCTGCCAGTGCAGGGGACACGGGTTCGAGCCCTGGTCTGGGAAGATCCCACATGCCGCGGAGCGACTAGGCCCGTGAGCCACAACCACTGAGCCTGTGCGTCTGGAGCCTGTGCTCCGCAACAAGAGAGGCCACGATAGTGAGAGGCCCGCGCACCGCGATGAAGAGTGGCCCCCGCTTGCAGCAACTAGAGAAAGCCCTCGCACAGAAACGAAGACCCAACACAGCCAAAATTAATTAATTAATTAATTAATTAATTAAAAAAAAAAAAAAGCTTGTAGAACCACTTGGAAAAGAATCAACCTTTGGGGCTTCTTTCCTAAAGCTTTGTAACAAATATAATGATTTTACAAGAAATTGTTTTATCAATTCCTTTTCTCATTTCTTTTTAAATAAACTTTTTTCTGATTATAAATTAATACGTGTTTATTGTTGAAAATGTGGAGAATACAGAAAATTATACTGTCTATGGTATTTAATAACACAAAAATTGTTAGTAATCGAACCACTCAGAGATAATGGTTATTAAAATTTGATACATTACTTTATGGCTTTTTTTCTACACATTCATATGTATACTTTTTTGTATTTTTAACAAAAAATATGTATTTTTAACAAAATTGGGATATACGATATACTCTTTTTTTTAAAATATTTTAATTAATTAATTTATTTATTTATTTATTTTTGGCTGTGTTGGGTCTTCGTTTCTGTGCGAGGGCTTTTTCTAGTTGCGGCAAGCGGGGGCCACTCCTCATTGCGGTGCGCGGGCCTCTCACTGTCGCGGTCTCTCTTGTTGCGGAGCACAGGCTCCAGACACGCAGGCTCAGTAGTTGTGGCTCACGGGCCTAGTTGCTCCGTGGCACGTGGGATCTTCCCAGACCAGGGCTTGAACCCGTGTCCCCTGCATTAGCAGGCAGATTCTCAACCACTGCACCACCAGGGAAGCCCACGATATACTCTTTATTTCTTTTTTTTTTTTTTTTACTTCCTGTCATAGCATGGAAATTTTTCCATGTAACTAAATATTCTGTAAAAATATAGTTTAATGGCCTTTCTAAGGAGCTGGGGACGGAAGGCGGAGGACTAATCCTCTAAACGTGGCCTATATTATGGAGTCACTTGTGCCTGAATTTCATGTACTCTGTTGACTTTAAATCCTCCCCTACTCCCATAGCCCAGTAAAAAGGGGACTGACTCCTCTTAAGGAGGAAAGTGACCGCTCTGTGGGATCACAAAAGGAAACGCCAAATTGAAGCAGAGGTCAGGTTCTTCCCAGTAACTTCTCAAACACAGTAGTAGGTGTGTCTAATTAAGCAAGATTTAGCTTCCAATCCAAAGATTACTGAATACCCACCAAGTGTCAGACCCTGTTCTAGGAGCTTTCACATATATCCTGTGTCACCTGATGTGGTGGAAAATGAAGCCACGTTAAGTTACTACACAAATAAATCAAATTTGAGCTTCCCTCCTGACTGTGAGAAGTCCATTCATCATTCTCTGAGTTTTCCCCTCCTTGCAAATTAAGACCCCCTCAAGGTGCTTATTTCATCCAAGTGAGTCAGTCTGGTTTAATATTTCTGTTATGCAGAAAAGAAATTGAGAAGTCTGGTGTGACTGCTTAAGCTTCCAACTTCTGCTCTGGTGAGGCTGACACAGAAAACAGGAAGTCCGGCTCTCGGGTGTAAGGGTTCAAAGTCTACCCACTGAGCCAGTGTGGCACAGACTGCGGGGAGGGAGGAGAACTCAGGCTAGCAACGGTTACCCCACACTGTTGGAGACTGGGTTCCCAGTACAACTTTAGAGACAGATATTTTTAGTTACAGAAAATCAGTAATTTCTCTTAAGGAGCCCCAAGGTCCAAGGCGGCAGATGAGAACACAGTGCAGCGTCATTACCCTGTCCCTAACTGGCCTTCCCCTGAGACAGCAAAGGCTCGGGTGCTGGCCCTGCCGTACCAGCCCCGCTCTTACTGCACTCCCAGCAGCACCAGCACCGGCAGCATGGTGGATACCTTCTTGAGGGCCATTATTGCACATTTCTCACCACTCGGCTTACTTAGGACTGTCCCAACACATCACAAGTGTTAGAATAACTTGAAACCCCAAAGGGGAAGAGTCAGGATTTCTGAGTCACTGGGGAAATCCTTGGGCTCTTTGCAGATTTGCCCACCTCCTCCCCAGCAACCTTCAGATTCCATTCACCAGTGGGCTGATGGCGAGACAAAGCCCCAACCTTGGTCAAGCCGAAAAATTGCTGCTCAGCACAAATGCTCTGGTTCCAGGGGCCCACTTGTCTTATAGCCACACACCTAAAAGAGGTATAAATCATACCAGTTATATTTATGACATAAAAGCTACAGCATTTGGTGATCAAAAAGCCAGGTACAGGACTTCCCTGGCGGCGCAGTGGTTAAGAATCCTCCCGCCCATAAAGGGGACACGGGTTCGAGCCCTGGTCTGGGAAGATCCCACGTGCCGCGGAGCAACTAAGCCCGTGCGCCACAACTACTGAGCCTGTGCTCTAGAGCCCGTGAGCCACACCTACTGAGCCCGTGTGCCACAACTCTTGAAGCCCGCGTGCCTAGAGCCCATGATCCGCAGCAAGAGAAGCCACCACCAGGAGAAGCCCACGCACCGCAACGAAGAGTAGCCCCTGCTCTCCGCAACTAGAGAAAGCCCACACGCAGCAACGAAGACCCAACGCAGCCAAAAAAAAAAAAAAAAAAAAGCTAGTTATGATTCCCAGGTCTCTGACTTTGCTGACTGGATAGGTGATGTCATTAGTTGAAACAGGGATTTCAGGAGGGAATTGGATTTATAAGGAAGATGGTATATGTTTTGGACATTTTAAAGTGTGCAGTGTTTTTTTAAAATACTTGGGTGGAAGCTCTGGGTGTCAAGTTCAAGAGAACTGGGTGAGCTTGAGATTTGGGAGTGATGGGTATATTGGTGGTTCATCACTAGTGTGGGTGTGACTGACAGGGCAGAAGAGGAGCTGGGATGGAACCTGAGAAACAGTACCACTGGAGAAGCAAGCCCACCGAAGAAACTAAGGAGCTCTCAGGGTAACAGAAAGATCGGGTTGTGTCATGGAACCCAAAGGGAGATAATATTTCAAGAAGGAGGAATTTGTTCAATGGCATCCAAGGCAACAGAGGTCAAGAAAGACAAGCGTTGAAGTTAGGTTATGAATTTCTCAGATAGATAAGACCTATCCAGGTCTGTTCTGGCATATTATTGACCAAGGTCATATGATCAGATTATATTCTTTTTCAACAACTTGTGCTTGGAGTTGTATGATTAAACTCTTATGAGCATAGTATTGACAATCACCTACTAAGCAGTCATTGCTTAGTGTAACTAAGATCTTTTCACCACATCTTACTTTGCTGATTTTATCAGAAGCTTAAAAGCCATTTTCTTCTTGAAACTAACAAAATCTAGTAGCTACTATATTCTGTTTTGGCTTTGCCACTTGAATATGGCATTGCCTGGTACAGCACAGGTTCTTTGGAGATCAGTATGTCTATTCATGCGTCAGGTGGTAACTCAATTCTCCCACACTTTTTACTGGAATACTATGAAAACATTTTGAACATGATATGACATTCTTTGGTCTTCATTTAGCTTGGGTGTATCGTTTATATATTTAGTCCACCTCTTTTCTCTTTACTCTGACATTGCTAAAGTACTTCTACTTGGAGCCAATGTGATCATAAGTGGAAATACAAATACAGGTGACATCAAGTGCCGGTACTTGATTATAAGACAATTCAGAATATGCTTACGCTAAAATCTCTAGGTCTCTAGGTCATAAAACATAAAATTTCAAAATTCTCCTGGAGACCTCTGCCCTGGAAAATACAGCTTTTGATCCCGTGGTCCCCTGTGAATGCATTCCTCCCCGTTACAAGAAGTAGTAAATCCAGCTCGTTCATCTTCAAGTGTGTTCCTAGTGGGCTTGCTGGGGGGAATGTACTGTCCCTCCTTTGCTCCGGGGATGTGCTGTATGCACACCTCGAGGGTTTCATCGCAACGAGCCGGTAAGGCTGTTAATGCCCACCTGACAGATAAAGAAATGGACGTTCATAGAGATGAAATAATTAGCCCAAGGTTGCATCACCAAGAAGAGCCAGCGACCACATTCCAGACCCCGGCTAACTCTGCCAGGAGCACTCTCTCTCCCGCACCCTCCACGGGCGCCCCTACCCGGTCCCCCTCTTCTGCGTTTCTCAGAGCACTTGCCTGGCCCGCACGGATGCTACAGGAGCCTGCATCCCAAAATGTTACTTCTGCAACAAATCTCCTGTGTGCTTCCGTGAAAAGCGATATTCGGACCCAGAAAAGCTCTCTAACCGCAGAGTCCTTGCACGAGCCCGGGGCTGCCAGCTGCGGTGGCCCCACAGGGGCCTCCGGGGGCGGGCGCTCGGGAGCGACGTCGGAGCGGACCAATCCCCGCGGGGGTGCCGGCCAAGGGACCCAGTCGCAGGAAAGCAGGACAGCGACCGCCCAGGCGGCGGGGGACCAGCACCCCCGAGGCCCGTCTCCTGGGCCGGAGGCGATGCTCGGCTGGCGGGGCTGAGTCACCGCGAGCGCAGGCCGGGCCGCGGACCCAGCGACAGCCCGCCGACGGCTCAGGGAGCAGCTGCCCGGCGCGCGGGCCCCGCGGGAGCTCGCCGGGCGGAGCCCGCAGGGCCACGCAGGAGCCGAGCGAGGGCTGCGCGGTGAACTGTCACCGTTGCCACTCTGGACGCGGAAGTGCGCTTTCTTGTTTTGCTTTAAAATCAGGGCTTGCGGTCTCCCGACCTGTGCATCTGGTCGAATTCAGCGGCAATTCCCCTTCCCATCCCAGCGCGGCGGCGCAGACCCAGCCTCCGTGCGCGCTGGCTGCCCAGGAGGCACCGCGGGCGCAGGGCAGCCCCTGAAAGGAGACAGCCCCCGAGACTCCGGCCCCGCAAACGGTCAGACCCGCGCCTAGCTCGGCAGGAAGACTGTGACCGTGGGGTGAGTTAAAACAACATAAACAAAGCCTTACGATTGGAAGCTGCTTTTTAAAGGCCCCCTTCCTGTCCGCTGTTCACAAGCAGCAAAATCAATAATAAACAATTACGTAATTGTCGTGTCCCCAGAGCAACCTCACTGTTTCCCTTATGAAAACGAGCTGGCAGTATTCAGTGTGGGAGTTGTAGTGTGACCACTGGATAGCCAAAGTGGTAGACAGCTTATTAAGACTATCTTAAAGAATCATCTCAAGGGCGGGTTGAGTCCTTAAAGGTCCAGCTCTTAAAAATGGTAAGTGCGACAGTCTCAGGTTTACTGCCTACTCTGTTCCTAAGTGAAAGTTATCTTCTTAGGAAGTGCTTACTGCTTTCTGTTCCCTAGTTTGCTTGTTTACTCCACAAAATTCCTCTAACTTCCCCATCATTGAAAATCTAGCCTCTCAGATAAGAATGCTACTGATTATCTCTCTCCTTTTCTTAATAGAATTTCAGCTGCCTACTCAAGCAAGATGAAGATTCCATTTGTGGAACCTGCCATTTGCCTTAGTGTATTTGCTATGACTTTGACTGCTCCACTGACAACACAATATGTGTACAGGAGAATATGGGAGGAAACAGGCAACTACAGCATTGCACCCGATAGCAATGTTTCTGAGTGTGCAAAAACCAAAAGCAGCCCAATTTTCGCATTCCAGGAGGTAAGAAATTAAAGTATTTCCTAACATGTATTAAAGAGGGAATGTGCAACAGGATTTTAAAGGAAAGAGGATACTGCACTCCTCATACATTGATCTCTTAAGGGTCACCCTAAAACCCCTAAGTCCCAAACCAAAAGCCTTTATTCAGCTCTCATTCTGTTTGAAGCTTCCTGACACCTTTAATCTGCCTCTTCTACTTAAAACCCCCTTCTTCTTCTGTGACACTGGCTCTTCTCCTTTCTCTCAGAAAATGTCAGGGCAGTCTCATCTCCTCCGTGGCTGTCTCCTTTCTTCTTCCCCACGGAAAGCCTGAAAGTTGGGACGGGGCAGGCTGGAATGGTACTTGGTGGCCAGGGGTGGGGTGAAGCGTGGGTCCTGCCTTTCCCTTGCCCGCTTCCTCCCTACCCGCTTCCGCTTCACGGGCATGACCCCGTTTTCAGTGACCCCAGAAAGCGGCCCATCCCTGAAGACTGTGGGCGCGGCGCCAGGGTCTGTCATGGGGTGAGGGTGGCACTTGTCACCCATCACTCGGTGTTCTCAAGTCAGTGTGACCCCTCAGTGCTGAGGAGCATGTGTGTGAGGACATGGGGGTGGAGAGCACCCACTTGCGCTCTGAGGACACTGAAAATGTTCAGCCAGATACTCCAGAGCCTTTCCTTCCCCACGTCCAGCCTCCTCCCCCAGGAGGTACGTCGCCGGTCTCCATTCCCTTAGGCGGTCTTTAACAGTCTACCAGTGTCCAAGTGCAAAGGAGAGACAGCATCCAGATTGGGAAAATTCCCCCCCCCCGCCACCAATGCCTGAAAAACAACCACACTTGTAAACTTTGAACTCTTCCCCTTGGGAATATTTTGTGATGGCAAAAGAGTGGTGCTGCTTCCCCAGTCAGAAGATGAAAAGAGTCGAAGGGACTCTGAGTCGCCTGCACCCACGGAGAAAAGAACAGATTATTTCTGAACAGCCACGCAGATATCAAGGTTCTGGCCTAGAGTGAGGTCATAAAAACAGAAGGGCCGACAAGGGGCTCTCCTCTTGGTTTTGTCTCCCTTTAAGAATGTTTCCTGTTACATGTATATAATCTCCAGGGAGTAAGAAGGTTCCAGAGGTTCCTCAGTTTCTGCATTTGATTCTGTGAGTTCCTTCACCAGCCCCCTGGGAGCAGTGGGAGGGACAGAGGAGAGGACTTGAGTGTCTGGAAAGGTCGGCTGTCCTCACCCTCTAGAGTGACGGGAGACGGGCCTTGGTCCAGCTGCTTTGGTGACCTCTGTAGCTGTGCAGGTGGTGAGTATTGGCCCCGCTCCCTGCCTAACCCAGCTGCTGAAAGCCCCCCACTGCCCAGACCAGGGGTCTCATCTTGAAGATTTTTGCCAAACTTTTTAATCGATTGACTGCTGTTTCACTGGATTAATGTTCAAGAGAACACACCGCCCTAGATCCCTTGCCTTACAGTCGGCGCGCTAGAGCTACAGGTGCTTTTTCTCAGATTGGGGAACTAGAAACCATCCCACCCACAACTGGGACAGGGCGTGGCGACCCACTCACCACTTGCTCCTTAGGACAGAGGAACACTTCCTTCTGGCCCCTTCCCTGGATCCTGTCCCTGCTCAGCTTCTCAGAGAATATTCTGCCCCCTTTAAATCCAAGAACAAATGTTCCCTGTTCTGTGAGCTTCCATTTAGAGATCTGTGGACTGTTCTTGTAACCCTAAAAATAAGAGATGTCATAGCACAGGGTCAGCCCCTGATAAAATAAATAAATGATTTTCTTTTTCAGCTCAGATTTTTCTTGCCACTCTCCCAAAGATCAAATTGTGTGTAAGAATACAATGTGTTGAACCTCTGTTTATACCATTTTTTATTTATCCTTCCCACATAACAAATACACATTTACATACGTATTGGTATGCAAGATAGTATTATGAATTTCAAGGTACAAATATAAGAATAATCGGAGCTATTTCACTTATATTTAACATTTTGAAAGTCTATTTGGATGAAAGTCATATTTTTCAATCCATCTGGGGTTAAGGTATATATAATATACATATTCATATGGATATTGATCTAACCTATCTCTCAAATCTTCAAGTTTTCTGAGCCCTGTGACTATAAGTACAGCTACATACTTCTCTTGGGCGATGAGATTAATCTCTAAAAGGCCTCTTAACAAAGTGGCAAGGCTGTGGAAGGAAACTCTTGGCGAAGGGCAGAGAGTAGGGAATTCTGGGATGTCTACTGACTTTTGTGGAGGAAGGAATTTTTAAGCCTCTTACCGCCCTCTCCTTCCCTTGTAAATGATTGGTTTTGAAGTGTTACACCGGCCATTGTGGCCTATTCTCTTCAGGCGGCTTTCAAGATAGGGACTCTGCCGCTGGAGGGGACAACTTCGGGTTACCCAACAGATCATGAAGTTGTTCTTGCTCAGGAATTTATTTATAAACCTTTTAATAACACAATCCCTGGTCACCAGCAGACAAGGAATACCTTCTGCTCAACTGGAATTAATATATGCATTTTAGCCTGTGAAATTGTGACTTCCTTAAAATTGATCGCACTTCCCTTAGTTTATCCCCGTCTCAGCACCTTGTCATTCTGTTCAATCTTGTATAGGAAATAGCTTTTTTTTTTTTACTCTGATTTCTCCCATCTACCCTTATATATAACACATAACACATAATTATAATTCTCCAGCGTTTATAATGTTCAAACACAATTTCTTCTGTCTCAACATTGATTTATGGTTGAAATATGCTTTGAGTTTGTTAAGATCTGAATTTGACAACATGGGTTGCAGATGAGGCAAGTAGTGTGTGTAACAGACTGGGCTGGGATGACAGTAGGAAAAAAGGAGAGGACAGGACTTAGGCGGAGGCGTGGAAATGGGAGGAGGAACCCAAAACTGGAACATCTTGCTGAGGAGTTGATTAAACGATAACTGTTTCATTTATTTGTTTATTCAATAAATATTTACTTGATGGCTTCTATATCTGTAGGAGATACAAAGATGTGCTCAAAAGATCTAACCTAGTAAAAATGAAACAGCACTGACTGTACGAGGGCCCTGTGTGGAGCACCTTATATTGACTTTAATTTTAAGTCTCCTGACAGCCTGCAAGATTGGGACTGTTGACATTCCCTCTGGTCAGATGAAGAAGCTACAGAGATAAGTAATTTGGTCAGGATCACACATAGCATGCAAGTTACAGAGGCCTATCTTACTTGATGGTTTGTTCATTTAATCAATCTATTGAGTACCTACCCTCCCTGGAAGCACTGTTCTTGGAGCTGGTGATACTATGGTGAAGAGGACAAGGTTTCACCCCACCCGGGAGCTTAGGTTGTAGTAGGGAAGTCACACAATGCACAGATCGAATAAAATATAATTTCCTGTCAAGGAGCCGGTGAGTCTCTAAGGAAAAAAACAACAAGGATAAGGGGCTGGAGTGTTGGGTGGGGATTAGTGGGGTTGCTTTGGATTGAGTGATGGTCAGGGAAGGCCCTTCTGAGGAAGTGGCTTTGAACTGAGGAAGTGAGCTGTGCGACGATCAGGCAGAGGGAACAGCAAGTAGCACGGAGGTTTGTGGAACGGCTTGTTGGCCGAGAGGAGTGAGGAAGGGGAGATGAATCAGAGGCGACATGACGTGGGGTCGCCCCCCGCCGTGGCAAGGAGTTTGCATTTATCCCAGTGTAAGGAAAGCCACTGGGGGTTTGACAGAGGAGTGACACGAGCTGATGTGTGCTGTTAAAGACCACTCTAACTGTGGTGTACAGAACTGACTGTATTGAATCCAGATTCCTCTGACTCCAGAGCTCAAGCTCTTAATCAATACACAAAAAAGTACAGCTGTGGAATGATAACTGTTCTATGAGAAGGTTCAGGAAAGAGAGTGACGACCCCTGTTTGGGAATTTCAGGGAAGTCTAAGTGGGACTGACTATGGACTGTGCTGGAACACAGACCGTATTTGCGGGGTGAGTGGGGATAACGCTGAAGATGAGATCAGGCCACGTCTCGGGGGCCTTAAGTACCAGGCTAAGGAGTGTGGACTTTCCCAGCAGGTGAGAGACATGCCGATAGTGTGCTGTGGTGCTATGCAACATGTGCCCAGCAGTAGTGTCTGTGATCTGCAGAGTGGTAAGGCTGACATTATATTCTGAATTGAATGAAGAGACCAGTTAGATGCCAGGGTGGTCCAGGTGAAAACCAGTGGGAGTTGTCATTCAAGTGGCAACTATGGGACCATCAAGAAGGTAAAGTGAGAAACTTTAGGGGAACAGGATAGATTGTGTTGGGGGGGCATGGACGAAGGGAAAGGCTAGAAGCAAAGATGACTGAAGTTTTGGGTCTGAGTGACCAGAACATTTCCTGGCAACATGGAATGGCCTGAATTATATAAATATATAAAAATAAAAATAGGCTCACTATTTTAAAAAACCATTAATTCAGTATCTGATAGTTTTGTGGTTCATCGTATTTTTGTGATATTTTTGTGGTTTTTAGGGTGCTTTCTAAATATTACATGAATAAATCTTTTTTAAAATGAGTTTAGTAATCCCCGTTATAAAAACGGCACATATCCTTTAATATAAAGTCTGGAAAATACAGAGAAGTGGCGAAAAGAAAATGCTTTTAAATCACCCCAAGTTCTTCCCATCAAATACCTAGTGTAACGATTGTTACATCTGCCAATCCACGTGTACGTAGTTGTTTTGGTCCTCAGGCAAGTTGAGTTTAGCTCACTCCTTAGTTCATGGCACGCTACCATCTTTAGTCAATACAAAGCTCCTCTTTGAGTTTTATCTTAATTTTTAGTAAATAAAGGAGTATTTGTGGAGACACGTAAAAAGGACAACTGAGCTCTAAATAAAGGTCTATCAGATACGATGTTTACATGTGATATTCATTCCCCTTTAGAGTAGAAGGAAAGGTGTATCATGGGAAAGGGTACCGTTCTTCCTTTAGAACAGTGGTCATGATCTCTTAGTGCTAACTGTTCACGGAAGAAAGAGAAGTCATTACATGACCAGTCCCCGAGGCCTTGGGTTCTGTGGATCCTCTATAGAAGTCAGACATACACCAATACACACACTTTTATTTTTATGGATTAATGTCTCCACTGTGGTACTTGAATATTGTGACTGAGCATTGATGACTGTATCACCTCTTGATATTTGCTTTGTGAACTGGATGAAGAGTTAAGCTATATCAAACCCATGCACTTAGAGATTCTGCATCCCTGACCTACTGGCAGTATCAAGAAAAAGTATGTACCAGGGTATTTTTAGGCATATTGTATAAGCCTCTGTAAACACTTTGTCTTCTTTTTATTTCTTTGCAGGAAGTTCAGAAAAAAGTGTCTCTTTTTAATCTGCAGATGGACATAAGTGGGTTAATTCCTGGTCTCGTGTCTACATTCATGCTTCTGTCTCATAGTGACCATGGAGGACGAAAATTCCCTTTGATTTTGTCTTCTTTTGGTGCTCTTGCAAACAGTGCTTGGCTCTGTTTGCTTTCCTATTTTGCCTTTCCAATCCAGCTTTTGATTGCATCTACCTTTTGGGTGCAACTTTGTGGCAATTACACACACAATTCTGGGAGCCTCTTCTTTTTGCCTACATAGTTGATCAATGTAAAGAAAAGAAACAAAGAACAATTCGAATAGCTATAATTGACTTCCTGCTTGAATTGTTCCACTGGATTAACAGGATTGTCTTCTGCTATTTTATTAGAGAACTAGGTTTTGTGTGGTCATTTTCAATTGCTACTATGGCTCTTACTGTTAACTTGATTTATATTTTATTCTTTCTTGAGGATTCAGTGAAAGAGCCTTCATCTCCAGAATGTTTCTGTACAGGACTGAAGGCTTTAAAACTTATTTTACCGAACTTACATGCTTTTTAAAAATAATTCTGGTGAGCAACACGATCTTTGCTCTGCTTGTTGCTTTTACAATGATCACTTATTTTTTCGTGACAAACTGGCATTTCCCCCATTTTATCCTTTATGAATTGGATTCACCACTCTGCTGGGATGAAGTTTTAATAGGTTATGGATCAGCTTTGGGTAGTGTCTCTTTTTTCAGCAGTTTCCTAGGAATATGGCTTTTTTCTTACTGTATGGACGATATTCACATGGCCTTCATTGGAATCTTTACCACCATGGTGGGAATGGCTATGACTGCTTTTGCCAGAACAACATTGATGATGTTTTTAGGTAAGTGACAAGTGGAGCCCAGAACTGTGTATTGATGTTTACATAAAACGAATTTAGTCTGTTGGGTGAGAAACTTTAATATAAAATTCTCTATTTAATGCATTTTAGTTCAAGTAAAGGTAATTTGTTTAAAGCTAGTTTGCCAGAAGCTGAAAGCCAACTGACTTTAAAGAAAAAAAAAAAGTTGAATAACCACAATTTTCCAAATTTGCATATTTGCCAAAAAATTGTTTTGAGGAACATTCTTCTTATGAATCAGTCCTTCAAAATAGCATTCACCAACTTGAATATTTCTTAAAATGATGCTAAGAAGGCTACAATTTTAAGACAACTGTGTAAAGTATACTCGAAAGATACATTTAAAGAAATTCATGAATATATTCAAGAAGATTTTGCCAATTGATCTTTCAGCAAATTGGTCCATTTCATGAATTGGCTTTGATGAATCACTTTCTGGCAAATAGGACTGCTTCCTTAACTAGGCTTGAGTGAGACTACTGTGTTTGAAAGGGTTTTAAAGGATCTGTTAAAGTGGGACTCAAGGAAAGATCCAATTAGTCTTTTTCTACAAAGGCAGTGTTAACCTCTGCTACCTTGCAGGGAAGCAAGGCGTGACCAAACAGAATTGGGCTTAATTTCCATCTACAGCACTAGGTGACCTTGGGCAAGTTACTGAAACTACTCTGAGCCCCTTGTTTTTCATCTATAAAATGGGCCATAGCGGTGGTACCTAATTCAGAGGGTTTTATAACGAATATTAGAAGAGGATAACTGTAAAATCACTTAGCGCAATGCCGAGGGTTCAGTAAATGCCAGTTCCTCCCTCCATGTTTCCCTTGGAGTTGCCAACGCAAGTAAGTTATATATGTGAAAACATGTTGAAAACTTTAAAGCGGTCTGCAAATGTAATATCTTACCATTTTGTCATATAACTAAAAATGCTACATTAAGGGTCATAATTAAGAGCAGAGGCAATTTGTGTTCGTGAAATTATTCAGCCACAAAGATGAACAAGCAAGAAGATAAGGAACCAATTTACCAATAAGTAGATCAATATAATAAAAGAATTTTAACGATGAGAATGCCAAGTCTGAAAGAGCAAAAACAGAAAACAAAAAATTTATTAACAGTCGCAACCTGCTAAACATGACGTTACTCTAGAAACTAGGGAAACAGATCAATTTCAAGTGGCCGGCTTATGTAGATCTGGACCCTGTAACTTCCATGAACTCTTGTTCTCTGCACTAGAATAAGAATTTAAGAGTAAACTTAAACTTGAGAGTAATCTTAAACTGACCTGTCTATAGTCTATCTTAATTCATTAAACAGAATTCTACCATTAATTAATTCAGCCGTTAGATGCAGAGTTAAGATGCTTATAGAAAATGAAGTATTTAGAGATTAAGTGTTCCAGCTTTAAAACGGACCCTTAGTTTTCTGATTCAGCCAGTAATTTCCGACTATTCCTCTCACAGTCAGGCTGCCATTCCTTTTCACTGTTGTGCCACTCTCTGTTCTACGGTCCATGATATCAAAAGTGGTTCGTTCTACTGAACAAGGTGAGTTTAATTTGCTTAAGGAATAGAATGAATCTATGATCTGTACCAACTCATATCTGTGTACAATCAGTTTTGATTCTTCAGGATATTCTACAACCCTTTTTCTGCACAGAACTCCTTTTGAATTGGTAAGGTCTGTGTTAGGAAGAGCTTATATTCAAGCAAGGGAGCCCCTGCCCGGGGCCTGGTGCTTTAGAGGGCTTTCTCTGGAGCTGCCCCGCCCCAAGGGGAGAGGAGACCTCAGGGCCAGGCGATATGCCCCCTGGGAGCCCACAACACTCCCCCCTTCTAGGCTACACTCTGGGTACGTGGGTCCCCATAACTCCCAGCTGAACAGTTCATATCCAGTGAATGCCTTGATGATCTTCTTCCTCAGACCCATTCCCCTGAGGGTAGACTGTGACCCCAGTGTGCTCTCCTATACACCAAAGGGGTAGCCAAAGGGTGACTCTTTACAGGAGGGTCTGGCCCAACCTTGGAATTGCAGGGCGGGATGTCTACACCCACGTGTCAGTGACCCTTTCTGAGCAGAACAAGAGGTAGAATATAATGTGTGCGGCTGCAGCCTGCAGGCTGGGGGCTGGGGGGGTGAGGGCCAGCTCTCCCAGGGCTGTCATGTTCCACATGGAACTCTAAAACGTCAGAATTCTAAGTTTGTGTCTGACCTCCAATCATTCGGAAGGTATTTTCTCAGAGTAGGGAGACAGAACATATCTTAGTTAACAGTCTGTTAGTCAGAATTATAACTTTTTTTTTTTTTTTTGGCTGCGCCACACGTCTTACAAGATCTCAGTTCCCCAACCAGGGATTGAACCCAGGCCACATCAGTGAAGGCCCAGAATCCTAACCACTAGGCCACCAGGGAACTCCCAGAATTATAACTTTTAAATACTTAGAACTTGTAGGCCTCTAATTGTATTCTTACGCTGGATCCCACAAATGTTAGAGCTGGGCCTGAGTCAGAGTCCTAGAAAAAACAGCATCCCACTCAGCTGATTCAATCAAGAGACTTCAGGGAAGGGCAGCACAGAGGAGAGGATGGCCCAAGGAGGGAGGGAGCAGAGAAGAAACTGCACAGCCTTCTCCTCCTGGACCCCACTGACCAAGTCCAAGGAAGTCCAAGTCATAATATCTGTGGGGTCAGCCTCCCAAGCACAGAGCAGGGCACAGAAGATCAAACAGCTGAAGGGGAGGGCAGAGAAAAACCAGTACAGAAGGAAAACAAAAATTAAATCTCTAGTTAGAACTGGGTACTTGTTAGATACTAGGCATATGTGGTTGATCTCCTTTTCCTTTATCATACGAATATTATGAGACCTTGGAGCTTTCTTTTGTTCCATGTCTTAGCCTGGTGCAAATGTTCATATCAATTGTTTATGAATAATTCATAATTATGCTATTGTACTTATGGCACTTTAGTCAACACTGGAGAAGACTGCATAATTCAATAAGGTTGAAAATACATTTCTGGATTCTTTTCCACTCATAAGATGTAGCTATATATTCACACAGCTGTTTATAGATTGTGTGATGAGGATTAATTGGAAAACCACTTAGGAATATAAAAACTACAGTATATAAAATCCTACCTGCTTCCTTGAATTATGCAGTGGTTTCTTAGATATGACACCAAAAGCACAACAAAAAAAGAAAAAAATAGATAAATTAGACTTAATCAAAATTAAAAACTTTTATGCTTCAAAGGACACCATCAAGAAAGTGAAGGGGCTTCCCTGGTGGCGCAGTGGTTAGGAATCCGCCTGCCAATGCAGGGGACACGGGTTCGTGCCCTGGTCCGGGAGGATCCCACATGCCGCGGAGCGGCTAGGCCCGTAAGCCACAACTACTGAGCCTGCGCGTCTGGAGCCTGTGCTCCGCAACAGGAGAGGCCGCGACAGTGAGAGGCCCGCGCACCGCGATGAAGAGTGGCCCCCGCTCACCACAACTGGAGAAAGCCCTTGCACAGAAACGAAGACCCAACACAGCCAAAAATGAATAAATAAATAAATTTATTAAAAAAAAAAAAAAGTGAAAAGACAGCCCACTGAATGGGAGACTATATTTGCAAATCATACATCTGATAAGGAACTTGTATCCAAAATATATAAAAACTATTAAAACTCAGCAATAAAAAGACAACCCAATTAAAAAATGGGCAAAGGATTTGAACTGACATCTCCCCAAAGAAGATGTACAAATGGCCAACAGACACATGAAAAAATGCTCAACATCATTAGCCATCAGGGAAATGCAAATGAAAACCACAATGAGATCCACTAGGATGGCCAAGATGAAAAAGACAGACCATGAGAAGTGTTGATGAGGATGTGGAGAAATTGGAACCCTCATACACTGCTGGTGGGAATGTACAATGATGCAGCCATTTTACAAAACAGTTTGGTACTTCCTCATAAAGTTAAACAGAGGTACCTTATGACTCAGCAATTCCATTCCTAGGTATATACCGAAGAGAAATGAAAACATATGTCCACACAAAATCTTGTACACACATGTTCACAGCAGCATTATCTGTAATAGTCAAGAAGCAAAAACGCAATGTCCATGAACTGATGAATAAACAAAATGAGGTGTGTCTGTCCAACGGAATATAATTTCGCAATAAAAAGAAATGAAGTAATGATAAGTTGTGCTGCTCAGGGAAGTTCAGCAACAAGCTAGAGCTACTTCATGAGATGGTTGTTTGTGTCAGAACACAGCACGGCCTGACCGAGTTCCCAACAAGACAGAACTCAAGCGGCTGCATAATAGGATTAGCACCATACCACTGTATACCATCCCGGCTGTAGCAAGGGATCAGAAATAAAATGAAACAATAACGTAGATACATAACTAGGAGAACTTCTTTCCAATTAAACTAACTTCCTGTATTGTCATAAATCATAGAGGCAGTAAGTGCATATGCTACTTGATGACTGGTAATTGCCCTTGAGTGAAGCTTTTATTCATTCATTTGACAAATCTATATTAAATGTCTACCAGGTGCCAGCACAGCTACGCTCTGGGGACACAGCAGTGAAAAAAGCAGATGTGCCCTTGACATTGACAGAACTTTCATTTTGGTCAAAAGAAGACACATCTTTGATAACCCAGCATTCTGCAGAGACATGTTTGTTTTATGAACATGTGTCCTGTTGTTCAATGAAGACTTTGAAGCAATGTATGAGAATATGTATAATAGACTGAAAGTTTAAATAGATAAAAATCAATACACAGTCTAAAAGACCAAGACCATGGGGAAAGTTAGAGTCTAGACATGTAAACTATAACCTAGCTATGAAAGGTGATCCTCAAGCTTGCCCTTTTCCTTCCTATCAGTCCAATCAAACATAATTATTTATAGGATTTGCACTGTCTGTAAGAAAAATATATTACAATTTATCATGGAAAAGTAAACTCGGCGAAGTAGGGAACAAGCAATGGCTTAAGAAGAGTCTGCAGAAACTACAAAGGAACTTATGCCACGGAAGCCACAGAGAGCTGAGACAGCCACATTTGTAGTGATGCAGGATTTGACAAAGAGGAAAAAAAGCACATCAAGATGACCAGCTGTCTCTCGGAAGTTTCACTCTTCAGTCAGTATGGTCTTGGATTCCAGACTGAACTCAAAACTGGTAGAAAAATGACCATTTCTCTGATTGTGAGCTTGGGCCGACCATGCAGCCATTTCAGGCTTCTTGAGCAACGCTCCAGGGCCTGCCCTTTCCCACACTTGGCCTGTGGCAAGCGGGAAGGACAGCAGAGTCCCCTCAGAGGGGAGCCAGTTGTAAGCAGGTAAGACAGAAAAATACGTTGTAAAGAATCACTCAGTGTCAGACTGTGGCATAACCTTCACTAGAGCACCGGGCAGTTATGTAGTTACTTGATGAGTCACACAGGAATCTTGTGTGACTGAACTTTTTGTTACTCTGGAGGAAGAGATCAAATTCAAATTGCAGAATGTATGGTAAGAAGATTATCTCTCCCGCCTTGCCCGTCACTCTTGCCAGATCTGACCTTTCCGAGGGCCGGTGGGTGGGACGTTGCTCGCTGGGAGCCATCCTGCCCCTGCAGGTGTGTCCCAGATTAGCGCAGGGACTGAGAGTGGGAGGTGGCACCGTGGACCTCAGGGGCAGGTGGGGCTGTGTCTTAGGCTGTAGCAGGGATGGGAGACGTGGCAGATTGCACACGCCTCAGCTTGCAGTGCCTTTTAGCTTTGCCGCACGGACCCTGGGAGGACTGATTCCAGCGCCTCTCACACCAGGTCCAGGGAGAACTCCTGAGCTCAGTTTCTTCACCCACAAAACGGGTGACTGCCTTCTCAGGGATTTTGAGGGAGTAGCTTTCCTTCACCAAGCAGTGCCCCCAAGCTTGCACTTTTCACTGAGTAACCGTTTTCTGCATTATTTTTGTTTGTTGTTTTGTAACTCAGCCTTTTCTCTCTCTCCGTCCACACCCTGACCCCAAACAGGCACCATGTTCGCTTGTCTCGCTTTCTTAGAAACACTTGGCGGAATCACTGCAGTTTCTACTTTCAACGGAATTTATTCAGCCACCGTTGCTTGGTACAAAGGCTTCGTCTTTCTGCTCTCCGCTGTTTTATTACTAATTCCAGCCATCAGTCTATGGTATGTCATTACTTTTTATCCTTTTATCAAAGGATAGATGGATTGAGTGAATTCCCTGACCTCACCAGTACAATTACATAGATCTGTTGAAGTTTTGCCTCGGAATGTACTTTTCTTAAGAACTTTTAGACATGAAGACATCTGTCAATAATTTTGGAGACTTAGAAAGAAAGAGACAGTGGCGTGGCCAACCAGGACTAGGAGAAAGAAACACTGGGTTAGACAGAGACTCTGAGAAGTTACCCTCTTATCTTTAACTATGAACAACTGATGAATTTAGTGTCTAAGAATATATATGTATATTCAGTACATACATATTCATATGTATATTCAATACACATATATCCTATGAATATGTATATACATACATATACAAACAATGATTTCCTACAGTATAATATCCCCTGAAGGTCAAAGATTACTCTAAGAAGATATACTTTAATACAGATTCTTGGGTAAATGACAAGAGCAGATAGCATACACTGGATATTAAGAATTCTCTTTCCTTTACAGAGAGTTGGCTTATCTGATGATTTCCTTTTCAAATGTAAATATCAAAATACAAAATACAAAATACAAAATACAAAATTCTATTTGTGAATAGGACATAGAATAAAAAGACCAGAGGCATAAACTTACAAGAAATATGTATTCTCCCTCTCCCTTTCAATGGACAAAAAGTGTAAGCCAACTAGATAAGTGGTTGTGAAAACGCACAAGCAAATATATTTGACACATTCTCTGGGGCCCAAGCATTGAGCTAAGAGCTCATTAACCTGCCTCTGCTGGGCTTGCCCATTTCACACGGCTGCCCCAGAGCAGGGTGATGGGGATGGGTAGAAGGTGGGGCACAGGGTCTGGAATCTGCCTTCCCCTAAGCACTGTGGGCTGTGGCTGCGAGGGAGGGAGAACAGAATCTATCCACACAGGCTTTAAACTCTGCCATGGCTGTGAACTCCTTAAAGGGCTGGCCTGCGTCTTATTCAGAGTAGGACCTCGGTACATACTGTCTCAGTGGGTTGCTGATACCTAGATCTGTGTTACATGGACTACAATAGTATTTACAGTTCCTCTGTAACTGTGATGAAAAGCTATTTTTACTAGGTATCTTTTTAAAAGGAGACTATCACCTATTGAATTGGCAAAATTAAAACTCCATGCTTTGCTAGTGAGCACATGATGAGACCATCAACCTTATACTTTGCTGGGAGTAGTGTTATTCGGCATTATCATTTTTGGAAAGCAATTCATGAACATGTATCAAAAGTTTCCCAAAAAAATTCATGGTATTTGAACCAGTGATCCCATTTAGAATTCTATCCTGAGGAAATGATCAGAAATGTCAAAAATTTATATATAAAGAAGTTCATTATGGCAAAAAATATTTTAATGACCAAAATGGCCAACAGGAAATGGTTAAGTAAATGATGGTGCATCCGTATCAAGAAAAATGACTTTAATAAGAACTGCATTACATGGGAAGTGGAATAATGGGTCATTTTAATTTTATTCTTCATATATTTATAAATATTCTGTTATGAACACATATAACTTTTATAACTGGAAAAATCAGTGCAGCGAGATTAAAGGTCATTATTCTTTTAATAATGCATCTAGTGTAAATGTAGTTGGTCTTCTGAGATTTTTTTTTTAAATCTGTTCAATATTTTTAAAATTAAAATTACATGCTGTTTTCATTATTTCCTGATGTCTTCTATCCTAGCTTCAGTTATAGGTATTAAACATGAACTTCAGTAATAGCTTTAGTTACAACTATTTTATGTGGACTGTGCAGAGAAGACAGTGGGACAGATGGACATTTTAGGGATCTGGAAAGGGAAGAACTCGTGTAGATTTTTTTATTTTCAGAAAGCTATGCATAACAAGCCTGTTACATTCAAAATACCAGTATCCTCCTTCTTTGTATAATTTATTAAAAGCCATGTAACCAGGGAAAAGATGGAATACAGATTATTTATGTATTGCCTTAATCGATGTCTTATTTGCTTTGGCAGTGCTGTCAAGTGCATCAGCAGGAATGCGGGAAGCTATGTCCTTCTTATACAAGAAGAATCCAGCGAAGACACTTCAGACAGATGATTAATTGTGATTAAAAAAAAATCCAAATGCTCATATCATATACTCTTGACTTCTGAAGGATGTAACTAGCTCCACAATCAGTACTTCATGAATAATCAATGCTGCAAGTCCTTTCTTCTAAACTAAACAGTCAGAGAAATAGTTGCTGCTCTAGCTTCTTACAGCATCATGCACTTCGAGCACTTTATGAAGATCATGTGACATATTTCCAGTAGGTAAAAGAACAAATCTCAAGACACCTCCCACTTTGGGATTTACAAAAGAAACTGAAACTTATCGGTATAAAATGGGACTAAGAACTCTGATACAATCCAAAGCAACAATCTCCCTGATATACTCCAGTCTCTCACATTAAGACCAGGAAGAACTCTTTGTTTGCCTCAGTTTCTTCATCTGCAAAATGAGTTTTTGACCCCTCTCAAAGATTTTGAAGGCATAACTGTTGAAAATTATGAGTCAGTCGCTTATAGGAAAATGATAGAAGTTTCAAGTATTCATAATATAATTTTCTTCTACTTGGGTAATGCTTTGTTTTATAGAGCCCATCAAGGTGTTAGTGATAGTCAAAGCTCTCAGTAGCTGCAGTATCCTTCAAAGGGAAGCACGTTAATGAATACGTTTTCACTTTTCCTAATATGGCTCATCAGTGACAGGCATGATAATATTTCCGTAAGTAACACAGGGGTGACTGAAAAAAAGATTACAAACAGTTCCTAAAGAAATGTAAAAACTGAGTAAACAGGCAATCATGATGTAAAGTAACTAGTATTTATAGAGTCAATATTCATTCCTTCTTTCTGTCAAAGGGTATCCATCTCTTACTGCCTTATACTCATCCTGGGACCACCATGGTCCCTGAAAACACCGCACCCTCTCCTGCCTCCTGTCTGCACACAGGGTTCCATTGGGCCTTCTTCCCTCCCTATGTTGAAGCTTTTAAGTTTCAGCCAAGGCATAGCTTCCGCTTCCTCCGTGTCCCTTCCGGACATTTCTACCCTCACCTCCCGCCCACCTCCACCCCCCACCCCTGTCCCTGCAGGGCTCCCACAGCTCTCTGGGTACTGCCATCCAAGCATTTTCCCTTGTCTTGTAATGTTTGTTCCCCTACTTGACAATGAGCACCTTGAGGACAGGGACAATCTTTGATTCCTCATTATATCCACAATAAAATTTGAACTAAATGAACACAGAGTTCTGTTTTCACTTGTGAGAATCATTTAAAGCTATATATTTAATGCATTATGAGAGTAACCACTGATACCATGCCATAGTCATTAAGCCAGCCTTGCAAATAAATTGAAAAATATGTAGCCCATATGCATTTATGGTTTATGGTATTTTCACAGGTCCTTCAATATCTCCCATTTTCTAAGTTTCCATATATAATAACACAAATGTCTTGAAGTACACCTAGCTGATTAACTCCTTTGTAATCTCTTGAAAGTAGGTAGAGTCTTCTGTTTCATAGCATTGTTTACGGCTTTTTTCTGTAAGGTAATCAATGATTGCTTGACCAGCAAATAGCACTCATAATTTAAAATACTAGAAATTCTTTTTTTCCAAGACCATTCCTTTTAGGTTTAGCTAATGTCTTCTGGGCTATTCTCAGATTGATTGATTGATTGATTTTGTTTTACTTCCTGTCAATGCTCTTCCCAGAACAAAGAAAAAGTACTTTATGGTTTACAAAATGCTATGTCAAGTTATTTTATCCTCTTAATAACCCTGCAAAGTAGACCTTCCTTTTTCCCATTTTATGGACAAGGAAGGCAAGTCTCAGGCTTCACCTGACCATGGTTATTCAGCTACCACTAAGCAACAGTATTATACACAGATGGATTTGGCACTGCTGAGGTTCTTCACAGAAGGGTGTGACAGATTATAAATCCAATATTCAGAACTGTATCAAGGAGAGTATAAAGTGCCCCCCCAAACACATTAGCACTACCAGTACCCAACTAACCGCCCGTAAGATTGACTTTTTTGAGGTTAGATAAGGTCTATAACAAAGTCCCTTCCAGCTCAACCTTCCCTGATTTTACACATTCCACCTGAACTGAAGAGAACACACATGGGAATGTTTAATACAGTGGGAGGATTCACAGATAATCTGTCAGTCGAGCAAAGACCATTTGCGATGCAGTAAGTGCATCTGGGGACTGGACTGGGGTAGCCCAGGGTAAGAGCACAGCATGGATGGGTTTAGCCATCTCCAAAGAGTCTGTCCTAAGAGATAGTAAATGGGATGCCGGGAGCCTAGAGAAGCATGCAAGCTGATGGGGGTATTTAGCCAAGACATGGGGTGGCAGGGGTGGAGGGGAAGCTATTATCTAACCTCCTGTAATGTGACCTAATTATCGAGTTATCTGAACAAAGAATATTAATGGATGACTTGTTTTTATGGCGTCTATATAAAGAGGAACCAAAAGGAAAAACATGTTCCTTTCATCTAGGACTGTACAAGGGTGGTTAGATATACCATAGCTAACAGAAATAAATATTTTCATCACTCGGGAGGGTGTATTTCCGTTTCTATGAGGCTGGACTATTCAGTAGGATCCTCCATAGCCTGCACTGCACAACTCAAGAAACCCCTTTTCTCCACTCCTATGCTCACTAAATAATCCTCTGGTTACTCACTCAGTATCCAAAAATCTTGCTAATAACAATAAGGTGCCCTAAGTTCAGTCTTTCTTAAAGAAATGTCTGTATATCAGGACCACCTGAGGAATTTTTTAAAACTCTCTGGAGATTCTAATTCAGCTGGTCTGGAGTGGGGTCTTTTTTTTTTTTTAAATTTTTTTGCAATTTTATTTATTTATTTATTTTCACACTTATTTATTTACTTATTTTTGGCTGCGTTGGGTCTCTGTTGCTGCGCACTGGCTTTCTCTAGATTCGGGGAGTGGGGGCTGCTCTTTGTTGCAGTGCGCGGGCTTCTCATTGCGGTGGCTTCTCTTGTTGCGGAGCATGGGCTCTAGGCGTGCGGGCTTCAGTAGTTGTGGCACTCGGGCTCAGTAGTTGTGGCTCACAGGCTCTAGAGCGCAGGCTCAGTAGTTGTGGCACACGGGCTTATTTGCTCTGCGGCATGTGGGATCTTCCCGGACCAGGGCTCGAACCCATGTCCTCTGCACTGGCAGGCGGATTATTAACCACTGCATCACCAGGGAAGTCCTGGAGTGGGGTCTTAGAATCTATGAGAAAAATCTCCCCAGGTGAGAGATACACACTCAGATCTGGAAACTACTGCCCTAGATAAGTGCTTCTCATCCCTAAATGCACATTCAGACAATCAGCATGGGCGGGCAGTTAAAAAAATATAAATACCAAGCCTTACTTTAGGCCAGTGGTTCTCAGCCTTGGCTGCTGGGCAGAACTGCCAGGGAGCTTTAAACACCGCCAATGCCCAGGTCCCAGGCCAGGCCAACCAAGTCAGAACTGCTGGGAGTGGGAGGCGGACAACAGTAGTTTTTCAAATGTTCTCCAGGTGATTCCAGTATGTGGCCAGGGTTGAGAATCACTGCTCTAGATCAGGGGTCGGCAAACTTTTTCTGTAAGTGGCCAGAGAGCCAGAAAGTAAATATTTTAGGCTTTGTGGGCTACACAGTCTGTCACGGCTACTCACTTACCTGCTGTCGTAGCACAAAGCATCCTAGACTGTGCATAAGCGAACATGCATAGCTGTGCTCCAATAAACAAAACAAGCAGCGAGCTGAATTTGGCCCAGGGCAGTAGTGTGCTGAACCCCTGCTCTCAATGGAGGACACACATATTTTGGTTACTGGAGAGATACGTTCCCTCATTGTAATTACTGGGATTCTAGGTTACAGAATACATAAAATAGTGTAAATACAAAACCCTTGCTATAGCGCCTGGCTCAGTTCAGGCTTGAAAAATCAGTCTCATTTGATTAGCGTGAGGTAGTCCCTTGAGTCAAATTGATTCTAGTTGCACTTGACAGAAGTTTCTGGACTTACATGGCTACAGATCATTACTTAGAGACAGCTTTCTTGGGAATGATATGCAGCTAGAATGTGATCAAGATGGGACATAGCCCAGATGGTTTCACTGCCAAACATTTAAGGAACAGATCAATTCTACACAAGTGTTTCCATAAAATAGAAGCAAGGAACATTTCCCAACTTGTTTTATGAGGTCAGCATTATCCTGATACAAAACCAGACAAAGAAACTACAAGAAAAGCAAACTACTCCTAAAAAAAAGAAATAATTTAAAAAGACAAGTTAGGTGATACAAACTTTAACACTTCATGAAGGGGACAATCTACATTTGGAGAACGGCAAAACGGAGTGGAAGGCAGGAAGCTTTTATAGGATAAAGAACACGGGTCAAGAAAGTCATCGCTCAGGATCAGTTCCAGGACCCTTCCCTCCCCCTCCCCCTGAGGATACCCAAATCCATGGATGCTCAAGTTCCTCACATAAAACGGCACAGTACTTGCATATAACCTATGCACATCCTCCTGTGCACTTTAAATCATCTCTAGATTACTTATGGTACCTAATACAATAGTTGCTGGAAAGGCAAATTCCAGTTTTGCTTTTTGGAATTCTCTGGAATTTTTTTTTCAAGTATTTTTGATCTGAGGTTGGTTGAATCTGAGGATGTGGAATCTGTGGATACAAAGGACCAACTGTATAAAGCCCAGAGCTGGTTTGGCATTTGGGGATGGGCTGACTGGATATACTGCCTTTCTGGTCAAGGGGAGAATTTATGGGCACGAAAGTTACCTAAGTTTTGGTTTGCTGATGTGGCACCCAGGCAGGAGCAGCTCCATCTTGGGCCTAGAAAGTTATTTCAACACTGCACACTAATATGTCTTATGAACATAAACAAAAAATTCACCACAAAATATTAACAAATCAGGTAATATATAAGAAAGATACTACATCCTGACGAAGTGAGGGTATCCAGAAACTGCAAGGCTGACTCAATATTTGAAAATCACTTAATGTAATAATGCATCATATTAACAGACAAGGAGAAAAACACCACATGGTCATTATCAATAGATGCAGAAAAAACATTTAACAAAATTCAACATCTATTCATGATAAAATTCTCAAGAACCTAGGATCAAGCTAATAAGGGCATCTACAAAACAAAACAAACAAAAAAATCCCATATAGCTAACACGATATTTAATAGTAAAAAGACTGGATACTTTCCCCCTAAGATTGGGAATGAGACAAGGATACCCCATCTTACAATTCCTATTCAACACTATACTGGAAGTCCTAGCTGTAAGGCAAGAAGGCATACAGATGGGGAAGGACAAAGTAAAGCTGTTTATCTGCATATGACATGACATAGAAAATTCTAAAGCTTCATTTAAAAAAAAAAAAAACTACTAGAATTAATAAATGAACTTAGCAATGTCACAGAATACAAAGTCAATGTACAAGAATCAATTCTATGTCTATATACTAGCAACAAGCAACTGATAAAATCAAAATCAAAACCAATACCACTTAAAAATAGCATTGAAAAAAAACCCAAAATATCTAGGGAGAAATTTAACAAAATATGTTTAAGACCTGTACACTGAAAACAATAAAACACTGCTGAGAGAAATTAAGGAAAACCTAAATAAATGGAAAGATATGTGCTTATTATATATTAGAAGACAACACTGTTAAGATATAAAAGTTCCAGAAGAAAACATTCAAGAAAATCTTTATAATCATGGGTTAGGCAAAATTCCTTAGATAGGATGCCAAAGACACAAAACACCAACACTCAGATTAATTGGATTTCATGTAAATTAAAATTTTCTGCTGTTTGAAACACACCAATAAGAAAACGAAAAGGCAAGCCAAGATTCCAGAAGGTATTTGCAATATATATATCTGACAGATGCTTTATATCCAGTATACATAAAAAAAAAAAAAAAAAACCTCTTGCAACTCAATGAAGTAAGCAAACTACAGATCTGCCTCAACTTATGATGGGGTTATGTCCAGATAAACCCATCATAAACTGAAAATATCATAAGTCAAAAATGCATTTAATATCCCGAACCTACCGAACATCATTGTTTAGCCCAGCCTACGTTGAATGTGCTCAGAACACTTAACATTAGCCTACAGCTGGGCAAAATCATCTAACACAAAACCTATTTCAAAATAAAGTGTTGAATATCTCACATAATTCATCAAATACTGGACTGAAAGTGAAAACCAGAATAGTTGTCTGGGTCCAGAATGGTTGTAAGTTCACCGGTTGTTCGCTCTTGTGACGGCGCGGCTGACGGGGAGCTTTGCTCGCTGCCGCTGCCCAGCATCACGGGAGAGGATCTATGCGTTTCGCTAGCTCAGAAAAAGAGCCACAGTCAACATTCAAAGTACGGTTTTTACTGAATGCCAATTGTTTCTGCACGATGGAAAAGTCGAAAAATCATAAGTCAAACCATCATAAGTTGGGGACTGGCTATACTTTTTAAAAGGTGGAGAAAAGGGCAAAAGATTTGAGAAACCACTTCACAAAACAAAGATATAGTAATGCTCAACACCATTAGTCATCAGAGAAATGCAAATTAAAACCGCAATGAGATACCACCACATACTCTCTAGAATGGCTAAGTTTAAAAAGTGTGACAAGACCAAGTACTAATGAGGGTGCCAGCACCTGGAATGTTCATGCACTTACCACGTGACTCAGCAATGCCACCTAGGTTATTTACCAAGACAAATGAAAACAGATGTCCGTACAAAGGCTTGTATATAAATGTTCATAGAAGCTTCATCCATTATAGCCCCAAACTGGAAATGACCCAAATATCCTTCAATACATGAAAGAGTAGACAAAATATTGCTATATCCATATAATGAAATATTAATCAACAATAAAAGAGAACAAAACTACTCAACAACATTGATAAGTTTTTAAACATTATACAAAACAGAAGAAGCCAGACACAAAAAATTACATACTGTATGACTCTATATGAAATTCTTGAAAAAAAAAAAAAACTAATCTACACAATGTCAGAAAGCAGATCAGTGTTTGCCTGGGGCTCGCATCAGGAAAGATAGGGATAAAAAGGGACAGGACAGAACTTTTAGGGGTGGTTTGGTGGTGGTTATACAGTTGTATACGTGTATTTGTCAAAATGTATATAACTGTGTACTTTAAGTGGGTACATCTGTTTTATGTAAATTACACCTCAATAATGTTCAATAAGAAAGACTATATCAGGGCTTTGAAGCCAGCACTAATATATGTTTGAAAGCCTTGGTAAAGCTATGTTATCCAGCTTGTCTTGCGAAAGACAGTTAGGTGGCCAGTGAACAGGGGATTTACATCGGCGAACTACTCCAACCTTCCCTCCTCTCCAAGTATGTGATCTCCTCCCTCTGTACCAGCAGTTCTCAGAGCACGGTCCCTGGATTAGCAGCGTCACCATCCCCTGAGAACTTGCTGGAAACACAGATTCTCAGGCTTCACCTCAAACCTCCTGAATCACAAACTCGAGGGGTGGGACCCAGCCATCTGTGATTTTAAAAGCTGCCCCATGATTCTAATGCACAGAAAAGTCTGAGAACCACCGCTCTGCACTACACTAAGGACTTCTGGCATCTCATCTTCATTCAGTATAGGCCTGTGTTGAATCCAGTTTTGGAAATTATTAAAAACACATCCACCTTCTTGAGTTAAATGAATCTGGAATTATCTTGTGTAAGGGCATCATATTGTTAATCTAAAAGCACATTCAAGATCTCTTCCTTCACATGTCCCTGAAATTCCTGTAGACATAAACTGGCAAGGTCCCCACATTCTTTCTACATGTTAAATTTCTTTGGGTTTGGCCTCCAGGGGGCATGCTGGGCTCTAACCACTAGCTCTGGGTTTGGAAATAAAGAGCACTGGGGCAAGAGGCTTACTGGCTTCCCTGATACACTGACCCCTCAGGTGAAGAAAGTCTTAAGGAAAAAAAGGATGACTTCTAAGTGAAGTGAATTCTTCCTTCTAAGTGAAGAATCTGCTTCCTTCCTCAATCATATTCCCCCTTAGTTCTCAGGGTCCTACACAGTGCTCCAGTTTTCACACTTTAAACCTGGTAGGGCAGTAACTGCACCAGCTGTACTAAGTCAGGAGACTCACATCTGTCTTTTGCCAAGTGCTCTACGTGTAAGAAATGACACTCTTTAGGTTTCTGTAGGTTGGTTTGGAGAGTTGAATATGTTATTTACTTGCTTTAAACTTTCACTGCTGTCAGAAGCAGCCACCCCACCATCCTGACTTCTTCCCATTCTGGTTGCTCAGAACCCTGCTGTAAACTGCACGTGTGACTTCATGTGACCAGATGGGGTAGCTGTTTTACAAGTGCCTGCCAGGGACAGCTAGATTTCCTACCTGGATTCACTGCCTAACCTGACTCAGTGAGATAACTCAGCCCCACTTCCCAAATTTCTCCGGGGACGTGTTTCCTATAACACCAACTGTTTAATGCCAATTACTGCATCATTCAGAGATCCCGATTGCAGGCAACAACTTGTACTGTTTATTTCTGTTTATTTAAGCCCACAGGGATTTACTGGAATAATAGCAGGAGCTCACAGCTCCAATAAAAAGCTTAGGAACAGCCTAAGAAAACAATCAAGAGCCAGGGGAGCTCTAGACATAAAGCGGCAGCGACACAGCAGTGATCATGCAGCACGAAGGGCGAAGGGCACTGCCCCTGGCAGTGATAGGTCACCTCACTGCTCTCCTCCTCTCCTTGCTCTAGAATCCAAGTCCAGGACTGAAGTTTGATCAGCTGACCTGGGTCACATGCCTTCCCCAGGAGGCATTAGGAGCAGAGAGGTGGGCCCTCTTAGCATTCTAGAGAGGGAACAGCACGACCTCCCCCAAGACAACACAACTCAGAGGAAAGGTGGTTCCCCTAAAGAATTCAGAGTCTATCAGAGTAGATGCCGGACAGCCAAAATAAGACAAATGAGTCCTACAAAGTGCAAGGTGAAATAAAGAGAAATGGAATCTGGGTGCTGACCTTGCCTATCTTTCACCCAAAGCCAAAGCCTGGAGGTATTCAGTTTTCATTTTATTAAGGGAAGAGAGAGCCGCTGAAGCCAGGGGTGAGAAGCACATGTTAAATTGTATCACAAAGATGCCAGCAGTAAAAACGAGACTGTGGGAAACTCTATGGAACAAACAACTTGGTTTGTTCAACAACTAGCAAGAAAAAGAGAAGGAAATGCAGGTAGAAGCCATAAATCATGAAACAGGCGCAAAGCCAGTCACGGTGCGCGTAAAGTACGTGGGTCTGACTCAAACAAAGCAGCTTAGAAACTATTACTGGGCCTTCAGAAATCTGAATACTGACTGGACATTTAGTTATAAGGAATTATTGTTAACTTAGGTATGATAGTAACAGTAGTGTGGTTAGGTTAGCTTTATAAACTGAAATATTTACACCTATAAATAATATCTGGAATTTCTTTCAAAATGACATTGAGGGGGAAAGTGGGTAAAAAATATAGATGAAATAAGATTGGCCATGGATAAATTATGGAAGTTAGATGATGGAAACATGAGCTTATACTGTATTTTTCCATCTACTTTTAGGTGTTTGAAATTTTCCATGAGAAAAAGTTTAAAAACAAGAAAAATGCAATGCTTCTTGGGCCTTATCAGTTCCCTTTGTCTTTTCTTAAATGTTCATAATACAGTGCCTACTTTTAAGCCACAGTGCCAGATGGAGAAGGCTCTGGCTGCCCTTGCTTGTCCTGGTCTTGTGACTTTCTCATGTGATCGGGCAAGACATCAGTAGTATTAAGGGCAGCAGCGTTCCCCTATGGCTAACATAGGATTTCTTTGGTCATAACTTCCATTATAACTACGATTATGATAACTAAAGTATCTCGAATATATTCAATATTCCGTGAAAAACATTAATTAGTAATGCTAAAAATTAAATGTAGCACTTTAACACCAATGTAATTTTCTGTTCAAATGAAATGTCTATGTATTCATTAAAATGATTAGATTTAGGGCATTAAGAAGAGTAATGATAGAAATGGATTATAAAACATTAAACAGGAATCCATGAGTCCAAAGGATACCTTAAAGAGGAAGAGAAATGGGGGGGAAACCTGGCTTTACAAAAATCTGTCAACCAATAAATGCAGAAGGAATAATAAAATATCACAATTTTTTGGCACTTTCCTGTCCCCAACGACCATGTTGTAAATGACTGAGGTAAAGATTTTTCATGGATGCTAAAACCTCTGGGTGAAAGGTTCTTCGGGAACAGGATATATACAAGGTCTCAAGTTATTACTTCACAGATTATTATTAATTACAAAAGGAAAACTGTACTATTACAATGGAGAGCTCTGACGGCCACCACTTGTCCACCAAGTGATCGTACTTAGCAACACCAATAAGTGGGACAACCTGACCTCATATGGCTCTTGATGTGACACAGTAAGTACATACATCACCTTTGTAGACTTCTTGCCAAAAACGTTTATCCTGAATCTACTCGTGAGGAAATAAGGCAGTATGCTGACAATTGGTGAATCTCAGGAAGGTTATACTGGGTGTTCTATGTATTTTTTTTTTCTTTTTGGCCGCACCACGTGGCTTACGTGATCTTACTTCTTCGACCAGGGACTGAACCCGGAACCATGGCAGTGAAAGCCCAGAGTCCTCATCACTGGACCGCCAGGCAATTCCCCTCTATGTATTATTCTTTCTATTTTTCTCCAAGTTTCCAAATCAATAAGAGTTGGTGAAAAAAATAATTTGGTTTATGTTTTGCAAGGTTTCTATACAATACAGAAAACAAACAAATAAAAAGAGTGGCTGAAGTCTTGAGTTAAAATCAATCCATCTCTCCAAAAGTAAATAAGCCTAGCCAAAGTGAAAGCTGAATTCCTTCTGGTCCCTCGCTGATCCAAAGCTGTATCCTCTATGTGACCTCTATTTCATCACAGAGATGAACAGTATAGCTTTTGTCTCCACCAGGTTGAGACACCGAAAAGAAGCAAGAAGACAAAGTACAACTGACAAAGCATGTCTACTGGCTCTAGAAATAAATTCAAGATCTCGGAGCAAACTCTCAATTTTCAAAACTTGATTTTCCATCTTTAAAAGAAAAAACATTTTAAAGTCCCTTATACTTTTTCAATCTGAAAAAAAAAACAAAAAACTGCTGAAATTCTATTAACAAACCTAACCGTATGTTCTCATACTTAAATATTTAAGGATGTATAATACAACAAAAGTATAGGTTTTTTAAAAATTGAAATATAGTTGACTACAATGTTATTTTAGTGTCAGGTGTACTACATAATGATTTGACATTTGCATACGTTATGAAATGATTGTCACGATAACTCTACTAACCATCTGACCCCATACAAAGTTATTACAATTTTATTGACATATTCCTTATGCTGTATATTACATCCCTGTGGCTTATTTATTTTATAACTAGAATTTTCTACCTCTTAATCCCCTTTACTGATTTTGCCCAACCCCCAATCCTCCTCCCTTTGGCAACCACCAGTTTGCTTTCTGTATCTGTGAGTTTGTTTCTATTTTGTTGTGTTTGTTCCTTTGTTTCTTACATTCCACAGTAAGTGAAACCATATGGTATTTGTCTTTCTCTGACTTATTTTACTTAGCATAATACCCTCTAGGTCCATCCATGTTGTCACAAATGGCAAGATTTCATTCTTTTTTATGGCTGAGTATTATTCCATGGTATATATATACCACATCCTCTTTAGCCATTCATCTGTTGATGGGCACTTACACTGCTTCCATATCTTGGCTATTGTCAATAATGCTGTAACGAACATAGGAGTGCATGTATCTTTTCAAATTAGTGTTTTTGTTTTCTTCAGAAAAATACCCAGAAGTAAATTGCTGGATTGTATGGTAGTCCCATTGTTAATTTTTTGAGGAACCACTCTCTTTTCCACAGTGGCTGCACCAATTTACATTCCCACCAACAGTGTAGGAGGGTTCCCTTTTCTCCACATCATTGCCAACACTTGTCATTTGTGGTCTTTTTGATAACAGCCATTCTGACAGATGTGAAGTGTTATCTCATTGTGGTTCTGATTGGCATTTCCCTGATAATCCGTGATGTCAAGCATCTTTTCTTGCGTCTGTTGGCCATCTGTATGTCTTCCTTAGAAAAATGTCTATTCAGATCCTCTGCCCTTTTTTTTCTTTTTTAAATATATTTATTTATTTTTGGCTGTGTTTGGGTCTCTGCTGTGCGCGGGCTTTCTCTAGTTGCAGCAAGCAGGGGCTACTCTTCGTTGTGGTGCTCAGGCTTCTCAATGCAATGGCTTCTCTTGTTGCGGAGCATGGGCTGTAGGAGCTCGGGCTTCAGTAGTTGCAGCACACGGGCTCAGTAGTTGCGGCACGCAGGCCCTAGAGCGCAGGCTCAGTAGTTGTGGTGCACAGGCTTAGTTGCTCCGCAGCATGTGGGATCTTCCCGGACCAGAGATGGAACCCGTGTCCCCTGCATTGGCAGGCAGATTCTTAACCACTGTGCCACCAGGTAAGTCCCTCTGCCCATTTTCAATTGGGTTGTTTGTTTGTTTGATGTTGAGTTGTATGAGTTCTTTGTATATTTTGGATGTTAACCCCTTATCGGATATATCACTTGCAAATATCCTCTCCCATTCAGTAGGCGGCCTTTTCATTTTGTCGATAGTTTGCTGTGCAAAAGCTTTATTTTTTTTCTTCTTTTTTTCTGACTATTTGGGCCCCCTTTTTCCTTGATAAGCCTGGTTAAAAGTTTATCAATTTTGTTTATCCCTTCAGAGAACTAACTCTTAGTTTCATTGATCTTTTCTACTGTTTGTTTTTTGTCTCCATTTCATTTATTTCACTCTGCTCTTTATGATTTCTTTCCTTCCACTAACTGGGTTTGGTTACATTGTTTGAGCTTTTTCTTCTTTGCTGAGGTAGACTTGTATTGCTATAAACTTCCTTCTTAGAACTGCTTTTGCTGCATCCCATAGATTTTGGCTACTTGTTTCCATTTTCATTTGTCTCCAAATATCTTTTTTTTATTCCGTCTTTGACTTCTTTAGTGACCCACTGGTTGTTTAGTAGCATACTGTTTAGCCTCCACGTTTGTGTTTTTTGTTTCTTTTTTTTTTTTTTCTTGTAGTTGATTTCTAGTCTCATCCTGTTGTGGTTAGAAAAGTTGCTTGATATGAATTTTAATCTCCTTAAATGTATTGTTTTGTGGTCTAGCATATGACCCATTCTAGAGAATGTTCCATGTGTACTTCAAAAGAATTTGTATTCTATAGTTTTTGGATGGGATGTTTTATATATGTATACATGTTAAGTTCATCTGGTCTAATGTATCGTTTAAGGCTAATGTTTCCTTATTTTCTGGATGATCTGTCCAATGATGTAAATGCAGTCCCCTACTATTGTGTTACTATCAATTTCTCCCTTTATGTTTGTTAATACTTATGTATTTAGGTGCTCCCATTTTGGGTGCATATATATTTACAATTGTTATATCTTCTTGTTGGATTGGTCCCTTTATCACTAGGTAAAGCCCTTTGTCTCATGTTACAGTCTGTTTGAAAGTCTATTTTGTCTGATATAAGCATCCCACCACAGATTTCATTTGCACCTTTTCCCATCCCCCACTTTTAGTCTGCGTGTATCTCTTGTAGGCAGCATATATATGGGTCTGTTTTTTTTATTTGGCCACTCTGTCTTCTGATTGGAGAATTTCCTATGTTTTCATTTAAAGTAATTATTGATAGATATGTACCTATTGCCATTTTAATTGTTTTCTGGTCGTTTTCATAGTTCTTTTTGTTCTTCTTCTTTTGCTTTCTTCCCTTGTAATTTCATGACTATCTTTAGTGTTACTTTTTTTTTTTTTTTTTTTTTTGGTGTGTGTGGGTGTGTGTGTGTATTATAGATTTTGGGGTTTTGGTTACCATGAGACTTATATACAATAACATGTATATGATTATTTTTTCTCTTAAGTTCAAATGCATTACTACCCTACATTTTTACTCCCCACCCCATGTTTAATGTTTTTGGTGTCATATTTTACATCTTTTTCTGTATCCTTCACTTATTGTGGATATAGGTGATTTTACTACCTTTGTCTTTTAACCTTCCTATTAGCTATATAAGTGGCTGGTCTACTACCTTTACTGTATGTTTGCATTTACCAGTGAGATTTTCCTTTCATAATTTTCATTTTCTAGTTGTGGATTTTTCTTTTCTGCTTAGAGAAGTCCCTTTAACATTTTCTTGTAAAGCCAGTTTAGTGACACCAAACTCTTTAGCTTTTGCTTGTCTGTAAAACTCTTTTATCTCTCTTTCAATTCTGAATGATAACCTTGCCAGGTGGAATATTCTTGGTTGTTAAGTTTTTTCTTTTCATCACTTTGAATATATTGTGTCACTCCCTTCTGGCCTGCACAGTTTCTGTTACAGAGTCAGCTGACAGTCTTATGGGAGTTTCCTTGCACGTAACTAGTTGCTTTTCTCTTGCTGCTTTTAAGATTCTCTATCTTTATTTTTTTGCCACTTTAATTATAATGTGTCTCGGTGTGAACCTCTATGGGTTCATCTTGTTTAGGACTCTGTGCTTCCTGGACCTGGATGTCTGTTTCCTTCCCCAGATTAGGAAGGTTTTCATCTATTATTTCTTCAAATAAGTTCTCTGCCTGTTTCTCTCTCTTCTCCTTCTGGTACCCTTGTAATGCAAATGTTAGTATGCTTGATATTGTCTCAGAGGTCTCTTTAAAACTGTCATCATTTTTTAAAACTTTTTTCTGTTCAACTTAGGTGACTTCCACTACTCTGCCTTCCAGATCACTGATCCATTCCTCTGTATCATCTAAGTTACTGTTGATTCCTCCTAGTGTATTTTTTGTTATTGTATTCTTCAGCTCTGTTTGGTTCTTTTTTACATTTTCTAACTCTTTGTTGAAAATCTCATTATGTTAATAATTCTTCTCTCCAGTTTGTTGAGTATCTTTAAGATCATTACCTTGAACTCTGTATCAGGGAGGTTGTTTATCTCCACTTCATTTAGTTTTTTCTGAGGTTCTTATTCCTTCTCTTGGAACATATTCCTCTGTCTCCTCATTTTGCCCAATTCTCGGTGTTTATTTCTATATGTTACATAGGTCAGCCACTTTCCTAATCCTGGAGAAGTGTTCCTATGTTGGAGATGTTCTATGGGGTTCAGCAGCATGCTCCCCTCTGGTCACCAGAGCTTTATGCTCTAGGGAGGCTGTGTGTGCCCCTCTCTTGTGGCAAGACTGACTACCGTGGGTGCGCTGGCAGTGGGGCTGGACCCTGACCCATGTGGTTGTGAGGTTGTGCCTTGTGCAGTGGCTTCTACCTGCCAGAGGGCAGGGTAGGCTTCCCATGTGGCTGGGTATTTGACCCAGGGGGGCACACGGTTGCTGCTGGCCCAATGATAGGTGGGACCAGGTCCCTGGCGCTAACAGGACGTGAGAATTCCAAAATGGAGCTTCACGATGCTGGTGTTATTGTGGTAAAACAAGTTCCCCAAAATGGATGCTGCCAGCATCTCTCCGCAGGGGGAGTCCCAGTTGCCTCCTGCCTCCTTGGATCCAGGATCAGCAAGCAGGTCTGACCCTTTGTCCTTTCAAATTAACGTCTACACTGGGAGTCAGATTGCATTTACCCTTTCAGAGTGAAGTCTGTCTCCTGTAGCCCTCTGGCTCTTCTGAACATAAGCCCCATTGGTTTTCGAAGCCAGATGTTCCGGGGGCTCATTTTCCTGGTGGAGGACCCCCAGGCTGGGGAGTCCAATGGGCTCAAACCCCTTGCTCCTTGGGGAGGATCTCTATAATTGTGATATTCCTCCCACTTTCTCACCAACCTGGGGGTGTAGGTCCTGATATACTGTATCTCTGTCCTTCCTACCCGACTCGTGCTTCCTTCTTTATGTTTTTAATTGTGGAAAATCTTTTCTGTTAGTCTTCAGGTTGTTTCCATAGACAGCTGCTCTGTAAACAGTTGTCATTTGGGCATGCCCATGGGAGGAGGTGAGTTCAGGGACTTTCTCCTCTGCCATCTTGGCCACTGCCCCCACCAAGGTATGGGTTCTTAATTAAGGATTTGCTGTACTTGAAGGAACCTGAATTTCAACTTTGAAATCATGAGCTAAATAAGTTCAATGAAGTATCACATTTTTGGTTTAGCTTTATTGAAATATCAAGTCAAAATTTGGTTAAACTTAGATTCAGCAATTGTAGACTCCAGTGGAAGATTATACACTATACAGTCTTTCAGCTTTTCAAAAGTAATCTACTTGTTCAGACAATTTTCTACATTCTTGAAATGTCTGCATTCAAAGGAGTAACAAAATGCAGGAAAGCACTGGGTTATATTTATGTGTACTCCTGAAAGAGGGATAAAACCCACTGCAAAAAGAAAAATTAATAAAAAATGATAAGCCTATCATTTATATTTTGTACAGAGGGTAGGACTGAAGAGACGTGTCTAGTGAAAGAGCCATCCCATGATGTGCCAAACAGTGCTCAGTTATTTGCCAACCCACCCAATGCTTTGAGACAATAAAACCCACAAATTCCTTTATTCACATATATATTTTAAAAAGTAACACAGAACTACATTATAGTCCATTAAGTATGTTTATATCTTTTATTGTGAATTTTATCATTTTAGTGCTAATAAAATTAATTTTAATCAGGCACCAACCTGTGAAGTATCTCTTAAACCCCCAAAATACTAAACTAATTCCTTAAAAAAAACCCCACAGCATCTGAAAGAAAAAATGCCTAACTGAAGAGTCTGGCACCTAGGCAAAGTATCTCAGAGGAACCTGCAATTTACTCTTATGAAGGAACCCAAATCATCCCAACTCCAGGCACACACTGTAGTTTGCAGAGACTACTAGCAAACTTTCCAGCACTGAGGTACACGGGAAGAATTAACTGATGCTAATGAATGTTATTACTATAAAGGTGAAAGCAAGCATATGAATCAAAGGTTCTCATCCCTGGAGAGCTTTTCAAAAGTAGACTTCCTGACTCGTCATTCTGGAATTTCTAAGATTCAGACCCTGACACCAAAATCTTTTCACAAGATTTCCAGGTGATTTTACACACACCCAGGGATAAGATTCATGGGTGTAAACACAAAGAAGGTAAAAGAAGAAAAGGAGAGGGGGGAAGCATGAAGACCTTCAGAGAATAAGCACTAATCATGATTACCAATTTCTGTGTTTAAAGTATCAGCTTTTCCACTTAAACTATGTTCATTAATTTCATAGTACCTTCTACTGGTCAGGAAGAGTATCTACTATTCCTAAAACTAAGGTACAGAAATCTCCAACTTTGTTAATTAGTTGAAAGAGAACACATTTAGAAACAATCAATTAGTGAACCTTCGTTATTTCTATATTTTCTCATAATTTAAGTGTAAAGTGGGTTGGCAAATACTGTGTTGGCAAAGACAGTTTTAAACTCAACCTCAACGGTCAGGAGCACTTTTTACCGCAGGATGTTTAGCAGCATCCCTGGCGTCCTTGCACTAGATGCCAGTTGGAAACCCTCCCCAAAGTTGTGACAACCAGAAATTTCTCTAGACATTGTTAAATGACCCCCGCCACTCCCAGTAGGGAGGGGAAACATTGCCTTCAGTCATAAATCAGTGACTTAGACAATAAAAATACTCCTGAGAAATTGATAATGTTTAATTTTTGTATACTAGGTCCATAAAAAAATACCTTATTAAGAAAGAACCACTGGGGCTTCCCTGGTGGCGCAGTGGTCGAGAATCTGCCTGCCAATGCAGGGGACACGGGTTCGAGCCCTTGTCTGGGAAGATCCCACATGCCGCGGAGCAACTAGGCCCGTGAGCCACAACTACTGAGCCTGCGCGTCTGGAGCCTGTGCTCCGCAACAAGAGAGTCCGCCATAGTGAGAGGACCGCACACCGCAATGAACAGTGGCCCCCGCTTGCCACAACTAGAGAAATAGCCCTTGCACAGAAACGAAGACCCAACACAGCCAAAAAATAAAAAAATAAAAAAGAAAGAACCACCATAGGGAAGATTTATTTTTAAATAAACTATTATGGAATTTGTTCATGAATAGTTGTGTGTGTACATGAATGTTCTTTTTTCTTTTTTTAATTTAAGCATCTTATGATATATTAATCTATGCAGTACTACAGTTTAATTGACATCTGCTGATTGTTTTACTTAATTTTTCACTTTAAAGACAAGACCAAAATCAAAACCTCTGAACTTACACTTTTCAACCTGAAAGAATCAAAGAATGTAGTTATAATTCTAAAGTAGCAACAATAAAGCAAGTGTTATTCTTATGGGTATTAATGGACTATACTGAAACAAGGTAAAATATAATACTCTTATTTTGTACTTACTTTGAAATGCTGCCACTGAACAGATGTTTATTCTGAAAGATGCTACTATGAAGTTTGCACACTCAAATACCAATAATGGTTATTCAAAATTAAATTTATGAAATAACTAGAAAATAGGCTGAATTGGAACCTGTGCATAGTTTTATGACATTAATTAGCAACATTTTTTTAAAGACATAGAAGGCTATTGTTTTAATATAAATTAGAAGTTTTAAAACCATCTCCCTTTAGTGCCTTCAATTATCACATAAACCAAAGACCCAAATAATTTCAAATGATCACAGATACTACTTAGGCAAAAATTCTCATGTGTCAGTACTTTTAATGTTGTGCACGTCAAATTATAGTAAAAAACGACTATAAACAAGATGCAGCCCCTCTATTTCCATGAACAGCACAGTGCATTACAGTAAACCGAGTTTATATTCAACCATCAAATGTGGTTCTCCCATTAGTTCACTTTGTGACGGGTCTGAAAACAAACAAAAACAAACATATTAAAGAACTGGACACTTAAAATGGGTGCATTCTACTGTATGTCAAGTATACCTCAATTCAGGTGATTGTAAAAGAAAATATAGATTGAATAAATTCTTTTTCAAAGTTCTTAAGTTTTCCAGTGCTTTCCAGTTGACTCTAGGAACGATCTCTAAGAGATTAAACAATCCGTAATCTAATTTGCAAAACCCATTTTATTTCTATCACTCTGTGCTCTGTTGCAAATACATATATACACAAACCAGAATTCTAGAGCAAGAAAACCTTAAAAATCTTCACTCTCTTGTCTGTATTGATGAGTCAGACAAAAGTCTTACTTTAACTGCAATAATGCACCTAAGAGTTTTTAAAATGAATAACAACATTAAGCTTCCTACAAACAAACAAAGCCTCTTCTCCTCCACACAGGACAAGAAACAGAATAAATACCCAACGAAATAAACTGTAAAATCAGTTTGTAAAAATAAATAATCATTAAAATAATGATTACCAAGAGTAACAGATCAATTTGGATGTTTCCTCATTGGATCTCCTAAGAGACTGGAGATTACTGCGTCACATTAGTTCAGCAATCTCTACTCTTGACATTTGTCACACAACAAAGTAACCTTAGCAACAACTGATACTGTTACAATTATTAATAGAGTAAATGGCTATGTATACAACAGGCATCCAAAACCCAAATTAAAAAAAGTATGTCCGCACATGAGTACAAAGAACAAAGATGCTTGCTGCAGCACTGTTTTGTGTTAGTAAGAGAGAAGACTCAATACATGTATTGATGCAGCACCCCTACTACCGTAAGACAGACACAGTGTGATACCAATCGTGATAAAAAAATATACACAAAGCAACGCCAGATATTTTCTGATTATATATATTTGTACGAAGACACACAGAAAAAAGTCTGGAAGGACATACACTAAAAGCAGCAAGCAGCAGGCAAATAGGGAAGGAGGGAGAGAAATGGGTTTGGGGTAAACATGGAGGACTTGAGTCTCAGCTGTAATGTTTTCCATTTTAAAACAAAGAATATCCTTATTTATATAATAACAACTTTCCTTTTAAACTCTCCTTTTTAAAGCTTTTGACTTCAGTAAAATACGTGCTTATTAAATAAATCACTTGCACCAGAAGACAGCACACCATGTAAGCAAGGCCCTGGCCCGTGAGACTCCCAGGGAGGACCGGGCCTCTTGGTCAGTCTCAGTTCCCTCATCTTAAAGTGACAGAACTAGAGAAAACGGAAGGCCGCTTTCAGCATTAAGAAAAAGTCCAGTTGTGACTTTCTTACTGCCTTCCTCACATTCTCTTCCCTTCCTTAAAATATAATGTGCAGATTTTTCTTGGCCAAGCACTTCCCTGATGAGCAAGCAAACAAAACCCTGATCACCTCTAACACTTTAAAAAATGTAAATTGGAGAATTATGCAGATTTTCATCACAGTTGACTAGTCTTCATATCACGCTTAGATTAACACACTACTCCCTCATTACAGACTTTAAAATTCCTTCTGGGTCAAATGTGATGAGGAGAATGTGGTGAGCAACAGCTTTCAACACTCATCATGGATTAAGCACCTTATGAGGCACTGGAGACACAAGAGTTAACAAGACAAAGTCCCCAGCTCTCATGAGGCCTGTATTTATGTTGAGGAAAACAAATAAGAAACAAGAAAGATACTGAAACAGTGAGAAGCGAAGAATGCAAATGAGGTGGCAGGGTGGCGGGGACTGCTCTAGACTGGGCAGTCTCTGAAGGAGTGACATTTCAACTGGGATCTGAAGAGCAAGGGCAGAAGTGTTCTAAGCAGAAGGAACAGCTACGGCAAGGCCCGAAGGTGAAGCCATAAACTGTCCACAAATCACACAGTCACAGTTCCCACAAGGGGGACACTACCCAAAGTGCAGCGCAGTGATCTCATCCTGACAAAAATCACCCACCTAAACAAAGGATCTTTCCAGTTCTTAGCTGCCTTACAGAGATGCAAGGAATGAATATATAAAGATGTCCACAAGATAGCTAGTCATCTTTTTAAATCTGAAATTCTATCACACGTCACAGCTTAAAATCACTCAATGGGTATGGACACCAAGGGGGGAATGTCGGAACGGGGGCGGGGCGGGTGGTGGTGGGATGAATTGGGAGACTGGGATTGACACATATACACTAATATGCATAAAATAGATAACTAATAAGAACCTGCTGTTTAAAAAAATAAAATTCAAAAATAAAGATTATAAACTAAAAAAAACAAAAAAGCTGAAGAAAAAAATAAAATAAAGTTACAGTCTTCAGATGTCAAAAGAAAAAAAAAATCACTCAATGGCTTTCTGTTGCATTCTGAATAAACTTTTTATGGTCTGCAAGGCTCCGGCTCCTCTGTACCTGCCTGGCTTTTCAACCTCACCTTATTCTACTTTCCACTTCCCTCAAAACACTCCAGCTGCATAGGCCTTCTTAACATGTTCTTATGTGTGTTGACAGACAGTTCTCTAGAAGTCTTTCTTGATTCCACAAGTCTTGGAAGCAGAGGCACTGTCCGCCTTTGTTCTGGACTCTCTTTCCAAGGCTGTTTCTAAAGAGAGATCGTGTTGCCCTTGGGGCACAGAACAGGCAGGCTGACTGCCCATTATAAGATTCAGGTGCCCTGAACTTGGGGTTCCCCTTACTGTAACAAAATACACTCTATATGCAGGTTTCATCTAACCCTCTTCTTGCTGCCCTGTGGGAACTGGGGCTCAGGGACCCAACAGAAAAGCTGCTGCTCTGGCTTCTGCCACTGCTGTGAATAACAAACTGCTCTTTGTCTCGAGGAGTCGGTCTCTGCCAGCATCCATGAAACCACAGAGGGCTAACTTGTGAGCTTTTAAGTGGAATAAACCCTTCAGAGCTCTTCTGCTGTTCTCAGGTAAGAGACCCTGGACATACAGCTTCTTCTGTCTGAAATACTCTTCCCTCTACTTTTAGCTCAACTAATTCATGTATCTTTCAGGAATCAATTTATATGTCATATTCCCAGAGGTGCCTGAGCCTCCTACCCAACAACAAACTATACACCTACCCTTTTTATTCCTAGAATTTAATCACTGTTTGTAACTACATGTTTGTGTTTTATCTGTTAATGTTTACCTCCCCCATTAGAAAGCACAGATGTTTTGTTTTTTTCACCATCATATATTCAAAGCCTAGCCCAGTGCCTGACATATAACAATTATTTTACTGACTGAATAAATGCTCAGTAAGTCCCTCTCCCTTTTTTATCACATGACTTTACAGAGGCTGATTTTTAAATGAGTGCATTTTTATAACTAAAAGATAATTATAAACCCGGGCTATCACCTTACTAATTTTAAATGAGGTCTAAATTCAGTGTAAAAGCTTAGGAACTCCAGGTTTTCCTGCATTCAGAAAGTCCCCTCGAGGAAGATTCTCAAAGAGGAGGCTCATGAGACTTCTGCTGCGTCCACAGCATCTCGTTACCGGACATTAGCAGCCAAGCAAAAGTAATATAATTTAATCCTGGTGGGTTTTTCCGTTTCTCCTAAACTGCTGAGGCATAATGAACAGAGGTAATACTGGACAGAATTGTATTTGTTTGCCTTCCTCAGAACCAGAAAAAAATAACGGATGCTGCATGTATTGCTCTTACCTAAAAGTCATTTATGTCATACATAATATAATCATCCAGAGAATTCTGTTAAAAATGACAGACTCTTCTTTACTATTCACCATCTATAGAAACACAACAATTACTTAGCAGGACAGGGTGGGTATTTTTTTTTTTTTTTTTTAGGGTGGGTATTTTTTAAAGAAAACTCTGATCTTATTTTTTCCAGTTGTTTTTAAAACTAGTCACATCCCACAAACGTTCTGAAGAGTGCAACAACAATCCTTGGTTAAGCTACCCCATGAATACTGTATTGGACTCACACATCAGACTTTATCCTCAGGATATGAAAGGAATGACTGTCATTAGTTGACTGAAATGACTATAATCTCAGAACTCCATAAATAATTTTCACTTTTAAAACCAGTTAAAGAACAGTTATTACCATTAAATTTTATCTTATTTCATTGAATAAACACAAATGAATTCAATCAGCTATAAACTCCACGAGGACAAAGACGCTATATGTTTCATCTGCTGCTGTTGTCTTGTACATTACTGGGGCTCTATAAAAAGGTATGGAATGACACTTACCATTAAGAATATCTTCAAATCCAATAGTCTCATCATTACCCCTCAAAATATCCAATGCAAGGTTTGAGCTTGGAAGAAATGGAAGACGCTGAACCTTCAGGAAAAGTATAAAAAGGCAAAATTAGAAAAAACCAAGGGGAAAAAATATACATGACCAAATTTCACATTCTTCATTCTTTATTTGTAAAATTCACAAAACTAAGTAACATATCAATTTAACCAATGCGGGTTAATCAATTTAACACGCAAGATCACATTTAAGACCCAAACCAAAATTTTAAAAATTCCTCAACACTTTACACAAAATATATACACTGAAACTGAACGCTTTTTACTAACACTTAATAATCCCATCAGGTTTGCTCATATTTGAGGGCTTTGCTTCTGTCCAGGAAAATCAAAGCACATACCATGTGATGAAATGCAAAATCCTAGAGCCTAACACCATTCTTTGTTCCTAATAAACGTGGGATGATCAAATTCCTGAAGAAATTCCAACTCAGTGAGAGCATTATTCTATTTAGTAAACCAATTATTCATTTTTTATGTTGTTCTGTATTGCTCACACAAATGTTTAAGTTATGACCCTTTAAAACAGTACTGATAGGGACTTCCCTGGTGGCACAGTGGTTAAGAATCCGCCTGCCGGGCTTCCCTGGTGGCGCAGTGGTTGAGAGTCTGCCTGCCAATGCAGGGGACACGGGTTCAAGCCCTGGTCTGGGAGGATCCCACATGCCGCGGAGCAACTGGGCCCGTGAGCCACAACTACTGAGCCTGCGCGTCTGGAGCCTGTGCTCCGCAACAAGAGAGGCCGCGATAGTGAGAGGCCCGCGCACCGCGATGAAGAGTGGACCCCGCTTGCCACAACTGGGGAAGGCCCTAGCACAGAAACGAAGACCCAACACAGCCAAAAATAAATAAATAAATTAAAAAAAAAAACAAACACAACCAAGCAGATATTTGTTTAAAAAAAGAAGAATCCGCCTGCCAATGCAAGGGGCACGGGTTTGATCCCTGGTCTGGGAAGATCCCACATGCTGCGGAGCAACTAAGCCCGTGCGCCACAACTACTGAGCCCGCGCTCTAGAGCCCACGAGCCACAACTACTGAGCCTGCGTGCCACAACTGAAGCCAGCATGCCTAGAGCCCGTGCTCCGCAACAAGAGAAGCCACCGCAATGAGAAGCCCACGCACCGCAACGAAGAGTAGCCCACGCACCGCAACGAAGAGTAGCCCCCACTCGCCACAACTAGAGAAAGCCCATGCAGCAACGAAGACCTAACGCAGCCAAAAATAAACTAATTAATTAATTTAAAAAAACCAAAAAACAGTAGTGGTAACTAGAAATGAAGATCGAAGTCACCTGTGGGACTTTAAAAACCACGATGCCATTGTGAACTAGTGTTATGTACTTTTTTCAATTATTAAATACATATACTGCAGACTAGTATCTAAGTACAGTGGAGAATGCACGGGCTGTAGAGTCAGAGAGATCTGGATTCAAATTCTGCTTTTATTACTTACTTAGGCTTTGCCTAAGTTACCTGACTTGTCTCACCCTGTTTCCGTATCTGTGAACTAGGATAGTAGCACCTTCCTCTCAAACCTGTAGCATGGTGCAGTGTAAAGTACACATATATAGTCACTGGCACATAGCTTGTACCCAACAAACTTTAATGTAGCCAAACCAAATTTTCAGTTTTTCTGTTCTTTGTTAGTTGTCCAGCAATCATTGGAATCAATGTAGTGTGATGTGACAGAATCCAGAGCACAGATGGGGGGACAGTTCTTACACACTTGGAAGGACATTTCTGAAGATCTTCTTCCTAAGCAACAGGTATATTCAGCAATATACAACCTGCCTACTAGATACCTCCACCTGGATATCCCTAGAGGCATCTCAGATTCAATGTAACCCCCCAAAGCAGAAAAACATGAAAGTGAACACAGGTAAGTTGTCAGACACTGAGCCTATAATTTAAAGGAGTTTTCCATTTCAAAGCTTCTTTTCTCTATGAAGCAGAAATCAAGGTCATATCCTAAAAGGGGGAAAGTAGGATAGGTTGTAGGGGAGAAGAGAAGGTAAGGTTTGTACAGCTGTTTGTACAGCTGATATCAACACACAGGTGGGATGCATACAAACTGACATTCATAAACCCACCTGCTGCACTGCCTTGAATTCCATTTGTAGTTTTAATGGAGCAAATAGACCCTGGATGTTTCTCAGTGTGGAAAAGTTCATTTTATCTTGGTTGAGCTGGAACTACAAAGACAACAATGTAATTTTAAATGTTACACTCAACATTCTGCTTTCAAAACAGTTAGCACTGATACGCATGTGACACAATACTTAGAGGAAGGATTTCAATATCCATTAACTGAAATAAAAACGAAGTATTTTTACTAATTTCTTCGACAAATTTTAGAATATGTATGTCTATATTTTACCTGGCATGCAGGTGTCCTTCACTGGTGTAAAATTACCACCTAAAATTTAGATTTACAGAACTAATACATTAAGGGAATGTTTTTCATATTGCAAAAGTGTATTTACAAAGCATAATCATATTTTGATTATGATTATGCAAGCAAACAAAACCCTGATCACCTCTAGCTTTTGATTAGAATTACTGCAAAACTGGTAGAGCAAAGAAAACGTATAAATAACCTCAGATCCAGAAACAGTTTGATACAGGACAATAATTAATAAGAAATTTCTAAGTATGAAAGTATCTACTTCAAAGGATTTCATCAAAGAAATAATCAGACCCATTATATGGTCCTGTTAATTAAACTACAATGCTTAAACTCCACCTTTTTGAGTAATTGGGTCTGGGGGAAAAAAGAAACCCAAACTCTGAAGTCTGTCCAATTTGTGTTGGGTACTAATAAGCAATTTTATTCTGGAATCATACTCTTACTAAGCACTGATACTACTTCTAAAAAACAAGTCAGGTTTACCCCATCTAAATATGTATAATTTATCTTTTGAACCCAAATGCAGAACTTCACATTCACCTCTTTGTTTTTCTTGAAGTTCTGGCCTAGTCTTCTGGTCTGTTGGGTCATCTATGATGTAGTTCACTTATTCATCAAAACGAGCTATCCTTATCAGCTTTTTCTCCCATAAACCTGATTTATATGTTTTCTATGGCTAATCTGAAGTCTCTGAAAAACAACCTTCTCAAGTCATCTTCTGAGCATGAAACCAGAATGCAGCAAAAGCAGCCAGGGGCCCCTTTATTTTCTCGTCTAATTTGAACTTCAATTTCATCATCAAATTATTTGTTCTACTCTTTCTTAACGAAAAATCTTTCCCCTTGCTGAAGAGGGGGGAAACAAAACAAAACAAAACAAAAAAAATGGAATAGGTCGGCTTCCTGTTAACTGGGTAACACTGCACCATCATCCCCAAGTAGTAAGACACCTCCTTCTTCTTGCTCTGAATGTGTTATTTTAAAACCCTTTAGGTGGTCTTTAGGACATCTGTACAAGCTATACCCTCTGGGGAATAACCTTTCCCCACCTATTTATCTGGTTAATACTGTTCTAAAACTGTTCAAATGCCCTCTTCTAGAAAGCTTTCCACAGGTGGTTGCTCCATCCCTGGTCCCCTACAACACGTTATGAAGCCCCTAGCCACTGCTTATCCTCGCATGAAATCTGCAGCCCCTTAAGGATGGGGACTATGTCATATTCACCTGTGCACCTACTGTGCCCAGCAGTAACCTGGAGATGCAGGGCCTGAAAAAGAGGTCAAGGCTAGAGATATGGGCTTGGGAAGATCAACAGCAAAAATGGCAGGGGAAAAATACAAAAGAAAATGGGATCATCAAAGGAGAACATATGAAAGGAATGGAAAGGTGGACTAACCTCTAGAAATGTCTATAAAAAAGACAAAGAAGAATGTGTAGAAAGGGAGCTTTAGTGAAGCAATACAATGATAACTCAAAGCTTAGGATATTGAAAACAAGGCCTCAAGTTCTTCATGGTTAAATGCTCAACACCAGAAGTGTCTTAATCAAGTATTATTAAAAATATTTTTCTACTAGAGGATAAAAATAAAAACACAGGTAACATACTTACATTTTTTTCTGATAATTCAAGAGGATGACTGGGCAGAAGTTCATTTTTCACATAAGAAAAACTGAAAATAAACATTTAAGATGGAGATTATATATTACTGAATACCTAGAGCTCAAAATCACATCTATCACTGTTGTAGTATAAATAAATGGCACAAGGGAGCTTTGGGGGGATGAGTAACCCGTTCTGTACCCTGAGTGTGGTGGTGGTGGTTCTGGGAATTAACACATGTTTTAAAATTCATAGAACTATACACCAAAAGGAAGACAAGAAGTCAAATTTACTGAATATTGTTTTAAATGCATCTATTATAGACACTGGTGGTCAAGACTTCAATTCACTGGGGAGAACCCCCCCAAAAATGGTCCTCAATGATGCCCTGTATCTAGAAGAAATTTAATAAAGTATGTTTAATACTATTACTCTGATGACATGATTCTTGTATTACATAAAATATCTAAGCCTCTTTTGTTCAGATCTAATGCACATTCAATAGTTAATATATTTTTGGTAAACACACGTTGAACAATCTGTTTGACATTTACCAAACACCTATTATGTATAAAGTACCATATCAGGTGATATACAGCTAAAACCAGGCCGCTGGTCTTTATCACCCTAGATATATAAAGATGACTATCTTATTGTCCAAACCAGGATCTGAGAGCTGAAGGAAACCTTAGAAATCCTGCAACAATCGTTTACTGAATACTATCTTTGTATAAAGCATTATCCACAAAGTGGAATTTGATAATGGCTCTGCTCATGGCAATCTTACAGTCTAACTGGGAAGAAAAAGAAGCATTTCATGTGAAAACAACAACAACAAAAAAAACAAATCACCCGCATTGGTTACCGGCTAGCTTATAAATCTGATTATACTATACTATTGCCAATTCCAAAGGCAATATAGTGCATCTTTTACTACGGAATGAAAAGACAATAATGAGGTATTATGTCTGCTCCCAGAGACCAATATTAAAATGATATTCTAAGACAGTAAGACTAAACACCTTAAAATTAGATATAAAATTCAAAAATTCAAAACACAGTACATACACGGGGGGAGGAAAGCATTATCCTTATTTGATTAAGCAGAAAAACAATCTGCCAAGGAAAAGGACCAGTACTAGAAATTCAGACCCAAACATATAGAAAAATAAAGAAAATCGAGGGAAGGGGTATAACTGTACTGAAACTAGAAAAGAAAAATAAGAGCAGCTAAGACTTACCCAGTGCTTACTAATGCCATGTATTGGTCTAAGTATTTTCCATGTGCTAGCTCATTCAAAATAACATATATGTTATTACTAGCCTTATTTCACAGGTGTGGACACTGAGACGTAGAACAATTAACTAACCTGCCCACGGGCACACATCTAGTAAATGGCGGAGCCAGGACCAAAACCCAGAGTCCACGCTCTTTACTGCTATGTTCTAGTGTCTCCCAAAGAAAAGTCAATTACTCCAGTAGTTAATAAGATAAAGAGACAAATGGCTCTCCAAGTTATCAGCAGCACAAAGAAGAATCCTACCAAATCATGCTACTGGGTAACATCTCCTAGGAAGATGCCCTTTCCTGGGAACCTACTACTCTGATAAGATGCTTCTTCCACTATAGAACACATCCAATCCTACCCTCCCCCTCCTCCCCTAGTCTAAAGTGTATTACTTGCTACCTCCTAAATTAAATATACATTTATGGCCTATCAAAATATTTAAAGAATACTGTGAGAAATAATTCACATTTTATTATAACAAAGTCAAAGTCACAATTTCCCCATATACCCTTTTCGAAGAAGATCATGACTTTCAAAAGGTGCACTTGCTGAAAGTTCAGTAACTGGAATACTGTCCTTTAGCTGAGATCCAAGTCCTCTGGCATTCTACAACACAAAGGAAAAACACTATTAAATATAAACAGTTCAAAAAAACACTGAACATCTATGTAAAAAACACTGTTTAAGCACTGGAAAGAAAAGATAAGGTCTTTGCCCTCAAAGGGCCCAGTCTAGACAAGTACCATGAACCTTAGCATTATGGTAGAGGAATATACATGGTTCAGTGAATAAAATCGAATTTGGGGTAGGAAGGATTCCTGAGTTGATCTCTGAGTGTTGTCAGACTGAAAGGCATTCAAGTAAAAAAAGAACATGGGTAAAAGTATAAAAATATAAATGAACAAGCTACAAGTAGTTTGAGATGACCAGCTAACTACATGTCTGAGTAGAGCAGTAAAGGCTGGCAAAAAGAAAAAATGAAAAGGCTTAAATATGCAAAGAAACTTCTGTTTTATTCTGAAATAGAGATCCTCTGAAGGGTTATGGCATGATCAGATTTACTTTCATTGGAAAGATCCCTCCCTTAGGTTAGAATGATTGGCACAGAATGAAGAATGTTGCGGGCAGAATCCTGGGGAATACCATTCCTTATGGACAAGGAAGAACAAGGAAAATGGGATTAAGAACAGAGAGAACAACTGGAAGAGAGTAGTCACAGAAGCTAAGAAAAAAAGGGAATTTCGAAAGTATTTGGTTCCCATAAGAGGGTACTACCTATGAAAAACAAATGTATCTAATCAGGATAGTATAAATAAAAAGAAATAAAAACAAAGACTCACGGTATATTTGGTACTGCTGTATTGTCACCCTACTCATTTATACTATAATTTAATCACCAAATATTTATTAAATATCTACTATGTGGCAGGTTCTCTATTAGATACTGAAGATACATATCTGTCTTCCAGGGCTTAATCTAATGAAGATAGAGTAAACATGCAATTAAAAGTAATACATGTTACCACAGGTAAAACACAAGATGCTGAGTTTAAGTTACTTGTTGCTGAAATACATCATCCCTGCAATTCTGCAGGAAAATGTAAAACAGCTGCAGGTAGTTTGGAGTGTTATACTCTTCTAGGAGAAACTATTCTGAGAAACCAGCTTTTTAAATTGATGTTCTACTTTATCTGTATATTTCACTAGGTCAGGTACCCACCCTGTCCCAGGTTTCTTCAATCTACCACCCCAGTCCAGGCTCTCACACCTGGATAACGTTAACAGCGCTGCCTCTAGCCTGTTCTATTTTCCAATTCTGCACAGCAAGATTTGCCTGATAAGCAATTTTCCTCACCAAAGCTGTTAAAAAAACAAAACAAAACGAAAAACAAAAACCTCTCTCACTGGTTTGTCAATGTCTTGCCTCCGAAGCCTGGAACTCAAGAAGCTGTACAACAGGTTTCAACTCTCCCACGTAGAAGTCATGGTTAATTAGGAAAAGAAGCTGAAATCTAGTGTGCATGCCGCTAACCTGATGAAAGCACAGAACCTCCCTGGCCCTGTTTACTCATCCTTCCAGCTGCCTGAACTCCTTCCAGGACCAGCGTTGTATGATTGTACCTTTCCAAAACTACCTTCTGTTACTTTCCTACCTAAAGGTTCTCCTCCTCCCAGACTGCTTTATTGTAGAGTAAAGGAAGAAAAGTTTCTTCTACACACAAAGAAAAGGGGGATTCTGATCTCTGGGATCTACTGTTATCACTTTCCCAATTCCCTCCTGTAAAACATCAGAATCAGTACATGATATTTCTAATAAAGTAGCAGAGGAAAACAAATCTATGAAGTTAATTAACACTTGAGTTAATTGAGGTTAACACTTGAGTTAATTGAGTTAAAAGTGAAACACCTGAGTTAACACTTGAGTTAACTGAGTTAAAAGTTACTTGAGGGTGTTTCTAAAACCTCTTTACTATGCTCAGCAGTATTTACCAACAGAAACTTTCTAGATTTGGATGGCCCAGCAGCAGTACTGGTGGTATCAGAGTCGCGAGCAATGACGGTTCAAAAATCTCTCCCAAATATCAAACTTCTAAGTTAAAAAGAGAGAAGGGGCGGGGCAGGAGGAGATCCACTAACAATACTGACAAACGGGGAGTAGCAACTATCCAATTTTCCCCCCTCCAACACGTGCCGTACTACGAGCTCCCAAAAATGTTTGTGGGGTAAAGCTGAGTGATGGAAATGCGACCTACAGCTGTGGGTTTATTATCAAGGCAGTTCCGAGGATCAGGGGTGGGTGAGGATGTCGGGCACTCGGCTCCCAAAGGTCCTCCCCTCGGGGGAGGGGTAGTCGGCCGCGCCGCACCCCAGACCGTTGCACTTTTGGGGATGTCCTTTCCGGCTCGGCGCCAACTACGGGAAGGGACCGGGGTCGGGGCCGACTGGGGGACTTGGGGATGGGAGAGAGGAGGCGGTGGGAAAGGATGAAGCCGAGGCGCCGCTCGCGGGACCAGCGCCGGAGCCCTACCCAGGCGGCGGCCACGAACCCCCGGACCCCGTGACTCGACAAATCATGGCGCCCGAGGCCGGCCTCCTCCTCCCGCCGCCGCCACCGGGGAACGGGCTGGGGAGCGGCGGCCTGCCCCTGCGCCCACGGACCCGAGCCCGCAGGCCACTCGGGTCGCCCAGGGTCTCACTCACCATCTTCAACTCGCTCCGCGAACAGCTCCTCAGTCCGTTACCGTCAGCCGACCCCGCGGCTCACTTCCGTTTCCGGGGTTGCCCCCCCACATCCGCCGGAAGTGCGTCCGTCCGGGCGAGGAAGGAAGGAGGGTGCGGGGCACCTGGAGGGAGCCGCGCGGGGCCGGAGCTCCCACGCCTGAAGTCCCGAGGGATCGGGGACCGAGGGCGCAGTAAGGGTGTGGGCTGGAGGAGGGCGGGGGAGGGGAGACGCGGGTGTCCACTCTGTTCGTGATCAGCCCCGGCCGCTTGTGCGGCGTTGGGAGATGGGCAGTGTACTTTGCTGGATGCATCGCCCTGTTCATCCAAAATCTCTTTGAGGTCGAGGTTACGTTTTTCATAAGGGCAAACGAGGCCCAGGTGAAATGAGTGATTCGCGTGCAGTCATGCAGCTAGTGAGGCAAACGTGGAAGCCAAAGCTTTTGCCGGTTTGCTTTTATTTTTTAAAATTACGTATCGAAAGCCAGCTATGTTCAGGACCCTGGGCTGAGACTAAGAATACAGAAATGAACAGGCTCGTGTGGTTCCTGGGCTCCAGCAGTAGAGGAACTCTTGTGGTGGGCAGGGTGACAACGAAGTAAGTATGATAATCAGTGACCTTTGAGGGCTTTTACTATGTAGTAACACAGTTCCAAGTGCTGTACGTGAACTATCTCCTTTAACCCTTTGAATAATCTTATGAAGTGAGTTCTACACTTACCTCAGTTTTACAGGCGCTGAAAGCAAGACATAAAAGAGTTTAAATAGATATGCCCAAGGACACATAATCTATTATAGTTACAGTCATACACTATACTCTGTTGCCTTCCAAATGTGATGTGGTAAAACAGACTCATGCGTTGTCACCATGTAATGGAGCTAATTTAAGGAATCCTTGGGCTGACAGTCAAGGTATAAGAGTAAATTAGGGAGGAGAGAATATGAAAGACATTGCTGGTAGATTTGCTTGTGCAAAAGCTCAAGTGAGAAAGAAGGCCTGTGTGGCTGAATTTCAGTGAGTAAGTTAGAGAGGAGTGTGAGATGCGGCTTAGGAGATGGAGGTGGATTTATCACGGAGGCCCTTGTGTGCCAGATTAAGGGTGAGGCTTTATCTTTAAAAAGACATTGAAGGATTTTAAGGAGGGAGGTCATAAGGTTGTATGCGTTATGCAGCGCAGGACAGTGGATACTGTCATGGATTCCACAACCTTGAACTTCTGCGATAATCCACATTTTGAGTATTGTGCACTGCTGTTATGTGTTTCCTTCTCGCTCCTCAGAATATCCATGTTTACCTTGAGATTTGAGATCGAGTGTTTCATTTGCATCCTTTTCCTTTCACTCAGTTCTACCTAAGGAGAAATTTTAAAACTGCGTCTCTATTTATTTTTTTAATTTAATTTTTATTTTATGTTGAGGTATAGTTGATTTACAGTGTTGTGTTAGTATCAGGTGTACAGCAAAGTGGTTCAGTTATACAGACACATATATCCATTCTAAAACTGCATCTCTTTAAAAAAGTTTTTTTTAATGTTTGTTGATCGCTCACAGTTCAGTCATTAAATATTTGTTGAGCATTGGCTTGATACTAGATTCTGGAGCTAAGGAGAAGAAAAAACCATTTCCCTGTACTTGAGATGCTTTTGTTTTCCTGGGGCAATAGACGCATAAACAGATATTTAAAATGTACTGTGGTCAATGCTTAATAGAGAAAGGAGCTGGATCAGGTTGGGAACAGGGAAGGACGGCACTTGAGGAAGAGGAAACGTGGAAAGGTGAGGATCTGCAAAAGGGCATGTTTGCAGACTGTTTCCATGTGGCTGGAGTTCTGGGTGAGTAGGTGGAGAAAGATGAGATGAGACTGGAGGGACTGGTTGGAGCTGACGTTGAAGGGCCCTTGTATGGTGTGCTGAGGTTTGGGGCTTCTTCTTACAGGGAACAGGAGATGATGGAGGCCTTGTCATAAACACTTGACATTAAAAAAAAAAAAAATTATTCTGGTGGCAGCATGAGAGATATATGGAATCAGGAGAAACCAGACACCAGAATACCACCTAGAGCATTGCAGTAGTTCAAGGCAGAGACGGTAAAGGTATAAATGAAGGTGGCACAGCATATTGGAAAGACTTTGAGAAGCAGCGAAAAGGAGGGATGAACCTGAGAAACAGTAGACTCCAAGAGGCAGCCAGAGGGAGGGGAGCCTGCCGTGGAGACAAAAAAGAAATGGTCAGAGAGGCAGAAGGAGAAGCAAACTGCTGTCTTAGAATCCAAAGGGGAAGAAAGTGCTGAGGGGTTGAAAGCAGTTCAAAAGAGAGGTTAGAAAGTGGTTTTAAAATAGCTTAAAAAAATCATGGAGTCTTAAAAATAGGCGTTTGGTGACCAATGTGAAGGCAAGCAAGGAGAAAAGTCACCTCCTTGTGAGCAGCTCACGCATTGTTACAGCATCAATTAATGCAAGACAGTGTTGAGTACGCTAAAGTAATTTGAAGAATTAAATTAGATTTGATTCTAGAATGGTTTGATATCGTTGCTTAAGCTTTGTGTATGTTATATAGTTTGGAGGATACAGTAATAATAGTTAACATCTGTTGTGTGTCAGGCCCTGTTCCTAGTTCTTTACGTATGTCATTTCAGTTAATCCTCAATTACTCTGTGATGTAGGTCCTACTATACCCACATTTTAAATAATAAGCCTTGTTATGTGCCTTGTATGAGAACAAGTACCCCATTTTACTTTACTTTTTGTTATCTTTCTTGACTTTACTCTTAGGCCTCTCTGGCAGAAATATTTGTTCAAAGTGTGTTGTTGAACGTAGAAAAAGCTCCCATCTAGACTGCGGGCCGGTGATGAAACATGGCTGAGAAGCGTGTGAATGAGTACAGCCGAACAAGAGCTGAGCTGGTTATTAGGAGATGTAAAAGCGTGCCGAGTTGAAAAATCCCCGTGACTTTGGTTGAATCCTCTTCCCTCCAAAAGAAGAGAAAGGGTGGAGTCGAGCAGATGCATGCACTTCCGAGAAGAGGTAGTTGAGTGATAATGTTAACAATCAGCAGTAACTGTCATCAGCAAGAGGTAGCGTCGACATTTTCTTGCCCCGTGAGTCAGGGAAAGTGGGAGAAAGAGCAGATAACACTGGACAAGCGTTTGAGGAAAGTGGCATCATTTCTGAGAAAGCTAGGTTTTAACCAGGGCTGAGATGTGCAAAGATCTTGTAGCAGAGTAAAAAATACCGGAAAGTTTGGTTGCATGTTCCAAGGGACACAGTGGCAGGGGTTTGTGAAGGGAAGACGAGTGAGTTCAGGGGGCTCGGGGCCCGAGCAGGTAACAGTAGCAGAGGAGTACGTGGGGCAGAGAAGTTAATTCTCTCCTTTTTGCCCCCATGCAACCTATACACCCTTTAGCATAACCTCTAGCACCCAGTTGTGTTGATCTGTGGCCACATCTATCTGTTTCTCTCCCACAGGCTCCTTCAGACAGGGGCGATGTCTTACACATTACTGTATCTGCACCTTGCACATAGAAAGCACCCAATAAATGTTTATTAAATGAAAAGTGGGGAAAAAATGGATGAATGGATACTTGGGCCTAATAGGTAAGACTGACTAATATGGTTGGGAAATAGGCTGGAGGTAGATATGGACGATCCAAGATAACTTATTTGGAGAAGTTTCCGGAAGCACCCTCCGGGGCCTGGAGCCCAACCTGAGAGCTCAGGACCATAAGCCAAGGCCCTAAATCCTTGTCTGGTTACAGTTATGCCCTTTCCCCCAGGGCTAGACTCAACAAAAACGGGCATCCCACCACAAAGTCTACAATTCTGACATCCAGTAACATCAGGAGTGTGTGTGTGTGTGTGATGTGCCCAGCCTTCCTCTCCCCCGCCAGCTACAAATGCTGGCCAGGCCTACTTGGCCTCTCTCCCTCCCAGCCTCTGTGGACACTTCTTCTCAGCCAGATGGATTCTGTAGAGCTTTGAAATCAGAATGGGGGGATTTGGAGAGGGGCTGGCGGCAAGGGTTGGTGGTGATGGTTTTCCCTTGGCGTTTAGGGTAGGAGAAGAATGAGGGCCCCATTGTCTGAGAGATATGGGAGGGAAAATAATTCAATTGGGGTGAAAAGTTTGTAAGACATAGTCTCTTCAAGGTACCTAAAACTTAGAATGTTGTATTAAGTGTAAATTTCAGAAATTGCTCCCCTACAAAGTTTGGCAAGGGCTACAAATCTCAACTAGTAAGAAAGTTACTGTGTTTCAGAGGACCTGAAAAGAATCTACAAATTATAAAGAATGCGTCCAGATCCTCTTTAAACTATCTGAATTCTTACAGTGTTGGGAAAGGTTCAATGTGCTTAATTTAAGATAAATCCTATTTACACATTTTTCTTTGCAAGTCCCTTTATAAGTGTTAAGAGATGGAGCAATACATTACATCAAGTTTATTTGACAGACGCTTCTCTTTAACCCTAAGAGATGTTTCATATTTCTTCTGAAGTACTTTGCTGACTATGATTTCAGTTGGAGCTGCTTTTAAAAGAGTGTCCTCTGATTATGAAAAGCTGGGTTTTGATAGTACTTACTAAAGTTGACTCTTATGAATCCAGGAGTTTTGTTTTACTGTTTTACATCTGCATTGCATCAGACACAGCTGAAGTTAGCGTTCCATTTTTCCATACTTTCATAGCCCTGTTTCAGGTCTGTGTTTTTAGGAAGCGGTTTATATTTCCAGCATAGAGAGTCTTTATTCATTTGCCTGTGGAGCATGCATCTTGTAGATTATATGCAATGAATTTTAAATTCTAGACCTGTTTCTTTTACCCTTCATTTGCCAGCCCACATGTAGGAGCATAGAATCATTTTAATATTAACTAAAAAATTTAATTCAGAAGGCGTGTCTGCCAAAAACATTGTACAGTGCCTTACAAAGCCTAATATATTATACCCATATGTCTGATGTTTTCTATTTGGATGCTGTTTTCGAATACTAGTGTCTGTTCCCCTCCACTGGCATGAATAATTGAGAGGGAAACTTTTTGTATTTTTGAAAATTCAAAAATTTATTTCTTGAAGACAAAGACTTGAGAGAAAATTTGCCTATATTCAAAGCACACTAGAAGGTTATCTCAAAAGCAATTTACATTAATCTTATTTGGAATCAGAAAGCTGAAAAAGACAGCCTAAGTCACTCTGATTGTATGATTGGTTTATTTCACTGTTTTTCTTTCTAGAAGCAATGCATGCTCACTGCAGAAAATTAGAAAACAACAAAAGGCAAAAAGAAGGGAATGGAGAGCAGAGATAACCACTGTGAATGCACCAGGTCTGAGACATTCTTTTATATGACAGAATATATCTATTTATCATTTTTAAGAAAATAGAGTGACTCCATTTTCTAAGTGAGTTGGGAAGTTTTCTCTTGGCTTTTTTCATGACCATGTTATTACTTAATAAAATATGTCATTCTGAAGCCTTAGAAAACACCCTTCCTTTACTTCTTCAAGAGTGGTGAATTACACATAGGCTATTTACTCAACATTTTTCATTCTGTCAGCCTGGTTGGATGCCAAATGGCTGTTCTGATTTTTGAAGGTATGTTTTTTTGGTACTTGGCTAGGGAAATCATAACTCTTAAAATGCTCCATAGCCCTAACCATACAATTGGATTTATGGATAGATATTATGTTCCATGTTTTGTTGTTTTCTCACTGTTTTAGTGTCTGGGATTGATGCCAAAGGCTATTCAGCCTCACTCCATTTATTAAATTAGAGTGTACAACTAAGTTTACACAATGGAGTTTAGATGGGGGAAAAAAGACCTTGTTTATCATTCTACTTAGGTGTCTTTACATCAGCGAGAAAGGAAAGTATTATTTCTAAAATATCTCAGTGAAATATCCTGAGAAATAGGGTATCATAGTTAACGGAAGTAATTACCCTACGCCTGAGCCACAAGAACTCCTTGCCTATTCCAAAACATCTTCTCTACTGCTGCCAAAGATGTTTTGTCCCCTAAAATTCAAATCTGTGACTTCCCTCCTTAAAGCCCTTCACTTGCTCCTGGTTCCTGCCCTCCAGGATTAATTCCAGACTGTCCAATGGCAAACAGGCCTTCAGTGATCTGACTGCCAACCTTATTCTTAAATCCTTTATGCTAGTCATGTTAAATTACTTGGAATTCTCTGAAAATGTCACTGCTTTCATGCCCCTGCACTTTTATTCCTGTTTCCCCCTCTTTCTGGAATGCTCTATTACACCGTCTCAGCTCAGCATCACTTCCTCTGTGACATCTTGCCTGACTTGCTCTGCCCCGGTGCTCTCCCCCTTCCTGGGGGAGTGGACCCTTTGTGCCCCATCACATATACATACTTGTTTCACTGCATCTGTAACACATTGTTGCACTTGTTTGCACATGTACCTCTCATCTTTTTCAAAGCTTTTTAGTCTGCAAACCCCATTCACCATCTTTTGGGAGCTTATATATATCCTTTTGAAGTTTTCATCTTTCTTTAGGAACATTGTAATAGCCTTTCAGCTTGCCTGCCCCCCTCCGTGCTCACCTGCTCCCTGATTTCACTCTCCATGCCATCTCCAGAGTACTATAAGCTCAGTAAATGATGGCTGGTGTTTCAAAGGTCTGATGCGGACTGCGTGGAATTGGCTTCAGGGCACAATTAACATGGGTCTAATTTATTTCCTATATCAAGATTGCCTTGACCCTAGCGCCAGGGGCTGCGAGAAACTAGGCGAGGAGTCAGGTGCAGACAGCCAGAACTTGCATGGGTTGGGCGTTCAGGGGTGTGTTACTGGGGCTTCCTTGGGGTCCTGGCTCAGAGTGGCAATGGAGTCAAAAGACACTGTCCAGTGACCACAAGTAGTAGCAGAATTCTTTGTTTGGAGCTGAGAGAGACGTGCAGTGTGGGAAATACAAAGAGTAACAGGAATCAGTCTTTTCAAAATATATTCCCTGAGAATCTGAAATTTCAAAATACTGTAGTTTGTGTGTGATTACTTGGAATACAAAGTAATTCCTTTGCCACTGTATTTATTTTTTATTTTTTATTTTTTTATTTATTTATTTTTGGCTGTGTTGGGCCTTCGTTTCTGTGCGAGGGCTTTCTCTAGTTGCGGCAAGCGGGGGCCACTCTTCATCGCGGTGCGAGGGCCTCTCATTATCACGGCCTCTCTTGCTGCGGAGCACAGGCTCCAGACGCGCAGGCTCAGTAGTTGTGGCTCACGGGCCCAGTTGCTCCGCGGCATGTGGGATCTTCCCAGACCAGGGCTCGAACCCGTGTCCCCCGCATTGGCAGGCAGACTCTCAACCACTGCGCCACCAGGGAAGCCCCTGTATTTATTAAAGGATTGTTTTGAGACATTTTCTAAAAGAAAACAGTGATTCAGAATGTATAAATTCATATTTCTGCCAACAATTAAAATTTTTGTTGATCTGATGGGTTAGAAGTGATGGCTCGTTGTCGCTTTAGTTTGTGTCTTCCTGATTGCTAGTAAGATTAAGCAACTTTTCATGTTTATTTATCATTTAGATTTGCTTTTCTGGAAATGCTTGTTCACACAGTCTTCGCTCAATTTTCTACCGAGTTTTTCTTATTCCTATAAATTTGTAGGTGCTTGTTGTATACTATAGATATTAACCTTTGTTTTATGCATTACAAATATTTCCCACAATCTGTTGTAATATTTTTCTTTTGTTTATTGTATCTTTGATCTAAACATTTTAAATAAATGTCTCTTTTCCTTTACAACTCTCTGGCTTACTGTTTCAGTTGAAAATGTTTCCCTGACTCCTAGTGTATAAAGTTATTCTCAAATTTTATTCTAAAATAGTTTTTCACATTTTGTTTTAAATTCATATGGAATTTATTTTTCAATATGGATTAAGGTAGGAGTCTGATTTTATTTTCCTTTAGAGGCTGTGTTAAAATCTTGCTTGTACTAAGATACATTTTGAGATTCTCCATTCTAATGATCTTAATTATTTTTTCAAATAACAAAATTAGGTAACATTCATTGGGCATATATGTGCCAAATACTGTCCTAAGCACTTTACATATTTCAGCTCATTTAATCCTGGCAGTAACATTGTAGGTCAATTTTATTATTCCACATGAACTTTAAAATGCTTTTATCAAATAAAAAGAAACCATCTGGATTATGATTAGAATTACATTAGATTTATACAGTAATCTTGGGAAAATTAACATTTTTGTATCCTTCAATAATATTTTGTAAATTTTATCATGTCTTAAACCTGTCTTGTCAAACTTAGCCTTAAGTATTCTGTACTTTTATCACTATTAGAAATGGAATATATGTTTTTTTCATTTTCACTTCTCTCTGGCTATTCCTATAAGCGTTCTTACTGATGCAGTAAGGATAGTGTGTCTATTATTCAGCTTAGGGTAAATTATGCCACAGTGGCAAACTGAATTCTCGGTAGTACAGAACAACAAATAATTTTCTGCTCACGCTGTGTGTCTACCACAAGCTGGCAGCAGCTCCTTCACATCATCTTCACCCTGGGACCCAGGCTAATGGAGTAACTGCTGTCAGGCACATTGCAGCCTTGGGGTAGAGAGAAAGGAATCAAGGTACAGCGTCTTCTGGCTCATAAAGCTTCTACAAAGAAGTGCCCCATGTCATACCCCTCCCCGCCTTACGTTTTATAAGCCAAAGCAAAGCACAAGCCCATATCTGACATTGAAGTGTCAAGGATGCATAATCCTCCCACAGGGAAGGACCCTTCAAGTCACAATACCAAGTCTGGCGTCAGTGGGATGGAGATAAGTAATATTCCAACATGAAGGGCAGCAAATGTTTTGATCGGTAATACAGTCTATCACAGTGTTTTGTTTTTACATTGGCAAGATTGAGAAATCCTAGAAAATGATGCTTATGTAATAGATATCACTGTTCAACAATATCCAGTCCCTGTCTCCTTCCAAGTTTGCATGATTATACTTTCTTGTCTCTTAAAATTATACACAGCCATCTGACTAATCCTGGCCAGTGAAAATACGGGTGGAACTGATGTGTTTCACTTTGCATGGAAGCACTGAGGAGTTGGAGCATGATTCCCCAAGTTATCTTCCCTGCCATATTGGTTGTGGAAGTATGTGTTGATGCGGAAGTACCAAAAGACCAATGTAGCTAGAATGCTGGGCCATCGTATAGAAGACAGTTGCCTTGCATGCCACCCAGGTGAAGAGTTTATGATTTTTAAGTTCTGAGATTTAAGGGATTTTATTTGTTTTTTTGTTTGTTTGTTTGTTTTACTGCAACATAGCCTAGCCTATCCTGACTAATACAACATACCTATTTTACATATTTTAACAAAAAACGTTTGTGTGTGTGTGTGTGTATTCATTGACCCATATTGTTAGGTAGGACAAAGTTCTTTAAGGATCGGTCCAGTGATTTGGATGCCATAATATGGCGTAAACCACATTCATAGTGCATCCTATACAGTTTCCAGTTTGGATTTCTCTACCATGGATCAAGAACTTTAAAATACTTGTAGAAAAATAGAAATACAGAATCTTACAACTTCCCCTTAAACTTTTATAATTGTCACACCCAAACCAACAGCATGTTTTGTAACTTTGTTTAATCTTTCTAAAGCAGACAACTTAGTTTTCATAAAAACAATTCATTCTTTTCACATTATTGTTTATTGGATTCAGTAATATTTCTTTAAATTACTTATTTATAATAATAGTACAACTGTCGTAAAAATGTTTAGGAGCAAGCACAACTGGATATTAGTAAGTGTACAGTCAACTGGTGAAAGTGGAATAAATGGATATTTCACAAGGTGAGAACATTTATCTTTCTGTAGCTAATAATCTGTAGGTTTTACAGATGAAATTGAGAGCCTCATAAGTCCCAAGGGTCATTTAAAGAGAAGTGAATTAAGAGAGCTTCTGTACTCTTTGTACTGTATTTACATGCATGCAGGTACTGATTTGTATATGTATGTGTCTCTGTCTGTTTTATTTATCTTGTGTCCAGCCACATTACTCAATTATCTTATTAATTCTAGTATGCTTTGTTTGGCCACGCCCCATGGCATGTGAGATCTTAGTTCCCCAATCAGAAATTGAACCCACGACCCCTGCATTGGAGATGGGGAGGAGTCTTAACCACTGGACCAACAGGGAAGTCCCTTTTTTTTTTCTTTTTTTAAAATTTTTTGTAGTATGCTCTTTTAAAAAAATTTTTTTAAATAATTTTATTTTTTTATACAGCAGGTTCTTATTAGTTAACTATTTTATACATATTAGTGTATATATGTCAATCCCAGTCTCCCAATTCATCCCACCACCACCCCCCCACCCGCTGCTTTCCCCCCGTGGTGTCCATACGTTTGTTCTCTACATCTGTGTCTCTATTTCTGCCTTGCAAACTGGTTCATCTGTACCATTTTTCTAGATTCCACATATATGCGTTAATATATGATATTTGTTTTTCTCTTTCTGACTTACTTCACTCTGTATGACAGTCTCTAGGTCCATCCACGTCTCTGCAAATGACCCAATTTCGTTCATTTTTATGGCTGAGTAATATTCCACTGTATTTATCTACCACATCTTCTTTATCCATTCATCTGTCGATGGGCATTTAGGTTGTTTCCATGACCTGGCTGTTGTAAATAGTGCTGCAATGAACATTGGGGTGCATGTGTCTTTTTGAATTATGGTTTTCTCTGGGTATATGCCCAGTAGTGGGATTGCTGGGTCATATGGTAATTCTATTTTTAGTTTTTTAAGGACCCTCCATACTCTTCTCCATAGTGGCTGTATCAATTTACATTCCCACCAACAGTGCAAGAGGGTTCCCTTTTCTCCACACCCTCTCCAGCATTTGTTGTTTGTAGATTTTCTGATGATGCCCATTATAATGTAGTATGCTCTATTTAAAAGCATTATCTTGCAGTCTCTAAATAGGTTATCAGCAAAAGATAATTTAATCTCTTTTTCAAATTTATGTTGTTTCCTTTTCTTACTGCACCTGTTACAACCTCCAAAATGATGTTGAGTAAATAATGGTGATAGTGGGTATTATGATTCAGGTCTGTCTAACTGAATATTGGTCAAAAGAATGTGGGTGGAAAAGATTTACCACACTTCCAGTCCTACCTCAGCCTGCCATGTGGTTCTCCACTCTGTCTTCCCTTCTCTGCCATTCAGATGCAAAGGACTTGGTGGAGAATTCTGAGGTCCTTGTAGATGGTAGAGCTACTGATGGAAATATCCTGGGTCTCTGATTAACTGTCTGTAGGAGAGCTGTATTGCTGACCCACATTGGATTATGATGTGATGAGAAATAATTTATTATGTGAAGCCACTGAGGTCGGGCTATTTGTAAGATAAGCTAGCCTATACTAGTAGTACATCTTGTAATAAGATTTTAGGTAGAGTTTATATTTGGAATGACTGCTCACCTTTTTCAGATGGCTTTTAATCATCTATTTATATAAACATTTTCTCCATTAATTTGCTGGTACAATGAATTATGTTGACAGATTTCTTAATATTGAACCAGCCCTGTATCCCTGGAATAACCCTACTTGGTTGTAATACATTTTTCTTTTATTATTCCAAAATACTCTATTTCCTAAGATTTTATTCAGAATTTTTGCACTAATAATCTTAAGTGAGGTCATTCTATATTTTATTTCATTGTACTGTTTTAAAAAAAATCAGATTAAGATTTTGCTGGCTTTATACAATCAAATGTGTAGCTTTCAGGTCTTTTTCTATGGTTTAGAATAATTTTTAAAACTTTGAACTATCTGGTCCTGATGTATGAAAAGAAGTTTTAAATTATCCCCTTATATTTATAGTTGTACTCAATTTCTCTGTAACTTAAATGTATTATTTTGTTTTGCCTGTTTTTAACCCTTGTAATAACAAAATCATAAGGTATATTCATCATTCATCCGAGACTTCCAGTTTTTACTCAGCAGTGTTTTTGGAATATATCCATGTTGATATACAGTTGGTTCATTTTTATTATTGTATAATATTTCATTGTATAAACACACCATTTTAAAAAATCCATTCTACTGGTTCATTGGATTGTTTCCATTTTTTGCTAATGTAAATAGTGGTAATATAATTTTTTTGTACAAGTCTGCTTGTGCAAGAGTTTCTCTACCAGGAGGTGAATTGCTACATTGTAAACTCACAGCTACTAGATAATACCAAAATGTTAACCAAACTGGTTGAAGTAATTTACATTCCAGCTAATAAACTTCCCATTTCTCCACATTCTTGCCAGTATTTGGTCTTAATCAACTTTTGCATTTTTCTCAGTCTGTTGGGTACAAAATTATATCTCATTGTGGTTATAATTTTCATTTTCATATCTACTTTTGAAATTGAGTGTATTTTCACATTATTGGCCAGTTCATGTTTTCTTTCCTATGAAATGTCTGTTCACATCTTCTGCTCATTTGTCTATTAGTTTGTCTTTTTTTTATTGATCTGTAGGTCAGCTATAGGTTTTTGATAAACATTCTTAAATATAATTAAACTTATCAATATTTTCCTTCAGAAATTTTCAGAGTTACCTTTCACATTTTTTTACATGTCCCTAATGTAACTGTAATTGTATACACATACAGAAATATACATGCACATATTGGGTGAGATAGGGATCTAATTTCTTTTATTTTCCCCTTATGGATTATCCCAGCTCTTTTCATATTAAGAAATCCATCATTTTCTCCACTTATCTGCAATGCTACCTTTGCCAAATATCTGTTTCTGTGTTCTCTTTTCTGTTCTATTTGTTAGTTTGTCTATCTCTGTGCAAGTTCTGTATTGTCTTAATAACTATAGCTTTATGATATCTCTTGATCTATGATAGGACAAGATTTCTCCTTCCTTCTTTAGAAGTAACTTGTCTATCTTTGGCACTTTGCTCTTTCATTTAAAGTTGAGTTAGTTAAAGAGGTTATTTGGATTTTTATTGAATCTTTAGAGTTTGGGGAAGATTGACAACTTTAATGGAAAAGATGGAACTTCTCCATTCATACAGTATATTCTTCATTTACTTAGGTGTTTTTACATATATTTCCATAAGTTTTTATAGCATTCAACATGAAGTTTCTTAAATATTTGTGTTAGATTTATTCCTAGATATATTATTTTTTGTGCTATTGTAAATGGTATCCTTTTAAAGTTAAAATTTGCAGCTATTTTGCTGGTATATAGAAATGCAAAGAAATGCAATTAACTTTTGCCTTTGACCCTATATCTAGCAACCTTGATAAATTTTCTTATTTCTTATAAGAAATAAGATTCTTTGAGTTTTCTACATAGGCGATCATTTAACTTGTAAATAATGATAATTTGGTTTCTTCCTCTCCAATCCTTATACCCCTTTGTTATTTTTCTTGATGCTCTGCAATGACTAGAACTCCAGCACAAAGTTGTCAGGAATGGTAATAGCTTATTTCCTTGTCTTAGTCCTTATTTTTAAAGGAAATGCTTTTAACGTTTTTACTGTGGAGTATTATATTTGCTGGAGATGTTCTTGCAGATATCCTTTGTTAGGTAGGCTAGGGATGTTCTATTCCTTTTTGGCTATGAGTTTTCCATTTGTTTCTATTATAAATGCCTTGTAAAATTTTTTTGAATGCTTTTTTAACCTCTTTTGAAATGACCTTGTTGTTCTCTTTTAATCTGTTAATATGGTAAATTACATTAATAAATTCTCTAATGGTGCAACAATTTTCCATCCTCGGAATAAACCCAACTGATCATTATTTTCTTATATATATAGTTGCTAATGTTTTGTTTAAGATTTTTGCATCCATGATTAAGAATGAAGTTGGACTGTAACTTTTTTCTTGTCTGGTTTTTATATAAAGTTATACTAGCCTCATGAAATTAGTTAGGAGACGTTCCTCCTTTTATATTCTCTGCAAGAGTTTAAGATTGGAATTATCCATTCCTCGAATCTTGGTAAGTCTGCCTATAAAACTGCCTGGCCCTGGTGTGGGAAAAATTTTAACTACTGATAAAATTTTGTGAATGATTATAGGTTAGGTGGTAATCAAATTACTTAACCAATTAGGATGGTCGCACTAATCAATCAGAAATGACCCTGGCCCTAAGCAAACTCTATGATGATACAGTTGCATATAAGCTAAGTAACAGCCCTTATATTTTAAATTTCAGATTTACAATTTCTTCTTAAGTCAGTTTTGTAAATTTATGTTGCCAGGAATTTCTCCATTTTACTTAAGTTTTTTTTTTGTTTTTTGGTTTTTTTTATTTATGGCTGTGTTGGGTCTTCGTTTCTGTGCGAGGGCTTTCTCTAGTTGCGGCAAGTGGGGGCCACCCTTCATCGCGGTGCACGGGCCTCTCACTATGGCGGCCTCTCCCGTTGCGGAGCACACGCTCCAGACGCTCAGGCTCAGTAATTGTGGCTCACGGGCCCAGCTGCTCCGCGGCATGTGGGATCTTCCCAGACCAGGGCTCGAACCCGTGTCCCCTGCATTGGCAGGCAGATTCTCAACCACTGCGCCACCAGGGAAGCCCAAGTTTTAAGATTTATTGCTAAATTGCTTGTAATGTTTTATCTGTATACTTTGTTGTATTTTTTACTTCCTTTTCCGTTCTTAAATTTTTACCTGCTTTTTCTCTTTCTTCATTAATTTGCTAAAGGTTTGTCAGTTTTATTAAAATTTTTTCAATGAGCCAACATTTTGCTTTGTTGATCCTTTCTATTGAATGTGTTTTCTGTTTTGTTAATTTTTGCTCTTATTTTTAATTATTTCCTGTATTCAATTCTATTTAGATTTGGGGGGGTTCTTTTCGTAATTTCAACTTTTTTATTAATGTAAGTATTATAAAGCTATTCACCTCCTCCATCTACCACTTGAGCTGTATCTCACAAGCTTTCCTATATAATCATTATTGTTGGTTCTAAGTATTTTCTAATTTCCCTTTGCTTTCTCTTTTGTCCCATGAACAATTTAGATTTGTGCTTTTAAATTTCCAAGTCTTTTTGTTTTTGTTATTAATTGTGTAATGGTCAGAGACTGTGGTCTATGAGATAGTGATTCTTTGACATTTGTTGAAATTTTCTCTGTGGGCTAGTACATTGTCAGTTTTTATAATTGTTCCTGTGAACAGAAGTGTATTCTCTAGTTACTGGGTACAGGCATCTGCATATGTTCATTAGACCTGGTTTGTTTATTGTGATAGTCAAATCATTCATATTCTTACTGATATTTTTATCTTGTCAACGTCTGACAAAGACTTGTTAAATTCTACCTCAGTAATGGTGTATTTGTCTGTTTCTTTTTCTTGTTTTGTCATTTTTTGCTAGATATTTTTTGAAGCTATGCTATTAGAAGTATGCAAGTGTAGAATTGTTTCCATCTCCCTAATGAATTGGACCTTCCTCAATAGGTAATGAACCTCTATCTCTAGTATTGCTTTTTACCTTAAGGTATTTTTTACTTATCTGATAATATATTCACACAATTTTTCTTTTGGTAAGTATTTATTAAATGTCTTTCTATCTTTTTACTTTCAACTCATTTATGAACTTATTTATTTTATGTCTCTCTCATAAACAACATGTAGCAAGATTTTGCTTTTTATCCAATCTGATAAAAAATTTGGTCCACTTACCCTTATTCTTAATATATTTGGATTCAATTTCTACCATATTTTATGAATTCTGTTCTACTTTTTCTATATTCTTTTTTTTTTTTCTATATTCTTTTTTTATCTCCTTGAATTTTTTTTTTTTTGGATTAAGTTTCATGTTTTATTTTTCTCTTATCTGTTTTCTCTTAATCTGTTTTTTCCCTTTATTTGTTTAGCACTTATACCTTTGGTTTTTTTATATTTTATGGGATGTCCTAGACTTTTTAATATACAAATGTGTATGTGTAATTTAGTAAAGTGTATAACTAATCAAATGTGTAATTTAATGTCTTAAGTTAGTCAGTGTTTTACCCTCTTGAGCAAAGTACAGCCGTTTGAATGCCTTATTTCTATTATCTCCTTCCTACTTATATGCCATTTTTTACGAGCATTTTGATTCTATATTATTTCTTAACCCCATAATTAAGACATTATTATTGTTATTTAACACAGCCAGTGATTGTTCAGATTTACCCATGTATTCATCATTTTCTTTGCTATTTTGGATCTCTGACCTTCTTTCTGGGATGAGTTTTCTTCATCCTGATGTACATCCTATAGAAATTTCTCTGGTGAGTGACAGTAAACTCTCATTTTGTAGTTTGTAAAAAAATGTTTTTATTTTGCCCTCATTCTTGAAAGATAGTTTTGCTGGGTATAGAAATTTAGGTTGTCAGTTATTTTCACTCTGCATTTTGAAGATATTATTCCACTGCTTTCTGGAATCCATGTTGCTTTTGATAAGTATGCCCAAAGTCTGTTATTCCTCTGTGAATAGTCTGTATTTCTCTCCCTAACTGCTTTTAAGATTTTCCCTTTGTCTGCATTTGACCACAATGTGTCTTGGTGTGAATGCCTTTTTATATATCCTGCCTGAAATTTGTTAGGCATATTTCTATGCTAAAACAGGGGAGACACTCAAAAAAAGTCACATTTACCCTTGCCTATCCTTCCCCCCACTGCCACCACCTCCTTTGAACACAGTTATGAGATCTGGAGCTGTGAGAATCATCTTCAAATCATGAGGTTACAAACACAAGAATGGAGAAATTGAAGAGAAAGAATCCATGTCCTTGATAACCTCAATGAGCACTGAATTGCCTACCTCTAGGCTTCATGCTATAGTAGGAAAATAATTGCCTTTTTACTTAATGTATACTCTTTAGTCAGGTATTCTGTTACATTCAAATTTAATCTTAAAACATGATCCTTTATTTCTCCTGTGAAGTGCAACAAACACTGTAACAGAGTAAGTGCTCAGTAACATTTTTCAAATGACTACTGATCGTTTTGGATCATGTACATGGAGAAATCTGTGTTTTGTCTTTGAAAATTTCTGAAAATATTGATAAATTTGATTATATTCAAGAATTTTTCATCAAAAACCTATAGCTGACCTACAGATCAATTTAAAAAAAAGTCAAACTAATATCAAATACCTGCTAAAGTACCAGTCAGTGTTTCTTCTACTACACCATAGCTTGTCAGACTTAGCTGGAGTTTTAGGAACCAGAAATGCAGTCTAAGACATGTGAAATACATGACTCTTGTGTCATTAGGTTTGGTCTGTGCTCATTGAGACAAATCATTCATTCTTAGGGAGGAGGAGGCAAAACAGATGAAAATCCAGATTAATCAGAATATCTGGCTTGAGGGAGTTGCAGGTATAAGTGGGGATGAGGAGGAAGGAGAGAGTGAGATAGAGAATGAGAGAGAGATCAAAACATCTGGTCCCCTTTACTCTTCTTCTCTCTCCCAATCAGCTCCGCTGTCTTTTAGAAAGTAGATGTGTCTTTTGAGAAGGAGCAATCTGCAAGTGAGCTGGAAGCAGAGATGCCATTGATTGACCTGTGGAAAGCTCTCCTGTTCATCCACTGCTCACTGCATTCTGGGAATACCGACTGCATTATTCAGGTGTGGTTTCCTGAGACAGAACGTGATTGTGTACTGCAGTAGGACACGTAGTGCCCGCGCTCCAGGGAAGCTCTGAAAGCATGTGTTAACCTCCTCTCCCCATCACGCAGACATACTCTCCCAGAATCTAAAGAGCTGGGCTACTTTACTGTAAAAATTCAAATATACTTGAAAAGCTTGTTTCTCTAGTCGAACACTGCCCGGTTTTCACCTCGTTCAGTGTAGGGAATCCCACTTCAGGTTCTACACAGAAAGAGAAGTTCCGATGGTCATGGCAGTCACTGTAGACTCAGTCATGTTTCTGTAATGAAGATATGAAGCTGCAGTCTGGCTTGGGGTTTGAGAGCTGGTTCTGTAGTTGACAAGATTCCCTCCCGGATTCTCCAGGCCCACCCACCTCATGATCCCTGATTGACATAGCCCAGGCTTCTTAATGGGTCAGAGTGTCATACACATCTTTAAACAATCCAAATGGTCATATCTTAAAATAGGAAAAACAGCAGCCCAGCCGAACACTCCCCAAGCAACCATTTCTGTCCTGAGGAGGGTTGCAGCTTGACCTGCTGGGGAAGAGAATGGCTGCCAGTGGGGTGTTTGGATTTCCTTCTATTTCCACTATGTCCTGGTCATTAAAATGGGGGATCTCCGCAGAGTTAAAGGTTATTTTACACAGGAAGCAGATTCAGTATTAGTACAGCAAATGTCTTCCTTTCTCCAGCCATGGAAGAACTCCACTCTGAGGGAGTCGTGATAAATCAGAGCATCAGCCCTTTCCGCTTGGATACCAATAAGTCTTGCACTTCAAAATTGCTGACCTAAAAAGGACACTTGAGAAGGAGCATGTCTTTTTTTTTTTTCTTTTAAAGAAAGCAACACCAGAAGCAGTCTAACTTCCTTGTTCACTTAGATGCATGCAAAGAAAAGTGAGTCACTCTGAGTTTCTAACTTTAGTATATAGAAACAAAGCACTGAATCATAAAACTTGTCAGGGAAGACCTAGATATAGTTTTATCTAGATAATGTTCATATTGACAGAGTCTGAAATTCTATTTTTGTGGTAGAGTTATGGAATTGGGGCTACAATTGGTGTCTACTCACCAATAATTTTGCAGATCAGGATGTGACTATAAAAAACATTCCAATAAAGATATGGCAGGGCCGTCTCATAGCACAGTCTACCTTCATTGAGTCAACCATACTCAGGCCAAAGCTTCTCCGAATCCAGAATTGCAAAGGAACTATGAAATCAACATTAGGAAAAGCATTGTAGACTTAGTCCAAATATTAATGTTAATCATGCTGTGGATGAAAGGAAGGGTTTTAAAAAAATCACTTATTCAGTCAATTGGAAACTAAATAGAAACCTATGTATGAAACATATTTAATAGATAGGATTCAAGCTCAAGTCTTTCTGCAAACCAAAAACAACTCTCTTGGAAACCTGATATAACAGAATTAGTGTACCCCAAATAATTTATCCTATTTCCTCCCTTTTAAAATAACTAGTCCCCTGCCCTGTCTTCAATACTTTTAAAACTTACTTTTATTATCTCTCATAGATATGAACTACCTTTCCAGCTGTTCTGATGGGTTTGTAATTACAAAATGTCAATCAGCAATCACAAACAATTACTAATAACAATACCATGAAATAATTTTTAAAACAACAATAACAACCGAGCTTCCTGACTTCATCATTCTGCCATAATGCTGCCCATTAAAGTAAACTAAGCAAAACAAAGTAATTTGCTGATTCATTGCATTCCTAAACCATGATTTGGGGAGTATCTGGTGTTTGGAGTATTTGCATTACTGCGCTCCCAACCACGAGAGGGTTTTTTTGTTTGTTTGTTTTCTGTAAGATTTCCCAACGTCATGGGATATTTATCACACACTGCAGTTAAGTTCAGTCCCAGGTAGGGTTCTGAAGAATGATTGGACCAGCAAAATCCTCTTCAGTATGAATGTTCTGTCATATCTGCATTTGTCGGGGTCACTCTCTTTGCTGCAGGACCTTCTTCCTTCTTTCACCCCTCGCAGCATGAGGCTGTGGACTGCCCCCTGAGGATCACTGTACTAAGAACTTCCAGATCGTTCAGTGAGACTAGAGCAGAGAGGAACCGAGGTGAAAAGAGAGGTGGTGTGGGATTTCCCTCAACTACTGCCTCACATCTTTTAGGCTTCTTGTAAGTGATTTAGGGTCTTGGACACGACCCTAAATCACTTACAAGTGATTATAACAACAGTATTATAACAACAGTTACCACAGACTGCCAGGCCCTGTGCTGAGCCCCCGACCTATGTTCAAACCTTTCAGGTTAATTCCTATTAACATTTGCCATTTTGCAAATGAGCAAATTATGGCTTAGAAAACTTCATTGCCCATATCTCGTAAACCAGTGACAGAATCAGTTTGTCAGGCTTTAGAGCTCAAGCTCTTAGCATTTTGCTATACTTCCTGGGTAGAAAATCCAGCCACAATGCCATAAAAAAACAGAAATCACAATCTAGCCACATGCAAAATAAATATTAGTTGAAAGCTTTCATAAAAAATAGCAAGCATATTTTGAAGCTCTTTGGAGAGGACACATAGGAGATAAGTGAAAAGAACTGTCGTTTCTCTTTGAGTAGTATTTTTGCAGCATTTGGTAGGGCTCACCTGATAGCTGCAGATTGGAAACAGCCTGATATTTGCACCATCTAAAGTTGCTTCGGCTGATTACAATGGCCTCATAAAAGTAGGGACCACCATTATACAAACTCATCTCTTACCGGCCACCACCAATTGAACTGAGAGTGTATTTCCATCTTATCCTATTCTGACATGTCAGTCCATAAGTGACTTAACTAGTATTACTGACTTAAAGAAAACCCAGATCTGTAGGTTTCATGCTCTAAAAGCCCATTTCTTCCCTTCTTTATTAAAGGTAGCATCAAATCAGCACAACATGAGAGGTGCATTGAACTTGGAAGCAGCTGCATTCCATGATGGGTACATAAGCCCATTCAATTAATTCCTACTCAGTGCTGCACTGATTACATATTGCCCATACACAAAATAAAGGAAAGTCCAAAGTATTGTCTCTCCCCCATAATTTTAAATAAGATTGAAAGACGTGCCCCCGAAATGCCATTGGCTTGATTCATGTACTGCCTTCAATCAAATCTCAGCATTCCATTCTAAACACGAAGTACATATTTTTAGCGTCAATAAGTAAATTTTCCAGCTCTGTGAATGTGAGGGGTGGGAAGCGTTTATCTTGTTGGGGTCGGGCAATGGAGACTTCTCCTAGCCTCTTTCAAATAGCCACCGAATCCCTTAAAGTGAAAGTACTTGTTACTTGTCTTTAGCAAATAGAACAAACAACAATCCTTTGATCTTTAGGAAGCTCTTTCTTGTTAAGGTAACATTCTGTCTGACTTTTATGTTTCAGCATTCATTGTATATTTAATTATTTTTAAAAGTTTTGTTTTAAACGATTACACTTTTTCATAACTTAAGATAAACACGGGCATGCTTTGTTAAAGATTAAAAATAAATCTCACACGAAACTGCAAAATTGGCAAAGATAATACCACATGGGGTTGGTATGTTCCAAAACACGATTCTCAGGGGGCCCCTCTAAACACACTGAATTAGAATTCTTGTTCTAAAAAGTTTCAGGAAGCCCCTGACTCTAACCCACCCTTTCCTGAAACTGGTGAAAGTATGAAAAAAAAATTACCACTGAAGTGAAAAAAGAAGAATCTCAACACATCAGGGAGGCATGTTTTGTCTTTTTTTAGATTGTTACTGTGTTCAAAAATATCTCGATGCTAACCTTGTAATAGCTTTCGGACAAGGAACACACAGGGATAGCAATTATAAAAACAGGTGTTTACATCAATCAATAAGTATGTTATCAAATAACTGCTTTTAATTCAATTTGAGAATAATTACTAGATCTTATTGCACTGGAAACATCACCTTATTCCAACCTATTCGAGTTTGATTGTAACCTTTGATAAATAAGGGTTCCCTTTTGGAAATATCAAAGTAGAGATAGAGGCAGGTTTTCCTTGGTGCCTCATTTTTCAGCCTTATTCCCCAGAATCTTTGTTCACTTGCTCTTCCATTTTATTCTTTCTTTCTATTCCAATACATTTCTTCTTTCTGCGGTTGGGAGAGTTGTCTCCACTCATGGATTTGGGACTGGGATGTCTGAAATATTAATGCAGTTCTTGGAGTAGACGGTAGGTGGCGATGAAAAGCCATGCCTCTCAGCCAGCCATCCTCTCTGGCAGTCCCAAATCAGAAGTGTGAGAAGTCTGATGTCATGGGGCAGGGGAGAGAGAGACAGATGGGAACCAGAAAACCTGGGTGTCTACTCCTCCCTTAGACACCCACTTTTATGACTAGGATCCAGCTTCCTTACTTTCAAATGGAAAACTACTCTACCCCAAGTGAAATTAAATATTCAGACCCAATGAACACTTTGCAGAAGGGTTTTTACTTACTCAGTGCCCATGATGTTACAACTTCTAATATGTCAATGCCGTTTGCTAAAACTAAACAAAGATGTACACATGTGAATTCAATAAAGTATAAAAAGTGGATTTTTTTTAAAGTTTAGAATTACAGAAGTCCTTTACAGATCTATCCTAGCCTCAGATTCATGGAAGGAAATATTTTCCATAGGGAATCATGAAATAAAAAGGTTTTCTAGGGTTTCTCAAAGAGAACAGTTAGGAAATGAATTGCCCGAAGTTGTCAAGCAGAGCTAGAACTATGGTACTTAGCTCGGAGTGGAATGCGGTAGGCCATCGGAAAGGAATGTGATCTGCGTTTGCTGGAATGAAGTGGGGTTTATTAGTTTTTCTTTCCCAGGACCAAAAATTGACAACTGGATGGCCTAAATGAAATTGTTGCTATTTGGACTGGGTTGTGGAAATTAAGAGAAAGACTTAGAAAGCTGCAGGTTCAAGCATATTATTGCTCTGGCATTGGGTCACTGCAGTCTGTGAAAAGCAGAGCTAAAAGTAAATTAATTCAGGGTTAAATCTTCATAAAAACTGGAATTATATAATCTTGGAATTAGAGATCATGTGTTCTGACCTCTCTCCCAAAGCAAATATCCCCAGAAGAACGTCTTTGAAAGGTGACCTTCTAGGCATTTTCTTGAACACTTTGAAGAAAGAGCTCTAGCAACTTTTCAGAATACCCCATTCCATTCCTGAACCCCCGATTTCAGCACTTCTTGAACCATGGTGAGGAACCTAGAACGCACAGACATATTTTTGGAGGTCTAACTGTTCTAAACAAGATCTGCAAATTTTTGTTGTTTTATTTGGACAACAATTGAAAGAGAATTAATATGTAAACATGCCACCATGACCACTTTTTTCTCATTAGTAAACTTTCTGTTTATGAGCTGCTTTAGGTTTACAGAGAAATTGAGTGAAAAGTTTAGACATACCTCATACCCCCTAACCCCTCCACCTCCAATTTCCCTATGATTAATATCTTACATTAGTGTAGCATGTTTGTTACAGTTGATGAGCCAGTATCAATATATTATTATTAATTAAAGTCCATACTTTACTGCTAGGGTTCATTTTTTGTGTTGTACATTCTAGGGATTTTACTTTTTAAATTTATTTTATTGAAGTATAGTTGATTTACAATGTTGTGTTAACTTCCGCTGTACAGTAAAGTGATTCAGTTATATATATACATTCTTTTTCATATTCTTTTCCATTATGGCTTATCATAGGATATTGAATATAGTTCCCTGTGCTATACAGTAAGACCTTGTTGTTTATCCATTCTACATATAATAGTTTGCATCTGCTAATCCCAAACTCCTAATCCATCCCTCCCTTACCACTAGGGGTTTTGACAAATGCAATGACCACTTTTTATCTGAGGACCACCAGAGATATTTTCAATCTTACTTTTGTTTATGTGTTATGGGACTAGTTCTACTTTAATTGTTTGGGACGAATAAGTAAAGAACAGAGTTGGACTGAACAGGCAACAAATGATGTTAATTTTAGTGAAGGGAAGTGACATCATAGTATGCCTCATAAATGAAGGTTTGTCTGTGGTTCAGAAAAAGAAATGTGTTTGGTTTGAGTTACCACAAATTATGCAGTGGTCTACACCTCCCCAAGACAAAAGCCATCATTGGTACCATATTCGTGTCCTGAAGGGTGATTTTGTTTCGGCAAACGATATAATCTCTCACATTAAAATAAGGCTATTTCAATATTGTTGACATTGTAGTTTGTTTGCATTTAATTTATACATTTGTAAATGTAGTTTGTTAATTTAATTTCTAAATTTGTATAACTGTAAGCATAAGGGCTTATACCTAGTTGTATGCCCCATAATTAAGAAATGCTATAGAGAAAATACTTGCAAATGATATGACTAATAAAAGGTTAATATCCAAAATATATATACAGCTCATACATACAACTCAATATCCAAAAAAAACAAACAACCCAATTAAAAGGTGGGCAGAAGAACTGTATAAACATTTTTCCAAAGAAGACATACAGATGGCCAACAACCACATGAAAAGATGCTCAATATCGCTAATCATCAAAGAAATGCAAATCAAAACCACCACGAGGTACCACCTCACACCTGTCAGAATGACTATCATCAAAAAAACACAAATAAAAAACGTTGGCAACTATGCGGAGAAAAGGAAACACTTGTACATTGTGGTGGGAATGTAAATTGCAGCAGCCACTATGGAAAATAGTATGGAGGGTCCTCAAAAAACTAAAAACAGAACTACTATATGATCCAGCAATTTCACTCCTGGATATATGTTCAAAGAAGATAAAAACACTAATCTGAAAAGATATGTGCACCCCATTGTTCACAGTAGCGTTATTTACAATAGCCAAGATATGGAAGCCACCTAAGTGTCCCTCAACAGACGAATGAAGATGCGGTATGTATGCATATATAATGGAATGTTACTCAGCCTTTAAAAAAAAAAAAGAATGAAATTCTGCCATTTGCAACAATGTGGATGGACCTAGAGAGTATTATGTTTAGTGAAGTAAGTCCAACAGAGAAAGAAAAATGCTCTATGTTATCACTTATATGTGGAATCTAAAAAATAAAACAAACGAATGTATATAACAAAACAGAAACAGACTCACAGATATAGAGAATGAACTAGTCGTTACCAGTGGGGAGGGTGCGGCAGGCAAGATAGGGGTAGGGAATTGAGAGATACAAACTACTCTGTATAAGATAGATACGCAACGAGGGATACATAGTACAGCACCGAGAAATATAGCCATTGTTTTGTAATAACTTTAAATGGAGTATAATCTATAAAAATATTGAATCACTGTGTTGTACACCTGAAACTAATATAATATTGTAAATCAACTATACTTTAATTTAAAAAAATTATAGAAAAATATTTGTAAACCCTGGGGATTTGCAAGAATATTTTTGCTCTATGAGGGAGTCTCTACAGGAGTCAGGTTTAAGAAACCCCGTTCTAAGTGTGAGAAAGTTTTTCCCTATACGGAGTGCAGAGCAACCTCCCTGTGTTTTGTGCACACTTATCCGGGTTCTGCCCTCTGATGTCTAATCCTTTACTACACAACAGCCCTCTGAGTATTTAAGAGTAACAACTGCCCGGTTTAAAGCTTCCTCTTTTATATTTTAAGAGCCAGAAACAGAGTAATATAGACTGAATATATGTCTAATCCCTGGAGGGCAAGTTATAACTCCACACTCCTTGCACTGGTTGTTTTGAGAGCTGAGGTTAAGATTTGCTTTTCTCATTTACCAGCCCTCTCGAAAGTGAAGGCAAGGTCTGCCTGGCCTGGTTTGTTCTTCGTGAATTCGTGATGATTCTTGGGGCTTCTCCCTGGACTTCTCAGAATGCTCTAGGTCATGTCCAGGGTGGATTAAGCTATAGGGTGAGAGTTTCTGTGATACAGCCTTCTCCCATTTGAACACTGAGACAATGTTTTCCTATAACCAATGTTCTGGCCACTCTATCATTCTATGTGATTTCTCAAAGAGAACTCAGAATGGTTCTTCAAGTAAAACCTCAAGTCATTTTTTTCCCAGGACTGTATTGCCATTAACCTGGACCTAGAGGAAGGATGCGTGGTGCTTGCTGGAGGGCCCAGTGTCACTGACAACTGACAATTACAAAGTTACTGCCTGAGTCTTTGATGCTCCAGCCCAAGTTGCTACTTTGGAGGCTGGGGTCAAGGTAGGTGGGACCTAAAGGCCCTGTGGAGTTGGGAGCAGTGTTGGCTGATTGCTAAGACAGAACATAAGGACTCTGTGAAAAGAGCCCATCCTTCTCTCCTGAAAGATTATGGTGTGCCTTGGGCCAACAAGTGAGAGTCAACAGAAAAACTAAAGAAAAAATACAAGTCAGTGACCTAAAAAGCTGAGAGCAGGTTGGGATGAGGTGTGAGGAAAAGTTTCTCTAAACAGGAAGTTGAAAGAGCAGGAAGAGAAGGAGAGCCTGTCCTGAAGTACCACCAATATGGGTGCCGTGCGTGTGTGTGTGTGTGTGTGTGTGTGTGTGTGTGTGTGTGTGTGCATGCACGCATGCACTCGTGTGAGACACAGGGAGGAACTGGAGGGAAAGCAATTCTGCAAGCAGTCTAATCTACACAACCTAACCTCAAAAGGGTGGGAAAAAGAGGGAATTAAGCGTTCTTACCTGCTACCTTTCAGTAAGGTGATTCTGACTAATGTTTATGATTAATTGTGAGGCCTTTAAGAGAAACTCTGAATTTTGATCATTCAAAGCCAGGAGGTAACTCCTGTGGGAATCACTGGTGATGAGGAAGGCGGTACAGGAAAGGCAATGTCTCCACAGGACAACCTTTGCTCCTTCAGGCATATACTCGGAGGGACTCCTGGTTACATAAAGACAAGCCTGGGTATTCCCCACATGACAAAGGAGCATTGATCTTGGAAACACGCCTGAGTGAGAGTCTTTGCTCCAACACTTGCTAGCCATGTGACCCTAGGAAATTTACTTAGCTTCTCTGTTGCACAGTTTCCTCCTTGGTAAAATAGGATGGTAATACTATGCTTAGCCCCTAGGGTTGTTTTGAGAAGTAAATGAGTTTAAATATACACAAAGTACCTAAAGGCACGTGGAAAATGTTGTATCATGTATGAATTATTATTTTAACTTGGCCTTTCCTAACCTCAGAGGAAGCTGGGAAAGTGAGTATGTGGCTAAGGAGAAAGGAATTACTGCAAGTGACTCAAACCAAATATGACTTTCCCCTGGGGTTGTGTCAGGACTGATTTCCCCGAGGAGAGGGACTCTCCACCTGGCATTTACATAAAATCAGAGTAGTGTTAGCAAGGAAGAAGGGGGAGGGTGGTATGGCTGTAGGAGGAGCTGCAGACTGTGTCTGCTGCACACCTTGATTTCCAGGTGAAACACAGAGATGCACGTGGCCACCCCAAGATGGCAGCCAACCACAGCCAAATCTAGGTCTCTGTTTCAATGTTACTTTCTGGTACCAAATGAGTTGATAGCTTTGTGCTTCCTATCTATCATGGCCCAGGTACAAAGTGTTGATATACAAAATTTGTAGACCTTTAGACATTTTGAAGAACAAAGTACAGCTATCACGTGAACACACACCAACAATTCAAGTGTCACTCTAAATAACAGTACATCCGATTCAGAGCACATGTTGCTGGGCTACTTGGTCATGATTCTCTTGGTTGTCTTCATCTGAGGGGTCTGCTTGGCTTCTTTGACTAGAGAACTTCCAATATCTTTAAGAACACATGTTTCCATCCCCCGGTATACAGCTCCAGCTTTTAGAGCTTGGACAGAAATGAGTTAGCTATTTGTTGCCAACTCACTTGTTCCATTTTGAAGCAATGTAAATATCCAGTATTAGAGGGATAGTTAGATTATGATTCCATTATGAAATATTGTGCAGAAATTAATCTCATAAGGGTAAAGACTGTGTAACAACAAGGACATGTAGGTAGGTATCGTAATGAGTGTAAAGTGAACAAAGCAGTAGAGCAGACACTCTGGGTCCAGCCACGCCACCAAGTGTTCTCAGTTGTTCTAACCAAGTTCCAGCAGCCAGATTGAGCATCTCTGAATGGGGGGGAGGGGGGTCTTTCCCAAGCACGCTCAATTATGGACACACACACAGAAATTAGGAATTAGCTAATTAGGAATTGGCTCCCCTTCTCCACCCCCGGGGCAGTCCTTAAGCAATGGCTGTGGGGAGTCGATGTATAAGTTCCCCAGCTTCAGTACCCCTTTGAGCTGCGTGTTTTGCACTGTGTCCCCAAATTTCCTATGGGGTTAAGCTTCTATCACTTGATAAGGGTGCTCTTTATCAGCTGCTCTCCCTTCCCTGTGTTGATACCCATGCCGCCCGTGGTGTTGCCTGCACTTCCCGAATAAACTACCTTTGTGTGAATACCTCATCTCAGGGTCTGATGCTGGCAAAATCCAAGCAAAGACATGCAGCATAGGGAAATGTAGACACATCCCTGTTTGGCCCTATAGAGGATGTGTATACACACACGCCAGGATGAAAAGGAAAAACACAGCAATGGCAGGAGTTTGAATGAGGATGGTGAGAGTATGTTAGATTTTTTTTCCTTCTATTTTCTAAACTTTCTGTAAAGTTGTTATATGAGTATAAACTTTTTCTGTTTTATATTTTTAAGCAACAGTAAAAACATCTGTGTGCCTCAAATCCACATACACAGAAAGGTTGGAAATAGAAGTGAGAAATAGCTGTTAAAGAAATGGGTTGCCCACAGAATGGTCTGTTTTAGGACAGCACCGGGTCACTGAGGTTTCTGGAGCCAGAACGTGACCTTGTAGAAACCAGACCTCAATCTGGTCCACATCAAACATCTACACAAATTCAAGGTTTACACTGTTTAGTGCCCAAAGTACAGCAATGTCTATTTTTTCAAAGAGCAAACTGTATAAACACAAACACATATTGCATTCATTCCTATTTTTTCTAAATTCCAAATAACTAAGCATTTTCTTTGGAAAGTTTCCTCACAAGTAAGTAAAATCATTTCTGTTTTAAAATTGTGATCTACAGTTTATAGATGAGAGCTTCTTTTATTTTACTGAGCTGTTTTCCATGTAAAACCTATTTTTAACCCAAAGAGTTGAATTTAGTTATCTTGCTTCTAGGAACATTATAGAAGGCTGTAGAAATGAACATTTTACTTTATTTTCCCATCATTTTCTACTTTAAAACTTTTGATTAAAAAAAAAAAAGAAATATACACAGGCACCTGCAATTGACTCTATTGTAAAGGGAATTTAGGCTCCAAACCAGGAGCTAAACAGATTGTAGGTGTAAAGCCGAACTATTTGGACATGTAGTCTCTGAGATAAATACTGTACCCAACAATGTCACTTTTTGAAATGGGGAGGAGTGGATAGCTGCTTCATTCAAAAGAGTTAGTGGTTTTATTTGAAAGGCTAATTAACTCAACGCACAAGTTTTTCTTCTCCTATAGACAAAGCGAGGGTGGGGTAACTTTCTACCAGTAAAATGAGGAAGGAAAATGTGTTCTTTACCTCCTGTTATCTTTTTCTTATGGGAAGGCTGATAGAGGCTGTAGAATAAAGTGGTGAAAGATGACATGCTTCAGAGCTAGAGAGACCTAGGTTCACATCCTGGTTCAGCCACTTACTGGCTGGGAGATCTTGGGTAAGTTATTTAACTTCTCTGTGCCTCCATTTCTTCCTCTGTAAAATCGACATTATACCCAAGAGAAACAGCCCTTCATAATAACAAAGAATAGAAAGCAACAGAAATGCCCATCAACAGAAGAATGTATGGAAAAATTACACAGCTGAGAAAATGAATGAACTCCAGCCCCTTGTGAAAAGCATGGATGAACCTAAGGAATGTGATGCCCAGTGAACAAAGGCCTGCCACCCTTTTCATCAAGTCCAAATCTAACTAAAACTAAGCAATCAAGTATTTGGGTATGCAATAGAAAAAAACAAGGAAATGCAAAATTCTGGATAGTGGTTGTGTGTGGGGTGAGCAAGAGAATGGGTTGGGAGGAGCACAGAGATGGATGCAAGTTACTGTTCATGCTCTGGTTCTTGGGTTGGGCGGCAAGTTCATTGGCAAGTTCATTTTGTTAATTAAAATATGAATAAATGAATAAAAGACAAGCAGGAGAGGGCCATGCCTGGAACGACAGTGTTCCTTAACCAATTAACCAGTTACAATTAACCAATGTTGTGCTAGTGCATCTGAAATTGCAAAAAGAAAGAAAGAAAGAAAGAAAAGAAGTAGACAAAGTAGTATCTACTTTATAGAGTTGTGATAAAAATTAAATGAGAAAATGCATGTCACATGCTTAATATAACTGCCTAGAAAAGAGTACATTTTTAATAGATGATATCTCAAATTGCTATTTTGTAAAACCTTAGTTTTTAGACTATTTCAGACTTTGGAAATGTCTCATATACTTGGAATGTATCAATTTCAACCAAACAAGATTAATTCTAAGACTGTTCTTGTTGTCAGCTCAGTTCTACATATATTACAGATGAATAGAACCGATGCTTGAATCAAGCCATTCGTTTTCGAGGGCCTACACGATGTGCCAGGTATTGAGTTGGGTCCTAGAGACACTGGTGAGTGTCACATGTCTAGTCTCTGCCATTGTGGAGTACACGGGGCTGAAGGAGTGAACAAATAATTAGGTGGTTACCGAGGTGATTAGGGCCAGAGGGAGAGGAGCACGCTGTGACCTGGCACTGCTGACCCTCAGGGAAGGTCAGGACAGCGCGGTGCAGGGGGCACAGACTGGCACCAGCCGCGAAGTGTCCCCAGCCCAGCTCCACCTCCCTGGAAGAGCGACCAGGCTCAGGGTTGTCATGAGTGAACGTGAACCTGAGTCAGGCATTTAGGGAAAGTGCCCAGCACACCGTGAATATTATGTTAGTATTATAAATAAAACAAAGCAAGGGTATGTACTGATGGGTTCAGCTGCCCACTTCCATTTTTACCCACCACACACAAATGGGGTTGTCTTACCCATTTGGGCTGCTATAGCAACTACCATCGGCTGGGTGGCTTATAAACAACAGACATTTATTTCTCCCAGTTCTGGAGGCTGAGAAGTCCAAGATCAAGGCACCAGCAGATTCAGTGTCTGGTGAGAGGCCACTTTGTGGTTCATAGCTGGTGCCTTCTTGCTGTGTCCTCACATGGTGGAAGGCAAGGGAGCTTTCTGGGGTCTCTTTTATAAGGGCACGAATCCCATTTACAAGGGCTCCACCCTCATGACCTAATCACCTCCCAAAGGCCCCACCTCCTAATACCATCACCTTGGGGATTAGGTTTCAACATATGGATTTGAGGGGGTGATCACAAGCATCAGGGTCCACCATGCCTTCCTCCTATGGTACTTAGTCACATGGTCATGATTAGTACTGTCACCTTTGACTCCCTTGCACAAAATAACCTGAGAGAACTTAGCTGTCCTTTAACATGCAGTGCAAGGAAGTGGTGCCGGGTACCCTCACCTGTGTAAACGTCACATCACCTGGGGGTTTGTAAGCAGAAAGTACTACAGGCCTCCAACTTGACTCCCAGTCCTCAGCCTCATGCTTGAGTCCACAGCAACACTGAGCACACGCCCCTTCCTAGCTCCCTGGGCCCAGCGACTCAAGATTCATTTGTGGCTGTTTATTTGCACACAAGCACAAACATATGATCACCCCAGAGCCAAAGACCCCAGGGGTCTCTCTATCACCTTCCCTTCTCTCTCCCCACCCCTAAAAGCCAGCAAGAAACAATTTGACGGGGTAACCTTGCTTCACAAACTTGAAAATTGTTGCCTTCTAATGTAAGATCAGCAATACTCTGGATATAAATGACAGGTGTGATTAACATAGTTAGCTGCAGCTTATTCCAGCCAACAAAATGGAAGGAGACATTTAGCTATAATTGCTGAGACACTTTTCATTCAACAAGTGCTTCTTAAACATCAGGCGTGCTCATCTAGACACTGTATAAAGAGGTATTCGCTTTCACTTATCACTTGGAATAAAGGTACTCATAATAAGCTTATGAGATTACTCATAATAAGCTTTTAAATACGTTTCTCTGCTTCTGTGCTACACATAGTTCTTCTGTGGGGGAAATGAAGCATTCACATGGGGAAGATGAATCCTTAATCACAGCAGAATGATGATCTGTGACTCCCTAATTCAACACGAAGAGATTCTACCCTTGGCTTAGAGGTGTAGGGGGATTTGCGACAGGACTGTACTCAGAAAAAGGTAAGAATAAGTTGGGTTTGCTTCTTCTCCGTAATTGTGAAAAAGTGTTAGATAATTGTGAGAATGGGTATAATTTGGCGGGGGGGAAGCACCCTTCCTATAAAAGGTACAGTAAATGTTCTTCAAGTGAGGAATGATTTAAGTTTAACCCTCTAGCTGCAGGGATGCCCAGTCAGGGCCCTCCCCCTTCACACCCGGCAGGATGGGGGCTCCAGGTGCCCCATCTCTTACCCCGAGTCGCCCAGCCTGGGGCCTGGCAGGGAGCTACCTCTACCTGCCCACTCCCCCAACCCCTCTGCCCCACCTAGATTTTGATGTTAAAAAGCTTCTTCCCACTCGGCATGCCCCTGCTCCCACATCAATTTCACATTCTTTTTTTTTTTAAGATTTTTTTTAAAAAAATAATTAATTAATTTATTTATGGCTGTGTTGGGTCTTCGTTTCTGTGCGAGGGTTTTCTCTAGTTGCGGCAAGTGGGGGCCACTCTTCATCGCGGTGCGCGGGCCTCTCACTGTCATGGCCTCTCTTGTTGCGGAGCACAGGCTCCAGACGCGCAGGCTCAGTAGTTGTGGCTCACGGGCCCAGTTGCTCCGCGGCATGTGGGATCTTCCCAGACCGGGGCTCGAACCCATGTCCCCTGCTTTGGCAGGCAGACGCTCAACCACTGCGCCACCAGGGAAGCCCCAATTTCACATTCTTAATGTACCTACAGGCAGTGGGATATTGGGCATTACTGAGTCCTTTCATTTAAACCAGTGCTGTCATGTTAACTCAGTTTGCCTGTCCTTGTAACCCTCAGTGTGGCGTCTCCTGCTTTCAGAGGAGGACAGAGCCAGGCAGAGCGGCAGGTGATGGAAAGCCTGGCCGGGGAAGCGGGGGAGCAGGCGCCGGTGCTGGGTCCCCACCTGCTGGCCACATCCCTGCTCCTTCTCAAGTCCTGGGTCCTTGTCACTGAAGTGACAGGCTCCACCTAGGTCACCTCCAAAGCCCCTGCCGTCCCAGAGGGCCTAGTTCACAAGTCGTCCATTTCTGCAGGCTGTGTGCTGGGCACATCATTTGTACAGAGGAGAGGAATTCCACAGACCGTCATGAAGCCAGCTCAGCTCTGCAGCCCCGTTTCCTCCTGGGGGCAGAGCCTGGCTCTTGCCAATTCGAGTAACTGGGTCACTTCTGGTTTAAACTCTGCTGCTTTGGGGTAAACCGTCAGTCAGGTCAGGATCCTCCCACTTCTCTCTTTCCCTTTCCTTCTCTCAGGATTAAATTGGGATTAAGGGAGGCTTATTTAAGGTTTTGTTACGTCCGTGACAGGGTGGAGAGCAAGAGCAGGTGTGTCTGGTCCATGGTTGTCTTTGGCCTCCAATGAGCTGGGACCCGCCCCCTGGTCCAGAGCGTTGCCCTCGGCCCCTGCCGAAGGCGAGGCTCCTCCCCAGCCCCCTCCCCGGTTGTGGTATCCAGCATGTGGCTCCCCTTTCCTTCGGCCCTTCTGTGCATCCCGTGCTGGGGGGCGGGTGTAGCTGGCGGTCTCCCTCGGGATCATGCTCTAGCTGAGGGCCCGGGGAGCCCTCCCTCATGCCTAGGTGCCAGGCCTGAACAGAGACACCCCCTAAACTTCTCAGGGATCTCCATCAGGGCTTGTTTTGCTAGAAGATGCTGCCCTCGTCTCAGGAGCTCGTCAGCATCTGGACCCCAGCTCCACTGCCTCTGAGTCTCCTTCCCGTCCCTGACCCCACTGAACTCATCTTGGCTGGAAAAACAGTTCTGTTGTTATCCTGACTCTCCTCGCCCCTGATTTATTTATGGTGTCATTTATTTATGGTATAATACATGCTGGGAGGACGAGGGAGCCACTTGGGAATATGAAGAGCCGTCCAAGTTCATGCTCAAGGGAACTTAGGTGGAAAGAAAGATAAAGCCATATACAGTTGATTAAAATATTTATAAAGACACAGGTTACTTATCTCAAAACCTGAGAAAGGTCAGAAATGACAGACGAGACAGTGGGGTGGAATGAATCTGGGTCACAAACTGCAATCCAAGGAGAAGGAGGGAGAAGAGGAGGGTGGGGACGCTTGGCAGTGCACGGGAGAGGAGATCCAGGACCGAGGTGGCTTAGGTGCCTGTCCACAGGCTGGAGGTGGAGGTGAAGGTCAGGTGCACAGCTTGGGGGTGGGGTGGGCCCAGAAAATACCCGTGAGCAGAACAAAGCTGACCGAGGAGGGTCAGGTGAAGATGGAAGACAACGAGGAGCAGCCGGGGGAAAGATCTGAGCAGGACGGTGCTGAGTTTGACTTGATTAGATGATTGTGGAGAAACGGTTACAGGTAATTCAAGACCAGCCTTCGGGGGTGGGGGAGGGGAGGGTGGGAGTGTTGGGGGCGAATAAGAAGAACCACGTCGCAGGTGCAAAGCCATCTGGGCCTGGTCGGGGGATTTGGATGGGATTCTGGGGAAGGGAAAGATTCGGGCTGGCGAGGAGGAAGCTGGTGTCCTTGGCAGTGGCTGGTGAGTGATGAAAACCGGAGAGGCGGCAAAGATTACCAGGCTGCAGACTTGCAGAAGCAGCAGGACACTGGCACAGCCCACAGGACGGGGAAGTTGGGCAACAGGGAAGGCTGGGTGAGGAAGGGTGGGGAGTTTGAGGTCTCGGGGCTATTTATATTCAGCCGGAGACGTCCTGGAGACCTTGGTACGTGACATACAGGAGAGGAGAGGCCCGGGCGTGTGCTGGAGCAGGCGTGTGTCAGGAGGCAGTGATGGGAGGAGTGGCGAGCTGGGCTCTGTGCGAGGAGAAGGCCGGGGTGCTTCCCCTGGAAGCGTGTAAGTCAGGCAACCCTCTGCCACTCCACTTCTGGGCTTGCGATGCTGAGAGCGGAGCTGGGACACCGCTGTCTCACTTCTCTTGCATTTAATGTATAACGTGAAATTTACAATTCTCTTTAAAGCACTGACCAGGGAACGTGGTTTACGCACAAGAGAGGAGCATGGGGTCTGGAGCCTCCCCAACTTGGATTAAAATCCTAGCTCTGTAAAGAAAATGTGGTGTATGCATACAATGGAATATTGCGGAGCCTTAAGAAGAAAGGAAATTCTGACTCATGCTACAACATGGATGGATCTTGAGGACATTATGCTAAGTGAAACTAGCCAGTCACAGAAAGAAAAATACTAGGTATGATTCCACTTATAAGAGGTATCCAGAGTAGTCAAACTCACAGAAACAGAAAGTAGACTCACGGTTGCCAGGGGCTACAGGGAGGGGGGATGGGGAGTTATTGTTCAATGGATTTAGAGTTTCAGTTTTGCAAGGTGAAAAAATTCCAGAAATCTTTTGCACAGTATATGAACAGAGTTAACACTACTGGACTATACCTTAAAAATAGTTAAGATGGTAAATTTTATGTTATGTGTTTTTAGCACCACCACCATAAAATTTTTGAAATCCTAGATCTTCTGGTCTCCTAGTGGCTGTGTGACCTTGACCTTGTACAAGCCAGCTAATTTCTTAGAGTCTTGGTTTCCTCATCTGTAAGATGGGCATAGAACACCCACCTCATAAAGACATTCTAGAACTAAATAAAAGCATGTATGTGAAGCTCTGAACATAGCACCTAGCACATCAAAGGTGTTCACGTTTCATTTAAATTAAATTAGTTCCTCTACTATCAAAACCTGGATGGTTTTCTTTTAAGGACCTAGACCTACTGGGGCTTTTAGCAGCATATCGTAGTGCAGCCTCCACAATACTGAGGATGAAATAGTTAATAGGAAGCCCCCTGAACTGTTATTCCTAAAGATTTGTTATACACTACACACCAAGTGTCCCAGCATCCCTGTGCTTGGTCAGAGGAGGGTCCCAAATAAAGAGGTCACTCTTCCCATCAGAAGAAGCTGAATACAATCTCTTCTGACACAAACTGGGCAGAATCCAAATACCACTGGCCAGAACCATGGGTTTTCAGACTTTCTGGTAGAGAAACCCTTTGCAAAGCAACAGTCAGGAGTAGCAGGCATTTGGGTGAGCCCATGGCAGAGAACAAATCTCCTTAGGAATATTATTACTGAGTATTTACTGCATAAAGTGAAATTTGAGCAAGTCCCATGTAGAGACATGAGACCAACGTGGAATAAGCTTAGGAGAACACCAGAACATGAAAACCCAAGATGTAGAGGACTTCAGACCAGAACGTTCTCTGAGCCACCCCTGGCTAGAGAGTTTTTCTTACCCTTCAGGGAGAAGAATTTGGGAGTTTATGCCAAAACTCCTTTCTATATCATGTACAGTTTGTTGCATCAAATTGTAAGTTATCTAGAAATACCTGCATTGATCTTATTTCGTAGTGCGGGTTCAAGCATTCTCGATACTTCCTTCTGTCATCTTCATAAAGTCCTGGGTCACAGAGAGCTGCCAGCTGTTATTACAGCAAGATACCTGCAAAGGGTGGACCCCTTCTGACTCTTGCAGTTAAAATCCCGGTGCCTGGAGTTTCCAGGTAAGCAGCAACCCTCACACAATGTTGTCTGGGTGTGCAGCCTGTAACAATAGCGCACCACACCCAGAAAAACAATATGGCAAAATAGTAAACTCTCCTACTCAGGCACTATGTCACGTAGGCCATGCATCTTAAGATGTCAGAGCCCTTGAGAGGGTCAGTCAGACTGATTCGATACTTTCCTATTGCTCTCAACTTTCTCAGGCTGTTTCGTTTTGTTTTTTTTTTAAGATATTCCATGGCTTGTCCCCGCCTTGAGTGACAGCATGGTGGAGGGGATGGAGCAAGGGGCCTTGGCATCAAGGCCGCAGTGAGGTGAGATCCCATCTCTACCTCCTTTAATGACTGTGTGAGCTGATCCTATTACTTAATTTTTTGGAGCCTCAGAATTCCTCCTCCATGGAGTAGAATTTTCTAGAAGCTACCTCAAGTTGATGGAGAAAAGAGAGATGGTGTAGCTGAAGGGTAAGGGCTGCTGCCCCCCTCTTCCGCCACCCATGTTGCCCTCTCATTTCCCCTGATTCTGATTCTTGCTTCATCCTTTCTAATCCCGGAACTGGCCCTGAGGCCTTGAGCTCTTTCTCTGATGAAGACTTTCATTCCTGGACACTCCCATCCCCCCACGCACTCCAACTACCTGATAAACAGCCTCTAATAGTCAAGAAAAGTTCGTCTCTCCTCTCTTTACACACACTCTCCCCTCACCAGTTCCTTCTCCCTCTTTAGAAGAAGGCTGACCGGGCCCTTCATTTTGGGTTGTGCCCAATGACTTCCAAGTATGTGACCCGTTGCTAACACTTCAGCGTTTCTCTAATCTGGCTCCTCTTGGGACCTAGATCTTTTTCATCACACTTCCCATCATTTGTTTTGTGTTCCCATCCTGTGTGTGTGCGTGAGAGGGAGAGCACGTGTCTTTTCTCTCTTCAATGCCAGTAACCCGTTTTCACCCAGACTCCGCATCCCATTTGTCGTCGGAGGCACAGCAGGACGGGTCGGCCCCTACGTGAGCTCTGGCCCGCCCCTCCTTCCACCTCAGCATCCTGCTTGGAACTTTCTCCCAAGTAGACGCTGCTAATTAACTCAGCCTGAACCCCGGTCTCAGGGCTACGTGTTCACATGAAAGGGCTGTTGAGACCACGAGGATCTCCCCGCTTCCTGCAGAGGGAAGATCAATCTCTCCTTTCCCTTCAACTTATAGTCAACTTTCTCCAGGAAGTAGCTGTTCCTTATTTTATACTATGTCAGAGGTAGCAGTTAAATCCTGGAGTTTTTATTTGGAGTTTTTATTTGAGAAGTTGCATGGAGGGTTTCAACAAGTGTTCCAAAGCAGGTTCTTTTCCCTTGGTCCTGCTCGGTTAATTATGTCTGGCTCATGTACATCCTGTTAATTTAAAGCGTGTCTCTGTGATCTGCAATTTCCCCTCATCAATACCGTTGAGGACCAAGCAGTCTGCAGAGTTTATTTGTTCTATCTTATGCTAAAAACAAAAACATGGAACTGTTTGTGACCGAGGCCTGCCCTGATGTTTGGAAACCACAGGATGGGCTCTTGGTCCCCTGCAGTGAGTCCTGGTAGGGCTGTGGGGATAGCTGAGGGGGTCTGATAAAACCCAGGGCCTGGCACCCTGCAGCTTTTAAAGAGTGAGCTGAGACGCACTGCTGTTAGGAGACGCAGGAGTGCGGCTTGTTTATCTCCACTTTCTCCATGGACATCTCTGGACACATAGGGTTGCTGTTTTGTTTTGACTGATTTGGACTTTTTTCCCCCTCATGGTTAAAAGAGCAAACAAGCTTTAAAAATGACCTAATCTTTGTCCAATGTGACTTCATGGGAAGTCACCAATCTCCCCAGAGTGCAGAGATGGAGCAGGGCTAGTGCTAGGAAAGGAGATTAGGAATTCAGAAACTTCGAAGCCATATAAACAGCCATGGAAGTATTGCATGAGTCGGACCTCGGTTCCCCATCCGCAAAAAATGCCAGTTGTTTTTTTTTAAATCTTTTTTTTAAAATTTATTTTTGGCTGCGTTGGGTCTTCATTGCTGCGCGTGGGCTTTCTCTAGTTGTGGTGAGCGGGGGCTACTCTTCGTTGTGGTGCGCGGGCTCCTCATTGTGGTGGCTTCTCTTGTTGCGGAGCATGGGCTCTAGGTACGCGGGCTTCAGTAGTTGTGGCTCGCGGGCTCAGTAGTTGTGGCTCGTGGGCTCTAGAGCGCAGGCTCAGTAGTTGTGGCGCACGGGCTTAGTTGCTCCGCGGCATGTGGGATCTTCCCAGACCAGGGCTCGAACCTGTGTCCCCTGCATTGGCAGGCAGATTCTTAACCTCTGCACCATCAAGGAAGTCCTGCCAGGTTTTTAAATAAGGAAGAAATTTAAAGATCTTTCAGTGTAAAGAATACATAGATTATTTTTTATTAATTATTTATTGGAGTATAATTGATTTACAATGTTGTGTTAGTTTCTGCTGTATGGCACGGTGATGCATAGATTATTATAATGACTATAGGTAATATAATGTAGGTATAGTGTACACACTATTCCTTTTGTGTGAATCCGCCCGAGGCATGACTATGACTCCTGGTCGACAATGAAGAGGACAAAGGTTTAGGGAACCCTGGACTGGACTTGAGAAGTTCGCCCTCGAGCCCCAACTACTGGTGATGGTTACTTCAGCATTAGTATTTTATAGATTATACTTTACAAATAGAACTCATGCTCCTTGTAAAAACATCCAAACAACAGAAATATTTAAAGTATGTAAAGCAAAAGTCGCTGGGCCTGCCTCCCCAGAAGGGGGTCTGCAGGGTGGTGACCATCCACCTGGATCTCTTCCAGGCACGCACACTGAGAACTGTTTGTTTGAACGAAAGTTAGGTCATACTCTGTGCATTGTTCTGCGTGACAGTGCATCTTTTATTCTTAAGTGGAAGTGACATGGGGTGGGAAGTAAGCGCAGGCTTCTGCATCAGAGCTGTAAGCCCCCAGCCCCTTCTGTTACTGGCTGTGTGTTTTGGGGCAAATTGCGTAACTTCTTTGAATCTCATCTTTTAAAATGGGTACTGGGGACTTCCTTGGTGGTCCAGTGGTTAGGACTCTGAGCTTCCACTGCTGGGGGTCAGGGTTCAATCCCTGATCAGGGAACTAAGGTCCCACGCTATTTCACGTCTAGAGCTTTTATGCAGATTAGAGGTGATGTATGTAAAATGCCAGGCACATGCTGAGTAGGGAGGATCATGATTATTTCTAATAAACTTTAAATTCTAGGGTATTTTTCATTCTTGAACTGCCAAAATGCTAGATTTTTCTCCTAATTTGAGCAAGATTGGCTATAGTTCATAAAGACACTCTCTTAGATGTTTTATTTCAGTAAATTCTCAGTGGAGTTCACTCCCGTTTTCTTTTTTTAAATCAGTGTTTTCCAACCTTGATTCCATGTTAGAATTACTTGGGAAGCTTATAAAAACCCCAGACCAGGCCACACCACAGAACGACGTCAGAATCTCTGTGGGCAGGACCTATGCCTCTGGATTTTTCTAAAGATCCCCAGGTGAGCCCAACACTCAAGCCTGGCAGAGAATCGTCACTTTCTGTGATGCTGTATATGCTCTCAAGAAATAAACATACAGGCCAGAACAGAGTGGATTTCATTTGCTCAATGTGTTTGTGTTAACGGAAGATTTTATTACCTTTCCTCTTTCAGTGGAGTGTAATTAATATTTAAATACACACGCAGAGTGAACGCCCAGATAAAATTAAATCAAAGTATTGCAAATTGTAAAGTATATATATTTTTATTATAAAGCACATTAAAGAATATTTAGAAAGTAGAAAAAAGCAAGCAAGCAAGCAATTCACAAATAGTCCCACCACCTTTGTATATATGTATTTCTGCTATTGTACTAGCAATGGTGCATTTATTTTTTTCTATAAATAGATTCTACAATATATAATTATCATATCAAACATTATCATTCTTTTTCATTAGGGAACAATTAGGGAACGATTCCATTATAGAGAAATTGGCTTCGGGCTCGGCGCTCTGAAGGGGCTCCGAGCCAAGTATGATTCCTGCTAACCTTGGCCACAGTGGAGAGTCTACGTTCCTTCAAAGCCTTTTTTTTTTTTTAATTTTATTTATTTATTTATTTATTTATTTTTGGCTGTGTTGGGTCTTCGTTTCTGTGTGAGGGCTTCCTCTAGTTGCGGCAAGCGGGGGCCACTCTTCATCGCGGTGCGCGGGCCTCTCACTATCGTGGCCTCTCTTGTTGCGGAGCACAGGCTCCAGACGCGCAGGCTCAGTAGTTGTGTCTCACGGGCCTAGTTGCTCCGCGGCATGTGGGATCTTCCCAGACCAGGGCTCGAACCCGTGTTCCCTGCATTGGCAGGCAGATTCTCAACCACTGCGCCACCAAGGAAGCCCCTTCAAAGCCTTTTTGTTACCTTTATTCATCTTCTCTTTCAGAATGGAATAACGCAATGGAAATGTGCAGGTGATAACGGGGATTGGCTGGAATCAGGAGAGGGAAGACGATCGTTTCCGCAAGTAACTGTGAAGCCAGGTTATAGGAATTTGTTCTCCACAGTGAAAGCTTCACTTATTAAGAAGCTCTTCACAAAACCTGTGGAAAATGCACAAGCAACGGTTGGCAGTGGCTGTCGCCAGGGGGAATCGTGTAGCTGGGGGAGAAGAGTCACCCTACGCCCTTCCAGACCATATTCACATATTTCTTCCCCCAGAAAGCAAATACAGAGTTTAAAACGACCTATTCTTCTTTTCTGGAATATGATTTTTCTTTCTTTTTCTGAAATTGAAGTATAGTTGATTTACAATGTTGTATTAGTTTCAGGCGCAGTGAAAAGTGATTCAGTTATACATATAAAAACAGTCTATTTTTGGGGGGGGATTTTTGTTTTTTTTTATTCAAACAGAAAGTCACAAAAATTATAATCATCCTCATCAGTTCACTCAGTCCCATGTAACTAATTTTTTTTTCATCTTGATCTTTTGTTAGCACTTTTATGAGTTCATCAGTTTTTCATTAGAGTTCTGAAAATGCTTATTCATTCAGTTCAGCAGTACAGTTACCAGAAACCTGTACTTGTCAGAGTCTTTTCCATGAATTCCTTGAAGATGAAACCCTTTTATAGGAACATTTTTGCTAAAGCATCAGAGTACACCCAGAACTGTCTGTAAATGACAAAGACTTAAAAATGACCACGGTTAAAGATTTGATGAAAGTTCATAATAATCCAATTGACAAGGAAATTTAGTTATTTCTGAGATATACATTTTAAAGTAATAACTAGAATTATGACTTATAACATTATACCAGAACATATAAGTTTTTAGAAATTTCATGTAATGTCTGAAACATTTATATTAACATATTTCCATACAAATAACCCAAAGAAAGTTTAGTATTAGTTGTTTTGTTTGTTTGTTTGTTTGTTTTATACTGCAGGTTCTTATTAGTCATCAATATTATACACATCAGTGTATACATGTCAATCCCAATCGCCCAATTCAGCACACCACCATCCCCACCCCACCGCGGTTTTCCCCCCTTGGTGTCCATACATTTGTTCTCTACATCTGTGTCTCAACTTCTGCCCTGCAAACTGGTTCATCTGTACCATTTTTCTAGGTTCCACATACATGCGTTAATATACAATACTTGTTTTTCTCTTTCTGACTTACTTCACTCTGTATGACAGTCTCTAGATCCATCCACGTCTCAACAAATGACTCAATTTCGTTCCTTTTTAGGGCTGAGTAATATTCCATTGTATATATGTACCACATCTTCTTTATCCATTCGTCTGTCGATGGGCATTTAGGTTGCTTCCATGACCTGGCTATTGTAAATAGTGCTGCAATGAACTTTGGGGTGCATGTGTCTTTTTGAATTATGGTTTTCTCTGGGTATATGCCCAGTAGTGGGATTGCTGGATCATATGGTAAATCTATTTTTAGTTTTTTAAGGAACCTCCATACTGTTCTCCATAGTGGCTGTATCAATTTACATTCCCACCAACAGTGCAAGAGGGTTCCCTTTTCTCCACACCCTCTCCAGCATTTGTTGTTTGTAGATTTTCTGATGATGCCCATTCTAACTGGTGTGAGGTGATACCTCATTGTAGTTTTGATTTGCATTCTCTAATAATTAGTGATGTTGAGCAGCTTTTCATGTGCTTCTTGGCCATCTGTATGTCTTCTTTGGAGAAATGTCTATTTAGGTCTTCTGCCCATTTTTGGATTGGGTTGTTTGTTTCTTTAAGATTGAGCTGCATGAGCTGAAAAACAGTCTATTCTTGACTGATAACTGCTTTCTATTGGCCCTTCTCTGGGACAGGTGCTGTCTTGTGTATTTTTATGTAAGTTTTCTCATTTTCTGGATTCACGTTTGCCTTGTCGTAACAGTTGTTCCAAATATGCAGATACGTCTTGACCTTTCAAAGCTTGCTGATAATTCTGCCTACAGGTATTCGTAAGAACCCAAGGACAAACAGCAAGGCAATTCGCTGGACTTGAGGCCACAAGGCAGGTGTATTGAAGGGAATGGGTCATGGGCGGAACATACTTAGACATACTTAGTGGGGTGAGAGGGAAGGAACCTTTCTGACGGGGGAGATTCCAGGGGAGGAAGGGAGATTTCCGAGGTTGTCTCTGTGGCAGGAGGACATTTGTGGAGTGTAGGGGGAGGACACAGGTGCCGCCTGAGAGGGAATGCAACCAGAGCAATCCCGCACCCGATGAGGGGCCCATTTATCTTGGGGTCCCATGCCTGACAACCCCAGCCAGTGGCCCTTTGCCCGTTCTTCATCATAAAGTGAACCCTGTGGGGAGTGGAAGATGAGTTTAAAGCAGTGTCAGCCCAGCAGGCCTCAGGAGACATTGCTGACTGACTGCACTGATCTAACTCCAGGAGAGGGGAGGCCCCGAATTTTGGGGGGCCCTATGCCCTGCACTGCACAGTCTGTGAAGAGGGAGCATTTATACCTATTGTCCTAACTGAACTAGAGGCAAAGGAGCCGAGTGATGACCCTGAAAAGTGGGCTGGCATTTGCAGCTACATGGATGGACCTAGAGATGATCATACCAAGTGAAGTAAGTTAGACAAAGACAAATATCATATGATATCACTTATATGTGGAATCTAAAATATGACACAAATGAACTTATCTACAAGGCAGAAACAGACACACAGACGTAGAGAACAGACTTGTGGTTGCAAAGAGGGAGGGGGCATGGGGGGGATGGAGTGGGAGTTTGGGATTAGCAGATGCAAACTATTATACTGATATATAAGCTGGATAAACAACAAGGTCCTACTGTATAGCACAGGGAACTATATTCAATATCCTGTAATAAACCATAATGGAAAAGAAAAAAGGAGTGGGCTGGGACATTTTCCACAGCCCCAAAGGTCCTGGAGACAGAAGGGAATGTTCTTGGTACCCCTTGGAAGGAGAAATGGCCAGTGTAGATGCAAAGGAGAGGTTTTGGAATAAAATGGATGTCCCTCCAAATAACCCACCAGTGAAGATTCTCTGGTCAGGTCCTCACAGAAGCATTTCCAGGTAACTGTCACCTGTGCCAGGAAGGAAGACAGGAAGCATGACTGTGACCGTTTCCACGGCCCCCTCAAGCATCCCTGACCACACAGCTGGTCACCTTTGGGTAAGTCAGCCACTCACAGGGTTCATGCCATTCTGCTGCTGCAGGTGTCCTGTCTGGCTTCTTACTGATTTCCTTCAGATTTTATTACAACTTGCAGTGATTTTCTTTCTTTGTTTTCTTGGTTTGTTTGTTTTTCCATCTTTCACCCCACTGGACAGTAAGCTGTGTGAAGGTGGGGAGTACGTCATCTGTCTGGGTTAATCACCTCTGTGGCTAGACGGTGCCTAGCACAGAGTAGGTAGTTAATATTTGCTAAGTTAAAAGGATAAGTTAAAGAATATTCAAGAATAAATGAATACGTGGAATTTATTAACCTAGTGTAACGCAAGATTAAAGTACTAATCATTCTTGTGTTTTAACCTGTTTCACTCCATGCCAGCCTAGGCCTGTGGTTTCTTAGATTTTCCTTTATTTTTAGGCATGCAGTTTCTATCCTAGCACTTGGGTCACTACCTGATTGTTATTTACCTACTTCAGCCACCAAGAGAGTGTGAGATGACAGGGGGACACCAGGACTAGAAAGCCTGCCCTGTGAGCTGGTACCTCTGACCTTATTTCTTGTCCCTTTATGACGCGTTCCAACCACCCTGAAGACCCCCAGACTCTCGAGTGCACCATGCTCCCTTCCATCCCCGGGCCTTTGCACAGACCGTTCCTTCTAACTTCCTCCTGCCCCTGCTTTGACCTCTGCTTCTGAGTTGAGCACCCTTCACATGGGCTCCTGTACCGTCCTGTGTATCTCCAGTCTCACACTTAGCTCATTAGCCTGTAATTGCATGTTTAAGTATTTGTTTTTATTTACTCACTGAATATTATCTGAGCACCCAGGATGTCTTAGGCATGGCTCTGGGTACCGGGAATACAGTAGTAGACAAAATAGGCAAGGTCTCTGCTCTCTGGAGCTTACATTTTAGTGGAAAGAGATAAGCAGTTAACAAATAGAGACTCAGTTATATGTCATGTGCTAATAAGTGCTATAAAGAAATAAAACAGGGAAGGCAGAGACGAATACAGGTCGGAAGCCTATTTTAGATAAAGTGATTAGGAAAGGCATCCGACAAGGGAACGCTTGTTTTATCATCAGCTCAAAGGAATTAGGGGAACAAGCTACGAAGATGTCTGGGTACATAGTGTTCAAGTGGCAGAAACAGCCAGTGCAAAGGCCCTGAGGCAGGAATGTGCTTGACATATTCAGGACATTGAATAAGCAGAAGTGGTGTGGCTAGAGCAGAGTGACCATGTTACCCTCAAATCCAAGTAAGCTCCATGAGGTTAGAGACCGCATCCCCCTGGCTCAAGGTGTATCCCTAATGTCTAGCATGGGGCTGGCACATGCCCTGAAGGTGTTGAAGGAATTCACACCTTGGAACAGCTTACCCATTTGTCTAGTTTCACCATCAGGTCCTGAATGAAATAGACAGCAAGGAAGCCACTGAGCCTTTGGACAAGGGCAGGTCTGGGCGATGGAGGAACTGAGTAAATAAATAAGAACAGTAAAGGGTTGAGGGGTTGAGAATAAATCTGAGGGTCCTGCTTAGTGCTACAGGGATCAAGGCTCATTATGGCAGAGGGCTCTGGAAATGACTTATTTTCTTTCTCTTTATTTATTTATTTATTTATTTATTTATTTATTTAGTCCGTGCTGGGTCTTAGCTGCTGCACGCGGGATCCTCGCCGCGGTGTGTGGGATCTTTAGTTGCGACATGTGGACCTCTCAGTCACAGCATGTGGACTCCCAGTTGCGCACACATGCGGGATCTTAGTTCCCTGACCAGGGATCGAACCCAGCCCCCCTGCATTGGGAGCACAGAGTCTTACCCACTGGGAAGTCTTCCCACCAGGGAAGTCCCTGGAAATGACTTCTTATTACTACATTGTGTTACTAAAGCTCACTCTATGAAGTTACTTTCATACCAGATAAATCCAGTATCCTCTACTCACTAGTAGTGTCTGGTACTGCACTAAATGTTTTGTGTGGATTCATTTGGCATGATTGTTATGGAGATTGCATGAGATGACCTCTCCATTTTACAGATGAACAAACTGACGTTCAGTGAGATCAAGTAACTGGCCGAAGGTTACACAGCTAATGGCAGAGACAAGCCATGAAAGCAAGCAGTAGGATCCTGAAGGCTCCGCTCCTGACCACGGTACCGTAAACGCCCCCTCCTCCTAGCCCATCATGGTGGCAGCTGAACGCAGGCACAGACTGAAACTCAAATTTCAGTTAGATTTGACCCCAAATCAGTGTATTTTCAAGTCAGATGACAGCAGCTGCCCCATGTTTTTCTCCTGGATTGGGATCAATCCAGACATGAGTATAAGGACCAACTACGGTGGGAGGAAAGTCTTTGACAAGGAATCCATGTCCCACGAGGCTCGAAAGTGACTGAGGGCAGTGCGCCTCACTAGGAGGACGCCTGGCGATAAAAGGAAGTTGTGTCTAACAAGGGAACGTCTGGAATTTTTCATGAAAAATGGCAGCCCACCCCTGGAAAAACTGTGTCACGTTCCATCTCTCCAAGACGCAGATGAGATGCGCAGTGTTCCCGCTGAAACAAGTACTGACAGGAATTCTGGCGGCAGGAAGAACAGCAGCGCCCACCATAGAGATCAAGATACGCCTCCAAAAACAACAGGTCGTGATTCATTCACTTGCAACGTGAAGGACACGCAGGGATGTTTTAGTTGTTAATTCCTGGCCTCACCATCCAGGTCCTACAGTGGGAACTCATCAGATTGCTCTGTGTGGTCTCTCACACTATCGCAACCCTCTTCCAAGGATATATGGAACTCGTTACGATGACGAACTCAAGCCCTGCTAAGGGTGACAAGTTCCCTGAGAAGACCTTTAAAAGGAGCAACGTGGGCTTTCCCATCTCTCTCTCTTTTCCTCTTAGATTCTCTAAAGAAGAAATCAAAGAGACCGAAAGCAGGAAGTCGCCTTTATCCTGTGATCTCACTACATCCCACTTGGTGCTTCAGTGCCCCAAAGGGAGGCCTCTTCCCTGAAGTGATGAGAAAGATGCTATTTGGAAGATCTGAGTGGCCGTTGGAGCTTACGGCGGTCTTGTCAGCAGGATGTCGGTTGCTTGATCAGGGGCTTAAATCATAATCTCCAGGAGACTCCTGTGGCTAAAACTCTAAAGAGTTGACATGAGGGCAAAACAATTGAGGAATTCATCCCACAGATTAGAGGAAAACAAGCGGATGCCTGGGAGATGCTGGGGCCAGTTCCCTTACAGCACCATGAAAGACTTCAACACCAGATTAGATATCCTTCCTGCCCTGTAACTTACTTGCTGGATTTTCTGTGAGAACACTGACATCTTTATCAGGCAAGAGGGACTCAGGAACATCAATCCCTCAGAGGAAAGAGAGCCCATGAAAACACGTCAGGATTAAAACAGATCAGGACAAGCTCTAATGGTGAAAACAAGACCCGCCTGTATCTGGTCCAGAGGGAGAGTCGGTTCACGTGCAGCTTGTGGCACCACAATTCAGGGCTGATTGCCAGAAATCCTGTCACTGGCCCTCACGAACCATGGCATGAACTCTACGTATTTGAGAGCACGATGTTGTTGGTATGCTTATTGTGAATATGTTGGTAAGAAACTGACGGCCAGTAGTTAATGTCAGGAAGCCAGATCTCCTTTTCAAACACAGCACAATGTTTTTTTTGTTTGTTTGTTTGTTTGTTTTTGTTTTTTTATGTGGTTCCACTGTTCCTCAGCAGCAGAAAAAGTATTTGGTTGAGAGTTGAGAAACCTGGGTCTGATTTTGGTTTTGCCACTAACTGGATGAACTTGTGCAAGGCCTTGGACCAAACACAATGGAAGATATAAAGATGAACAAGCCAAGGCAGCTGCCCTAAAGGAACTTGCATCCAAACTGAGGAGACAGGCAGATAAAAACCTGAAGGAGAGAGGGAGGGGGGAATGATAGATGCACAAATGAAGTACGAAGTGTTAAGATAATACAAAGAAGGAGGAGATTAATTTCAACTGGTCAAGGCGCTTAACGGGCATATAAGGAGGGCACTCTATGTGGAGGAGATAACGTTTTTTAAAAACCCACAATGAGATACCACTGCCCACCCATTAGGATGGCTGCTATCAAAAAGTAGCTGGTGAGGATGTGGAGAAAAGGGAACCCTTGTACACTGTTGGTGGGAATGTAAGATGGTGCAGCTGCTATGGAAAACAGTATGGAGGTTCTTCAGAAAATTAAAAATAGAACTACCATGTGATGCAGCAGTGCCGCTTCTGGGTATATACCTGAAAGGATTGAAAGGAGGGACCTGAATGGATATTTGTACATCCTTGTTAATAGTAGCATTATTCATAAGAGTCAAAAGGTGGAAGCAAACTAAGCATCCATTGATGGATGAATGGATAAACAAATGTGGTCTATTCATACAGTGAAATTTTATTCATCCCCAAAAAGGAAGGGAATTCTGACACATCCTACAACATGAATAAATCTTGAGGACATTATGCTAAGTGAAATAAGCCAATCACAGAAAGACAAATTCTGTAAGACTTGACTTATGTGAGATCCTTAGTCAATTCATAAAGTAGGATGGTGGTCGTCAGAGGCTTGGGGGCAGGAATGGGGAGTTATTGTTTCATGGGTACAGAGTTTCAGTTTTGCAAGATAAAAAGAGTGTGTAGATGGCCAGTGGTGATGGTTGAACAACAGTGCAAGTGTACTTAATGCCAGTGAACCACACACTTAAAAATGGTTATAAGAGAGTAAGTTTTATGTTATGTGTGTTTCACCACAAAAAAGGCCCCAAAACAACAACAACAACAAACAAGAGGCAGAGTGGGGCTTCCCTGGTGGCGCAGTGGTTGAGAGTCTGCCTGCCAATGCAGGGGACACGGGTTCGAGCCCTGGTCTGGGAAGATCCCACATGCCGCACAGCAACTGGGCCCGTGAGCCACAACTACTGAGCCTGCACGTCTGGAGCCCGTGCTCCTCAACAAGAGAGGCTGCGATAGTGAGAGGCCCGCGCACCGCGATGAAGAGTGGCCCCCGCTTGCCACAACTAGAGAAAGCCCTCGCACAGAAACGAAGACCCAACGCAGCCAAAAATAAATAAATAAAATTTAAAAATAAAATAAAATAACAAATGTTCAAGTACAATTGGTGTCTAAAAAAAAAAAAGAATTCCCCCACCCTTGGTATCTAATCAAGTTCCTTTCTACCTCCCCTTGATACCTAACCAATTTCTTAAAAAAAAAAAAAGAGGCAGAGTGAATTTAAAGGGAAGGAAGAGTCTGGGAGCAGAGGCCTCAGGAGATGGATTGGCAGGTAAAAGCAAATCAGGTCTGAGTCACCGTAAGCCGCGTCTTTTGCTCCGTGTTGTGCAACAGTGAGAGGGGAGAGGATGAAAAGAAGAGATTCCAACTAGGTGATCTCTGGGGAGAAACAGCTGTGTCTTGAAAATTACACAATAAACATCAATGGTCATGTTTAGTATAAATAAATGTTATGCTCTTTTGCTGTAAATATGGTATTTGGAACTCTCCCAAAGTCGTTCCTGTTATTGAAGTTGGAGAGAAGCAGAAAGAGTCTTATTCCAAGTTAGAAAAGTCCCATGAAAGCTCTGCTCCTTACCCATCACCCCAGACAAGCATCTTTCTATCTGTATCAGGTGAGGATCCCAGGAAGCACATCTAAATCAGGATAATTAGAGGAGGACTGAGTAAAGGCACCCTTTACAAAGATGTGCATGGGGAATCACCAAGGATGGAGTAGTGTTTTAGAGCAAGCAGTAGGGATTGTTACCATCCCTAGACCCATAGAGTCAGGGGAGGGGGTAGTTACTGGGTCAAGAAGGAATGAGTCACACGGCTCAGAGACTGTCCTGAGAGGTACAGTGACCTTTGGTGCACGGATGCAGCCAGTCCTAGGCAATCTCACAGGGAGGGAACCTGGGGGGGAAAAATACCCTTAACTCACTCCTTTTAAGTGAGTCTGGGGACCTCCTGCCAGGGTTTCCCCTTGGCCGAGGCCCAGCTGGAAGCCAGAGGTTAAGAAACCCGTCTCTCTAACGGTATCCGTTAGAGACACATCTCACGGATGTGTCTCTCTACCTTAACGAATGTCAGCATCCCCTGGAAGGCTTGGCAAAACACAGATTGCTGGACCCCACCCCAAAGCTTCTAATTCAGTAGGTCTAAGGTGGGGCTTGAGAATTTGCATGTTTAACAAGTTCCCAGGTGCTACTGATGCCGCTTATCTGGGGACCACGTTGGAGACAAGCCCACACAGGTGGGCCTCCAGCAACAAATAGAGGAAGACAGGTGGAGAAGGTGTCTGGGACGACAAACAACCTGTTGAATGTAGTTAAAGGTGTTCCCGGACCTCATGTTAAGTCTGCAAGCTTTGCAGGCCTCCGTTTCCTCGCCTATGAAGTGAGAGAGATCTGTATGCTCCCTTCTAGAGCATTCTGTGCTCCCATGGACGCCAGGCTGCAGAACTGATTCCACGTTCTTTGGGTGACCACGAAGGCTGCTTTTGTTACAGGTAAAGCAGTTTCTCTCTCCGTAGACTGTCTAGTGGTGGAGCGCGGTTCACCGAGAGTGAGATGAGTTGTGTGGTGGAGTCTTACATATGTTTCGTACTTGTTTTTCCTGTTGGATGTAACACTGTTTGGGAAAGGATGTAAACACTTGACTTTTCCACATTATTTCCTTACAGATGAAAAGAGCTGTTCACTCCATCAGATAAACTGTCTTCCAAAGTCGGGAGGCCCTGTGTGATTTGTGTAAAATCAGGCATCAAGGCGATCGTTTTAAATATAGCAGGAGAACGCACGTACTTAACAAAAGCCCAGTCAGTTTATACTAATTTTGCCTATGAAATCACTGTACGCTATTTTGCCTATAAAATACTTTTCTCTTTTCAAGAGCTGATTTGTTAAAACCAAAAGACACCAGTTGTCCTCCTGGTCATAGGTGGCCCTGCACGTGTGGGACACGTATGTGCTTGAATGTTTACGCGTCTCCTTGTGGGTGTTTGTTTTTGTGTCCTGGATATTTGCAGTCATGCAGATGATAGATGGGCACGGCTGAAAGGGGTTGGAACATTCCCATCTGTTCCTGGGTTCCCGTTTTGTCTTCATTCAGTTTTTCAAAAGACATTTCTTAAATTCTTATGCAATGGCTGGTTAAAAATAGACTCCTTCTCAGCAGTTAGAAACTGCCACTTCCAGGCACCTTCATCTTTTGAACAATCATTTTACTTTCTTTTCAGGGTGTCTCTGACCCAGAAACTTAAGCTGCTCTTAAATACTGATTCATGTATTCATTCACTCATTGTGGCTAGGAAGTCATCCGTTTGTAAGTCATGGGGAAGATGGCAGTGGGAAATTTGTGTCCCAATTCTGACCAAATTCTGACAATTCTGACAATTCTGTTAGTATTTTGCCTATATACACTTATTTGTATTATTTTTTAGATTCCACACATAAGTGATACGGTATCTGCCTTTCTCTGACTTATTTCACAAAGTATAATATTCTCTAGGTCCATCCATGTCGCTCCAAATGGCAGAATTTCATTTGTTTTATGGCTGAGTAATATTCCATTGTGTATATATGTGTACACACCACATCTTCTTTATCCAGCTGTATGTTGATGGACACTTGGTTTGCTTCCATCCCTTGGCTATTGTAAATAATGCTGCTATGAACATTGGGGCGCATGTAGCTTTCAAATTAGTGTTTCATTTCTCTTCAATGGATACCCAGGAGTGGAATTGCTGGATCATCTGGTAGTTCTATTTTTAGTTTTTTGAGCAACCTCCATACTGTTTTCCATAGTGGCTGCTCCAATTTACATTCCCATCAACAGTGTAGGAGGGTTCCCTTTTCTCCACATCCTCACCAACGTTTGTTATTTGTGGTCTTTTTGATGACAGCCATTCTGACAGGAGTAAGGTGGTACCTCATTGTGGTTTTGATTTGCATTTCTCTTGATGATTAGCGATGCTGAGCATCTTTTCATGTGCCTGTTGGCCATCTGTATGTCTTCTTTGGAAAAATGTCTGTTCAGGTCTTCTGCCCATTTTTTTGATTGGGTTTTTTGTTTTTTTGTTGTTGAGTTGTATGAGCTGTTTATATATTTTAGATATTAACCCCTTGTTGGTCATTTCATTTGCAAATATTTCCTCCCATTCCCATGGATGTCTTTTTGTTTTGTCAATGGTTTCCTTTGCTGTGTAAAAGCTTTTAAGTTTAATTATGTCCATTTGTTTATTTTTGCTTTTATTTCTTTTGCTTTAGGAGACAGATCCAAAGAAATATTGGTACAATTTATGTCAAAGAATGTTCTGCCTATGTTCTCTTCTAGGGGTTTATGGCTTCAAGTCTTATATTTAGGTCTTTAATCCATCTCGAGTTTATTTTTGCATATGGTATGAGGAAATGATCTAATCTCATTCTTTTATATGTCCAGTTTTCCCAGCACCACTTATTGAAGAGACTGTCTTTTCTCCATTGCATATTCTTGCCTCCTTTGTTGTAGATTAATTGGCCATGGACCATACTTGTGTGGGTTTATTTCTGGTATTCTCTACTTTGTTTCATTGATCTATGTGTCTGTTTTTGCGGAATCTAAAAATAAAGCAAACAGATGTATAAGACAAAACAGAAACAGACTCACAGACATAGACATCAAGCTAGTGGTTACCAATGGGGAGAGGGAGGTGGGAAGGGCAAGATAGGGGTGTGGGATTAAGAGATACAAACTACTATGCATAAAATAGATAAGCAACAAGGATATATTATACAGCACAAGGAAACATATCCACTGGTTTGCAATAACTTTTTTTTTAACATCTTTATTGGAGTATAATTGCTTTACAATGTTAACGAAGTGAGTCAGCTATATGTAAACATATATCCCCATATCCCCTCCCTCTTGTGTCTCCCTCCCACCTTCCCTATCCTACCCCTCTAGGTGGTCACAAAGCACCAAGCTGATCTCCCACTAGCCATGCAGCTGCTCCCCACTAGCTATCTATTTTACATTTGGTAGTGTATATATGTCCATGCCACTCTCTCACTTTGTCCCAGCTTACCCTTCCCCCTCCCTGTGTCCTCAAGTCCATTCTCTACATCTGTGTCTTTATTCCTGGCCTGCCCCTAGGTTCTTCAGAACCATTTTTTTTTTTAAGAGTCCATATATATGTGTTAGCATATGGTATTTGTTTTTCTCTTTCTGACTTACTTCACTCTGTATGATAGTCTCTAGGTCCATCCACCTCACTACAAATAACTCAATTTCGTTTCTTTTTACGGCTGAGTAATATTCCATTGTATATATGTGCCACATCTTCTTTATCCATTCATCTGTCGATGGACACTTAGGTGGCTTCCATATCCTGGCTATTGTAAATAGAGCTGCAGTGAACATTGTGGTACATGACTCTTTTTGAATTATGGTTTTCTCAGGGTATATGCCCAGTAGCGGGATTGCTGGGTCATATGGTAGTTCTATTTTTAGCTTTTTAAGGAACCTCCATACTGTTCTCCATAGTGGCTGTATCAATTTACATTCCCACCAACAGTGCAAGAGGGTTCCCTTTTCTCCACACCCTCTCCAGCATTTATTGTTTGTAGATTTTTTGATGATGGCCATTCTGACTGGTGTGAGGTGATACCTCATTGTAGTTTTGATTTGCATTTCTCTAATGATTACTGGTGTTTGAGCATCCTTTTCATGTGTTTGTTGGCAATCTGTATATCTTCTTTGGAGAAATGTCTATTTAGGTCTTCTGCCCATTTTTGGATTGCGTGGTTTGTTTTTTTAATATTGAGCAGCATGAGCTTGCTTGTAAATTTTGGAGATTAATCCTTGTCAGTTGCTTCATTTGCAAATATTTCTCCCATTCTGAGGGTTGTCTTTTCATCTTGTTTATGGTTTCCTTTTCTGTGCAAAAGCTTTAAGTATTCGTTAGGTCCCATTGTTTATTTTTGTTTTTATTTCCATTTCTCTAGGAGGTGGGTCAAAAAGGATCTTTCTGTGATTTATGTCATAGAGTGTTCTGCCTATGTTTTCCTCTAAGAGTTTTATAGTGTCTGGACTTACACTTAGGTCTTTAATCCATTTTGAGTTTATTTTTGTGTATGGTTGTTAGGGAGTGTTCTAATTTCATTCTTTTACAGGTAGCTGCCCAGTTTTCCAGCACCACTTATCGAAGAGGCTGTCTTTTCTCCATTGTATATTCTGGCCTCCTTTATAAAAAATAAGGTGACCATATGTGTGTGGGTTTATCTCTGGGCTTTCTATCCTGTTCCATTGATCTATGTTTCTGTTTTTGTGCCAGTACCTTACTGTAGCTTTGTAGTATAGTCTGAAGTCAGGGAGCCTGATTCCTCCAGCTCCGTTTTTCTTTCTCAAGATTGTTTGGCTATTCGGGGTCTTTTGTGTTTCCATACAAATTGTGAAATTTTTTGTTCTAGTTCTGTGAAAAATGCCTTTGGAAGTTTGATAGGGATTGCATTGCATCTGTAGATTGCTCTGTGTAGTATAGTCATTTTCACAATGTTGAAACTTCCAATCCAAGAACATGGTATATCTCTCCAACAGTCTGTATCATCTTTAATTTCTTTCATCAGTGTCTTTTTTTTTTTTTAATTATTTTATTTATTTATTTATGGCTGGGCTGGGTCCTCGTTTCCGCGTGAGGGCTTTCTCCAGTTATGGCAAGCGGGGGCCACTCTTCATCGTGGTGCGCGGGCCTCTCACCACCGTGGCCTCTCTTGTTGCGGAGCACAGGCTCCAGACGTGCAGGCTCAGTAATTGTGGCTCACGGGCCCAGCTGCTCCGCGGCATGTGGGATCTTCCCAGACCAGGGCTCGAACCCGTGTCCCCTGCATTGGCAGGCAGACTCTCAATCACTGTGCCACCAGGGAAGCCCTCATCAGTGTCTTATAGTTTTCTGCATACAGGTCTTTTGTCTCCTTCGGTAGGTTTATTCCTAGGTATTTTATTCTTTTTGTTGCAGTGGTAAATGGGAGTGTTTCCTTAATTTCTCTTTCAAATTTTTCATCATTAGTGTATAGGAATGCAAGGGATTTCTGTGCATTAATTTTGTGTCCTGCTACTTTACCAAATTCATTGATTAGCTCTAGTAGTTTTCTGGTAGCATCTTTAGGATTCTCTACGTGTAGTATCATATCATCTGCAAACAGTGACAGTTTTACTTCTTCTTTTCCAATTTGTATTCCTTTTTCTTCTCTGATTGCTGTGGCTAAAACTTCCAAAACTATGTTGAATAATAGTGGTGAGAGTGGGCAACCTTGCCTTGTTTCTGATCTTAGAGGAAACAGTTTCAGTTTTTCACCATTGAGAACGATGTTGGCTGTGGGTTTGTCATATATGGCCTTCATTATGTTGAGGTAAGTTCCCTCTATGCCTACTTTCTGGAGGGTTTTTACCATAAATGGGTGTGTAATAACTTTTAATGGAGTATAATCTATAAAAATACTGAATCACTATGCTGAATCACCTGAAACTCCTGAAATTGCTGAATCGCAATATAATATTGTAAGTCAACTATTCTTCAGTTTAAAAAAAGGTTCTGGGACTTCCCTGGTGGTCCAGTGGTTAAAACTCTGTGTTCCCAATGCAGGGGGTACAGGTTTGATCCCTGGTCAGGGAGCTAAGATCCCGCATGCCACATGGCACAGCCAATAAATAAAATAAAATAAAATAAAATAAATTTTAAATCCTCAAAAAAAAAGGTTCTATTTATTTATTTATTTATTTATTATTATTATTATTTTTTAAACACCTTTGGTGACATATCAGGGCTATGCTCATAGTAAGTCTTCAAGATGTGTTCTTTTTTAATTTTATTTATTATTATTATTTATGGCTGTGTTGGGTCTTTGTTTCTGTGCTAGGGCTTTCTCTAGTTGTGGCAAGTTGGGGCCACTCTTCATCGTGGTGCGCGGACCTCTCACTATTGCGGCCTCTCTGGTTGCGGAGCACAGGCTCCAGACGCGCAGGCTCAGCAACTGTGGCTCATGGGCCCAGTCACTCCACGGCATGTGGGATCTTCCCAGACCAGGGCTCGAACCCGTGTCCCCTGCATTGGCAGGCAGATTCTCAACCACTGCGCCACCAGGGAAGCCCGGTTCTATTTATTTTGACAAACAAAATAGACAAACAAAACAAGCCAGGATTCTGTTCTAAATATATTACCTCAAGCTGTCAAGGTAACAGCATGAAAATGTCTTTACACTTTTCCATGTAAATTTTGCTCTTTGACAAGTTTCACCTGACTCTAGGGTGGCAATGGTAGACTCAAGCCTCCTTTCTTATAAGTTCAAAATTCACTCATTGTGAACGGAAGGGACAACAGTGTTACCTTTCTGAAGAGAGTAGAGAAGGTACTAAACCAGCTGCTGTTCCTGCCCGCCCGCTTCTTCTTCTTCTTTTTTTTTTTTTTGGCAGCATCAGGTCTTCGTTGCGGCACGCGGGCTTCCCTCTGGTTGTGGTGTACAGCTTTTCTCTCCTCTAGTTGTAGCACGCAGTCTCCAGAGAATGTGGGCTCTGTAGTTTGCGGCGTGCGGGCTCTGTAGTTGAGGTGCTCAGGCTCAGTAGATGTGGCGCATAGGCTTAGTTGCCCTGCAACATGTGGGATCTTAGTTCCCCGATCTGGGATCAAGCCTGTGTCCCCTGCATTGGAAGGTGGATTCTTTACCACTGGACCACCAGGGAAGTCCCATGCCAGCCTGCTTCTTATTCCCTTGTCATTTTTCCTTGGGAGTGGGGTGAGGGTGGGACAGAATATTCGGAGATGCACGTGAATATGGTGAAAAGAACCATAAAGCCAGACGTTTTATTTAAATAGGAAGAAAAAGAAAACTCCCAGTAGGTTTACAGTCTTCCAGGAATTGCCCGATTCTGCATTAGGGAGGCAGGGCATTCTGTTCAGTTAACGGTGGGGCAGGGTGGGGATGGACGAGGTGAGAGGAGAGAGAAACTTTGTCTCTTGGTCTCTTCTCTTGCTCTGACCTACCACAGGCTGAAATGAACTAAGGGACGGGTGGTTCCTGGACCAGTTTTACCACCTCTCGAGAGCCAATGGTTAAATTTTCAGGAATTTTGCAAATTGGTTGATAAACCCATCCATTATTACAATTAAGCATACAAAACTTACAATTAAATAAATTATATTAAAAACAAAGGTATGAAATGTGCAAAGCTTGTAACTTCCTAATTATTTTACTACATTTTACCATTTGTTAAGCTTTTGAGATGATTTACATCTATTATATCTCTATGGTGGAAATACTATATGATGGCATATTATCACTTGTCTCTTTTCCAAGGCTACATTCAGTGATCTCATGTTGGTAGCTAGAAATTGTCCATGGTGGGAGTGTTTACACCAAGGAAATTGGCGAAGCGCTGCAAAACAGGGCATTTTTCCCCCCACCAGAGAGTCAGTTGATAAATATTTGCTAGCACACCAATGCAAGGTACCCTTTGAAGTTTCTTAGGCATAGACTGGCTTAAGTTTCCATAGGCCTTGGGGAGCTGTGGGCAATCCAGCCCAGCGATCTCTGATGATAGGACAGGTTTCCTGAGCAATGCTTGCTGGACCATAATCTTAGGTCTATCACTTGCAGCCCAATTATTCTGTACTGGGGCATCATATCATTCTGCGGATGGAAATATACAATTATATAATCAAATAGAATATAATTCAGAATAAATTTTCAGCAGCTTTATTGAGATATAATTCACATTCCATACAATTCACCCATGTCAAGTGTATGGGTCAATGATTTTTTTAGCATATTCACAGAGTTGTGCAACCATCACCACAATCAATTTAGAAACATGTTGGTCACCTTCTGTGCCCATTAGAGGTTAGTCCCATTTCACCTCAGTCTTCTCTCTCCCATCCTAGCCCTAAGCAACCACCAATTCCCTTTCTTTCTCTATAGATCTGGGCATTTCATATAAATGACATTATACAATAGGTGGGCTTTTGAGACTGGCTTTTTGTACGTAACAGTGTTTTCAAGGTTTATCCAAGTAGTACCATATATCAGTATTTCATTCCTTTTTATTGCTGAATAATATTCCATTGTGTGGATACACTACATTTATTTATACTTTCCTCAGTTAATGGCTATTTGGGTTGTTTCCACTTTTTACCTCCTCTGAATAATGCTGCTATGAACATTCGTGTACAAGATTTTTTGTGGACATAAGTTTCCCTTTCTCTTGGGTGTACACATACCTGGGAGTGGAATTGCTGAGTTGTGTGGTAACTCTACATTTAACAATTTGAGGAACTGCCAAACTGTTTTCCAAAAAGGCTGTGCCGTTTTACATTCTCAACAGCAGTGTATGAGGGTTCCACTTCTCCACATCTTCCCTAACACATTACTGTCTGTCTTTTTTATATTAGCCATCCTAGTAGATGTGAAATGGGATTTCGTTGTGGTTTTGATTTGCATTTCCCTAATGACTAATGATTTTGAGCATATTTTGTTGCTTGTCGGCTATTTGTGTATCTTCTTTGGAGAAATTTCTATTCAGATTTTTTTGCCCATTTTAAATTGAGTTATTTGTCTTTTTATTATTATTATTATTATTTTTAAATTGAGGAGTAGAATCTTAAGCTACAAGTCTTAAGCTAGAACACACTCTTTTTTAAAAAAAATTTATTTATTTATTTATTTATTTATTTATTTATTTATTTTAGGCTGTGTTGGGTCTTCGTTTCTGTGCGAGGGCTTTCTCTAGTTGCGGCAAGCGGGGGCCACTCTTCATCGCGGTGCGCGGGCCTCTCACTATCGTGGCCTCTCTTGTTACGGAGCACAGGCTCCAGACACACAAGCTCAGTAGTTGTGGCTCACGGGCCTAGTTGCTCTGCGGCATGTGGGATCTTCCCAGACCAGGGCTCAAACCCGTGTCCCCTGCATTGGCAGGCAGATTCTCAACCACTGCGCCACCAGGGAAGCCCTGTCTTTTTATTATTGAGTTGTAAGATTTCTGGATACAAGTCCCACATGAGATATGTGATTTGCAAATATTTTCTTCCATGGTGTGGATTGTCTTTCCACTTTCTTGATGTCCCTTGAATCACAAAAGTTTTTTTAAAATTTTGATGAAGTCCAATTTATTTTTTTTCTTTTGTTGTTGGGCTTTTGATGTTATATCTAAGAAGGCTTTGCCTAACCCAGCTCCATGAAGAGTTACTCCTATGTTCTCTTCTAAGAGTTTTATAGTTTTAGCTCTTACTTTTAGATCTCTGATACATTTGGAGTTAATTTTTGTGTGCAGTATAAGGAATGGGTTCAGCTTCATTCTTTTGCATGTGGATATCCAGTTGTCCCAGCACCATTCGTTGAAAAGAATATTCTTTCTGTGTTGAACAGACTTGGCATGGAATAGATTTTTAGGTGTCATCTTACATTTTCACTTGATGCTACCCCAATTCCTTTAAACATCAGTTTATCTTCTTTCATCGTTTCTGGCCCCATAGTTCAGGAACCATGGCCAGACCCTCCCACAGGTGATCTGTCTTAACATGGGCACTAGTGTATCTATAACCGAAAGAGAAGCCACCCTCTAATCTCCATGTGTATTAGTCAGGATAGACCACGCACTGTAACAAACATCCCCCCTGCATCTCAGTGGCCCAACACAATAAAGGTTTCCTTCTCTCTCTCATCACATCCATTGTGAGTTGCTGGTAGGGGGAGGCATCTACACAGTCACTCAGGACCCAGGTTCTTTCCATCTGGTGCTTCTGTGCCCCTGTGGCCTCTTAATCCTTTTCCAGGTTGGAGGAGCTTGTGGGAGCTTGTGATACGCATCACTCCTGCCCACTTTCCATTCCCCAAAATTCTGTCACATCACCCAAGTGGCTGCAAGGGAAACAGAAATCAGACTTACGGTTTGCTGGGAGGAAAAGGAGACAGAATTTGGTGAACACACAGCAGTCTTCCATACCATCAATTTTAAGAATCGTGTGTAGCTGTGTGTTTACTTCTAACTTCTGTCCAGAACCATCCACTTCCAACCTCCTTCTTTCACTTTTGGTGATAGGGGAACACCTCTCCTCTCTGGAGGCTTACATTCAAGTCAGAGAGCCTGTGTGGAGGGAAGTTGCTGGTTTGAAGAAAGGTGAAGGTCTGTGTGAGCAGAAACGAGGAGCAGAAGTGATGGGAGATGCAGTAGGACCTGAGATATAGGAGGGAGGGAGCTGATTTCCTGAAACATGAGCTAAAGGGGATCTGAAACCTACACAAAGGCAAATCCTTGGGCACTGGGTATGCTAAGGTTACATTCTGCCTTTATGAACCTGGATCTAGCAAATGTCCATTGATTGAATGTCATAAACCGAGGGCTCATGAACAAATGTAGCGTGAAGGCAGAGGAGGTTTCGCCTCTTCAGAAAGAACTCCTGGGAATTAAATTTTATAGCCCTCTGATCAAACTGTCCTTTTGTCTCCTATTCATATGAATCATGACTTTTTCCTTGTCTCTACTATAGTCTTCTGCTGAAACTCGAAAACTTTCTGTGACTTTGCCATTAATGGGAATGGAGAAGAGGCAGGCACACTGCTCCCAAAGGAGTCATGTATTTTATTTTATTTTTAAAAACTATTTATTATTTATTTTGGCTGCTCTGGGTCTTAGTTGCGGCATGTGGGCTTCTTAGCTGCGGCATGCGTGTGGGATCTAGTTCCCCGACCAGGGATTGAACCCAGGCCCCCTGCATTGGGAGCATGGAGTCTTACCCACTGGACCACCAGGGAAGTCCCCAAAGGAGTTGTTTAAAAAATGAAGAGAATTTAGGTCTCTCCTTAAGCCATCTGCTGTCCAAGTTAATGAGTCCCAATCACTTTGGCTTTGGAATGGCCCCAAGTCCCCTGCCCCTCACTCTAAGTTGGGGCCCTAAACTTGAGCCAATGCCCATGGAAACATTTTTGTACCTCTGCAAAGGCTCACACTGCTACCAGCTCTTCAGGAACCTCACCCGCGGATGCCACCCGTCTCTTGTTATGGGTCAGTGATTTACTCCTTCCCTACTGATCTTGAATAATGTTGGCTGTGGTTGGGTGTCTCCTTTCCTCTACAGCAAGATCCTCTCTGTCCTTTGAACTCTTTCTCAGGACACACCCTTTACCTGAAACACCCCTTGACGTCCAGCTCAAAACCCCCCTCCTACCACTATTCAAATAATTCCAAAATCAGAATTCTCTCCCAAAGCCTTTCCCAATAAGGTGGACCGAGGTGGTGAGTTCCTACCCCACTTCTCACCCCCCTCCAAAACCCATCTTGTCTGGACTTGCTCTGCACACAACCACACCGAAAACTCTTGCACCATTCCCTTATTCATCCCATTTCACTAATTAACACACTTGTTATTTGTCTTGGGCTGGTTGGCCCAGTTGTAGCTGTTAGTCTGAATCAGTGAGTTCCATCTGACACTGGAAGCTTTTAGAAGGGATCTTTGCATCCTTGTTTAATCATGTTCTGCTTTCAGGTCAATGATGCTTGATTCAGGTAGAAGATACTTGATTCGGATTCGGGCCGAATACACGAAACATCAGAACTGAAGTGATGCCTTTAGCTCCCATAGTTCGTATGTTAACTAAAGGAAGGAAAAGGAAAGCTGAGTGAAACCAACATTTATTAAGACCCTTTGTCGTGTGCCCTGCCCTGTGTTTGGTGCTTTAAACATAGCGTCTTAGGGATTCTCACCTGAACCCAATAAGGAATGTATCATTGTCCTCATTCTTTAGACGAGGCTCAGAGAGGCTACGCAGTGCACCTAAAATCAAACCATAAGTTCTGGAACCAATATGCAAATCCATATCTGTTCGAATTTCTCTGTTCTTGTGGCCACCCGAAGCATGTATAGCAGGTATTATTATTCACCTTACTTGCTTAGAATACAGAGCCTCAGAACTTCCTCTAAATGTATATGTTGATCACAAGGGAGAGAGGATGACAGTGAAAATCCATCTCTGCTACTAGAAAATTAATTCCAAATATATACCCTGCTGATGATGGGTGAGTGTTATAGTTTCATTTAGGTACAAGAAAGATAGCAAGTGTAATGAAATGTGTATAGACATTGCATTTTCCCATATGTTAGTTCTAAATAGTATTTTCATAGAAAAAAGGCCCTATGGATCCTAAGAACAAATTTAGGACCCAATTCTTTCCTACATGATGGTAAGACTGGATTGCTCTGGGGAAAGGTAACAGGCTACCATGTATGGACTAAAAAGCCTTTAAAGAGTCCTCTCTTTGCACACTGCTGGGCTTGTCAAGTTGTTTTGCAGCCACAGCAGTGGACCCAGGGAGTGTACAGGGGTGAGAAAAGGGTTTTAGGGAAGATTCTATTAAGGCCACAGTGAAAGGATTTCAGCTTCCTGATTATTAGCAACTGAGCACACACTCAGGACATGTAGATGAAGTGTATTTTATTCCTGGTGAGGCTATTTCTGTCATTGGTCATGTCTTTTCCTCCCAGGTCCACTTCCCTCTCAAGCACCAGTTGGGAGGGTGGAGAGGTGAGGGGTCGGAGGACATGGAGCCGGGGGCAATAACAACTCTCCTGACCTACTCCTTATGATTTCACCCTCAGATTTTCAAATTCTAAAAAATGTACTTGTTATTTTAAAGTTAAAATGATCTAAAACACTTAAGCTATCATTAAATTTTACATGCAGCATGAATGAATTTAGACCTTTTCTTGATAGCAAGTTTCGATAGGAAAACAGGAGGACATTGGCCAAGGACGGGGTCGTATAATGTGTGTATGTGGGTGTGGGCTCATTTACATGGTGGAGGAAGAAACCCCAGCAGCACGAAAGGGCAGCTCCCAACGTACATTTGCTTTTCAAACCATTGCTCGAATCACATTGCCAGTATCCCATTAGTCAAAGCAAGTTGCATGGCCAAACTCAGAGTCAATATGAGAGGGAGCTATGCAAGGCCATGGGTTCGGGAAGATGTGAATCCTTAGGGGTCATTTCTGTAACAATCTACCACACATGCTTTACAGAATATGCTACATTGTGTTTCATGCTCTTTGTATGAGCGCCTTTTTATTTTGGAATCATGTGTTCTTAGTGTGCCTTGATGACCGTGGCAGCCAGCCTCGAAAATGGTCTCCAGTGATTCTTGCTACCTGGTTTCAATGTCCCTGTGTACTCCCCACGTTGAATAGAGTGACCTGCATAACCAATAGGATATTGTGGCAATGACAGTGTGTGACTGTGAAGGCAAGGTCAGAAAAGACATTGCAGCTCTGTCTTGCTTACTTGGATCACTTGCTTCGGGAAAGTCATTCACCATGTTGTGAGGACACTCAATCAGTCGTATAAAGAGGTCCACATGATGAGTAATTGAGGCCTCCTACCAACACCCAACACTGACTTGCCAGTCACATGAGTGAGTCATCTTAGAAGCAGAGCCTCTGGCCCTACTCAAGCATTCAGATTAGACTCTGCCCCAGCTGCCACCTTACAAGAGACCCTGAGCAAGAACCACCAGTGAAGCCTTTCCCAAATTCCCAACCCACAGCAAGTATGAGATAATAAATATTCACTGTTGTTTTAAGCCACTAAGTTTTGGGATCATGTGTAATGTAGCAGTAGGTAACTAATACAATTACCAGCTAGCTTTATTTAGAGAAGAGTTAAAAGGTCTGAATTAATCTCTGTCATACTTTGATTACATAGAAAAGCTAAATTTATTTGTCTTAGATACCAAGCTTCCCTAAAGGTGAAATATAATTTGCCTTTTAGATAAAGGATATTTTAAATAAAAATTAAATGAATAACTGAAATTTACATCTTGTGCCAAACATGTCTAGCATCATGAAATGTATAGTTCCCTCTAGCAAATGAAAGTAACAAACCTTTGCTTTACTTTTATGCAAAAGAGATATATTTTAAATTATAGGGAGCTAAGGAGTTTAGCTGAAACAGTGTGTCCATGGGGACTTCTAAACTTTCTTCAAGCAAATCCAAGATATAAATATGGCTTGTGGGGATTCCCTTGGGAAATCTCCTAAATCCTCCTCTACTGCTCAGTACATGATGTGCTCTCGATAAATAACGTTGAGTCATTGGAGATTTAGGCAATACAGCGTGGTACTGCTTTTCCCTGCTCCTCTGTCTCCACCTTCTTTTACAGTGTCAGGAAATGCATATACGAATGCAAAATGGTCTTCAGAATTATAAAACTTGCCCCTATATTAAAAGCTTTGGCTTTCAAATACCTGAACCATATAGTTTTACCTTCTTTATCTACAACAAGATGCAATTCACCTGAACTCTTCCTTCCAAGTACTGTCATAGCCATTAAAACATAGCCTAACCTTGGAGGGCATGTCAATTGCCAACAACAGAATTTGACTTACTTTGATCGTACTGTTAATGGTACAACCTCTTCCCCCATTTTATGTCTCTTTCTGTTTTTTCTTATGCTGCTTTTTTGCTTTTGAGAGAAATCCACTTTTTGTATCTCCAGTATCCTTTCTCCTCTTCTGTAGAGACTTCTAAATCTTGAGAAATTAAAAATCCAGTTAAGATATTTGTGGCTAAGTAATATAGATGAAATATAATCTTAATTCTCTTACCCTAACTTTGGAACAGTCATACCTGTGTTTTCTTTTGAAGCTTCTGAAGCTTCATTTTAAATGTTTTTTTTGTTGGTTTGTTTTTGTTTTTGTTTTTTCTGAGCCGTTTTCTTTACTTTTGGTCTGGAAGCTACACATTCTGCATCTTTGGAGCTACTCTCTTCCTCTTTTCCCTGTTCTGACTTCAGGGAAGCTGGATACTTCAACTTTGTCCTGTTTTTTTTCTTTGAGGGTGCCTTGGGGTTCAGTAATCTCTAGTTCGGAGCCCTCAGGTGTAAGGTGGGTCTGGATCTTTTCGTTTTACAGGTGCTCTGGCTGCTTCCTTATTGGACTCTTCATTCAGCCTTTCTTCTTTTCTTCTGCACCAGTATCATTTGTCCCATTTTACTTTAGCAACATCTATTTAAATATTAAGTAAATAACTCACTGGCCATTCTTACGACTAGAATGGGCTTCTTTTCACTGTCTTAGGGAATATACTAAGTTTTCTTGGTGCCTCCTCTGGTAGATTATTAAGAAACTAAACTGGTTCCCAAAAGTTTGTTACTGTTTGTAACACTAAGTTTTTTGTTTTTTTCTTTTTAGGATCTGGACTTACCTAAATAACTTTTGCTGCTTGTTCTTTTGTTTCAAATTCCACAAAGGCAAATCCCACTGGACCTCCAGTAGACTTATAATATGGTATACTTATATAAACAACATTGCTACATTTCCCAAATACTCTTCAATTCAGCTGTGATTCACATTTTTTGGAAAGTAGTTTCTATGATAGATTAGAAGCAGTGTTAAATATGTAAGGACTTAGTAATCAACTATACCCCAATAATATTTTTTTTAAAATATGTAAGGACTTAGTAACTATGTAGATTAAGCTTTTCACAAATCCTGTATCTTAGAAGGGAAATAAATTTTAACTTGAATATTAAATATATATAGTCTACATCTATACCCATATCTATCTTTATCATATATATACATACATATCTACCGTATGCATATACGTACACATCTGTCTCCTAACCTGGCAAATATTTTTAGTGTTTTTTTGTTTTTGTTTTTAATATTTATTTGGGTCTTAGTTGTGGCACGCAGGATCTTCGTTGCAGCATGCGGCATCTTTTTAGTTGAGGCATGAGGGATCTCTAGTTGCGGCATGCAAGATCTTTAGTTGTGGCATGTGGGCTGTTAGTTGCGGCATGCAGGATCTAGTTCCCTGACCAGGGATCTAACCCGGGCCCCCTGCATTGGGAGCATGGAGTCTTAACCACTGGACCACCAGGGAAGTCCCCTTTAGTGTTTTATTATAAGTAGTACATGGAGATTAAGAACTCAACTTTTAGAGTCAAATGGAGGTGGAGTTTAATCCTGGTTCCTTCATTTACTAAAGTAACTTCTCTGAGTTTTGGTTGCCTCATCTCTCATTGGAGATAACAATGCAGACAATGCAGGATTGTTGTGGGGATTATGTGAAGTAACATCTACAAAGTACTTAGCCTTGTACCTGTGCTAATCAGTGGTATCTGCCGTTCTCTTCTTTGCTGGCTATGCTATGTTTTTTTTAAGCATTATTTTATTATTTTTTTTTAATTTTTTTTATTTATGTATTTTTGGCTGTGCTGGGTCTTCGTTTCTGTGCGAGGGCTTTCTCTAGTTGCGGCGAGCGGGGGCCACTCTTCATCACGGTGCGCGGGCCTCTCACTATCGCGGCCTCTCTTGTTGCGGAGCACAGGCTCCAGACGCACAGGCTCAGTAGTTGTGGCTCACGGGCCCAGTTGCTCCGCGGCATGTGGGATCTTCCCGGACCAGGGCTCGAACCCGTGTCCCCTGCATTGGCAGGCGGATTCTCAACCACTGTGCCACCAGGGAAGCCCTATGCTATATTTTTTGACTCTTCCATGTGCATTAGTTTTGTGCTAGGAAAGATGCTTTCAGAGTAAGAAATTTATTCAGGTATTGTGCTGATGATCTGATACTAACTTTATGCTCCTGGGCACGATTACAACTCTTTCTCTCTGTAAAATATGCCCCCCAAGTTGAAATATTTAATAATTAGAGATTCTTTCATAAAACATAGTCATTTAAAAAACCAGGCTTGGGGATTCCCTGGTGGCACAGTGGTTAAGAACCCACCTGCCAATGCAGGGGACATGGGTTCGAGCCCTGGTCCAGGAAGATCCCACATGCTGCGGAGCAACTAAGCCTGTGCACCACAACTACTGAGCCTGCGCTCTAGAGCCCACGAGCTACAGCTACTGAGCCCGCACGCCTAAAGCCCGTGCTCCGCAACAAGAGAAGCCACCACAATGAGAAGCCCGTGCACCACATCAAAGAGTAGCCCCGCTCGCTGCAACTAGAGAAAGCCCGTGCACAGTAACGAGGACCCAATGCAGCCAAAAATAAAAACGAATAAGTTAATTAATTAATTAAAAAAAAAAAACCCAAGCTTATTCCAGTTGCCAATTCTATGCATCACATGGAATCCAGACCCTCCCTACTTGGAATACTTGGGTGGGTAGAACTTATTTGTAGGCTCAGTCTGGCCATATCTTACATGGAGCTTTTTATCATGTATTTATTCATTCAAGAAATGAAGGGGAGAAACACCAAGATAATCAATGAGAAAGAGTGGATATGCCCAGCCTGAGCCCAGCCACAGCCCCAGTTCTGTCTTCTGTCTACAAGTTGCCCAAACATTGTCTAATGCTGCCTGGATGTGGAGAAAAGAGCAAGAGAGGTGGCCGGGAGCAGGTGTGCCACTTGGGAAGCTGTCTTTCCTCCATTTGACACAGAAAGGATACAAGGATTACCTGTGGGTTTTGTAGGCAGCTCAGTAGATGGCCAGACTTAAGCTTTCTTCAGGTACCTACCTAGGGTGGTTGTGGTGGAGACTGTGGCTGGGAGAGCCCACACTGGAGCTGGAGCCTGACCTCCACGCTAGGGAAGGTGCGGCAGAGAAGGCCAGCTGACGGCTCATCTGGAGAACCCACAGATGTGTTCCAGAAGGCCCAGCATGCGGACCCTGCCGCACAAATGGCCAGGCTGTGTGGAGATGGAGGAGGCTGCCCTGCCCACCCTGCTCCGTCCCCTGTCTGGACCCAGCAGGCCAGGTGCAGGGGAGAGGGAGAGAGAGAGAGGGTTTGCAGACCGTGGCCCCGTCCCCTACACTGTACTGCTGGGGGAAGAGGAGAAAAGCTTTGAGTGGACTATAAGGTTAATATTTGTAAAAGAAAACTTTTAATTATGGAAAATGTCAGACATAAAGATAGGATGGAAAAGAATAGAGCAGTGGCTCCTATCAACCAGCTTCATAAACTATAAATTCACAGCCAATCTTATTTCCTCTATACCTTCCAACTTCCCCACCCCACGTTATTTTGAAGCAAGTCCCAGCTATTATACTATTTCACCCATAAATATTTTAGTATCTGTCTCCAGAAGATAAGAACTTAAAAATAACCATTAGATTCCTGAACATTCTCAAACATTCCCTGATTGTGTCATACATTTTTATGGTTTATTTGAATCAACATCCAAATAACTCCATGCATTGCAATTGGTTTTTTGTCTTTTAAGACTCTCTTAATCTATGGTTTCCTCCTCCTTCTACTTTTTTTTTCTTCGCAATTTATTTATTAAAGAAACTCCACTGTTTTTCCTGTAGAGTTTCCCACAGTCTGGATTTTGCTGATTGCTTCCATGTGATGTTGTTTAGCATGTTCCTCTGTTCCTGCATTTTCTGTAAATTGGTCATTAAACCCAGAAGCTTGATTAGACTTAAATGGGTTTGATTTTTCGGCAAGACTATTTCATAGGTGATGGTATATTCCTCCTCAGGAGGAATGTAATATCCAATTGTCTCTTTCTCTTTTTTTAACATATGAAACTTACCATCTTAACCATTTTTAAGTGTACAGTTTAGGAGTGTTAAGTACATTCACACTGGTGCACAGCCAATCTCCAGAATTTTTTCATCTTACAAAACTGAACCTCATGCCCGTTAAATAACGACTCTCCATCCCCCTCCCCCCAGCCCCTGGCAATCAGCATTCCGCTTTCTCTCTCTATGAATTTGACTACTCTAGACATCTCATTTTCTTATTTTAAAAGGCTGGACTCAGATCCCAGAGGAGGTTTACGTGTGAAGGATCCTACAGAAGAACAACCAGACTACAAAGAGAACACGTAAGCACAGGCTGGCAAGACGTAGACTAGGGGACGTCCAGCTAACCAAGAGCAGCATTTTGGGAATCCAGGGATAAAACAGAGACCACTGAGTAAATGGGAAGCTTGCAGCTTGCAGCTGCCCCAACAATGAGACAGGGAAGGCCAAGGACAGACTGGGAGAGGAGTTAGATTCCAGTGCCCCACACAGAGAAGAACTAGCCAGTGGCTGTTGGAACACCATTAGGGAGCAGAGAGATGCAGGCTGGCTTCAGCAGCGGCTGGAAAAGACTCAGCTGAGAGGGTTCAGCTTAATCAGCCTTTCCATTCAAACAGGGGCTGAATGGTGAAAAAGCAGGTCGACGAAGTCCAAGACAAATGTTTCTTCCCCTCCTGACTCGAAAGAGGACACATTACTGGGGCCTGATGGTAGGGCTCGAGGCAGTTCCTCTGTCTTCGAATAAGTGCTCGGTCCTCCTACAGCTGATACCCAGGGAGGCGGGGCTGGGTGGCCCTTTCGAAAGAGAGGCTGCCTCCAGCACGCTTAGGCCAATCTTTCAAAAGGCTTGAAGATTATTTGAGGTCCAGGTGCCAAATGTTGCAACCAAAGTCTCAGATTTTCCAATCCCGGTGCAATAACCTGGGAAGCACAACTGAGTTCCTTCCTTAAAATCCTGTATTAAGGGGAGGTGGTGACAGGAGAATTCATTTGTTCATCCTGTGTACTCATATGGGAATGCTAACGTATGAATTTTAGCCACCACAACAAATGACTAACATTCAGTGTTGCAGACTGTTTTTTTCTTTCTTTTTTTTATTGAAGTATAATTTACATACAGTATCAGATTAGTATATCATATTGATTCGATATTTATGTACATTTCAAAATCGTCACCATACAGAGTTATTACAATATTACTGACTACATTCCCTGTGCTACACATTCCATCCCCGTGGCTTATTTACCTTACAAGACTTTTAAAATTTTCATTTCTAGCAACTTACCCAGTTTCTCGTCCCAATCATGACACCTACTAGCTGCATGGCCATGGCCAAGTCACTCAACGTCTATGAGGAAAATAAATAATACCTACCCCACAGAATTGTTTTATTAAGTGAAATTGTATATGTGAAGTTAATTTATTAACTGCGTATTACCAAAAGTTTAGATTTTGTTTTTATCCTTAAAAAAATACATTTTATCAAATTATCAATAAAGTCCTCCAATGGCTTCCCATTACCCTAGAATAAGATTTAACCTCCTTACCTGGCCTAAGAGTGTATGTGATTTGGCCCCTGCCTAATTCTCTCGCCTCATTCTTTACTATCCTCTTGCTCACTTTCATACACAGATTCTCACCACACTGAACTGACTTCTGCTCCTTAGTCATTTCAATATTGTTGCTGCCTCAGGGCCTTTGCATGTGCTCTCCCTCCCACCTGGAAGGCTTTTCCTGTGGCTCGAGTCTCCTCCCCAGTCTGCTCTCAACTCAAATATAATTTCATCTAATCGGTCATCATATCTAATGCTGTCCCCTGACCTGTGGACAGTCTCCATAACAGTAAACGATTTTCTTTTTGAAATGATCACTGTCTTATTTATGTATGTTTTACTTATCATTTATGTTCCCTACCAAAAGGGATGTAAAAACTAGAACTTTGTCTTCTGTATCTCTCATCTAGAATAGTGCCTGGCTCATAGGAGGATTTTAATAAATATTTGTGGGACAAACTAATTACTGCTAGGGAAATTCTTTATTTAGACTTCTAAGTAGTGTCATTCATGGAAGCAAAATACATTTCAAACTTAATAATTTTATATCACTGATTCTTCAAGCCTATATATATATATTTTTTTTATCAATTATATTTGTACCAAACATATTAATTTGTAATCTACTTTTTTATCAATAACACTGAATGTTTCTTTTACAACATCATTTTTCACAGTGACATGTGGATGTACCATAGTTTATTTAACCAATTCCCTGTGGTGCGCATATTGAGAAATGCTGGGTTAAAGGGCCACTGACAAATATCCCAAATTTCCCCCCAGAAAGACTGTGCCAATTTACATTCCTACAAAAGGTATAAAAGAGATCCATTTTCCTGAACGCCTTCCAATACTAAATTTATCATTAGTAAAACAAAACAAAATGTTTGCTAATTTGATAAGTGAAAAAAGTAACCCATTGTTGCTTTAGTTTGCATTTCTTTAATTACTTGAGTGTTTGAACTGGTTTTCTTTGCCTTTTTATCATGTTGTATTTCTTCCCGTATGAATTGTTGCTCCGTTTGTGTGTGTGTTGGGGTGGAGGGTAGTTCGTTGTTCTTGTTGCTGATTTTCTACTGTAGTGTTCATCTTTTGATTTGCAAGAGCTTTTTATAAAGGCAATTAACCTTAGTCACAAATTACAAATATTTTCGCAATATGTTGCTTGCTTTCTAATTTTCATTTGGGGCCTGAGGCCATATAAATCTCTAGCTAGGTTTATATCCTGGAACCTAAGCCAGCCAGGAGGGAAAGTTTACCTCAGTGATATCTAAGTCCCAGCCTAGGAGGCCTGGGTCCCTGGATAACACCAGACCAGGCCAGGGAGTCTGAGATGTCAAAATAATTCAGGATGAAAGATTCCCAGGACAACCTCTAGAACAACTCGCTCTGTTTACTTACTGGTGGGCTTACGGACTACCCTCTGCCTCTGACCCAAGGTATTTAAAATTTAAAATAGTAACTCTTAAAGATCCCAAGGAATGAAGCTATAATGGTGAAATAACAAGGAGTAGATATTTAAAAAATTTTTTTTCCTAGCTGTCTTATTTCCTTTTTTCATAAAGCAGTCTTCCTTTGCCTTCTCATAAAGCCAATGTGCACTAGAGCCCAGATCTGGGGGGCAGACGTTCCTGGTGAGAAATATTTGCGTGTGTGTGTGTGTGTGTGTGTGTGTGTGTGTGTGTAAGGGTGTAGGGGTCATCATCACCTTCCATCTCCTAATGAACATTTTAAAAAATTAATTAATTTATTTATTTATTTTTGGCTGTGTTGGGTCTTTGTTGCTGCGCACGGGCTTTCTCTAGTTGCGGTGAGCGAGAGCTACTCTTCATTGCTGTGCACGGGCTTCTCATTGCGGTGGCTTCTCTTGTTGCGGAGCACGGGATCTAGGCACGCGGGCTTCAGTAGTTGTTGCTCGTGGGCTCAGTAGTTGTGGCTCACGGGCTCTAGAGCTTAGGCTCAGTAGTTGTGGCACACGGGCTGAGTTGCTCTGCAGCATGTGGGATCTTCCCAGACCAGGGCTCAAACCCGTGTCCCCTGAATTGGCAGGTGGACTTAACCACTGCACCACCAGGGAAGTCCTTTTTTTTGTTTGTTTGTATCTTTATCGTCTAGTTGTGGCGTGTGGGCTCTAGGGCTCACGGGCTCAGTAGTTGTGGCGCACGGGCTTAGTTGCTCCACGGCATGTGGGATCTTCCCGGACCAGGGATCGAACCTACATCCCCTGCATTGGCAGGAGGATTCTTAACCACTGCACCACCAGGGAAGTCCGAAAATGATTATTTTTGATAAAATGCTTTTCCAATAAATACATACTGAAGTGAATGTCCTCACCCAGGTGAAGCAGCCTCTCTGTATAGCATGATTGCTAAACACCATTGCCCATCTTTTGTCCAAAACTTCTGGAGGACAAGTGAAACTTTCCTTGTTCCAGTCGAACTCCTCTTGGGGTGTAACCTCCCTCTCTCAGCCTGTCACCCGTGGACAGCACTCCCGCTGCCCTGTTTTGAGCTCCTGGGACTAAGTCCCCTCTGAGCCGTCCCACCTCTGGGCTAAATGAAGGCTACCTCAGCCTTGACCTTCCCAGCCAGCCCAGGGCTTACGTTCCCAAACCTCTCCCTGGTCCGCTTCTTTTGTAACCTTGTATTCATGTCTGTTGGTTCGGCTTTGTGTCAAGAGTGTCACAGAAGGGGGTAGCAGATGAGGTGTAAGGTGCCGGGCAGGAGGAATGTGAGAAAATAAATAGCTAAGGCCCAGGACTGATACTCCACCAGGTCAGATTCTGATTTCCTCTGCTCCCCGAGGTCTCACTGAAGTTCCAGGGAACCCCTGGCTGCTTGGCGGGGGTCTTTCTAGGGCAGAAAACCTGGTGGCGTCAGCAAGATGGGACCTAGTGTGGTGAGGGACTGTGGCCTTTTCAGCTGCATGAAAACACCTTGGGGGCAGCGTCTCAGGCTAAATATGGTTCCCTTCCTGAGGCATGTAGCACGAGTCATCAGTGCTTCATAAACAGGGCGACATAAATGCTCGACATGCATGTTTTATTAAGAACGTGTGCTATGGCAGAGGCTGAAGTTTACTATGTGCCAAGTATGCCACATAAATTCCCGTCCTCACTATTCTGTTAACACGCTACATCCAGCTGTTTTAGGCTTGTTGTTGGATTTGCTCGTGTGCATCTACGAAGCTGGAACAGTGCTTCAGAACGCCAGACTTGTCATTAATCTACCTATCCTTAATCACAAGGAGTTATTTAAAAACACAGATAGTATTCACTGCCCATGCTCCATTCCCTCCTTTTACTTGTCATTTCCTATAGAATCCAGCCCATCGGCCCCTGTTCATTAGGTATAAATGTGTTTCCATCTGTGGCCCAGCAAAAACCCAATTCCAGCTGTTCGTTGGTATTTGCTATTTCATTGGCTGTCGCTTGTGCCCTGGGGCACTGTGGCCTTTCTTTTTTTTTCAAGGTAAAATGAGCTATGTTTTGTGTGCTTGTATTTTTCTTTTAGCAGACACGTAGCAGGACTCCTGGAAGAGATACACAGGGACCTGCTGGAGCTTCTCCATTACAAAGCTGTTCAGACCCCACAGAGCCAAAGGTTTCAGAACAATTTCGAAAGCTAAACGAACCTTACCCTCAAGTGTACAAAACACAACTTCCCGTAGCAGGAATCAGAACCGAAACCACCTGCCATCACACACAACATCAATTCAAAAGTATTTTATTGAGAAACTACTATGTGCAGATCATTAGTTGCAATTCGTAGGAATCTCAATTCGTAGAGATTGAGATTAGTAGAAATTGGCAGGAAAAGAAAACCATTTTCCAATGTTCATCCTTCATATAAGCAGGTTCTACCTTTTTCAAGTTCTTTAGAATAGGAATAACCTCATAAGGGATAGCCCACAAATATTTCCCCAGTCAGCCTGCCCTGCTCCCTGGGTTTCTCAGCTGATCCTCTCATCTTTAGGGTCTGTCCAGGCCTGGAGAAAGAAACACCAAGAGGAAGAAGAAACTCAGGCTCAGAATAGAGCACTGTGCCACCAAAACCCCATCCAATTCCCCATTTTGCGTATTCTGTCCTCATTTCCTTTGTACATTTTTCCTTAATCTCTTGCATGCTTTCCACCCCCTGGCATTTCTAACAATTCTACCCCTCTCCCTGCCAACAACATCGTCAGTATTTACAAAGTTTGCTGGTAATGCCACAAGGGAAATTAGATTATAACAGAGTGTCATCTGACAAACCAAGAGATTTCAAAACCCTAGCCAGCCAGATTCTCTTCTTAGAAGTAATGTTTGTTATGATGTATTTTATGATCTCTTGGAGTTTATAGTATTGGGATTTGACTTGTAATTGCCCTGGAATTAAGTTCTGTTAATTCCAGGGCAGAATGGAACTTGCGGCATCAAGTTCTGTTTTATACTGTAGATTCCAGAAAACCAAAGCCACAATATGTGGTTTTAGTGGCCTGCTTTGAAGAGTGACACGGGCACTTAGGTGCTAAATGCATGCTATTGGAGGATACGGTCCATGGGAGATTGGCTTAGATGACCTTTATTCACCCACGTCTTGGTGGGTTAGTATAAGGAACAGTATAGGGAAAAGGTACTTTCATTTATTTGTTAACATATTTAATATGTGCTGGTTTTTGTAGCGAGATTTAGTACATAGTGAGCACTTAAGAAGCAGAGCAGTCTGCTAGGTCCTGAACGGGAGCCAATCCAAATGGCCTTGTCTCTGCACTCACGTGCCTGATTCAGGATGGAGTCAATGCCAGGGGCTCAGACACCGCAATGCCAGGCAGAAGGCGACTTGTGTAAATAACAGGGGTGGGAGGCGCCCCCTTCAGCTGGTGTGAGGAGGGCCAGCTATGCGCTTAAGGAGGCATGTGTCCAGGCCGAAGGCAGCGGAGGTCCACGGCTGCCGAGGCCGGGCCTCAGGTGAGGCTGGAGGGAGGGTCGGGTGAGAGGGCAGGACGGGAGAGGAACACAGACAGGAGAGCCGACACAGGACTTGTCTGGTGACCCGTTGCAAAGCACGAAGATGAGGGAGAGGGCAAAACTCACTGGGCTCAGCTCGCAATAATAATAATAACCATGACAAGGACCCTTTATGGAACCTTTCCTATATACCAGGCACTTCACTTTCCAGATATCAAGGCTAAGTGAATCCTCCTGCAGCCCCAGTTTACAGATCAGGACACTGAGGCCCTGGTCTCCTGGCTACTACATGTCTGAGCTGGGATTGAGCCTGGCAGGTCTGACCCAAGGCCGTGTCTTCTTCACTACATCACGTTGCCGAGTGACTGTGCATGTGGGGGTTTCTGAGCAACACTGCCCTGTGTTATGGCTGTTTGTTTACATGCCAGTCTCTTCAGCCTTTTATGAATTCTGCCCAGCGATCTGGTTTCTGCAATGTTGCTGGGTCTCGGTGTCCCCCGTCCTGCAGTTTGCCTGGCTAACAACCTGAGCGTAGAGCAGCTGCCCCCGTGTTGAGTCCATGCTGATGTTCGCTTAACTGAGAATCCCCGGTGAGCATCAGCCCACACAATGCGCTTCCTATCTTTTCCCAAGCAAGCCCGGGAGGCCTTGGGGTGCCCAGATTCCACACCCTGATTTCGCCTCGCGGTTCTCACATCCCATGAGCTGAGCGCTGGGTGTTGATGAGGCTGGAGCCCTGGCTGCCGGACCCTGGCAGAAGCTCTTTTCTCTCCGCTCTGACTCCCAGGCTGCAACTGGTGTGAGGGCTTCCCCTTCTGTCTGCAGAGTGGACAGCGCCCGCCAGGAACCCCTGGTGGACCCCCGCACAGGTGGGCCCTCTGAGGTGGCCGGGCCCTCACAGCTTGGGGGACGCATGTCTCCTCGTGCCTGGATGGCTTCTCTATCCTCAGGCAGCACCTGGCCTGCTGCGTCTCCTGGGTGCTGGGACAGAGCGCATCTGTTCCACCGTCACTGCATGATCCATCTCCCCCTGAACGGGAGCTCCTTGAGGGTTGAACTGTTTCTAATTTAGCTGAAAACCACAGTCCCGGCACAGGATTTGGCACTTAGCGGCATTCCATACATATTTGCTGGCAAAACAAGACTGGAGTGTCCGGTGAGGTAAAGGGACATGCTTGCAGGCTGTTTGGATCTGGGCCACGAGAACTCTGGGGGGAATTCAGGCCCAGGGATGGAACTTTGCAAACACAAATATTGAGAGGATATCTGAACCACTGGAGAGAAAGCGGGTGAGAAAACAAGAGTCAGGACATCCCAGGATGATTCAGAGAGGGGAATGGATATGCAAACATTTCTGAATTTTTAGATTTGAAGGATTCCAAATAGAGGACAGCTGCAGGGCAAGGACAGGCTTTGTTTTCTAGAGAAGTTTAGTTAGCGCCGCAATAAACACATTTGCTGGAGACCTAGAAATACAAAATGAGTTTGAAGCCATATGAGTCAACACTGGGGTGAAGGGGAAGTAATATTTGAGCTCCCGTTTTACCCCTGACTTTTCCTGTGCCTCTTTTTTTTTCAAATTTTTTTTTTTCTTTTGGCCACACCACACAGCATGCAGATCTTAGTTCCCCAACCAGGGGTCGAACCCTTGCCCCCTGCAGTGGAAGCGCGGAGACCTAACCACTGGACCGCCAGGGAAGTCCCTCCTGTGCCTCTTTATATCATCATCCTAATAACTCGGGGAGGTGATTTTGTTACTCTCATTTTAAAGACAAGCCAATTTAGTCTCAGAGAAATTGAACCATTACCCAGCATCATTGAATGTGAAGTCTGGTATGCAGGACTTCAAACGGCTCTGTGCTCCTCACTTTAAGCTCCCTTCAGCTGTCCGCCCATCCCTGGGAGCTGCTAAAGAAATCCAATCTCAGTTCAGCCCAGAAAAGAGACAGGACTTCAAAGTCCCTTGGTGGGGGGGACGGGTAGGGAGGGTGGGAGGGAGGCTCAAGAGGGAGGGGATATGGGGATATATGTATACATAAAGCTGATTCACTTTGTTATACAGCAGAAACTAACACAACATTGTAAAGCAATTCTACTCCAATAAAGATTAAAAAAAAAAGTCTCTTGGGGATATAACCTCCTCTGCTCTTAGGTCAAATGCTTTCTTTTCATTATCAAAGCGATCTCGGCTTGTGAGTCTGTGTTTCCAGCCCCAGCGGACGGCTCTGTCGGCCCGCAGAAGGTTCGTCCCTATGGTTTCCTGGCTCCATGGGACTCTCATTTTGCATATCCTGCTTCTTATCTTCTGCTCTTTAACAAGTGACCTCTTTTTTTAATTTATTTATTTTGGGCTGCATTGGGTGTTCGTTGCTGCACGCGGGCTTTCTCTAGTTGCGGCAAGCGGGGGCTACTCTTCATTGCGGTGCGCGGGCTTCTCATTGCGGTGGCTTCTCTTGTTGCGGAGCACGGGCTCTAGGCGCACAGGCTTCAGTAGTTGTGGCACGTGGGCTCAGTAGTTGTGGCTCGCAGGCTCAGTAGCTGTGGCTCACGGGCTCTAGAGCGCAGGCTCAGTAGTTGTGGCTTACGGGCTTAGTTGCCCCGTGGCATGTGGGATCTTCCCGGACCAGGGCTCAAACCTGTGTCCCCTGCATTGGCAGGCGGATTCTTAACCACTGCGCCATCAGGAAGCCCACAAGTGGCCTCTTGACCTTTCTCCAATTCTCTTGCATCTTGAGGGTGAAGCTATCAAAAAAAAAAAAGGACTCACTAATTTGAAGCCATATAAAAACCTCCTAGAGTAAAGCAAATGCCTTTTATGAATAATCATATTAAAAAATGAATTAATTTTATGGCATAATAAGTGCTGACATGCTGGCCTGGGGATAACATGATAATCGTGCACACACGCCCTAACCAAGCGGGGCCATGGAGAGGGACGGCGACAGAAAGCCCGCGGCGTCCCAGTACTGCTCGCAGCGCATGTGACAAACAGAGCTTGTCGCTAACCAGGGAAGCTCACAGGAAGCGTGGTGTCCTGGCTTCTTAGTGGGGGTTCATCACTTCGACACTTTTGTTCCTGGACCTCTGGTGTCATCACCAAGAAATCATTGCCAAATCCATTGTCGAGAAGCTTTTGACCTATGTTTTCTTCTAAGAGTTTTAGGTCTTACACTTAGGTCTTGATCCATCTTGAGTTAATTTTTAAAATTTATTTATTTTTAATTTATTTTATTTTATTATTTATTTTTGGCTGCGTTGGGTCTTCGTTGCTGCGTGCGGGCTTTCTCTAGTTGCAGAGAGTGATTGCTACTCTTCGTTGTGGTGCGTGGGCTTCTCATTGCCGTGACTTCTCTTGTTGTGGAGCACAGGCTCTAGGCATGTGGGCTTCAGTAGTTGTGGCATGCGGGCTCAGTAGTTGCGGCTCACTGGCTCTAGAGCACAGGCTCAGTAGTTGTGGCATGTGGGCTTAGTTGCTCCGCAGCATGTGGGATCTTCCCGGACCAGGGCTCAAACCCGTGTCCCCTGCATTGGCAGGCGGATTCTTAACCACTGAGCCACCAGGGAAGACCCTTGAGTTAATTTTGACCATAAATGTGAGGGTTTATTTCTGGGCTCTCTCTAATTTTTCTTTTTTCACCTCTACTGATTGGAAAATACAGCATCCTATTTCTAATTCTTTAGTGGTTCTCAGCCTTGAGTGTGCACCGAATGTCCAAGAAAACTTCCCAACAATACACACGCTGGGATCCTCAGCCCAGAGTTTCTGGCTCAGCAGCTCTGAGGTGGGGCCTGAGAATTTGCATTTCTAATAAAGTTTCCAAATGATGCTGAAGATATTTGCACTTTAAGAACCAATGTTTCAGAGCAAAGATTTGTTCACTTTAGGGATTCAAGATACCTCTGAGTTTCTGATGAAAACTATTAATCACCTCCCTCCGCAAACTACACGTACCCATCAAATTGTGCACTCAATTTTTGGAATTTGTAGTCCTTCCACCCAGTCCGTGGATGCCCTTGGAATCTCGGTGGACCTCCAGTTAAGATCCTCTCCTTCAGAGGCTGGTTGTTTTATTGGGGGAAACACTGGTATTAGGACGCAGGCTCTGCAGTCTTAGAATGCTATGATAACCTGAGCATGCAACTCCGTTCATTCATTGATTGATTTCAACCCATTCATTCAGTTTAATCAGTAGATATTTCCTGAGCACTTAGCATGTGGCAAGCACCGTGTTAGGCACTGAGGATAAAATCCAGCCTCCACGGTGGGCACGTATGTGGCGAGTAGCAGAGATGTGGACCCACAGGCAATGACAGCCCTCATGGTCAGCGCGGCCTCAGGAGAGGGACAGGTTAATAAAGGCAGTCACAAACGCTTCCGCCCCAGGCCCTATCAAGTCCGAGGGGCAACTCCTCCTATTTTGGGGGTAGAAGCTGATGGTCCAGCTTCCAAGTTGTGTGCTTATTGCAGCCCTCGTTCTGGAGTGTGTGTGGCTCCTTCTCCATTTGATCTTAGTGTCATGGGGCCAGATAAATGAGGCACTCAAACAAGAGGGTCATGGAGGGAATTCCCTGGTGGTCCAGTGGTTAAGACTCCACGCTTCCACTGCAGGGGGTACAGGTTCAGTCCCTGGTGGGGGAACTAGGATCCCGCGTGCCACAGGGCGTGGCCAAAAAAAAAATTTTTTTTTAAATTTTTTTAATGAAAAATATTTTTTTTAAAAAGGGGGTCATGGAGTTTCCCAGAGAAAGTGAGACCCCATTGATGAACATAGACCAAGGGACATGGGGAGGGGGTAAATGTGTTCTGGGCAGTGAGAACAGTGTGTCAGAAGTCCTAACAGTGAAAGCCAGGTGAAAGCATTTGGGCTTTTTTTTCCCTAAAAAAAGGATGTGAGCCCCTGAAGGATTTTAAGGAGGGGAGGGAAGAGGCAGGGCTGAAATCACAGACAGGTGTGACCAGTGCGGTTGCACAGGATGTGCACTTAGAAGGGTGAGGTTCAATGCTCTGTAGTTGCTGTCTTGGAATCCTTAAGAATTTTATCTTTGACTTTGTGTTCTGTAAATAAAGGGACAACAGAGCGTGTCTGGGGGTTTGGAGCCTCTGCTCACGTGCGGTCCCACCTCTTCACCCCACCCGGTCTCCCAGCATGAGTTCTTGCCCACTTGCTCCCTGTCTCTTGGTGGGCCCGCCCTGCCTGACTCCCCTTCCCCATCCCTGTACCCCCATGGCTCGTGCCCTCCACCTGGGGAGATGAGGGCAGGAGGTCCCTCTTCCACCATCACCCTCCACCCGTGGCGGGGGCCTCGCTGCACACGTGTGAGAGCTTGGGTGCAGGCTCGTAGCATCTCAGGGCAGACCGAGGCACTGGCACCCCTCCTCGGGCTGGCAGCCCCAGGGACACTCTGTGGGCAGCCCAGATGGGGCGTCTTGCCTGCCCTCGATCTGGGTACCAAGTACATCCCAGCGTGGACGTCGCAACCCATTGGGGGTCACCATGGGCCATGGGTTGGGACAGCAGAGTCTGTGGGAAGAGGAGATTAACTTCCCAGCCCCAGGCTGGGGCCCTGCGTTGCCCTGGGCCCGGCAAGAGTTTTTGATTTCGTGGAGATGAACCCAGCTGCGACGTCAGTGCTGTAGGTGCAGTGGGAATAAGCCAGGGAGCGGGAGAGGGGCCGGAACACCGGAGCCGCAGGGGAGTGACCGCACTGCCAGGGAAGCGCCGGAGGGTAGGAGTGCCCGGTGCAATGACATGGCTGCTGAACGGCAGGGGATGCCGAGGAAGGAGTCAGGTGACCTGGCTTCCAACTAGAGCAACGAGGAGAGGAGGCTATAATTCACCCGCACGAGGAGGAAGACAGGAAGAAGTGTGAGTGGGGGAAAGGGACGTGGTAGGAAAGGTGGGGATTCTGTTTTGGACACAAGGGTTTGGGTTGTGTATGCAGCTGCCTTTGGGGCGCGTGAATCAGAAGTGAGGTCCAAGTCGAAGCGTAGATTTAGGCATCGTCGGCGTACAGAGGATGATGAGGAATTCGTGGCGTGTGTTCCCAACAAGAGGATTTTTCCAGGTTGCAGTTTGACCAGAAGGCGAGGGATGATCTTCCCTCTTCTCAGGCGCAGGCAGCTCATCCCACACCCCTCCCCTTCCCTGGCCCGGAGGAAGAGGTAAATGCCTGAGGGTTTTCCTACCTCCCTCTTGCCACTTTCAGGCCACTGTCCTCTACCTTCCCCTTCATGGGGGCCATCCTCCACGTCCCCTGTGGTCACCTGTCAGCTCTCACATCTGTTGAGAGTTTCGGTTCTAAACTCACAGCGTGACCTCCACCTCCTGGGTTCTTGTAAATGATCCACTCAGCCCTCTGGCCTCGCAATACCTTGATTTTTCACAGCTCCGAAGCCCTTCACAACGGTACTTTGGCCACCACACCTGTGGGCGGCTCCCCATCACCCTAACTCAGGAGCTATGAGAGCTGAAGGGGGAGGGAGGGTTACGTGATTTCAATCTGAGCGGGGGAGTGGGGGAAGGGTATCTGGGGGATGGGCTGGAAGGAGGCCCAGGGAGAGTGAGGGCTAGGCAGGAGCTCGGGGATCCAGTCCTGGAGTCCAGACTTGATCCAGAAGGTTGTCGGAGACACCTGGGTCACGTGGTCAGATCTGTGCTGTTAAAGGATTCCTGGGTTCTGTTTGGAAGTCAGGCAGCATCTTGGAAAGACTGAATGGAGGTGGGAGGTGGTGTGGAGAACGGGGGTGGGCGGTGGGGAATGGAGACCCTAGGGGAACGGAATCAACAGGCCCCAGAGACTGCCCGAGTACCTGATATGAGAAAGAGCTGGGTGCCCGGTTTGGGTGGGGGACCCTTCACCAAGACAGGGCTGCAAGGATACCAGCTTCAGGTTATCAGTCTCTCCTCAATCCACTGCCAGCGGGGTCTCATCTCCACCACCTCACTGCGTGTGCTGTCATCAAGACCCCCAATAACTGCCAACACGACAGCCCAACAGCAAGTCCAGGTCCTGATTTCACTTCTCGGGGGCACTGACTTTTACTGGCCACCCTGACCGATACTGGACAGAAACACCACAGACTTATCCACCACATCCCAACCAAGCCATCGCCTGCCTCCTCAAACCCACCGTTGTCTTGTATTCCCTTTGGAGCAAGGTACCCACTTGGGAACCACAATCCAATCAGAACTCTGAGGGCCCCTCTCATTCACCTCCCTCACCTCACGGGTCATGAAATCCTGTAGATTCCATCTCCCAAACGTGTTTTAAATCTGAGCCTCCTTGTTCAGGCCCTCATCACTTCTCACCAGGTTTCCGCCTTCCTTTCTCCTCTCCCTGCCCTCCTGTGCTTGTTCTCCACCCTGCCACCTGAATTATTTGTTTCAAATGAGAATCTGATTCTGTCCTGCCCTGGTTAGAATCTTTCAATGATTTTTTTTTTATTTTATAGCTTTCAAGACAAAATTCAGATGCCTTAGCTCAGCACACATATCTCTTCCTGATTGGACTCTTTAATTAATTTATTTATTTAATATTTATTTTTGGCTGTGTTGGGTCTTCGTTTCTGCGCGAGGGCTTTCTCTAGTTGCGGCAAGCGGGGGCCACTCTTCATCGCGGTGCACAGGCCTCTCGTTATCGCGGCCTCTCGTTATAGCGGCCTCTCTTGTTGTGGAGCACAGGCTCCAGACGCGCAGGCTCAGTAGTTGTGGCTCACGGGTCTAGTTGCTCCGCGGCATGTGGGATCTTCCCGGACCAAGGCTCGAACCCGCGTCCCCTGCATTGGCAGGCGGATTCTCAACCACTGCGCCACCAGGGAAGCCCCTGATTGGACTCTTTAGCACGATCTCTTGACCCTTCCTCACACCTCAGCTACACAGAATCCTCTCCGTCCTCTGACCTCGTCATGCACTTCCCTGCCTCTGTGTCTCTTACGATCCTCCTGGCTTGGAAAGTGTTTCCCACAGCTTTTCATCTAAATTCCATTTGACGCCTACTTGTCCATCCAAATTCAGCTCGAGTCTCAACGATCCAGAAGCCTTCTCTGAGTTAAATGCCTCTCTTCCGGGCCCCTGTGTCACTGAGGTATCCCTCTGTCACAGAGCTTACCAACAGCGCTATCTAATAACTACTTACCTGTCTGCTTCTCTCTTAAGCTAGTTTTGTCCCCTCCGCATCAAATGTAGCATCTGGCATATAGTAGGTGATAAATAATCAACTGCATGGCAGGGTTGTTAACTCATGCCTGGCACCCTTCGATGTGTGGACAAAAACGTAATGACTTTGGTCTATAAATAACCTTATTTTCTCAGGCTGCCATCAAACGGTTATGGGGAAATTTTTAAGTGGATGCCTGATATGGGTTAAGGTTTTGTGCGACTGATCATTTAAATGATTTCCTTGGGTCATGTTTTTGCTTCTCTTGCTCAGTGTCTCAGATCACCTTCCCTTCCCCCAGGTTCTTTCCCCAAGATGGTGTTTGCTGTTTGGGGGAGGGATGTGTGGCTTATTTGTCCCATGGGACTGGGGGGAGGGGGTCCCCTGGATCCCTGGAGATACACACACCGTGGCGTCCACTGGCCTGTGGTTAAAGTGCCTGTCTGGGAGCTATGGGATTAGACTCCAGGCACTGTCTCCAGAGTTGACCTGTGTAAGAGCTCTTTCCGTCCTTTCCGTGACTGTAGCATTAACCACCGGGGGGAGGGGGGGGAGGGGGGGATGCAGAAGGACTGATGTCTTGAGAGTAGCACTGGCCTCTTGCTTTGATGTCAGCTGAAGATACTTCTTAGCCTCCAGTGGCACATGGCAAGGTTGCAACATTTCTCTACAACTGACAAGGAGAAGGTCCTTCATGCCAGACAAGGAACTTTCCAGAGGCCTGGCTAGCTGCTTCTTCCTCTCTAGTTAGCAGGGCACACAGTCAGAGTGGATTCTTCCTGGGGAGTCCTGCTCTGGGCCAGCTGTCATCGGTGGACAGGGCAGGCAAGGGTGGGATGAAAAATCCAAGGAAAGAGTTCCTGGTCTTAATATTTCTAATGCTCTTCAAATAGCTACTTCCCATTAATGATGTGGATTAGGCAGCTGATAATTCCCCTGTCTTTCTAATGTGAATCTTCCTAAAGGAGAGTAATTGAATAAATTAATTTAAAAAGTGAAAATAAAATAAAATAAAAAGCCCCTCGTCCAGGCAGCTGTCGCTTGCCCCATTTACCCCTGGGCCTGAAGTCTGCTGCCTGGTGAATTCCTGACCCGCCCTTTTGCTACGGGCAGTGACCCTAGTGGTACCTCCAATGGACTCGATCTCCCCGTGTTTTCCATTGACTGCAGACACCTGAGTATCCCCCATAGGCAAGATCAGGGGTTGCAATTCCCAAAACTCAGTCACTGAGCCTTTTGCCAATGCTTCCCACAATACTTTCTTACTCTCGGTCTCTCTTCTAAATATTCCAAACAGGAAATACTTTGTCGGGCCTTATCTTCTGTGCATTTGGATTATTAAGAGTGTACTGATGTTGACTGTGCCTTTTGAAAGCTGCTCTGCTTCCCCCAGAACTGTGATTCTGCTGCTCGTGATAGGACACAGCGTCCCCGGTAGGAAGTCAGCCCAGCAACAGTGCGTATGCTACTGTGCCCCCAGTGGTGTTTAATCTGTATAAGAAACACCAAAAACTTCCTGTTCCCAGGGGAAAGGATTTCACCTAACCTTCCCAATAAAATCTAGTAAATAGAGGTGTGAGTCATTTCATTGAGGGCCCTGAAGAAAGGGTCAATGAATAAAGACTCTTTGGTGAGTCATGCTGCTAGATGAGAACCATCTAAAAGCGGTTTCCACAGAGGTGATCTCGGAGATGCGTTGAACATTTCCTCTTCCTTTAGAACATGTGTCAGAGGAAGTTCACAGCTCTGATGTGCATGGCACTGTGGGTGAACACGTGTTCCCGGGCCCATTGTTTACACCTTCATCCTTGTGGTTCCCTGTCTCGTGTGAGTCCCGGATCGCGTTGGAGCATCGTTTCATTCTTTGATTCTTTCTTGGCCCTGTAACGAGGCCCAGATTACCCCCTGCATCCCACCTCTCTGTGCCTGCCTCATCACACACGCATGACACATTAGGACTTGGTCATTAAAACCTGTTTTGGCACCAAAGAGAGGAAGACCCAGAAATAATGGGGAAGTTTTGAAAGACACACATGTATCTGAGGCTAGAGCTAATCTTGGAACAGGCCTTGGATCTGCATCCAGAGATTGTCTAGGCCATATCTAGAAGGATGAAAATGCTGGAGTTCGGAAGAAAGGAAGAGAGAGAGGAGGGGGTGGAGGCTGAGAGAGGGACATTGCTCAAGTAGGAGAAGGATGCACTAGGACAAGGAGAATGGAGCCAGAGCCTAGGAAAGAGCAGAAGTGCTGCAGAGCTGGGGGTGGGGAATAAGGAGGAGAAGGTGGCCAGGGCCTCTCCAAGCTGGGTCTCTCTCTGGGTGGGTGCAGGGCAGACAGACTGCATTTGCCCAGAGTCCCGCACTCAGAAGGGCCTGCACTTGGTTTAATGCTCTGCTGTCACCTCCTTGAAATTCTGAACCAGGGGCCTGTCATTTTTATTTTGCATCCCACAAACAACACAGCCAGTCCTGGGTGGGAACACTGAGGGTTTTGTCGGCACGGGGCAGAACAAACAGCCCTGATTCGCCAGGGACTGACCTCCTTCCTATCTGTCTGGTGAGCCAGGAAGGGGAGCTCCTCAGCGGTTACCATTCAAGCAAGTTCAAGGGCAACATTCAATTAGCAAAAAGATGCTTGAGAAAGATGCCGCTTAAAGTTTTATGTCATATCAAGGGTCTTCTGGCAGTAAAGGACGACTATGCTGATGGTAGAATCTACCTTCAGTCTAGATTTGAATGGGTCATTGTTAAGAATTCCAGTAAGTACATCCTTTGCAGAAAAAATCCCCCAAAGAAATATTAACACGGTCTCTTTTTTTTTTTTTTTTTAACTTTTGGGTTTATTTATTTATTTATTTATTTATTTTTGGCTGTGTTGGGTCTTCGTTTCTGTGCGAGGACTTTCTCCAGTTGCGGCAAGCGGGGGGCCACTCTTCATCACGGTGCGCAGGTCTCTCACTGTCGCGTGGCCTCTCCTGTTGTGGAGCACAGGCTCCAGACGCGCAGGCTCAGTAACTGCGGCTCACGGGCCTAGTTGCTCCGCGGCATGTGGGATCTTCCCAGACCAGGGCTCGAACCCGTGTTCCCTGCATTGGCAGGCAGACTCTCAACCACTGCGCCACCAGGGAAGCCCCAACACGGTCTCTTTTAAGTGAAACTTACTAAATAAATAAAAAGCATATATTGGAGTATACTTTTATTTTTCTTTGCTTTTTGTTATTAAACTTTTGGCATTTAAAGCTAGGAATTTATTCTCTATTTACAACATTATGACCTTAAGAAAAGGAGATAATGGCTTGAATTGCAGCATGAGCAATTAAGGCATTTATTCAAGGTAATTTGAACTTTCAAAATACTTAGAAATAAATATAGAAAAACTCTAAAGACTCACTGATTTCCTTTACCTTCAGCGTCTCACACATGCAAACGCACACACACACACACACATTCCCACCAACCTAAGCCAAACAGCCATGTTTGTTTCTTTTTTCTTCCCAAGCCCAGTCTAATTAGACAAAGGGCACAAATATTTTCACTATAGTATAGGTAAAAACCATTGATCTGTCTTGTTCATTTCTGTAACCCTAATGCCCAGCACAGCATTAAATCAATATTTGTGAGAATGAATGAATGAAAGGTATTTGGCTGAAAATGTAGATTTTCTATGGTTTCCATGCCTAATGGTGAAGGGGTTTCAAAGTATTAGTTAATGTTGTGCACTGTTGAAATCATGTTGATGCGCCTGTGGGTACACATAGGAGTGCCCTACACGTACACGCAAAGAAGAGGAGCAACGTCAGAGGGAGAGATGGGCAGGGAGGACAGCGGGGAAAAATCAGAAAGAAGAAAATTTTCTCTTTGGTATTTTCAGCCTCACCTTTTTGCTTCATTTTTTTCTCCAATTCTCCTTCCCCTAAAGCCACATCTCTTTCTAGCCTCCCATTTCCCAGGGCCCATGCTTTCTTCTGCTTCTTTTCTTTTCTTCTTTTTTTTTAAGTTATTTATTTATTTTTGGGTGCATTGGGTCTTCATTGCCGCGCGTGGGCTTTCTGTAGTTGTGGCGAGCGGGGTCTACTCTTTGTTGAGGTGCGCGGGCTTCTCATTGCGGTGGCTTCTCTTGTTGCGGAGCACAGGCTCTAGGCACGTGGGCTTCAGCAGTTGTGGCTCGCAGGCTCTAGAGCGCAGGCTCAGTAGTTGTGGCGCACAGGCTTAGTTGCTCCGCAGCATGTGGGATCTTCCCAGACCAGGGATCGAACCCATGTCCCCCGCATCGGCAGGTGGATTCTTAACCACTGCACCACCAGGGAAGTCCTTTCTGCTTCTTCTCTAGTGAAATCTAGAAACAGTAGAGTAGCGATAAACTCACTCATACTAAAGTGTGAATGGTTGCTACCATTGTTTGAATGGGCTATCTGAACGAGTGTATTTATATTTTAATAGAGGATACAGGAATGGCGTACAACCGTGGCATTCCCAGAATTAAGGAATGCCATAGAGATGTATGGGGGAGGGAGGTGGGGGGAGAAGAGACATTTCAGGTAGAAAGGACCCTGCTTTAAAAACAAGAATCGTTCCTCTTTTGAATAAAATAACTGCTCAGTTGGGAGGGGGCATTCTCATAGGAACTGCCATACCTTTTCTTCCTTTTAACATGCCCCAGATGAACTCGGTGTACATTGGGAGAGACAGAGAAAGAGAGACAGAAGGAGACACAGAGAAAGGGCGGGGGCAAGCAACGCAGGAATCTGAGGTGACTATCCAACTGAAAAATCACATCTGAACTTCACACCCTCAGCGATGGCTCTGTTCTCTTCTCAAAGGAGGACACGGGCCAGGCCTTCAGGTATCAAGGAATCAAGGCGGGGGGGGCCTTCATGGCGGTCTGACCACACAGCTGGACTCTCCCCCACCTTGGTCTGCTCCGACAGCCAGACTTACATTTTAAATCAGTCTTTGGCTTGCCTTTCATCCGCAAAGTATAACGTGTCAAGACAAGTCATCCTCTTGGCTTTGAAGGAAATCGCCTCGCCCAGCTGGCAATCAACCAACCAAGCAGTATTTACTGAGCCTTTCCTACACCCAAGGTCTCAGAGCAGTGTCAGGGAGGGACACGAAGAGAAAGAAAAGGAGCTAGCAACACAGCAGGGGAATTAAGACACAGGCATACAAAGGGTGACAAATCCAGAGGAACATAATCAGGGGGCTCTAGCCTCTGTCGAGGAAGAGGTCTCATCACCACCACTATCTTTAGGAAGCAGTAGAATTCATTGTGCCGGAGGTTACGCAGAAGAGCTAAAGTGAAAGGGTTCCAGATTTCCACTCATCTTATGGTCAGATTTTGCATATTACCTCAGGGAGTGTCACAAGGTTACTTTCAGATTACCCAAGCAAGTAAATCACTTTAATCCACAACATAACATACATGTATATTTTGTATGTGTGTATTTACTTTTAAATTATCCAAGCAAGTAAATCACTTTAATACACAGTACAACACATATGCATACTTTGTGTGTGTGTGTGTGTGTGTGTGTGTGTGTGTGTGTCTGTGTGTCTGTGTGTGCACCCATGAGGAAATACCTCTTTACCCCCAGCAAGAGTATTTTTTTTGGCTGACATTGTCTCTTAAGACATTAAGAATCTTTACTTTGTAATTATTGAGCTTTATACTCCATACATTCATCTACGTTTCTCTATACATATATGTATGTATATGTACAGGGCAGAGCAGTTATTAATCAAGGTAGCTATCATTATTATTATTTTAGGTTTTCATCCTTTCCCCAAGAGGGGAGCGACTCCTCTTAGGAAAAGGTAATAGCTGCCTTGCAGTCATTGCAGCGGCGTCCGTGTGGAGTTTAAATGCTATCCCTCTATTTTCTCCCTCTTTGTATTTCCATTTCTGTCCCTCTACCCTCCCTCTTCTCAGGTCCTGCACTTTTTTCCCCCATCTCATATGGTTCCCTTTTTGTTTGTTTCTGTTTATATCCTTTATCAGGGATGAGAACTGGAGGCTGAGAATATGTGCATGGAGGGTGGGGTGGGAGGGGATCTGGAGGGAAAGGAAGCTTTGGAAAGCTGAACCCTGACTCTGGCCTTGGGACCTGGCCGGGGGAACCCAGTGGCTGCTCCAACATTAGCCTTTGGGTACATTTAAGCTCATTTGACCTTCAGTTTTCTTAAGGTCATCAGTAGTCCCAGGGCTATCACCTGACCATTGAATGGGAGTTTCAGTTCACAAAACTCAGAGATGCAAAGCTGTATGTATAACTTAATTTTTTTAGACTGAATTTAATTTTGTTTCTTGCACCCCTATTCTGTTGGTGGTAAAAACGTAATTACTTCAGAGTAAACTGAGTTGGGATTTCCTTTCTTTCTTTCTTTCTTCTTTCCTCCCTCCCTCCCTCCCTTCCTTCCTTTCTTTCTGGCTGCGTTGGCTCTTCGTTGCTGCACACGGGCTTTCTCTAGTTGCGGTGAGCAGGGGCTATTCTTCGTTGCGATGCGCAGGCTTCTCATTGTGGTGGCTTCTCTTGTTGCAGAGCACGGGCTCTAGGCACACAGGCTTCAGTAGCTGTGGCGCACAGGCTTAGTTGCTCCGCGGCATGTGGGGTCTTCCCGGACCAGGGCTCGAACCCGTGTCCCCTGCATTGGCAGGCGGATTCTTAACCACTGCACCACCAGGGAAGTCCCAGGATTTTCTTGATTGATTCAGTTTTCCCTCCCTACCCATGTACCTGGGGATAGGTCTGAGTTCAAGGGTGCTAACATGCCACGCCTTCAAGGAATCAGACCCCTGGTTGTCATCATCTACTCACGCTGGCATCTGCCAAGATGCTCCCTCTTCCACAAGGTCCCCGGTTGTTGTCATCTCCCAACGTTGGCATTGGCTGCGATAATCATGTTTCTTCTGGTTTCTGTTAGTGGGTCCATGTAGGTCATGCTTAGCCCTCATCTGCAGGTTTACTGATTCTCTCAGTTATCTCTTTGCCTCTCTCCAGGAAGGAGAGATGGCAAATATTTGGATGCAACACACTAGGGATAGAGGACACTTGGTGGGGCTGTCTTAAATCTTATCCATGCAGATTGGCCAGGCTGCTGTTTTTACCTTACTGCTGCTCTACCCTACCAGCATGAGAGAGCCTCACCACCAAACCCAGTATCCTTGATATGGAAGGACATCTGCATCTACAATCCCCTGACATACCTAGGGATTCTTTCATCCCCTGCCTCTCCCCTCCCTCTGATGTCTTCTCCCCTGCCCCCCCATATTTGGTCTGGATGATTCCTTTGGAGTGCAAAAACCCATTCTCATCTGATTATTCATTCTCCTAACTACGTCATTTATGGTACAAATGCTATATGCCCTAAGTCCTCCAAGACCTTGTTTTTTTGAGACTCAAAACCTTTTTCTTTTATCTCATCTCTGCTATGAGACTCACGATCTATTTTGAAATCCAAAAGCTGAGCGTGGCTTTATTTGTTCTCTCTACATTTCTGCTCTAACCTCTCAATGCTGAGGACCGTGAAAACAGAGCCTCTTACTATTGTCTGATTGGACTGCAGGGGGGTCACAGAAAATACCAGAGAGATAAAAACACAGACAAAGCCATTGAACAAGATGACGCCCTTCACACCATGGTGATGTTGAGAACTGCTTGCTGGATGAACGCACAGTGAATGCTAATCAAAAGGAAACATTTAAATTAATATATGAAAGGTCAGCAGTGCTTTGAAGCAACCTCTACCAAAAATTCTAATTTGACTGCTTTGTACTGAATGCAAGAGTTTCCACCTGTGTTTGCTCATTTAATCTCCTTAGATCTCTTTTTTAATCTAATATTTTCAGATGGGAAAACTGAGGCCCAAAGAAGTTAAGCAACCTGCCCGAAGGACCCTGTGGTGTGGGGCAGAGTAACGACAGGGACCAGGTGTGGTTTGGCACAGAGCAGTAGATAAGAGAAACAGTATGAGACAAGCATGCAGGTTAAAAGGCTCTCTCAAAGCCAGAAGAACTTACCTGCTTCAAATCTTTGCATTTCCACTTGCTCCACTCTTCTCTCTAAGAGTTGTGTATTATTTCATTGTTTCATACACATCATTTTTTTGCATGTTATCTAAAGCATTTTGAGAAATCTAATAAATTTTATCTAGTCGGGAAAGTTTAGTTTTATTTCAACTTTTTCTCTAGAGGATTTAATTCAACCAAAAAGGACTTTTTTCACTAGATTCATTTGGTTCAGGAAAAAAAAAAAAAAAAGCAAAATCTGGAAATGAGAAGATAGCTCAAACATATCTGCTAAATTGTGAGTACTGAAAATCATTTAAAAAAAAGAGAGAGAGAGAACAGGGACCCAGAAAATTTCCTGGTTTCCAATCCAGAACCCCTCCCATGACATCACACACCCAGAGGGGGCGGAAGAAAAGTTGGGTTGGAGTTGAAAGTTATTACACTGGGGTAATTCCCTTGGCTGGGCTGGCCGGCCTCATCAGAGCAGCAGTGTTGATAGAGTGATATTTTTGTATTTTGGCAGTAGGGCCACTTGCCTTTGTCTGGGTTCTGTGTGCCAGCTTTCCTATAGCAACTTCATTTCATTCCCAGAGCTCCGTCTATAATCAAGCCATGTTTGAACTCCAAGTCACACCAAAATGAAGCCTTCTGGATGGGAAAGTTTGAAGTTATAGAAGACGGAGCTGGACAGCCAGACGCCCAGGAGACAGTCCGGGGGCTGCGACCTCCTCCACGCGGGCCCCACCAACACCAATCAACCACGTAGGCAAGTTCCTCGAGCTGCTTGGTCCAGAAGGAAATTCGAGATCAAATTCAGTCCTGAACGTAACTTCTCTATCGTGTACTAAAATAAGCTTCTTCTGTGACCTTCAGATTGACCCGGAATCCAGCCATCTTCTCGCAAGCTTGGCACAGTCCTGGAGGGTAGAGGGGGGAGATGGACAATCCAGAAGACTCTTTCTTGGTCAAAGCTGGGTCTGAGCCGGGGCACTGGGGAGATTCTTGGAGTTGCTCTAGCTCCACACTGGTGTAGCCCCAAGCACTTCTGTTGACCCCAGGTTAGCCCTACTCACCTTAAATTCCTGTTAAATTGTGTGCCTTCTGTCAGGGCAGACCTCAGAATAGAGTAGATCCACTGAGATGTTTGATGGAAATCTGCCAGCCCCAGGCAGAGCTGACTCCAACTGCATCCACATGAGACAGGTCGATCAGCAGGGAGCACGATTTAAGACAGCAGGATTGTGGCTTCTTGGCTAGGTTGGGGTGCCTCGCACGAGGAAGGGAAGGACGTGTTTGCCAGGAGGCTGAGTGATTTGATCAAGAAAGCGTTCAGCTGGAGCGGAAGAGGAAGAAATGCTCCGGAAAACTGGTGGAACCAGTTGCTGTGGAGATGAAGGAGGAAGTGTTCTCCCTTCCTAAGTCAGAGGGAGAATGAGCGCAGGAGGGGCCTCTGGTGACTCCCAGGGGGGCGGAAGCCAGAACCACGCCTGGGAGCCGTGGGGATGCTCTGTCAGTGCCCAGAGCAAGCGGAAGGGATTCCAGGCCATGAGACAGGACGGCCACCACAGCCTCATGGGTGTCGCTGGCGACTGTGGGAGAGTCTTGTGGCATGCTGGCAGGACCGCCTGCAGTTCAGTGACCCACGGGAGGGGCTGACCACAGAGCATGACAAGAGCCCCCATCATGGGCGCCTCAGAATGCACCTGGCCGTGGTGGAACTGTCATCCTCTTCCTGATCTCCTTATGTTCCTTATCTTGGGAATTGCACCTACGTACCCTCAGTCCCTAAGCCAGAAATCAGAGGTCTCCTTTTCCCGATTGCCATAGCTGATCAGTCACTATGATCCACGACATCTCTTTCATATCTCCCCTCTACATCCTCACAGCCATCTTCCTTCTTTCCAGACCTCATCATTTTTTGCCCGGCCACTGTCCCAGCTTCCCAGGAGGTCCTCTGGTCCCCAGTTCACCACACTCTTGTTGGAGAAATCTTACCGAAATGTAAAAGTGATCGTCACGTCCCTGCGGCTTAAAACCCTTCACGAGCTCCTCAGTGCCTTCAGGGTGAAATACACAAGGCCTTGGCGTGGCGTTCAAGGCTTTTCACAATTCCATCCCTGCTTATCCCTCCAGGCTCACTTCTTCCCTCTCTGCCGCGGATGCTCTGGTCATTCTGAATGGTATGCCATGTCCTCTCCTGCCTCTGCATTTGCTCTCACCCCTGCCTGGCGTCTTTCCATCCCCCACCCCACTGCTCAAAGTCTAAAATGCCTGTGGTCCTTCAGGACTCCGTTCATGTGCCCCATCCCCCAGTCTGGGTTGGAAACCCCTCCTCCGGGCTCCCCAGCCTCCTGGTTTACCTTTGCAGGCACTTGTGCATTATACACAAGACTCTTGGCCTTTGGCAGCCCTTGTGGATGTGAGGATGTTGGTACAGATGCCCAGTCATGTGTTTTCAGCGCAGATCCCCCCAGTACAAACTAAGTTCTACTTGATGACCATTTTTCACAGGGAGACAAACCCTTAGTCACTCCCAGGTGCTGTTGCCAGTGCCCACGAGTCCAGCTGCGGCAGGAACTGGGCTTTGGGCCAGTCTCCTCTGTAGCCAAGTGGCCAATAGGGCTTCCAGGATGGCAGTGAATTAGTCAGACTTCCCCATGGTCATCAGCAGCCTCAGAACAATGCAAACCATCTGCCCCCCAGGAGGAGAGCCTGGCCTGGGAAACTCACTACTTGGCCAACCAGGTTTCTTCTTCCAAATCACCGATCATCTGGTAAACCATCACAAGCCACTCCTTCCCAGGAGTGAGTTGGGGGACAGAGAGAAGTCAGATGGGCTCCTCCTTCATTTCCTTCCTGGAAAGTAGAGTGGGAAGGCCCACTCTTCTGGGGAAACAGGAGGAGTAGGAATAAATGTGTCCTCAACACACCTAAGTTCCAAGGGCCTAGATTTTACCCTCCTTAATATCTGTATCTCTGGGGTTCATCATGGTGCCTAGCACATTGTAGTTCCTTAATAAGTGTTTGCTGAATAATATAATACATGAACAGATAGCTACTTGTGCGGTAAAGAGATTAAGAATGTGGGGCTCTGAAATCTGATTGCCTGGGTTCAAAATCAGGCTCTGTCACTTACTGTGTGACCCAGAGCAAACTGCTTCACCTGCTGTGATTATTTCTTTATCTGAAAAATGAACATAATAACAGTACCTATTTTTTAGGGTTGTGAGAACTAAACGATTTCATGTATGTAAACCAATTAGATAAGGGCTTGGCATATAGTAAATGCTCATTTTGGTGTCAGTTTCTTGGAAGGGGTGTTGCAGATAGGATGCAAGTTGGTCCCAAAGCCAGGCAGTCCAAGAAGAACTCTTCTTAGTAAAAGGGAGAAAGAAATATGATGAAATATACATGTATGCAGGTATATAGGTATGTGTGTAAATACATATGGAATCAGATTTTTAATACTCTGAGACTATGTCCTTTCTGCTATTTTGATATTAAAATGTCCTGTATTTCATGAAATGATCATTATAGTCAATGGTAACTGTTGTTTTCACAATCTTGACAAACGAAAATCTATATGGCTCCTCCAAGTGCGTTTTGAAATGTTCCCGGTCTGTGAGTACAAAAGCCTGGGGAATACTTGGTTGCTGGCCGGAGTGGGGAGGGGGTCTCTCACTCATGATGCTGCAGAGTTGATGACAGTGGTTTCCAACCTAGCTGCACAATTAGCATCATCTGGGGAGTTTTGTTTTTTTTTTTTTAAAAAAGCACATACTGTTCCCTGGGTCTGGCCCCCAGGGGTTCTAATGCAATAGGTCTGGATGCCAGGACTTCAAAAGTTGGCCAAGGAGAGCCAGGTGAGTGAGCTGGGACCACGAGCCAGACAACAGCCAGTTATTTCCTTTTGTTGTTCTCTAATCAAATACATGCTCCTTTTTCTTTATTATTCCCAGAGTGGAAAATGGACCAAATAAAAACAAACAGGAGTGGGAAATGGCAGAGAGTGCAAAGAAAAAGTCGCAAAACGTCTACCTTATAACTGATTAGCATTTTGAAACCATATCTCATCAACCACCTTCTCTCTTTATACCACCTAGGTTTAGGAATCCCTTGATTCCAAATGATGTTTGATAAAGTCTCATTCTCTGCCTTCTTATTTCATTGGTAAACAACTTTTCATAAAAACAATAAAACAATACAAAAAGCACATCTCTCAAAATATTGCCAGAGTCTGGCCTTCCTCTTCATGCTATGATTATGACATCATCCAATACATTTGGTCACCCAGAAACGTCCTTCCTCTCGGCTTATAAAATGCCTTGTATATTAAGATACATTTCTAATTATATTTCAGATAAGAACCAGATGTTTTGAACATTTTTCTTTGAAATCTCTTCCTGAATCTTGTTTAACAGCTCTGAGGAGGGGGTGGCATTTTGTCTCACCCTTCCCTTACTCTTTCTGTATATTTCCCAAAGATTTTAACATACTCAAATATTTTTTCCTGGGCATTTGTGAATTTGCCCGTAACAGAAAAGTGTTGACATCAATTGACCTTTCACAAGGCTCAACTGTGAGGATGAAGAAAAGGAAGCGTTAATTTCACAGGGCGTGGCATCACCGGATTCGCTGTAACATTCTCAGAGTCAGAAAATAGCGCTGTGGCTGATCCCACCCCCCCTCTTTGTGGAACCTTGGTTTTCACCTTTCTTGTAAATGTCACAGGCCTGCTTCCTTTTAACGCTGGCTCTAACTCAGGCCATATCTTGCCTCAAGCATGAACACGGCGCCTGTCACAGGGAAGTGCAACATAATACGGGACCGATTAGCCTCAGCTTAGAATACAAATTTCTTTCTCTCCTGGGATCTTGCCAAATCTCTACTGGCTGGAGATCACATGTTGGTCTAGATCAAGTTCCCACACCATGAATTATATTGAGCCTGAGATTCTTACCTGCCAGGGCGGCCATGGCTGGGGTCTGAGCGTGAAGGGTGTCCAGCTAAGGAGAGAAGAATAGATACAGAGGCTTCCGGCGTTTTCAAAGGTCAAGCCTGCTGCTGTGCTTCTCAACCCCAAGCAAGGTCGCTGAAAGGAAGATAAGATCAGGCAAAGGGATGGGAACCCCGTGGCCCTGGCCATGCTTGTCAGTTACTCCCTCCAGAGGCGGTTGTCCCGGAGGTGGGTCTGGAGAAGAGGTTTACTGTGGTCTTTTCCTTTACTCACAGTAGCTGCCTGCAGAGGAAGGGTTCCGGAGGCTCAGTATTCTCTGCTCCCCTGGCTGGTGTACAGAGCGGGGGAGCTGGTCAAGTCTGGCGGTATTTTTCTCAGGGGATGTGCTGGTACCAAGTGCAGTATGGCCCCCAGGGTATTTTCCACCTTCATCTTCTGCCTGGATCCCTCTTCCCCCACGTGTTGCCGTGACTGGGAAGTGCTGTGCCTTCCAGGCTTCCTCCTCTTCTAGAGAAGCCACAGTCAACCCTTGAGACGCAGGTCAAACGCCAGCTCTTCAGGGCAGCTCCCCAGCCCCACTCAGCTGGTTGCTCCGCACCATTTACGCACGTCTCTCTTTGCACCTCATCCGTTGTAATGCAATTTTGGTTCATGGCTGTGACCTCACTAGGTTGTGGACTCCTCAAGGGTGAGGACAGTACATTTTCTTTGTGTCCCCTGGCCTAGCACAGGGACCAGCTCCTGGAAGAGGTGACGTATTTTCTCGGGGAGGGAGAACCCACAGAGTCCTGGTGAGTCTGCCACGCACTGAGCTGCCACCCTGCGTGGTGGGAGATGAGACACACGTGACCGCCCATTCTCATCTGCTTGGCCCTTTAAAGATGCGAGCGTTTTTCTTGAGTATGATTCTACGTCCTGGACCCCAAACACAAGGCAACTACTTCCTCTGGTGTCAACAGAAGACACAGTGATCCCTTCCAATGCCAAAGGCAGGACTGGCTGTTAGGCTAAGAGAGGAGAGAACACTAATTTATGGGCAACTTAAAAGATTTTCTAGTGTAGTCCTGACTATTTATGAGTTTGGCCTGACATGTTCATTTGGGAACCCAATCCCACTATAAATAGTGATTGAATAAAAGCCTCCTTCCCTTTTTAGATTTGATGAACTGGGAAGGCAGGAGTGGGGGACAGACCCGAAAACTTTACTGCCTTCTTTCTCTAGGGGAAAACAACAGAAGTAACAATAACGATACTCTAAATACATGAAAATTGTTTATTTGAAACATAGACCCCTGCCCAGGATGGTACTTTACCAGATGTGGCAGGGTGGGATGCTGATGAAAACAGTCAGAACACATCCTTGCTACGTACCTCCCAGCAGCAGGGGCCTTCCATCTTTTTTTTTTTTTTAAACCGATCCTGCCTCAGGTTTATTTATACTAATAGCACAGGAGGAGACCAGCCCCCTCAGCAGCCCAGGGATCAAACCAGTCCTTCCATGCTCACAGTGGCAGAAAAGACCTGTGCTCTGAGCCTTTGTAGGGCACTGGACACCTTTGGGAGCTGGGGCTGGAGCTGGAACAGGAGCCGGAGCTGGAGCTGGAACAGGAGCCGGAGCTGGAGCTGCAGTCAGTCGGGTCTTGGTTTGAGCCTTGGTCTTGCACTTTGCCAGCAGAGCCTGAGCCCCGACGCAGGCACAAGCGTGCTTCCTGAGCTTGGGGTGGGCAAGGTAGGTAAGTTGATTGAGCTTGTGGTTGATGCCCTTTGGGATCTTGGGCTTGGCCTCCTTGGGCTTTACAAGGGCCTGACAGCCTCAGCGCCTGCCCTCATGGCCTTGGCGTTGTTGGCCTGCATCATCCTCAGGCCCGTCTTGCTGTGTTTCTCGGCAAAGCGTGTATTCCTCAGGAACTCGGCGCCCAGCCCCTTAAGAGGTTCACATCTTCGTGGTTGTGGTTTCTCGATGCTGCTTCTGGGCCATTTCCAGGATGGGCTGTGCATGCTGTGGTTCTTGGACTTGGCCATGTCTGCACTGATGTCCAGAGTGCCTGGGACCAAAGAGAAAGAGGGAGGCCACCAGGAGGTACTCAACCCTAAAGCAAATTTTGTTCCGTGAGCTTGTGTGTTAGTATAACCGAGGGCACTTGGTGCCCTTCAGATCTGCTTCCATTAGCAGCAGTTTACAACCTCCCGAAGATGCTAAGGGATTGTACCAGGATGTTTCCCCCCAAAAAAGGACTTTACCAAACTATCTCTACCCCCCAAATTGTTTCCTTGGACTCAATTTCCTTTTCTTCATTCGTTCTTCCATTCAACCAATGTTTACCAAACACCTGATACGTATATACCTCGCTTAACCCTGCGTGCGCAGGTGTAAACAGGTCTCACACGGTTCCTGAACTCATGGAGTTTACCGTGTGCAGGGGAGATGGACCTTAATTACGACAATTACACTAGAGAATGAGGAGGGTGCTGTTAGGAAGACGGGGTGTTCTACAAGGATCACATGAAGCCCCCTTTCCCCCACTGAGTTTCTTTTATACAGTGGACAAAATGATATGCCCCTTGCGGAGTGTGTGGGTTTTTGTTTTGTTTTTGTAATGCTTACTAAGTGTAAAATATCTAACAAGATATTTTAATATCTAACAAGTGCCAATCAATTTTACTATTATGTAACAGCCAGTTTTTAAAATCCTTTTATCTATTCGCAAATTAGAAAGGCTAAATTGAGAAAACAGTGTAAACATTTGTAATGTGTAGCTGTGCTGGCCGCCAGTAAGTTAATGCCCTAAATAGCTCATCAGAAAATAGGCCCAGTAACTGCTTTTCTCCTCCACTTTATTAAGTAGCTAACAACCAGCAGGTGGAAAAGTATCTGACAGGACCCTTGATTCTCTCTGCCTGTGCTGAAGGTGTGGTGATGTTCCGCCACGAATAAATGTGGCGGGGGGTTGGGCGGGGGGTTGGGCGGGTGGGAATCGTCCTCCGTGACCACAACGAAGGCCACCCCTCCAGTCTGGCCGCCTCTCGTGATGCTGCGCTGCCTGGTCACGCCCAGAAGGAAGGCGCTGCCCCCAGGTCTGGACGGTGCCGCGGTGCTAGGTCCGCCGTGTTAAGATGCTCGTATGATTTAACGCCACACGTCCTTCGGGACAGCGCAGTGGGGTTGCTGGTTTCACTTCCTGGCTTTGGCTTTCATATCATGTAAAGATCGACTGCTCATTCCCACCCGACTCCCAACCCAATTCCGTGATCGCTGCAGACTCTAATGGGGGGACTTGGTTCTCTCTTCATGACCAGGAAGATGCATTTTCCAGTCGACTTTTCTGAGGCTGTGGTTCTAGCCTGTGAACTTCACAGGTGCTTCTCAGTTTTATCGCTCAAGAGGGCTGGAGGTGGGTATTTCCCTTCCCCAGGTTGGTTAGGCTGTGATCACAGCCCAGCAGGCCAGGCTCTTATTACCTAGTTTCCCCTGAGGGCAGGCCTTGTTAAAAAGAACAGAGGGCTCGGGTGAATTTCAACAGGATTCCTTTCCCCCTCCTCCTGCCAGAAGCAGTGGGGGGGACTTTTCTCTGATATTCACCAGGAGAATCGCCTAGAGCTCTGGGGGCTAAAACTCCCCAATGCGTGGCGCCCCCGGATGACTGCGTGTCCCAGGAGTTTTCATCCCTCAGACTCGTCTTCACCGAGGCGCCAGCAGCTCGTACATTACAGCTCAGGTTTTCCACCCCAGCGCGGGTTCCCGAGGAAGTGTCTGCCGGGGGGTTTCTGCTCGGGTAAGTTGTGATTCTCTGTGTCTGCCTGTGTGTCTTTCCAATTTGGGGAGTATAGCGGTTTGCCTGTATTCTCACTTCTCTTTCAGATTTAAGCAGAGCAGTTGATTTTTCGGTGTGTTCGGTTTTTTACTTGTTAGGATGGAGTAGCGTCTTCTAAGCCTTACATGCTGGGCGGGAAACCAAATGTCTCCAGTGGATTTTTCTCCTGCCTATTGTAGCCAAAATCCGGGCTCTGTACCCTGGTACCGAATTGACTCTGAGATAGAGTTTTGGGTGAAGTAGAAAAGAATAGCTTTATTGCTTTGCCAGGCAAAGGGGGCCACAATGGGCTAATGCCTTCAAAACTGTGTGTCCCAACTGGGAGGGATTAGTGAGGAGTTTTATAGTAATGGTTCAAAGAGGGCGTGATCAGCTCCTGGACATTCTGAGTGGTCGGTGGTGACCTTAGTGGGAGTCTGCATCGCCATCCTTCAGGTTCCGACCCGTCTGGGGTCACGTGCTTGTGGGCAGTAGACAGTTAACTTCTTTCACCTGGAGGGGGTTTCAGTATCTGCAAAATAACTCAAAGATATTGTTCTGTGTATCACTTGAGGGGGAAGAGGGACCCTGCCCCAAGGCTGCACTATTGTCTCTTGACTGCTCCTCGAATCCCCTCCCTTCTCTGATTAGCAACTGTTGGAACCTACCCTCAGGGAGGCTGAATGAAGCCTGTTTCCTGCAAACAAGAAAATGGGGGACACAAAAAGACTTTTGTGCCCAGGAGCCCCACACAGTTCTACTCTGTTTCACTGTCCACAAAGTGCTCTGAATAGACACGAGAATTTGAATAACTGAAACTTGGTAGTGCACTTCAGATAGTCTTCGTGATCTTCATGGTTCAGAAGAACTTTCTAGAAAAAGTTAATTGCAGATTTGAGAAGGGACTAAGTCCTGCAGGGTTTTGGCAGAGATGAGGTCTCAGATCATGGGGGTGGGAAGCCTCACTCCTGGCTGAGCCTTACACTGACTCATATCTTAATTCCAGCTTGGTGTGCCGAGGATGCCACATTACCGGTCCCCCAGTTTGAGGAGCTAGGATTTTCCCTTCTTCCCCTCTAGGCCACCAAGCCCCAAATTCAAGTTCTCATGGATTGCATTTGTCCTCGGGGCAAAAGCAGCTGCAAGATTCACTGAATTCTCCAGGCTCCTCTTTCCTACAGATTTCAACCTAGTAAATTCCTTACTATTGTATCTGAGCGTTTAAGAAGGTTACTTAAAAATGTACTTTACCCAGCAGTTTTAGTTGTTTTCCGTGGGGGGGCTCTTTCAAGTAACCTATCCCACCCTGTTCCTGGAAAGGAAGGATACCTTGTTTGATTTTCATAGTACAGTTTATTCATCTGAAGTTTTCCTCCTTACTCTTGCTTGTTATCTGAGGACTCCAACAAGATTATCCTCCCTTACATTCTGTCTTGATCACTTGTGTATCTTCAAGGCTTGACGAGTGTGCCTGGCACATGGTAGGCGTCGAATACATGACTGTGAAAGATAATAATGATAATAACAGTGAAATAATAATAGAAAAGATCTTAAACATGGGATGCATGCAGTGTCTTAGGTGTCAGCTCTGCACCAATCTCCGCTTTTCCAAATCATCTGACACGTGCTGGGAGATTTAACTTCCGGGAGCACCACGTGCTCTCAGCTTAAAATAGCTGCCCATTGCCTTTCCCATGGAGACCATATTTCTTAGCCTGGTATCCATATGAGTCTGGCCATAAACTAATTTTTATTCTTTTTGTGTCCTGTGTTCTCCCCAAACCAGTCTACTTGGCATTTCCCAAACATGCCACGCATCTTTGCTCTCCTAATTCCTCTGCCTTGGCTGCTCTTCCCATCATCTCTTTTGGGATTGACAGGTGCACACCGCTATATGTAAAATAGACAGCCAACAGGGACCTACTGTATAGCACAGGGAACTCTGCTCAATACTCTGTAATAACCTACATGGGGGAAGAATTTGAAAAAGGACAGATATATGTATAGGTATAACTGAATAACTTGCTGTACACCTGACACTAATGCAGCATTGTTAATCAACTACACTCCAGTATAAAACAAAAATTAAACAAACAAACTCACTATTCCTGTGACACATCATTCAAATGCCACTGCCTCTAAGCTTTCTTCTCTTGTTCCCTGGCAGGCAATAATGCCCCTTTCTCTAAGCCCCCAGAGTGTTTTGGGGTCTTCCTTCTATCTCATCACACGTGCTTTGCATTACAACTACTTGTAACTTATTTACATGGATTAATGCTTCCCCCAGGACATTGATGGTGCAGACATTCAGTAAATGTAAATAGAAAAATGGACCGTCAAAACAGGCTTAGATTGTGGACCTCAAACATTATCAGGACAAGGGCATCTCTCCACCACAGCCAGAAATACCTTATCTTTCAGGCTCTTAGAGATTTCTGAATATGGTTACGTGGGGTCAGGCAGTAGCCATGCCCATGGTCATGTTATTTAAAATGATTATTCTCTAATCGTTGGACACCTTTTACAGCATGGTTGAGGACCTGGTGTGCTTTTTTAAAGAAAATTCTAAAGCACATGGAGAATTTCATCAGAGGACTCTCTGTGTTGAAGAAAAAAATACTAAAAGTTACTGCTAGTGACACCCACACCAAACTGACTCATCTTTTCTATCAGCTGTTCCTGTAACCTTTTGAATTTCTCATTTGTATTATTACTCCACTAAATGCCACCACCCTGGAAAACAGGAACCCAAGATAGTGTTTCTCTTGTTTCTAGAGGCTAGGTTGTAAAGATGGAAAATTCCAGGTTATAAAATTGAGCATTTAAAATCCTGTCTTCAACATAATATAGTTTTTCCTCTGAAATAGGAGTTGGCAGCTGTGTTACCAATTATATTAGTGCAACAAACAGATTGCATTATCGTATTTGGTTGACTACTAAGAGTCTTCTAAGTCCCGGAATTCCCTGGTGGTCCAGTGGTTAGGACTCAGCGCTCTCACAGGGGAGGGCCCGGTTTCAATCCCTGGTCGGGGAACTAAAATCCCACAAGCTGCATGGCACTGCCCAAAAAAAAAGAATCTTCTAAGTCAGAAAAATACTTGTGGTGGATGTATTCCCTCTGGTACTCTTTCAAAAGACTTATAGAAACAGCAGGACTACTGCTAGATGTGTTCCGACTCATACCAGTACATGAATCAAGAAGAT